>NC_134037.1:82072168-82673186 GCF_965140245.1 Athene noctua
TTTTCTGAAAGCAGCTATTGCAAACAGTCAATTCAGCTAAATAGCCTCGGCCGCAGTACATCTGTGCTTAGTTTTGGCTTAGCAGAGCAGAATAACACATATACTTCTCCTCTCTCTGTCCCACTCCTAACCTAAGATGGTGAGAAAAATAGCTGAATTACAGAAGTACCTTCTGAACAGAAGTATCCTGTGACAGTGCAAAATCTGCACAACTGGGAATTCCAGACAAAATGAACTCACAGACCCACATGATTTCCTCTTGAGATGACTTTGTGGGGAGTTTTTTTGACTTAGTTCTTGATGCTGTTGTTCTGTTGGGTTGTCAGATCAATACCCTTTACTGATCTCACTTGGGACATTTTTAGAATCAAAAAGGGAGAAGAAAAAAGAGCTCCTAACAGAAGCGAGGACATTTCCTTCAGGTCAGTGCCAGATTAATGATCGCAATTCCCTCCTCTAGCCCTTCCTCTCCTGCTGCTGTAAGAGGCACCAGCACCTGGTGAAACAGCAGTGTCACATACCCCGTGTCACTGCCACTGCTGCTGAGAGCAGCAACACAGAGGTTTCTTCAAGTGACTCAATGCCTTAGAAGCTGAGATCCTGTTTTCCAATGGGTTTTAAGGTCATCAGCATCACTTTTTGTAGGTAGCTTGCCTCAGAGTACACCAAGATGATGAAATCCTGCATGCCTGTATTAGCTTGGGCTTAAACCAAGTTAGCCAGCTCAGGTGCCTAAGGCAGGCTCTGCAGCTCCCTAACAGTCACACCAGTGTCATTAGGGTTGTTTCACACCCAAACTCCTCATGCCATAAGCACCGGCCCACAAAATGCCACAGAAATGTGTCCAGCAGGGCCTGTACATCACTGCAAGGTGGAGACTCTTGGGGCACGGCTACTCCTTGCAAAGAAGGGCAGCATGGCAGTTCCCAAAGCAGCACTGCCAGCTGTGTCTTCAAAGCATGGCAGAAGCACTGTTACAGGGCGCTGTACCCCATCTACTCCTCAGCCTTGTCACACAGGTCTCAGCACCTGCAGAGCCACCCCCAATGTCTGCAACACTGCAAAGCCACGACCAAGGCTCCTAACTCTCATAGAGTTCGTAAGCTGCACATGGTGTCTTTCAGCACTTCAGTTACATCCTTTGAGGTCAGATACACCACCTTTGCCATTCCTTAGTTCTCACTCTACAGACCAAGGTAAAGAGATGTTGATTAGTTTGCACTGTGTTCTTCAGTTAATGTAAATAATTAATGAACATCTCCATCACTTCCTCTGTTGTTAGATGAGCTTTTGTTAATAATATTTAGCGTCTTACCAAAAAAGCTAATTTATCACAAAAATATTTTAGCTTTAACAAACCTCTAAATTTTGATGGAAGTTTCTCTTTCATTATCCTATTTCAGCTTGGTTTCCAATTAATATTTCCAGCATTTGTTTTTACTTTTGTTTTAAAGGATTTTTTCCCCTTCACTTGTATTGATTGGTTTGTCTTTGTCACTCCAGGAAGTTTTTTAGAATTAGATATTTCTGACACGGAAATATTTTCATTCCCAAGGATGAAAATTCCATTTAAACAAATTCCAGAAGAAAATTTAATTTTATCACCAGAGGAAAGAAGGCATCTTCCAAATTGTAAAGGCTCAGGCAATTCTAACCACCCTTTATTGGACCAGCAGTGGCAGAGAGATGATCATATTTGACCCAGAATTTACACCAGCACCCTGAAGTTTCTTTCAGTTCCCTAGTCTGACACAGAATGTAAGTGAAGTCCTTAGAGAATTTAAGGCATTTGGCTTTGCAAATCAAAGACCCAAACAGCACTGTAAAATTTCCAAATACTAGCGATACAGTAAAAATCTTTTAAATTAAAGGGGTAATTAGCCCAAGCAAATTGCAAGTTGCCCAGACACACAGCAGTGCTTGGGGACCCAAGTTGGGTGCAGCCACGAGCCACACGCACACAGCAGCATGGTGGAAAAGAGATGGGCTGCTTCCGACCCACAGCCATGTCATGCCATGGACCAGCATTGACGTACCCAAGATTCCTGACCATTAACCTGCTCAGGCTCTGGTACATCTGCAAAGTCACATCTCAGCAAATGTCAGCCAATAATCAAAGTTTACTATTCATTTGTTAATCTGACAGGGTGGAGTCGGATGGGTTTTCTTTTTCCTGGCTTTAGTCATCTGTGTTTCAAACAGTTGTTACTGTCATACTTCTGTTTCTCAGTTAATCTTAGAGCCAATGACATAATTTCACTGAATTATAAATATTTCAAACATATTTATGTGGTTTTCACAGAGCTCAGCGACAGAATAAATTTCATGCTGTATTGTTCTAACTTTCTTTAAATATCTCTTTGTAGTTTTAAAAAAAAAGCTATTTTAAGAAACTAATTTCTGGACTATGCTTGTATCACCAAAAGTCAGTGCTCCTCTACAGTTTCCCCATACAAAATGAGACCAGAGCACATACGAAAACGGTGGCTGTGCACCACTCCTCACCACGTGGCGCAGACAAAGCGCCCAGGGCACCGTGCTCCCAGCCACACTCCTATGACTCCCTGCGGCCCTTGGGCATAGCGGGGTGCGCCAGCCCTAGAGAGAGCGCACACGGATAGTGAGTGTGCTTGCTGCCCCTCCCAGGCAGCCTTCCCCAGCAGGACTGGACCCTGCGGGCACCACTCTCCAGCAGCACTCAAGGCTCAGTCTGTAACTGCAGGTTGTCCCATTTCTGCAGCAGGGAAGGTGGACAGACTTCTGGCTGGTGCCCTCCTTTCAGGGTCCCGGGTGACTCCAGTGCCCACCCTGCAGCCCTGGGACCCTCCTCACCTTGCTGTCCCCCACAAGCAGCCCGGCCAGAACCCCACTCCCGCACGAGGTCAGTGTCCCTCTCCAGGGCTGCTAATTGGCTCGGATGAGCGTCATGCAGCCAGGCACACACATGTGTCCCATAACCCAAACCATCTGCAAGCGTTTTAATTAACCCATCCCCAGCTCCTCTGTGCTGCCATTGAAAAGATCCCGCCCTGGCCCCAGCCGAGCCTCCCCCATGCAGCCCCACAGCTCCCCTCCCCACCCAGGAATTCGCAACCACAACTGTACAGCATGGGCCCCCCGGCCCTCCACGGCCGCGCAGGAGCAGCCCTCGGCAGTCAGCGAGGAGCAGATGAAACGGGCTCCCTCCATATGTGCCTGCCGACGAAGACCTACCGGGTAGGCTCCACGCACAATAGATAACAGGAGGCTCCTTCTCACAGCCACTCGGCTGCGGGGTCTTCCACGTCGTATCGTATGTGCATGCGTCAGACACCCCTCTGCCACCCGTCAGTACACAGCTTATATCAAAAATGACTGGAGAAAAAAATATCCTTCTGTGAAGCCACATGGATGTACATCAAAAGAGGATTCAGCCTACCGCTGCTGAGCCATGAATTGCTGGAAAAATAGAGCCGTGTCAGTCCCCATATTCTCATTACTCTCTGGGCATGTGACTTTACTCTCTGGCTGGTTTTATATTGCAATGAAGTGAACTCTTCAGTGGAAGTACTCAAATTCAACAGAGTTGCACTGGCAGCTGGAGGGAAATCCAAAGTCCCTGAGGCCTTATCAAGATCAGACTCTAGATGAAGGGATATGGGCACTGTAAAAGCAACAGGGCTCATAAGCAATATTTTCACCAAAAGAGGAAATTTGCACTGGCATGCTAGGTTTGCAGCTGGTATAAATGAGCACAGCTCATTAGCAAAGAATTTGGTGTTGCCTGTCCAGAGGCAGGACACACTTGCTGGAGGGTTTGTTCATGTGAAAGTCACTTCCCTTGAAAGTCTAGACCTGCAGAATGTTTTACGAAATCCCTTGACTATGTTTAGAGATCCCCTCGCTATGTTTAGAGATAAGATTTTACGGTGTCCATCTTACAACAACTGCTTGAGCTATTATTGATAAAACTACTTTTAATGTTGTCTTTGATGCTAAGCCCTTCCCACAAGGAATTGAGAAAATTAAAAAGCTGAAAAGTGACTGGATAGAGCACAAACTCCATCCTCTTCTGATGTGAGCGATGACACCATACACAAGTAAGCTTAGATCCATGGTTTGGGCATATCTTAGCAAACACAAATGTCCAATCTGGCAGGTCTCTTCAGTGCAGAAACACCCTGACGAAAGTATGAGTTTCCCAAGTGTAAATTCCATAGGATGAAGTCCAAGCCTGCATAAATTAGCTTTTGGACTGGATTCTGTTTTCTTTTGCAAGTGGATTTGCTTAACCTCGCAGACCATAATAGACTGATATTGAATGTAACGCCTTGTAATATGCTGAGATATTTCAGAAGCAGATCTTTAAACTGTAACCAGTCTCTAGTCCAGATGTGAAGCTCCAAGTTGCAACTTGGATTCGTTGTAATTTTCTCTTCTAACCATGGAGACCCTTCAAATAAAGTCAGTTTCATAGCTATTTAGATCACCGCAGAGTCTTATTCCTGCTCCTAACCCCAGTGAAGAACATTTATCCCTTACTTTGTGTTCCATAGAACATGAATAATGCTCCAACATACAGTTTCTGTGGACTGACTCATCTGCCCACAGTTGTGAAATGGAAGCCTAGCTGAAGAATAGCACTAAGCTCCATGATGATGGCATTTTTAAATTTTTCAGAGGTGATAGTGCACCCCTTGGTGCTCCCTGGAGGCCCTACTTTGCCAAGGTACCTCCAGAAAGCAAAACCTTACAAGTTCACTGACATGAGGGATGCTCATTGCACAGACTCTTGCAAACTAGCTTTTAATCATATGCTGTCCAGTTGGTCCTTTGAATCTAAAGGCCTCTCATAAGAGATGTTTGCACATCTCTCACCCAAATCAGTGGCAGCGGCACACTGGTCTCATTCTGAATAAGGTATAAACATTGCCCTCAAGGAGCCAAGTCCTTAGATTCCTATCTGATAAACACAGGATACATTTTTAAGATCAACATTCCCAGTCATCCTGCAGCTGAGTTCTGTGTGCATCTCATTTCTCTGCAGTGAGATTTCGAGAGTGACTCAGAAGCTTGGAGTGAAGCTGGAGAGTTTGAAAAACAAACTCATTTTTCTGCTGCCACCTCGGTCTCTTTGGCTTTCTGGGCTGTGCACACAGAAACTGTGTTGTGCTGTCAAAAAAAATATGCTTCTGATTCACAACCTCTGCCAAAAGCATGAGTAGAGCAGCATCACGAATTGCATAGCCTGCTGGCCACTGGGGAGGGTTCATTGGCCTGCTAATCTGAACTGGCTGATCCTAAACTTCCACTTCCCATTGCATTCAAATGCACTGCTGAGTTATTTGACTCCAGCATAGACTCAGGGATGTTTTTCTTGTCTTATAGTTTTGTATTGACTGAGCTAACCCACAAGACAATTATTAAGGCAAAGAGCTTAGCAGGATTCTAACAAGGATTAAACATTTATATGATTCATTAAAATATCCCCAGTGCCACTAGCTGGGATAAAAATGTGTAAGGGTTGTGTCATAACACCAGGCTGCAGCCCAGAAATCTCTGTGAAAAGAATCTCTGAAAAATGTTCTTGAAGATCTCAGAGCTGCATGCACTGAAGTGTATGTTTCATTGGAAACCCAGCCTGAAATCCCATTGACTGGCATATCCTTGAAGTCGGGCCCATACAGAAGCAGCTGGCTCTCAGGACAATATTAGGAACAGCCAAATAACCCACTGCAATATAAGTACAGCTCTGACCAGTTACGGGACTAGCCTGCCTCAGCTGAAGAGCCGGTGCTTTAAGGGAGAAACTTTGTTGTTGCAGTTGTTGCTCAGTTGTGAATCGACCAAAACTGAAGAGGAAGACAGGGTAAAGAAGACCCAGGAAAAGAAAAAAAAGAAAAAAAAAAAAAAAAAAAAAAAAAGGAAGATGTAGGTATTATGCCTTTTTTCCCAGTGAGGTTTGAGTACTCAGTCAAGTATGTGTAACATCAGTGTGGAACCATCCATCATCTTAAAGACTCCAAATCCACATCTTTTTCCTGCTAGGAGAGTGCACGCACTGCCAGGCTGTAAAAGTTTCAACAGAAAAGGTGTTCTCAGCCACCTGCTGACTCTGCTTACTTGCTCTGAATACCTGAAAAATAAATACTTGTCTCTGGGTACATGTCTTCACTTCTGAGCTGGAAGTCTTTCTTGTTTGTCCCATGGCTGGGGAGCATTTGGATGTGCTGTGCAGAGTGGGATTGCTCATGTGTGAAAGTCACCTCCAGCTATTCTCTATCAGATGGGGTGTCCTCATTGCAGAGAGCACATGTGGGAAGACAAACAGAAAGTTCAATTATTTGCCCAGCCCTACTCCTTTGTGTCGCCACTATGCAGGAAGGGGCAGGGATACTGAGAAATCTCCATAAACATCTCAGCTTGCAGGAGCATGTCTACTACATCCCCTATTGAGTAATTGCATATTTACTCCCACAGCCACACTAATCCTGCTGGTGAGGAGAGTGGCATGTACATGATCCCACCTCATCCCAGCTTGTGATGTACAACATAATCCTGAGGACATCCCAGAGGAGTGACCTGTGCTGGGATTACAGTCTGTCAGGTGCCAAGATGGACTGGGGAAAGTGTGTGGATGTAATGTCTCTCATCCTCACCTTGCGAGGCACAAATAGGATTGGTTGGACGCTGAAGACCATCCTTCTGCTCAGGACATGTCATCATATACCAGCATCAGTAATTTTGCACAGAGAAGGCAGGGCACAATGCTATTTGTTTTTGTTGCAAGGAACAGATACACTGCTCAATATGGCAAAATAGTGTAGGCTGATATTGCTTATGTTTTGTTGTATTACAGTTGCAATTGTCACAACAGAGAACACCAGCATTGGCCTGAGAGCTTATTAATTTATTTTAGTTTGGTTTTCTAAGGAGGTAATATGTGCAGTATCACTCTGTGTGGTGTGTGTGTCTGTCTGTCTGTCTGTTCACCATTCTGTGTATCTGCACTCAGCTGTCCTTCTCCCTCACTAGTAACTTTTGAACCTGTTGACCAATTTCAAAGAAATTTGACAGACAATAAGAGGTCTCCAAGGTATTAAATTCCAACACGTTTTATGAAAATTGGCAGCTGGTTTGAGGAGAGAGATCCAATTAGTGCTCCCATGGAGGTGAAGGCTGCAATGTGAACATGACCCTTATTAGGCAGTGAAGATCCTCCTGGGAAAGAGATATTATGAATGTCCACAGAGGGGAAAACAGATCAGCACTTACATCTTATGAGACACCAGAGAATCCAATGCAAGACCCTGCTAATGCCCCAGAAAATTATTGGCTTCATTAGCTCTGCTGCTCACAGAATGACACATCTGTGACGTCCTGCCAGGGCATTTGCAGCCCTCCTTACCCATAGGCAGAGGTAGAACTGAGGAGGAGGGAGGAATCAGTGGGGTGACAGGCTAGGGGAAGGCAAAAAGCCTTTCTCCAACAGCTGTTGAATGCCTTCCCTGACAACCTCCTCCAGATCTTTCACTGACCCCTCTCAGCCCTCCTCCTCCTTCTCCTCCAGCTGTCCTGAGCATCCCATGGCTCCTCCCAGCCCTTTCATTTCCCCACCTCTGCTTTTCCCAAATCAAGGCTCCAGAACATCACCAAATAGCTAAAAATCTTCACTGTTGTGCCCTACCTCTCCTCTCACCTGGAAATATCCTTTGCTGTAGTCACAAACTAAATGCATCATTTTCAGGTCAGTTTGCCCTCATAGTTGAAGCAGCAGAATTCACTTTTGCCTGCACTGCTGAGAAACCTTGAGCCAGATCTAGAGCCATGACACAATGAAACAGGCAAGGACATTACATTTACGAATTGGGCTTGTCCTCAGGGACAAATTCATCCTTCTTATAACCTCACTGAAGTCACATTAAAGAAAACATAGTCCTAATTAATCCAGCCTGCTTGCATTATGAGAGATAGCACGGCCTAGAGAAAAGCATCTGACTCCAATAGACAGGAGGTTCATGGTCTTACATCACTTTGCCACTGACTTGATCACTGCTGTTGAGCACATCCTTTAGCTGCCGTGTTCCCATTTATAAATGCAGATTATAGGATTTATGTTTCAGGGTCCAGATTCTCAGCTCAGATGAGCAAGCATATGCAGACTAAACTTTTGCAACTAAAGCTATGTGCATCCACACTGGCTTCACTAGTTTGCTATCGAGGAGTGCAAAGAATTTACATTGAAAGGCACTGAGTGAACTGCAGGCTCACAGTAACACAGATGTCCTCCAAAGGTTTCATTGGCTGTCCTTCAGCTCCTATCCCTTGTCCTTCCTCGGGAAAACGGCTTCCTTGTTTTAAATCACGCAGAGCTCCGTGTGCCTGTCCCAGCTTTCCCCCTCCCTTCCCATTCCTCAAACAACAACAACAAAAAACATTATCAGAAACATTAAAAAACATTTAAAATCATAATTTACCTTTTTTTTAATAAAAGGAATATGATTGAGGTCTATGAGGGCAGGAACAACAAGAGAATGCAGGAGAGGAGCCCCGCAGGAAATTATTTGGACTCCCTCTCCTGATCTCTGCATAAATATTCAGCCAAGTGGCATTTGCGATGAAGATTTATCTTTTAGACGAGTTCTGATAGCAGGTCAGACAGATAGATAGGTAATTGATCACAGATATTTTTACATCTACTTAATTAAGTGAGCATCTAGCTAATTAAACAGTGAAATAGTTGAAAACTTACCAAACTGTGCTATGAAGTCACATCTGGCTAACAAAGCGATTCTAACATGCCACAAATGAGGGGTCTGTTCAGGAACCTTTGGGGATTTTGCATACTGATGTGCAGATTACCCAGCATCACCCAGTGGCTTATTAAAGTTATGAGATGAAACTGCAAGGATTTCAAAGAACCTTTCTCTGTGGGTCCCAGCAAGCTCTGGGACACAGTTGCAGTAGTGATGCTCCTGGAGTGAACGGAGTGACTTGTGTAATTCAGTTGAGAATGCTCCAAGAATATGCTGCTGTCACTGCACAACTCTTGTACCTACCAGCTGCCTCCACTTGGAAAAGCCAATCTTCATTTTTTAAAAGCAAAATATTTACAATTGTTCCAGTCTGTCCCACCAGAATTCTTCCCCCTTGCATATGGACTTTCATGGAGCTACAACATAGGGATCTGATGATCCCTCCAACTGTCTCCATCACTAGCTGTCAAAAGTTGGCATTCACGACTGTGCATGCTTCTAGACATAGACTGACACCAGTACTTCAGTTGATTGACTTTAAAGTCAAACACACGTGGTTCCATACTAAGGATTTGGTGGAAGCCCATGTCTGATACAAATAAGCATCTTGGAAATGTCCAGATGACTCCACAGAACTAACCTGGAAATGTCACAAGGACAGGCTCCCCAGCCCTTCTGTGCTTCATGAAGGCCAGTGTGTTTGCTCAGGCTATTAAAAGGTAAAGAGTCTGAGTCTTATCTCAAATTGATTTTTCACTAGTATGATCCCAATTACTTCATTAGGGCTGTTCTTCAGTAATGACTCAAGGGCATGCCAAGAAGGAGTGGATTTGACTCACTGAGTTTTTTCTCGGCAGAAAACGGGAACAAAGAAAACCAACTACTCACACCCACATTTTCAGAGCTTTAAAAACTCCTTTGTAACATTCAGTTCTGGAAGTAAGCAAAGGTTTAGGAACAAGGTTTTTCTCCTTAGCCATTTCTAATCCCCCTTCTCACTTCTATCCCTTAATTTTCTGGGCAATTACCTCACTTTCCTGTCAATCACTCATCACATCTCTGTCCTGTCTTACCAGTTTTCTCCTGTTTCGGCTCTGGGCTGTTTGATTTATGCCATGCTCCAGAGAGATTGTCCTGGTTTAGTCATCATTTCTACATGTACCAAGTTTTGGGATCCATTCAGGAAGCAGAAATGTGGCCATACGGATTTGCTGGCCAGTTACAGGCCAAAAATACTGTATTGTTGTTACTGGGGAGATCTAAGGGTCAAATGCCCAAACATATCCAGGCTCCAAGGATAGATCATGTGGAAGATGTTGGTACCTAAGACAAGCCTTTGGCACACTTAAGATGCTGACCTCTAAAACTAGACTCCAAACCCATCCTCTCAATCTGACATCCAGCTCTCAAGGCACTTCTTGGTTTAACATGACATTTCCTTGTGCACAGTCCTCACAACACAGTTTTCTGTCCACACATGGCAAAGCCACCCCATCTGAATGGTCTCTGAGTTTACTTCTGTCCAAGCTCAGCTGGGAGCCAGATTCCAGATAGACTACTGCCAATTTGCTTGGGAATCTCAGCTAGGGTAGTGGGGTGAAGGCTCTTAAGACAAGTAGTTTTCTCAAATAGCATTACATTAATCACAAAATATTCATCTCAAGTAGGTCATGGCTAATTTCACTCAGAAATGCATGCCAAGAAGTTCTCTCAATTAAATACAAGCCCACTGACTTCCACCAAGTTGTACTAGTGACTTTGAACTTTCCAACAGGTAGAAGATCGTTGAATCTAGTTTTTTCTCCTAAACAAGAGACCTAATCACCTGGCTATAGCATGAAAAGAAACTGTGTGGGGCTCAAGTATTCACTGTGTTTTATATTATAAGATGGTGAGCCCTATATTTAACTCTTCCATAGAACAGGGATAAGCAGACACCCTTAGGAAAGGGTCTTTTCCTGCCCACCCTCTGAGCAGATCACAGGTGGTGTATTTTAGATAAGAAGTCACTTGTGCCAAGATGGCATGCCCTTGACTTTCAACAGAGCTTATTAACAACCCTCCGATATGCACAGGGCAAACCTGAATGCTGGTCTTTTCAGGTATAAGGACCTGAATATATGAATAGGATGGAGAACATACACTAACCATTATTCTTTCGCTAGAAAATTAATAAGGAATAAAAAAGCAGAAACAAGGATTCTTAGCTAAAATATTTGCAAGCACAGAAAGCAAGCAAGAGTACTTTTCTCTGGATATTTCCAATGAAAAATTTGATCTTTCTCATCTGCAATGAGGGTGGTATTTAATCTCAAATTTGAGTTGTACATTCTGGCATTTGCTCTACAATACAGGGGAAGATGAAGGGTAGAGAGAAGGGAGCCTGCGATATTGAATGATCACACATTGACAACATGCCATTGTTATGCTTGGGGAGGGGCAGAATTAAGGACCCACCACTGGCACTGCGAGGCCTAGGTTTCTTTCTGGCCTCCCAAAACCTGCCAGCAGTGTGGTGGAGCAGTGTGCACAGGGTCTTCACAAAAGGCTACTGGCTCAGCAGCATCTCCTCAGATGATTGCAAATGCATCCATGCTCCTCTGAGGTGCAATAAATGCACAGACTGGCAGGGACCTCTGAGATCCCCTTTTGCTCTGATACCTTCACATTCACTTTTTAACCCAGGGCTGACTGGGGGAAACCTCTTCATGCCAGCTGCAGAACTAGGAGACCTGAAGAACCAGAAGACCTGGGCATTTATGCCTCAATATGGACCTAAATGAGGGACGGCCTTATTTCTTATTATAACCTAGCAAAAATTACATGTATCTCCAGCAGCCTGCAGTTTGTATCAGCTATGTGCTCTCCTCAGCCAAGCACTGCTGCCAAGGCGTCCCATTGCACACCATGCAGCTCGGGAAAGCCATGTCTGATGGCCTCTGCAGCATGCATGGGCAGGAAAGACTCCAGTCAAAATTTCCTCCATCATTTCATGCTGTGATGGTGTCACGGGTTTTGTACTAGTTTTCCTCACCTACAAAAATATATGACGAGATGTGGCTGCATTCAAGCTATGGCTCTAACCAGTTTCCAGCTGAATGAGGAGCACATCCAGCTGACACAGCTCAGAGCAGCTTCAGGCAGCAGCTTCATCCGGAGCTTGGGTTTAGGCATAAACCTCCGTGGAAAGAAAAAATGGTTAAAAGTAACCCAGAATGTTCTTCCTCACAGCATGCTCCATGCTCTGGTGCCACATTAAAAAAAATTGTTCCTGCACTATTACAAAAAAAAAAAAAAAAGTTAACAATAGATTTTCCCTTACATGTGTGTTAAAAGAATGATGAATACATGAGGAAAAAACCAAACAAACAAACAAAAAAAAAACCCCAACAGACTTGGGCCCTGAGATAACCTTCAGTTTGATTTTTTAATGCCAAGTCAGAAATCTTTCAGCTTGAACTGGCTGAGGGCTTAAGAGCTAGCACTCGCCCACCATGCCATAAAGTGAAGCAAGCTATTATGCTTGACACCAGCTGAAATTCTCCCTCCTTGTAGGAGATGTCCATGCTTCTCCCCAGAGAGGAGAATATATGGAGGCAACTATCATTAGATACTGCAAACCCCATTTGCTAAATAAAACAAATGCAAAATTCCCAGGAAAGTGCTGCAAAGCTGTCATGGCAAAAAGCATCACCTACATGGATGTGGGACTCTGTGTATGGGATACTGTGACTTAAAAGTGGAGACAGCAATTAAGTGGGATATTTTTTCCCTCCGTGCCTCCTTTGTCCATCTATTAATCTGCTGTTAGTGGGGAGAAGAGCTCCAGGTGTCCATCAAAGAGGAAGAACAGAGCTGCTGTATATATCGCAAAGCTCCATGCCAAGTGCAGTAAAGCTTCATCAATATGAAATGAATTTTTAATTCTTTTTTATTTTAGCATTCTGCTGAGATGTGTCTTTCCTTCTTTCACTCTTTGCTTCTTTTGAGATAACAAAATAATTCATCACTGCAACACTGTCAGCTGTAATAGTCTTACAGTAACAGTTAAAAAAATAAGTTGCAGTAACATTTCATAGGAACTTTAATCCATTAAAGGGAGGGGCATTGTGTGGAGAGGATATAAAAGGTGTCCTTTATATGCTCTCAAGACAATATTGCTTGAATTAAATCCCCCTGACTCCACTATATTTCTTGTTTTGTTACCTTCCAAGGAAAACCAAACAACTCTATCCAAATTCCTAACCATAATTTTCAAGCTAAATGATTAAATTAGTTCTTACTATCTGTTTTATAAGAAGACTAATATTTTTGACAGTCATGAAGTTTTTCCAAAGCTGTTAGTCTTTGACTGTGACGTGTGGTGTATCACAAGATATTCTCTGAGATAACAGGCTACAGCATCAGCAGGACAGAATCGAAATGTATTACTTTCATAGCCATGTATATAACCATCTATAGGTGCATCGAATTCTGCATACATGCATATGCTGAATGATGTGTCTATACAGCAGCCTTGGACAGGAATTAACAACCTTTCAGAGAGCAGAGAGTGATTTCTGTGTATCTCTATGATCTTCAGAAAGGAAGCCCTGGGCGGAGATTTAATCATATGTCATTGTCTGTGATGCATTCATAAAAAGATGAACAATTATGGCAATTGAAGGAAACCTATCATCAACTGAGAGGAAAAGACTATTTTTCTGAAGCGTACAAATTCAGTCTTTTATGACAAAATGACTACTTAAGGCTTAAAACTCTAATCATTACCATTTGCTTCCTAAAATATCCACCTCCCTTTATCTGCGCTTTGAACTGAAAGCACAAAGCTCTTGAAATGTTTTTGGTCTCTGAAGGGGTGAACATATTTTTTTTCATTATGTCCCAGTTCTGCAGCCAGGTAGCGGAGAGCAGCATTTCTTCTCTCTTAAATGCCAAGCGAGTCACCCTGGACACAGCTCAACCCCATGGGAGCTGTCCCATTCCTGCCTAGGGTGCTGGTGCAGGGGGACCCGTGGGGTATCCCCGCAACCCCTTCCTGTGGGGCTGTGCAAACAAGCCCCCACCACACCCTGTCGTCAGGAAGGTGGTGCCCATGGGGGATGGTTCTGAAGGTTTAATATAGCTTCTGTGACACCTTTCAGAAGAGGAAGGGGTGCCCAACTTACCACAGCTGAAAAAACAAAGAAAGGAGGAAGAAAAAAATAAGCCATTTCCTCTGAGTTCCTCGTTTTCACTGCACTTGCCAGCTGCAAGCAAAGTGTGCCCCATCGGAGGTCTGAGGATGAGAGGGAAGGAGTAATTCGGCTTCCCCCTGCTGGAACTTGGTTTGCTAGAGGACTTCAGGGCTCTGGGTTCAGGCCTGTTTCTATAGTCCTTGCTCATGAAAACTGCTTTAGCAGGAGATACCTAAACTCAGCCAGGCATCCAGGTGGCTTCAGAAAGCAGCTGTCAGGCTGGTAGCCCTGCCTTCAAGCTCTGTGGCCTGAGGAAAACGTCAGCCTGTGTTTTCACAGATTCCTCTGCCTCTGCCCTCCTCTGCACCACCTGGCAAGAGGGACGTCTGCACATCTCCTTGTTGCCGCTGGAGTATCTGGGTCCCTGCAAGACAGCCAGGATGCAGCAGAACTCTGGAGACTGCACAGGTGTGGGAGTGTGTGGGGCTCTGTGGGTGACAGCACCTTGCTTTTAATCCCCCTCCTGAGGCACAGAGCAGAGCGGCATCAGCACATACCCAGTCTGCATCCAGCATCAGGGAACGGACAATACCTGTTTCAATGGGGAATCTGAAACTCGGGGATACCTTTTCTGTGCCTGGACAAAGCAGCAGGTTAAGTTGGTTTGCTGATCAGCTATACCATACTGCAGAGCAGAGTTGAGACCATAGAGCAGGCCTAAGGGCTCAGCCCCTTGCCTGTGCTGAAACCCTACAGAAGCTCTTGGCTGCAGCAGCAGTGGGGAGTGACAGCAAACTGTTGTGTGACACAAGCCATCACACCCAATGTGCAAGAACAACACCCGCTTCCTCTGTGGGCTTCAAAGAGCAAAGGGGCCTCAATCACTAGCTGGATTTGGTGAAAAAAAACCCCATTGAAATCATTGTACTGGGAAGCCAATCTCCATGAGGCAGAATTAAAGCTTAAGCAGCTCTTTAACTAAGATAAGGACCGTCTCAGTCCGGGCACACGAGGCAGTCAGGATGGTACCCAGGAACATGGTAAACCCTGGCATTCAAGAAACAGCAATGCCAAAGCGAGATCTCTCTTCTTGCCCATCTGAAGGTCTGTTTTGTTTTGTGGGGAAGTTACCACTCCCCCTCTGCTCCAGACATGGCCAAGCAGGTCCAGCTGAGCCTCCCCAGGTGAACTTTTGGTTCACCATTTCCCTGAGGAGTCTGCGCTGTGAGTAAGGTTGGAAGGGTGGGCTCAGGAGGATATGGGTGGGACTCTGTGGCAGCAAGGAAGCCCTTGTTCACAGCTCATTCGGGGAGGAAATGGGCACTGATCCCAAGGAAATTGTTTTGTGTTCCTGAGCAGTCAGGGGGGTGGCAGTACCGGTCAGTCAGCCCTTTCCCACTGCCACAAACAGCTGCTACTGCAGCAGTGCACCAACACAGACACAGCCCCATGGGTCCCAGGCTCTCATGCCTGTCTGCTTATGCTGCAGTGGGCAATGATCCCCCAGGACCTAGGGACAAGCAGCCTCCTCCTCGGGCTCCACTGGTTTCAAGCGCTGCTGCCCACCCCAACCGAGTTTCAGCACAAGGGGTAACCAAAGCAGTGTCCAAGCTAGTCCTTCCCCTCTCCAAGCATCTCCCGGAGGCCAGAGGCACTGCCACACACACCAAAGCCAGGAGAAAGAAGGGGGCCTGCCCAGAGGGGAGATGGTTAGGCCCTTTGTACAAAGCACTCCTCTGCCCCGGCTATCATCCCTTCTGTCCTTGCTCCTGCACGGAGGTGGCTTGGCCATGCTCCTGGTACTGACCCAGAGACATCACTGCTGCCCCATGCAAGCCTGAAGACTCATCCACCTCTCAGAGTTTCTCCTGGAAATAAGCCAGGGCATTTATTGTCACTTACGGTCTGAACCAGGCTGCAGAGGAGCCCCGTGACTTGCTCCGGGGAGGTTAAATGTAACCTGCAAGCCCATGGCATGGAGCAGGGAACAGGGCGGGAGCTCTCAAGGAAATATTTTGCTGAAAACAAAACTTTCAAAGCCTTTCAACAGCAGAGCACTGAAAATAGACTTCAGACTCCAAGGGAGGGGGAATGGGAAAAGGTTAGGAGCGGGGGAGAGGGGGAGAGAGGGAAAGATCAAACGATCAGCAACAACCCTGGGGAAAAAGAGGGCGCAGAGGTTGCCAAAGATTTTTTAAGTCCATTTCCTGCAGGAGCTGGAGACGAAGAGGGCCAGTTTATTGCAGTTTGGCCTGAGCAGAGAGCTCTGCAAGAGGCTCTTCAGGCTTGCTCCAAACACAGCCATTCATTACCCGCTGCTGCATCCTTCAAAACAGGAAGCGTTGCCAGAGCATTAATTTATCTCTTAATCGCCGTCCTTTTGTTGCCGTGAAAAATGTTTAGTCATAGATTTAATTCCTCTCACTCCACCCCCCTACATCCCGACCACCTCTGATCACAAACACCATGAAGAGACAGGGCTTGATGGCTTTTTGGATGTTTTTACTATAATTTAACTTTCAGGAGATCAGCTAACTTGCTCTCAGCTTCTATTAAAGAGCCCTGCACAGCAACAAGAAAGCTGCCCCTGGCTCAAAGTGGGAGTGTAATTCTTTGGGATTTCGCCTTGTCATTATTCTTTCTTGCTCTCGTTATTGTCTTCAGTCCATCCTCCCCAGCCCCAATTTACTTTAAACAGATGTCTTATTTGTTCATAGCATGCTGAGGATTTGCCCTGGCAGGGAGATCTTTTTTTTGTATTTTTTTTCCTTTTTTTTCCCTTAAATGTGTTTTAAATTTTGAGAAGAGCCCACGAAACAATAGCAGATGTGTTGTAGCTACAATTAATTGGATAATTAACTTAATTCATGTATTGCATTTTAGGTTTGTGTTTCTTATGCAAGGGAGTGGGTGTGCGAGATGCTGGGGTGGGCATGAGTGGAGGGGAGGAAGAGAAATGCTTGTTTGAGAGGTACATCTGGGGTCCTGTCCATGGGTCCCCTGGCTGAGGTGCATGAGCACAGGGGAGAAGAGTGAGTGGAAGGGGTGATGTGCTTCATTGAGGGCTGAGTAGAGATGCAGCCAGTGGTGAACACAGCAGTTTGGGCTGTAACGTTGTCCTGGGGCTCAGCCCCACTAGGCATGTTCACAGGGGACTGCGGGGTGTACAAGCAGGGTCTGTGGGATTCAGATCCCCTAGGATGGGCTAAGCCTCTTCTGCTCCTCCTGGAGGTCAGCAGAGGGACGGATGACCAGTCCCCACTGCTGGGGCTGTCAGAATGGACCAGGGATAGACCCTCACCCCACATGGCCCCAGGCCAGCTCAGCACCAGGCTACCCCATGTTCGGAGCTTGTGTCCCAAACCCACCCAAGCCACAGACAGGGCAGGCAGGACCCTTCTGCTTTCATGTGCCCTGACAGACACCCCCACATCTCCTTTGAAGCCCTGCATCAGCCAGTGCCCTCCCCATGGCCAACAGCCTCAAAACCTCAGCGACCTCTCTGCTGTGCGCTGTCTGCAGAGCCTGGGATGCCCGAGCTGCCACCCAGGCAGGCCAGACATCCTTGGACGTGATTATTGTTCCTTGGTATGGAGCCCCGCCAGGCGACACAGCTCTGGCTGGGCTGTATGCCCGCCCAGTGGGAGGGTCAGGATCTGGCCCTGAGTGTTAACAGCCCTCCATGTCTCCCACTTACAGATTTTCCGAAGTCGTCCCCTTGCTATTTCATGTTGATCCTGGCTGCTGTCATTGTCGTGTGCAAATGCTCCCAGCGTCTTCAGAGGCAGCTCTGTCTACACCTCTGAAAATACCCATTGCACCTCAGCCTGCATCCACCCTCCGGAGGACTCAAAACATTTCACAAATACAAAGCTCTCAAGACAGGTACAATGCCCGAGGCCCCAAAATGCAAAGAGCAGAAAAACCATGCAGACCAGACTTTATGAAACTGCCCCAGCCTGATGAACTGAAACAACCTCAGGAATCATTTTCTGCCTGCAGTTTGGTGATTTTTCAGCACTTCGCTGTTGCATGGGGCTTTGACAACAGAGACTTTGAAGCAGGGTCAAACCAACATGCTGCCCAATGCTTTATTTCTGCCCTAGTTCTAACTCTGAGTAGCTGAATGGCACATGGAGGAACAAGGCTAGAGACTCAGAGACAAATTTGGACTGGATCTCACAGTGAGCTTCAGTCAGACAGCATCTACCCAAAGGTCCCCTGACTTCCCAAGGCTGTCCGCCCTGTGCTCAGAGCAAGACCAAGACTTTGGCAGTTATCTACAGTGCCCAAGTGAGACCTGAAGTTACTAACTACACAGCAAGCATTTTGGAAAAATAGGCAAGTAGAGTTGCCTTTAGGGAATTTCACAGCACTGGTAGAAGCATCTGTCTTTTACACACTATGGTTTATAGCTATCAGAAGAACAACCAAAAAAATAAGCATCTTAATTATAAAAATAGATTTTTTTTTAATAAAGTTTGCAGTAGAAATGCATCCCAACAAGTCATTCACAAAAACAAAACAAAAAAACCCTCAGACTGCTTAGATGAGAACAAATGATACTGCTAATTGCAGTGTACAAATGCCAGATATTGGCATTTAACTCTAACTATGCTAAATGCAAATGTCAGCTGGAATGACACAGTCCGGCTTCATCACCCAAGGCAAAATTTCCAAGCCAGGCTTAGACCGATCCAAATTTCCTACATTTTTTCTTTTCTTCTCCTGTGGCAGCAGATGAGGGCAGAGAATGGAACTACTTAGCCTTCAAAAAGGCTGGGAATAGGAACCCACAGAGATCCTGGTTCATGCCTGACTAACAAATTACGGTAAAAACACATCACTAGTAGGGCTATTGGAGAGAATTATACCCAGAAGAAGTCCTTAGAAGAGGCTAAAAAGAAAATCCCATTTAAACTAAAAGGGAAAATGTTATTCAGTGCAACATTTTTCTGCTTATTTCTTCCTGCTTTTTCCTACCATATTCAGTTTCTTCTCTCACTTTCTCTTAATTTGGGGTCTGTAAATTTGCCAATTATTCTTCCATTCGGTTTCTTTTTGTTTTTCACAATGACAGCCTTATTTGGTGCTTTTCTGGAATCCAGAGCACCTGGATTGGTGGGATTAAGGAATATTAGCTGAATTCAGACAGAGAAGAAAGAGGTGTTTAGCCTTTGTGGTGGAGGACAGAGCTCAAGCTCTCCATCTACCTCAGTGAATTAGCTATACCACCGAATCAAGTACAGCCAGTAAGGCTCAAGAACCAGAAGCAACCAAGAGGAATCCCAATGCTTTAATGTTTAGTTATTGCACATTATGATTTTTAAGGCAGCTGCACCACCCAGGGTGGGAGGGAGCGAAGTTGAGCGATGATTTATGAATACTTAAGGCTTATATTACTGGCGTCATTAATCACAACTTACGATAAATTAATCCACTTTCTAATTTTTGTGCAAGATGCTCATCTGAAAGTAGAGGAAATATGTTTCAGACACAGTGCTCTTATAGTTCACTGCAACGTGCCATTTGTGAACCTTAAGCACGCTGGTGGTTTCTCCTGGTGAATAGGTCAACACCAGTCAATGGTATGGACAATGCAGAAAGTGGCTGCTGTCTTAAAGGGGGCTCCCAGGACATGACACCAAGGAAAATGATGGAGCCAAACACAGTTTAGCGCTGTGGTGGCTAAGCAAAACTCACCTCTGACCCACGCTGAAATCTGCACTCCAAACAACCTCATTTGAACTTTTTCCAAACCAGTTTCCTCTAAATCTATGGAGGACATTCCTTAAATTTTAATGAAGGCCACAAGCTTTCATTTCTCAAGTTCTCAGAGACAGAATGAAATGACCACATATGGGAAGGATAAAAAAAAAAAAAAATCAGTTGCTTAGCTAAGGTGATTCTGTAATGATGAACCCAGACAAAATGAGAATTTAGTTCATGTGCAAAGCCTTGATGACAGCTGTATATAGACACAGATACATGAGATGGTTTTGAGAAAAGTTTTCATACCACTTTTTTTTCACAAAGGTAATTTTATATCATTATAAAAGGTTTTAATAGCTCTTCCTGAGTTCTAGAAAATCACATTTGTGGTATCTAAGTTGTCTAGCTTCATAAACAGGAGGAAATTAAAAATGACTACAATATGTTGATGTCAAATAAGCGCAAACTTTCCAAGGCATCCTCACATGATTTTTTTTCTGTTAGTTTTGTAGCATATGCAGAACACCTGAAAATGTGGTTTAAAAATTCCCGTGACCAAAACACTGAAATAGGAATGGTCTTATTTAAAGGTTTCAGTGGTTTCAGACCTTAAGCCTAAGGCTAATCCACAGAATCACAGAATCATCTAGGATGGAAAAGACCTTGAAGATCATCCAGTCCAACCATTAACCTAACACTGACAGTTCCCAACTACACCAGATCCCTCAGCGCTATGTCAACCCGACTCTTAAACACCTCCAGGGATGGGGACTCCACCACCTCCCTGGGCAGCCCATTCCAACGCCTAACAACCCCTTCTGGAAAGAAATGCTTCCTAATATCCAGTCTAAACCTTCCATGGCACAACTTGAGGCCATTCCCTCTTGTCCTATCACTTGTTACTCAGTTCAAGAGACTCATCCCCAGCTCTCTGCAACCTCCTTTCAGGGAGCTGTAGAGGGCGATGAGGTCTCCCCTCAGCCTCCTCTTCTCCAGACTAAACACCCCCAGTTCCCTCAGCCGCTCCTCCTACGACCTGTGCTCCAGACCCTGCACCAGCTTCGTTGCCCTTCTCTGGACACGCTCGAGTCATTCAATGTCCTTTTTGTAGTGAGGGGCCCAAAACTGAACACAGGAATCGAGGTGCGGCCTCATCAGTGCCGAGTACAGGGGTAAGATCCCTTCCCTGTCCCTGCTGGCCACGCTATTGCTGACACAAGCCAGGATGCCATTGGCCTTCTTGGCCCCCTGGGCACACTGCTGGCTCCTGTTCAGCCGGCTGTCAATCAGCACCCCCAGGTCCCTCTCTGACTGGCAGCTCTCCAGCCACTCCTCCCCAAGCCTGTAGCGCTGCTGGGGGTTGTTGTGGCCCAAGTGTAGCCCCCGGCATTTGGCCTTATTGAAACTCCTACAGTTTCCAGGAATGATTTTCATCCATCCCACAACTCAAAATGAAAAAGTGCTATATGTGTGAAGAAGGACAGAAGCATCTATTCTGACGGGTTGATATGCAGAAAATAATGGTGGCTGTTTGAAAATGATCAGACTTTTTGATTGCTAGAAGCAGTCCCATTAGGAATGCATTAGCAGGCAGAGTGCAGCTGATGTGGTCAAAGGTGCATTGTAAATGCAATTTATCTTTTTAATATCACTTTCACATATATAATATGTGTACCTATATGTTTTCTGGGTATGTGTGTGAGGTGTAGAGAAACAAGTCCAGCTCTGCTTCAGTTTACTAATACACAGCTATTAAAATTGCTCGTTCTGTATAAACATAATTGAAAGCAGAAGTAGATGTGGCATGCATCTATTTCAAAACATAAACTCCATTGTGTGAGTGCCCTAGCTTCTTTGGTATCATTTTGTATTACAAAACAGTAAGTTGTAAATTGTTATTTCAGGGTAAATAGACAGACAGATAGATTGGCAAATGGATAGATAAATTGATCGATTGGTCAAATTTTCAATCTTTATTTCTTTTTTATCATCCAGGAAGTCAAACTGCTTTTTCTCAAATATTTTCCACTCACTGACGCCCTCCCTCTTGAGGATGTGTCAGTGAATTGAGTCTGGTATTTCCTCAATTAAGTTATCTAAAATGAAAGCAGAGACAACCCTGCTCCCACTCCCTAACTTTTCCTCTGCCAGCCCAACCTTTTCCCATACACCCCTCCCTGCCTACCACCATGGCACCAGACTTTATAGCATGCTGAAGAGGAGATGAATCTCCTTGACGGTCAACTATCCTACATTCAGGCATGCAAACAACCAGGTGCCATTGCGTTCATGTTCTTGCTCAAGAGTTAAAAACACCCCTGCCTTTTCAGGCATGTAAAGTTGCTCGGACTTTGTTGTATCCCCTCTTCTGATGGCAATGCACCAAGAGAGTAGCACAGCAGGTCAAGGAGGCGGATCATGTCCACGAGGATGGGATTCTCCCAGGGACCCCTCTCTAATGCAAAACCTTCATTTGTCATCATTGCCAGTTAAATATTCATTCCTGTTTTCCATCAGCAAGGGAGAGCAGCATGAGGTTTCCTTTGAGCTCTGGGACAAAACAGTCATGGAAATTGTCAACATAAGGCAAGAACAGTTTTAATAACAGATCAGGTCTCAGTGATCTGAAATGCCGGTTTTCACTTCTCTTTCTACCCCTTCCCTTGCAAGCTCTCCCCCCATCCCATTTCATCAACCCTGTGCAACCCTGGGCTGTGCTGGCCTTGCTGGGCTCTGCAGGGACAGTTACCGCATGCCTGAAACTCGTTCCCAGGTTCCCAGGACCTTGGTGGTTCTTTTAAAGGAGCTGCTTTTCATGAAAGTAAATAGCCATAATTTCTAGTCCCCTGAGCTGTGAAGTTAAGGAGAGTTTAAAGCCTGATGCTCCTACAGCATGGCTTGCAGTCCATTAGAGAAGAAGGGTGTCCTCTGTTATCTGACCTTTCAGGAAATTGAAGTGTCTCTTCTGCCAACTCTCTTATTGCCCCCAGAGAGCCACTGATGAGATCCGGCCATGAAACAAGGGAGCAAAGAAGAGCTGTGATTTGTTTTTATTTTCCCAGGGAGAAGGGAGACAAGACAGAAAAGCTGCTGCACCTTGGAGTTATGTGCATGCCCGCACACACTGCACGTGCATTGACTGGGGTCCAAATCAGTGTGGCAGATCGATCGACACCAGTTCAAGCTGGCCCAGGACCTGGCCCTCTCCTTGTAACTGTGATGGCAGTCTGTGACCGAGAGAGCGGCAAGTGAGAGGGGGTAAATGTTGAGAATGAATCTTTGAGAGCAAGATACTTTGCCCAGACTGCAGAGGTTGACATTTGCAATCTGTGAGGTGTAGGTACATTACTTCTCTAGTCCACACCAGCCCTGGAGGCATTTTAACATGCTGCTGACTTCTACTGCCTCTTCTGACACTCTTCCCCCAAGATGGACACTTATTTTACACCGACTGCATTTCTGACTTATATCCACCTGGCATAGCTGAGCTATTCCAGCCAGAGGTGAGGGTATCATGCCTGTACTCCAGCTAAGCTCTGATGACATTACGCTCTCATTGTCCATTCCCTCTCCTGCTCTGCCTGGGAAGAAAGACAAGTTTTGACCATGTGGCTGAACTGAAGATAGACAGAAGAGCAAGGAAAACTCTTGTCCCACATTTCTCCTTTGCTTGGATATTCAGGCTGAGCTGCAAATCTTGCCTTCAGAAACTCTTTCTGTTGATTTAAAAGGGCAGCTCCTGCCAGCGGATGTTTTATTTAAGAACAGTCTGGTACACGGTAATTAATGTTAAGAGGCCATGTTTCCCTGCTGAGCAGTAGCTTATGTCACAAGCAGCTCCATTTCCTGCACTGGGAGGGCATGGGGATCAAGGCGCTGCCCTCCAGGAGTAGGGAGGGTCAGCTCCTGGCCTCCCAAACACCTCTGCCAGGCTGGCAAGGAATTTGTCATGGGACAGCCTAATTGGATTAAATAAACACTAGCATCAGGGCAAGAGAAGCACAGAAGAGGACCCCAATCACTGAGGGACCCTAGTGGGTACATTTAATAGTCCAACATTGATAAAACCTCTGACCCTGCAAGTTTCCAGCCTGAATAATGCATGCTCTGCCAAGCAGCCTTACTTCTTTGTTACTGTCTCACTTCCTCATGAACTTCTCTCTTCTTAGCTGATGCTGGCTTTGCCACAGAGTTCAAATTCCTCCCCAGCTCCATTTCTCTGATTTACGGGATGGACATGGAATCAACAGGCTGAGTTTTATCCCTGTCTCCCATCATGTTCCCTCTCAAGCTCATCTGAGGGACACAAATGTCCCTCTCAGGTCACATTTTAGCTATGTAAGACACAGAAATCTAATCTGAGCCCACCAGGTAGTCTCCTTACAGAGCTTCTGTAGAGACAACTCTTGCCCAAAAAATATTCACCCATCCAAAAACAAACCTCTCCGTCATATGCACACATCCATCCAGGAGCACCCATTTCTGGGCACATACTAGCAGGGGGAATTCAAAGAACATGCTCAAACACTGATTTCCTCTGGTTTATAGCTCAGGGACACAACTCCACTCTGGATGTCAGGCTTCCCAGCATTTAGATCTCTGTCATGCCCCTAAGCATGGTAACAGCCTCTTTTAACAGCAAAGGTATCAAAAACACAAGCATGGAGATGGCGAGCTTTGGTGCTTGGTGTTAATATTTTGCAACACAATTACCTTCAGCAGCATGAAACCTGTTTGTCCTGGAGCATGCGGGGAGGCTAAAGGGAAGGTCTGGCTTACGCGGGAGCAGGAACAGTGGCATGTAGTGTCACTGTGTGCAGCATTGTAGTGAGCCACCCTCCACTTGCACTCTCCAGTCTTCTGCCCTCGCACATCCAGATGTGCACATGGTCACTCCAATTCCCTATCCCAGTATTTTTGGGAAAAAAAAAAAACAACGTGTTAACAGAAGATCAGCCAGTCATTCTAGAGAGTTGGGGTTTTTAGTTTTGGGGTGCTGGGGGATCTTTAAACATCTGAAGTGCCATTTTTAGTGGAATCCACGCTAGACAAATTCAAGGTTGCAGTTTCAGTGCAAGCAGAGTCAAATCAATGTTACAAGATTGTGAAAAGTTCCAACTAATAAACACAGCATGAGAGGGTAGTAATAGTCAGAGGCAAGTATAGCCATTGCACCTGTATCACTCTGCTACATAAACACTTTACAGGGCCTGGTACCAAGTATATTAAAAATGATGCCAGATTCCCAGGGCCCTTTGTCCTCTCAAAGCCTCCTCCCCCAACGACTGGGTCTTTTGACGATGCTCTAAGCATGGCTCTTTGCAGGCACCATGAGGAACGATGAGCTAGAAACATCCCTAAACACCCATGCTCTGCCCCACAGGGAGGAACAGGGAGCAGGATGGGGAGGTCAGTGGGGTTTCTGCTATACTATGTGACCAAGAACACTACTCCTGCATTGCACCTGCCCAGAGTCATTGCCCCCTCCCATGAGATTAGCCCAGATCCAGTGCTGATGATATTGAGATCTCTGTCTCTTTTTCTCTTAAATATAAAAGCATGTAAGAACCTACAGGGAGTCAGAAGTTCACAGACTGTCTGGTACTTGCTTGAATTAATGTGAACCTCTGCTGTGGAAATTTTTCTAGGACATGCTTTCTCATGAGCGCGCCACACTTTCAGTCTGGGTGAAAATACCACAAGAATAACCTTTCTCATGGTATTTCAGTATTTATTCTCTGGTTCCTGTCCAACCCTAAATCAGGAAGTACAGAAGCGTGAGAAAACTTTATAAAAAGAAAAAAAAAAAGTTTAATAATGGATTTAAGTCTTGAAAAAGTTTCTGTTCTGCTCAAGCCTGAGGCAAAAGTTTTGTTCTTGTTTTATTCCAACAGGTTCATCCATTCTTAGCTGCTTCTGCAAGAGCTGTCACATCATTGTGAGGCCATCAGCAGAGAGGCCAAGGGGAGCCTTGTGCCTTGCTGTTGACTTCTGATGTGCTACTGATTCCTTAGCCAAGTCACTTAGGTGCTTTGTGTGTCCGTTCCCAGCCTCTTTATGAAGATAGCTAATATTTATTTTCCTTTGAGAAGTGCTTCAAGATTCTTCGGTGAAATATCTTATGCAAGTGTAAAGGGTTTTTTTATAATTAATATCCTTTCTTTTTTAGCCCAACAACTGTAACTGAGCCTGTATACTCCTTTAAGTCTTTAAACAGTGGAATCCTTTCATAGTGACTTAGGATATGATGTAATGTCTATGCATTGTTAAGGGGACCAAAGTGTAATAAACATTCATTTTAATGAACAAAGCAAAGAGATGTAACTCAGAAGACCCACGGGGAGATGCGTTGTATAGAGTTGCCATGTTTGCATACATGCTTTTCTGACTGCAGTCAGTTTTAACAAGGGTAAAATACTACTGATGTTAAATCACATGTGGGTTTTGTTGTGTGTATTTTTTTTTTTTAAATGAGCCTCAGAATTGCAGGGGTGTTCCTGAAGACATAATGGCTACATCTGTACTAATAAGCTAAATGTGTCCAGGACTGTGCAGTGGCCCCAAGGCCAACTGGCACAGAAAAGCCTACCTCTGTGCTATTGAACTCGCCTCGTCTCCAGAACAGCAGGGCCACATCCAACCCACCTCCTGGGAACCGGCGCTGGCTGGCGCTGGCTCCAGTGCCGTGCCAGGAATTGTTTGGGAGAGCGTTAGCTGGCACTGGGCTCAGCCATGCCAGAGACCATTCGAACAATTAACAGCGCAGACATGCAAGTGCCAGGGCCTGGCATCGTTCCCCGGCACTGCTTGATTTATTAATATCGAATAGCCATGTGGCCTGCAGAGTCTTTATTGCTGGTGACAGTACCGGGAAAGGAGAAAGTTGGGGTTACTTTTGCAAGGCTGGCAGATAGAAAAAAAAACAGGCTGCTTGGGTTCTTTTCTTGTAAACTGCACATGCTTTATATGGAAATTATTAAGAGACAATCAAGGCGGGAGCCTGCAATGCTGCCTTGGCAAAGCTGCTTTTTAAAGTCTTGTAGTGTTTTGGAAAAGACTTCATGCTTGAGAGTGGTCGGTGCTGAAGAATCCCTGCTCAAAGTCATTTTACTTATTTGTATTTTACTAAAGGGATGTAACCAGGACAAAGCATTGCTCTTACAAGTCCACCGAGTCCCATAGAGTCCCTGGAACCCTGTGGCACCACATTTAAAACTTGCTGTGACTAAATAACCAGGGGACATTTGATGCCACCACATGTGAACACTTTACAAATAAAATGTCTTGACTGAACTCCTGGGCTTCCCTGTTGTCCAGATGATGTTCAATTAAGTACCTTATTAAGTGGTGCTCTAGAAAGGTATGTTCTTCCTTTCATGTTTTCCTAGAAAAAGTTTGCAAGAAGTAGTACATGGAAAGCAGGGGAAAGTAATTGTGTCCTCATCTAATTACTAACTAGTTTTTTCCAAAAATTTTCTAGCACCAGAGAGAAATTAGCAGTACCGTATGTGTATAGCAGAAGCATCTGTCTTTGATGTATGACTTACATACCTAGTGAGACAGTTAGGTTAACAAATGCTGAAGAACAGTCTTGATACCTTATATACCTGCCCATCCAACTCAACGCTTCACATCATTAGCATATAGGAATTTCAGTCTTTCCCTTGCTGGGAAATGAATGCTGAATCACTCAAAAGAGAAATTGCTTAACTTTCTCTTGTTGACCAAGCAGTGGAATGACAGGCTAAACAGGCTTCTGAACCCTTCCATAAAAAAAACTGTGTCAAGAAGTGATGGTCCAGGAACAGACAGCCATGACAGCAGCTTCATCTACTTATTTCAATGTATGACCCACATCGGAAGACAGCATAGAGTCCAGGGCCCTATCACAATAAACACTTTTCTAATCTATAACAGGCAATTGCCGTGAAGAGCTCCTGCTGGACCAAGGTGCTGATGCTGGTTCAGGGGACCTGGGTTCTGCTCCTGCTATTGCTTATTAGTTTATTTCTCTTCCTCCCTACCTCTAAACTCAGTTCGGCAAAGTAGCATGTACTTAACCTCTCTGGATTTCAACAACAGTTTAGGCACTAAACCAGTGCCGTAATGGTTTTCTGAGTAGACATGTACTGTTGGTCAAGCCAGAGGCTGTTCTATTCCTGCTTTCAGCCAGCAAGAGCTTCTCAGCTGCTTGAACACGTCTACAAGCTTGAGCATTTAGCCCTTATTTGGAAGAAGACCCAGGCTTCTAGAAACTGTGGTCAGTGAGCTCTTTTGCCTGGTTTCCTTTCCCTCTGCTTTCACTCAACCTCCTTCTGCTTTTCTCACTACAGCCAGTTCTGGAATTGGAAGAGCCCAAGGACCACAAGACCAGCTGGTCTTGCTGTGCCCTGGTCCAGACAGCATGGGGAGCCTCATGAACTGGGTTGGCTCCAGCCTCACAGACAGCCTGGTCCCATTCAGGTGGTCCTGGTGGTACCAAAAAGCACCTGGGCTGAACTTGATGTTGTTTCTGTTTCTGAAAGCCAGTTTACTGGATCTTGAATATCATGGTATTTGTGGCATGCTTTTCCTTCTCTTTCACCTGGGTCAGGCTGCAGGGCTTTTATATCAGCAAGCTGATGTTGGCATGATGTCAGCAGGACACAGAAGAGTATTCCTGTGACTATGAACTGACCAGGGTAGGCTCGTCTACCTGGCCCCCAAGACCAAGGCAGTGTTTGCAAAGACTTGCTAGATTGCCATAGAGTATGGACAGCCAGCTGGTGAGCTCTGCCAAATACTGCATTAATTCTTGATGACGGCTGCTGCTTTACAAGGAAACAAAAGGCTGTTCGTATGGAGCAGACACTCAGCCTCCTTGCAGCACTTTGTGTGGTGTTTAGCTTTAAATGAGCTTTGTCCCAGCACCTTAGCAAGGCTTTGTGGTACAATAGGAAGCTTAGAAGTCATAGGAATGTATAAGGCCAGTCCTTGATTCATCCTGTAACCTAAAAATACAGACTGATTCCTGCAGTGGTTATTTTAGTACCAGACAGCAAACTGCTTCCTTGAGATTAAAAGGCTCAAACACCGGTACGCTCCTCATAAACAGGATCCTGATATATATGGAGAAGAGTCAGACAATTTAGACTGCACGAGTCTCACACAAATGCAGACACAAACATACACAAACATGCCAGCAAGGCGAGATAAGCAACACAGCTCTTCACAGAAATTCCTGCTTGTCATTCTTTTTGAGGTAAAATAAGTAAATAATAATAATAATTTAAAAAATATTTTTTTTAAAAAGAAACAGTGAGGCTCTCCCTAATGTTTCTGCTAGGCTCTTCCTGCACTTGAGAGCTACCAGTCTAAACATGCTCTCCCAGCCTTCCTACACCTGAAGGAATATGAGTTCATAAAAAGACTGCCAAGATTGTGTGGCACCTTAACGCAGCACTCAGTGTTTTCCTTGCTTCTTACCCTGGAGGTTGGTCCCAGCTTATATAAGAAGAGAAAGAGGAAAAAAAAACCCAACTAAAGAGAAGGTGTGTTATTCACAACACACGCTGTCTATTTTCTGTTAGATAGACCAGAGAAACTCTGGTTGTGAGTATTTGAATTGTGAAGTGTTTAGGCTTTGCAGCCAACTCTGTTGGTGGAGCTTCAGCAAGGAGGGACCCATCTTTGGGAAGTTCTGAAGTAATTTTAGGTACAACCCTTTGCCATGGCCCTTGTTCCTGACTTGAATCAGTCAATGCTATGCTGTTCTTAAATGCAGTAGTCTCCAGAAATATTTGGGAATACTCCATGCCGGTAAATTTAACTCTCACTAGCAACCAAATAGCCACTGATTCCAAAGGACCCTTCTAAAGTAAATTTCCCTCAAAAGTTTGACTCTCTACTTATTTCCACCCCTGTGATTTAAGGGCAGCTTTTGTATGTAGGGAAGAGCCATGCATGTCTGAAACCTTGTGAATCACCATTCCAGAGAAGATTTCAAGGGTCCAGTTACTATTTTGAGGTCTGATGGCAATATAGCTGTTATGCAGATTTCTTAGATGTAGAAGAGGGTAGGGAGAGTTCCCAGCTGAAGAAGTTCCTTCTCACCACTTTCAATATCCTCTTGCTTGTGCTCAACTGAAAATGAAGTGCAAATGAATAACCAAACTTGGGGGTGTTAAACCTGAAGCAGTTTTTATGGAGAAAAAAAGGAGCAGGTAAGGCAAACAGCCAATCTGTGTTAAGGGAAGAACACGAGGGTGATCTCCACTGTAACACCACTGGAGTCACCAGACGTGCTCCAAAGAGGAACTGAAGCTGGAATCTCTGTCGACCAGAGATGCTGTTTCAGGTGGTTTCAGCTTTGGTGTTGGGTGGGATAACACTCTTCATTAAGCACAAAATAGATGGAGCCAAGGAGGATCAGTACAGTTTGGACAAGCACTCACGACTCATGGACTTTCATGCCCTTTTGTCTCCACTGCTGGGTCAGAAATTTCACAGGCTGCTTTTCATATGTTTACTCAGCTACATTAGCCTTTCCTTCCGAGAAACACAGTCATGACAGCAACAAAAATTACCTTCTTCCATGCCTCAGAAAGGGTTCAATACAAGTTTGTTTAGCTCTCAGGTTAGGGTTGGGCAGATACAAGGGTGTTGTTTCTGATTTTATCCAAGCTGTTTTGTTCCTGCTTCATTTTTGTATGCCTGTTGTCTTTGGGAGAGCATTCCTCACAGTAATAAGGTGGCATCTCCCCAGACTGCCTCCAAGCTACCGCTGACATTCATGCTGCAACCCATCCTCCGTCAGAGTGTGAGTAATCAATTACAGATAGTCAGCAGCTCCTTAGAACAGTTTTTCCAAGAGAGAGTGAAAAATAAGAAACACTAATGATTATGTCAGGTTACCACAGGCTTATTACAAGAGAGAAAGAGTGTAGCTCCTCAGCTGATAGCTTCTCACTTGGGCTCACACAGCAGCCAGCAGCCGCTTGCCATGTGCCCCTGCAGCTGGGTCCCAGCTCTGGTTAGGGGGCAGAAGAACAAGGGAGATTATCTTGGCTGGTTGGCAATCTGATTGCTGGTTGGCTGGTTGAATGGATGGCAAAAAAGTAGCGTTTCCAGTTAAATCCCTCACTGTTGTTAGGAACAGGCACAAACACCCCCATGCTGACTTCCCACCAAAAGCAGCAGCTGCTTATTACTACTCTTCTACCTCCCACCCCACATGCCTCTGGCAAGGAGACCTGCATCCCTCTTCCTAAGACTGGGGGGAGCAAGGGGGGCAGCTAACCCTGCCAGCGGTACCAGGGCAGTGAGCAAGACCACATATGAGCATGCCACTCAGGATACACATGCAACAGGGCCTGAATTTTGTTGGTAGAGGCTTCCTCTACTTTGGGTCTTCTCAGCTCGTGGGTACTTTTCCTTTACAACCTGCACAGTGCTCGTCCCCTGTATTTTCCAGCACATGCATGCAGCATTCTCTGTGCCTGCTGCTTTGCAGAACGCTTTGAACAGGCTCAATAAAAACACATTTATGCCGATGCTGGCTTCTTTTGTCAGAGCAGAAACAGTCCGACTCCATCTCACAGACCTCCTGCTGCTCTGCGTGTGTTAGAGCCAGTTCAAGTGCCTTTGCTGTGCCCTGCCAGCAAGCACACTCTGCTGCTGCCCTCGCACTCTCTTGCTTTCCTCACCACCCCCCTCCATCTTAGGAAATAATTAGCAAATAAGAAATAATAAAGCAATATAGAGTGCACTTCTGAGGCTTCCGACAGCTGTTGGCAGCCACACTCGCATACTCCTGGTGCTGCTCAGCTTCCCCAGAGAACCACGTAAGTCTTCCCTTTTCATGTGCCCCCCTGCCTCCACGCACCTGGGCTGAGGTCGGATGAAGAGGAAGACTCCTGTGCAATGCCAGCCTCTTGCAACACCTGGAAATGGCAGGAGTAGGGAACACACATTTCCCTCGGGGCAGAAAAAGCAAGCCTTTGCGGTGTGGCAGTGTCCCACTGCATAATACCCTGCCATAATGAATAGGTAGGCTGTAGGTATAGTCTATAAATAGGTCCTATAAAGTGCTATTAAAGTAGCATACATCTGCGGTGTTGCTTGCCTCAGCCAAAAGTGTCACAAATTATTAGAGCAACAGCAGAAAAGGATATAACAGCCTGATGAGCGCTGTGAGTCAATTTGCAAATTGAAGGATAATGGAGCGACAAGTCTGCAGGCTGCAAACCTCCCTGGCACCAAGACAGGCACCCAGGGGACATCTCTCCACTTCTCACTTCTCAGGAGAGATGGCCAAAGAGGAAGACAAAGATCCTTTGCTATCTCCTCTCAGGCCTCAGTTGCTCTACCGAGAGCCACTACAGAGGTGTCAGTAAATAGCAATGACAATGATAAAATTTCCTGCATAAGTATCCAAATAAGTGTCGAGTACTCCACCACAAAAGTATGGCCAGAGATCAAAGTGATACTTTATTCAGGGAAAGGACTTTGCAGTCCATTAGCTACCTGCTGAGCATAGAAGTCTTTGGCTGGATGGATGTACTGATAGGGCATGTTTCTTGTGTCTTTCCTCCAAATGATGAGAACAGACAAAAATATGGACTGTAGTAAAATCCACGAGAGATGCCTGTAGCTTCAGTCTTGCAAGAACACAATTTCTAGTTACAGGCAGTTTAGAAGTAGCTTCTCTGTGGGAATAGCTGTTCAGCAGCATTTCATCTCATTATCTGGTCCCACCTATGGACTTCTGCACCAGGGAGACTGGAATTTTCTGACATCCTGGGAATCTCCATGCCAGCTCTGCACATTTTGGAGCATTCCTTCTACCTTGCCATACACAAAACATTGCATATGTTCACTGGTTTCTTACTGATGTCATATGATTACAATATCCTTATCCAATTAGCAAGCTCAGGCATGCTTGGCTCACATTGTATCTTAATTAATTTTACCCACAAACATTGATGTACTAAATCCTGAAACAATGCGTATGTAACTCCCCAGGGCATTGTTTTGATTCCATCCTGGAACAAGGTTACTCTCCACTTGACTGATGGTTTTTCATTCTTTATCTTTTCCTAACAGTTGTTTCTTAAACAAGATTTTCACACAGACTAATCTTCACAAACTGTTTGAAAATATAATGTCTCCTGCTAGCTGTTGTTGAGAAGTTTAAAGTACATATTTTAAATTTTTACTGCTTGTTGGATCAAATAGCCAAATACAAATTTAATTGCTAAAGGCTACCTCTGACAACCAGAGTACCCTGCAAAACAGAGATGCACAGCTAGCGACCAGAGAGTCTCCAAAAGAAGTCTGCATTTGCAGAGTGCCAAACCTACTGACCTGAAATTTTCTGACTGCTATCAGTGCCCAGACTGCATCCCACCAAAGCACTGTATGACTCTACCCTACATGCTTCTACGGCCAGATGTCCGCACCAGGTACTGGCAGGTACCTCTCACCAAGGACAACTGGGAGAACCTGTTGAGGAAGGCTTGTTTTCACCATTGCCTAACCTGCTTGCCCATACCTTCCACCTGGATGGGAGGACCACAGATCCTTTCCATGATGCTTTTTCACTCCCTGCCTCACCAGCCCTGCTGGAAAAGAGCTCTGTGCTATCCCAGAAGCCTGGCGTGCCGCCTCACCCATCCTGCCTGCCGCTCACAGCTCCACGCAGCCAACTCTAACAATATACCATCCTCCAGTGAATATTACAAGCCAGTTGTCTGGAGACAGTGATTCTCCAGCCACTTACATCTTCTGAAGCTTTTTTAAGCATCCAGGGGACCAGAGAGGGATCCCTGCATGCTGAGTGAGGAACTGTGGGCAGCCACTGGGCGTTTCAGCTCCAGACTTTCTTTCCAACAAGTGACCTGCAAGTGAAATGTGGGAAAAGTAGTATCCAGATCATCATCTGGTATAAATCAACAAATCCCCACTAAAGACATTAAAGCTCTACTGGTTTACACCATCTGGGAATTTGGCCACAGGGGAGGACTTCTTAATGTTGAGTTTTTAGTGTTTATCACAGATATACACGGGAGGAAAGCTAGTGCCCTATCTGCTCTCAGCGAGCGTTACCAACCCCTACAGAGATCAATAGGAGCTCCCTGCTCACATCAAGAGCAGAATGATGCCCTAAAATTAGCATGTGTTTGAATCAGTGCATTGTATCTTGTCTGCAGATTAGTAGTACTGAGTAGATATTGAGGGCATAGGAAAGCTAGCCAGTTTAAACAAAGTAAGAATTGACCTAAATTTCTGCTAAGCTGAAACTGATCTTTTTGGATGGGAGAGAGAAGAAAATGCTCATGTTTTGTTTCGTTTGATTATTTCATGTATTCTCATGCACCTAGTTCCAGCAGACAAGAAACGGTAACATTTCACAAACTTCATAACTGGGCTGAACCAGGAGGCGCTGGGCTCCTGTCCTCAGAATGGGCAGCTTCTCTTCTAATTTATAGACCAAACAGACACTGACAAATAGGCTTTGGGTGGTTTATCTAAATCCTCCAAAGCTGTGCCATCCAGTAGCTATAAGCTTGTACAACTCCTTGGTTAGTCCAGAGTGTCTCAAAAAGACAAATCGTATTTGCTGTGTAATGTTTCACATGTTCCTCCATGCAGTCTCATAATTGTATTCTAAATAACAAAATTGAAATAAATTTGGAATGAAATGAAAGGAAGCATGTTTATTCTTTATATTTATGATAGCAATAAATTCCCTTAAGGCAGTGCATTTTTTGTTTAATGCAGGCAGTACCAAATGTGGGCTGGGTAATGGATAATTTATGAATGCAGCCTTGCCTTGAGCAACTGATTGCTTAATTATTAGGTAAAAGATTGAAGCATGCAAAAATAAGAAAGTAAAAAAAAAAAAAAAAGACCATGAATGGGCTATGATTATTTATCAGTTTCACCAAATTAGTGGCTAAATTACAATTATAATAGTTTATGCCTTCAATACACAGCTTCTCCCTCTAAGAACACTTTTGTAATATTTTACAACTACTGTAGCTTACCACTTACTACAAGAAAAGAATCCCCACACTCTGCTTTGTAGTTTAACTTTCTCTAAACCAGATTTTTTTTTTATATATTGTATATTGCTGTTTCTGTGGATAATCTTTTTCTTGCTGGAAGAAGGTAGAGGGTGTGTGCAGAGAACTGTTTCCTCTAGGTCCTAGCGCACTTCCTCTGTCTGCATCTAAGCCAAGAGGGGGGGAAAAAAAAAAAAAGAAAAAAAAAGTGAGCTGCTATTTCAAATGAAAAAGTGTAGGCAGTCCTGTTTTCTTTCTGCTATTTTGTCATCTAGTTGTGCCTTTTTCTTGTTCATCATAGAGATATATCTTATTTTTTTAACCCAGCATAGTCTGTGGGTGAATGATTAGAGATCCAGTGAAAAGAAAAACTGATGAGATGTACTGGTTACTGATGTGCAGTTTTTCTGCTGGTGTGTTTATCCACTGATTCCACTGTTATGAATAATACACATATTCATAATGCCACTGCTTCAAGGGACAATGTTCTCATGCAGGTCCTCTGTGCATTTTAAGTAGCCAGGGCTTCCCCTGAGATCTGGGACTAAAAGGCATCTTTGGTGTAAACTGTACTGAGACCAGTGAAACCACTGAGACCTGGGATGAATCTGACCCAGAGAGAGACTCTCATGAGTTCCATTTAATCTCTGTCGCAGCATGGTTTTCCCCAGGAATCTCCATAGCCATCCATCTCTCTAACACACATAATAAATAATTTACTTGCAGATATAAGGGAGCACTTTGCTTCAATTTGCTAATGATCTTAGCACTGAAAGGGGCTCTACCATGCTTAAACCCTCTTTACATTGCCTGAGAGACTCAAAATGCCATTACAGTAAAATGAGATGACAAGAAATAAAGAGGAGATGGTACAGTGAAGCATTTTGAATTATGGAAAAAAATACTTATATCCTTCACCTCTTTATGGCACATTTGTGGTGCCTTTTATACTTACAGTAGTTGTCAGCATTTCCACTGCAATTTTCAGGTGGATCCTCAGCTACTTAAATACCCAAGTGAGATTCATCTCAAGTCACCTTAGCTGTCTAGTCAACAGAGACCAAGAGTTCTGCAGAGGTCTCTCTCTTTCTGGATTACAGATGGAGCCTACATGAATTGCGTAGAGGTTTTGACAGCTAAAGCCAAGTGAGATGAATCCCATTCCTAAATATCTGTCTGAACTCAGTCCCTTCTCATGAAGCCTGGTGTCCCCCTGTCACTTGCCTTGCATACTCCCTTAAGCCACAGTGAAGGGTCAACAGTAGGACTGTGGGATTTGTCTTCAGATATCTGCCAGACCCTCCCTGCAAACACCAGGCCTGGAAACAGTATACAATTACAAGCAAAAAGCATCATACATATGTGTCACAGCACAGAAAGCATTTAAAAAAAAAAAAAAAACTGAAAAGAAATGTCAAGTCAACATAGGCTTCAGCTCCAGAGGCCAGCTTCTGGTCTTGCTTGCATTCTGGCCTGAGCCCTGCTAAGTATGGCAAGTACAGAAGAGATCCTCTGAGTTAATATCTTTGTAGAGGAGAAATGTGCTTGCGGCAATCCTTTCCTCACTTGCCCAGGTCTGTCGTCTGTCTGACCAACCCCCCTATGTCACATATATTTGAGGACTCTCCTCTCTAGCTCAAAATTACCTGGATGCTGGTTCTTTCGACCAAATGCTGTTCCAGTCTAGAAGCTTCCAATATAAAGAAGTCTTTCATGATAACTTTAATATCTCTGGTTAATTTCCTCCTTGATCTGCCCTTTTTTATTGCCCTAAGTAATTCATTTCCATCCCTGGCACTGCACCCTTTAAGAATTGATTTAAAATTAATACATGAATAAAACAGTATAAATAATGTATGGTTGCTGTATTTAATATTAATAGGCCTTAAATGAGGAAAAACTGCATATCTGCAGATGATTTGCAGAAGGACTGTGGGGCCATAATATTAAACTGCAAAGAGAGATATTGAGGTTGCCCAATGCTTCCCACCATAAGAGATTTTTTTATTTCAGTTGCCTACAGATTTGTGAGACTTCCCTCCTGCAGAGATTCCTTTGAGAACAGACTTTTGCCTCAGAGTGAATTATTCACTGCTATGCACATTGTGAAAAACATTTCCCAAATAGCTCAGACATTTCTGTGAATGAAACAAGGAGGAAAAGTGTGTTGTTTGCTGCCATAAGACAAGCTGAGTGAGCAGAACTAGTAGCACTGTGCTATGGAGCAAGAACTGGCCAGAGGTGTAGGCAGTCTGTCTTGTAATGTCCCTGTGAAAATTCCACTTCTGCCCCAAATTTAGCAACGTGAATAAATGTTTGAACCTGCCAAGCACAGACTTGCTGAAGCACCGCAGTATGTGTTTCCTTACAGAGGTCATGCAGCAGTCAGGTGCCCATCTGCATTGCTGTGCACCATGGCAAGCCTGAGCTCCTACAGCAATGGTGCTCCCCCTGATCTGAGCCCAGTGGGGACAAGGGTCAGATCAAGGAGAACCAGGGTGGTGGATGAGGACACAGGGTGGTGGATAAGGACAGGAGTAAGGTAGAAAATAAGAGCACAGGCTGGGAGGGCAAGGACCGTAAAGGTAAACTAGGAATTACAGCAGTGTGGTAAGGAGACCAGGATTTAGTAAAACTGGGAATGGAGAAGCATGAGATGGAGAACAAAACACTAGAATGGGCAGTGCTATTCTTGGAGATGCTGAATTTCCTACCTCTGGTCACCTCAGCCTGCCTTCACCCTCCTGCCAGCACCTATGCCCCATAGCTAGTGCACCCAGAGCTTCTGCAGAGCTGTGACTTTCCCCATTGCCCTGCCAGGAGGCTAAGCAAGCAGAGACCTGGAGGTGAGGTTTTGTGTCAGCTTTCAAATATTCCTCTTTTATATGCTTTTTTAATCTGGAAGAGAAAGCACAGGAAGGCCCTGGCATTTAGGAAACAGTTTCCATCCAGAAAAGCTGCTGTCTCTCATTCCATTCCACAAGGATCACACACCACCTGCCTTGCTCACTGCACAGCTCTGCCATCACTCGGGTCAGATGAGCAGGGCTGGCTGGGAGGGCTGGGGACTAAATAGGGAAAACTCTGAGGGTGAGGAGACCAGAATCCACAAGACATGCTTGGTTTCCAGCAAACAAGGGGTTAATGCTGGTCCAAGCCCTCACACAGGTGTAATGAGTCAGGGCCGGGACTGATGGCTGTCAAGGAGGGAATACAGGAAACTTTCACTCTTTAGGAAGGAAGACAGCCGGCTGGGAGAAAGGATTGTTTCACACCCGATGAGCACAGGGCTCATTTGTCCATCCAACCAGGGATTTCACCTTGCTTTCTCATGAGTCAGTCAAATGCTCCTTTTGTTTCACATATATCCACTGTGCTTTCCACCACCGCAGACACAGCCCTGCAGAGGACACCTTGCTGCCCTCAACGCTTTTCTCTCCGTGGCTTTTCCTTACCTGCTTGTTGGTTGTCATCTCACCATGACCTCACAGCCCCCTTGTTGGGATCAGCAGGGAGAGAACGAGCTTCATAATGTTTTCACACCAGGGAGGTCCTAGTCAAGTGTCAGCAGCAATGGCTGGGCTGCTAGAGGCAAAAATGTTGCTCAAAAGAGACTTTATGTGTCTCTAGCGATGGTTTTGTGAGTAGTCTTAATCTTTCTGGCTGTGGGTGATTATTAGTGTAGCTGTGCAAGGAAGGAGCCAGTACCAAGACAAGCATGGTAGAGCCCAGAAGAACCTCCTCCATGCTGAATCCCTGCAGGGACTGATCCATAGGTGATTTGTCCTCCTGCACTTTGCTTTGTCCGGACCCCTTCTCTGCTCTGGTCCCAGTTGTTTCTGTAGTCTCCCTAAAATGAAGACGTGCTTATTCATTTGTTGGGTGACCTTCTCAAAAGTAGGCAATGAGTATTTCCAAATATTCCTAGTGATGTCAATAAATTCCCAAACTCACTGGACGTGTTTGCATACTGTTCACTTATGATAGCATCCTGGCTCTAGAGAAGAACAACTTCTGTTATTGAATAGTGATACTTTGTCAAGACGTTGTTTAGCTACATGGCTGCCCTGTGCCACAACTCGACTCTGGCGTATTCAGCTAAAAAGGCAGGACTCAGCACCTCCAGATGAAGAAAAGGACAGATGTGACACTCCAGCACCAGGAGATAAATGGCCAAAGACCAGGTACACCTGATTAATTTTTAACACATAGGACTTAACTAGTTGTAGTGTCAGACTCTACAAACAAGTCTGGTTGTGTACTGCAGACCAATGGAGCAGTCACAGAAATACAGAAATTTTCACCAAAATCTCCCACGAGTCCAGCTTGGACTGGACATTAGCCCAAAATGACATCTGCAAATTCTGTGGCAAGGTAAGCGACTGCAGAAATGCCAGTGCTCGTCACTAGAGGGGCTGTTGGGTTTTCATGGGAAGGCCGGGGGTAGGGACGGAGAACTAGCCAGACTCTGCACCTCTTATCTGGATCTGCAGAGAGACGCTGAAGGACACTAGATGGTTGAGCAGCTATTTAAGGAATGGAGGAGCTTACAGCTGCAATTGCTGCATCTGAAAGGCTGACTTACAGGCCAAGAAAGAGTCTGACAGATCACTGACACAGGGGATCTGTTTTGAACCAAGATGAGGGGTGTGTAGCATATGGCCATGTACAGGGCCAGAAATATACCCAAGGAGAGTAATCCTGCACTAGCAGGAAAGAGGCTCCACCCATGTCCCAGTGGTGTTCTCCCTAAACTTAAGGCCAACCAGCTTGAACTCAAAAATACACCAAGCCCTAGCTTATTAGGGATATGTAACTTGAGCTGCTGCTCATGATGGGGTCTGAATTTAAAGGTGCAACTTCTGGTTTTATTTATCCAACATCAGCCTGGTTAAAATATTGGTGTTTTACTAGTGCAACAGAAAGCAGAAATGGGTCCAAAACCTGAGATGCAGGTTCACTTTGCAAAGAAGATAACATTTGTCTCTAAACAGATGACACATTGGCACCTCCTGCTTCCCTGAGATTTACAGGTGGCTTCCCCCAGAGCCCAGCTGTGCCAGGGCAAAGGGTCTCACAGCTCCTGCAGGGTTTGGACTTGGACTTGCTCAGGAATTTAACGTGGTGCTAACAGCTAAAATGCAAGGCTGGGGGAAGTCAGGCAGAGTAATTGAGAAGGGATCAACGATCACCAGCAGGATGAAGCAAGCTGGAGCAAGACAATCTATGACAAGGACCAGGGAAATGTGAGCTCCTGGGGGTTCCCCATGGGTCTGCAGGTGAGGTCTCCAAGGGGGTGTGACTGGCAGCCAAACCAGCATTCATCACCAAAAAATATTAACTGTGAACCTGTTATTTGCTGACGAATGTGGCAAAGCCCGTTCAGAAGCAGGCCAAAAAATGTAATGCATAAAACTGAGAAATAGACAACAGGATCTGCCTCGGCATTTCCCAGATGAAAGGTTTCAATTTTTGAAGTTGGACTGAGGAGGAAGTTCCATCTTTTCTCACCAAAGGGGAGGGAAGAGGCTGGCTGGGAAGGGAAGAAGGAGTAAGAGTCACGCTCTGATCTATGTTCCCACGGGAGATGGTGCAGGCTGGGGGGGCAAGGCCCAGCCTCTCACTGGAAGTTTAGACAGCAGAGAAGTTTCTGTTGTGCCCCTGCCCCATCCCTGTGCACCAGGAGAGCACCTGAGCCATCAGTCCCTACTGCAAATTGAGCAGCCAGTGTCTTTGAGCCCACGGCTTCCAAATTCCCTTTGAGTGTCTTTGCTGCTGACCTACAAAGCACACGTGTTTTGTTACCTCCATTCAGCAAACCAAGCTTGCTCTCCCTCCAGATTTCCTTTGTTTTTATCTAAAGGGCCGAAATCAAAACAAATGGTTTCTGCAGCCTCAAAACAAGACATAGTCTATATTTAGACATGTCAGAAATTCTGAATAGTAGACCCAAAGCATGGTTGTTTCTATTTCTCGGCATTTCCAGCAAACCAAAGTATCTGTTATTTGCTCTTGTCTATCCTTACTGTCACTTGGGAAGCCCACGTTAATACAGCAGTGATAAAGGGTGATGAGACAGTCTGCTCGAAGTGGTACATCCAGGTTAGAGGTGAGCTTAAATCTACTGGATAAAACATAAAAGATAAATCTACTGGATAAAATTTGCCTTGTTTTCTTGCTCAGAGCTAATTTAATGAGGCAGAACAAGATAAGCAGAGAAGACCCTTCTCAGCCCATGCCCAAAATGTATCCGATGTCTGAGACCAAGCCCTAGCAGGGCCACCTCCCCACCAGCCAGGCAAGGGATCAGACTTCGCTGGAGCAGCCAACCTTCAGATGGGGATGAAACAATTACCCCTGCATAATGGCAGTTCAAACTCTGCAAAGGTCTACCACAATTTTCCCTACCAGAGAAAAACATACATTTGCACAGAGTGACTGTCACCATTTGCTCTGCCACCCTGATTCCTCGCGGCACAATGGACAGAGCTGACCCAGGAGTGCTGGGTGCCCAGGGGCTGCTGTGGGGCTGTGGCTTGTCTCGGGTATGTGGAGAGTGGCAAGCTGTGCAGGCAGTCAGAAGGGCTGAGACCCTTTGTACACCCCTCCCATGGCACAGACAGTCCTCTCCAGGCAGTGCTGCTTTTGGGACTCAAGGTCATATGCGGAGTGGAGAGCAAATGTAGAGAGCATGACTGTTTCAATGCCTGAAGCCTGAATCGAAGCCGCTGCAGCTGCTAGGCTTCCTTGGAAGTTATGTGCTGTACTTCTCAGGTGAGTGGCATGCCAACATCCAGGATGCTCTTGTCAGGGCTGAGAAAGGAGACACAATTTTTAAGTTGATGAGATGCTCAAACTTCGCTGCAGTTTGGCAACAAAAAATGTGTAGGAATTTGTCAGTACACACTGCAGAGTGATGGACAAGGCATCTTGGAAGCAAGATATAATGGGGACACCCTAACCTGTGAAGGAAAATGGGAGCATGGGAGCCAGGTTTTAACCAGAGAGGGGAAATGCTGCAAGCCACAAAGATCAAGATGATTTGCAGGGATGGGGTCTGCAAGGTCTCAGCTTCCTACCATACTCTGGAAGTCACACTCCTGGTCCTCTTCCACTCCCCAGCCTGCCCGACATCACTTCTCCCTGACACTGTGTCCCTGGTGCTGTCTAATGACACCCTCAGTCTCCTAGAAACCTCAGAGTTTTAGTGAGAGCTGCTAGAGTAAGGTCTTCTTCAGTTCCAGCAAAATGTAAGAAGTCCATAGGGTAGGATGTTGATGGTGAGGACCACAATGCAAAGTTGCAGCAGCCAACGGGCATGGATCAGGCGTGTGGCTGAGAGCAGTCAGGATCTGATGGCATTGAGGGAAACATGGAAATACAAGGGGTCCTGTAGTGCTTCCAAACAAGGCAGCTTGAAGTGCCTACGAGAGGACATGACTAACCACATCAGTGACAACAGTTAAAATTAGACAAATGACTGCTGAAGGGGATGCTACGCTAGAGCAGTACCAGAGGAGTTATGAGAGCCAGGGTGGTCTTCATCTGCACTCCCCATGGCATCCTCTGCCTGAGATCTGCCTGGGATCTCCCTCAGATACAGCCTCACATCCAGCAAATGACCTGTATCAGATGAAGAGCCTTTGTGCCATACTTGGAAACTATGCTCAGACCTCAAACCATGAGACTCTAGAAGCTGTGCACCACTCCAAATGCGAATCTCAAATAATGCACTCAGCTGTGGAGACTTTTCTGGACAACCAGGCTGCTGCCCCAGGGAGGTTTTCTTCCTTTTTTTAATCTATTGTGGGGGGAAACAGGTTCCTTTCACAGCCCACCGGGCTCCTTTCCCCAAACAGGCATCAGTGCCTCAAGTTTTAGCCAGCTACTTAATGGAAATCAGCACCCTTCCAAGCCTACCCTCACTTTGCGTTTGCAGAGCCAGCTGTTATCGCCACAGAGAAACAAGTAGTTTCTTTCCCCTGCCCCGTGGGCTCTGCATGCTGAGTCTGGTCCTTCCAGCCTTTGCTAGCCCCAAAAGAAAAAGGATTGAATGCAAGGACCGAGGCTTTTGCAGTCAGGCCCAGAAGCTGTCGTGTTCCAGAGCTCCTGGAGCCTCTGCTTCAATGTATGGAGCAAACAAGCGTGTCCTGTTGAGTCCCTTCCTCAGCAGCCTTGTGGATACGGCCTTGCCTTTGACATGACCTAGCCCTCCCTTTTGCCTGACTCCTGCCTTATTTCAAAGACAGAATCTGAGGATTTGCTGGCACTTTAAAGCATTCATCATCCTCTAAATCTCAGCCATTTTGCCACAGGGCTTCAGGGCAGCCTGATCATGATGCAGCAGTTTGGCTGCCTCTGGGCTGCAGATGCAATCTCTCTCCAGCACATTCAGGTCTTGTTTGTGGTCAGACCTCTTCTTGTGCTGCATGCAGATGAATGGCAAGTACCCACAGGAATCTGCCTAACCCATACACACCCTGCCAGCTGAGCGGGAAAGGGATTTTGGAGCGGAAAGGTGCTGAGCAGCAGCCATCATGTTTCTTGTGCCTGGCAAGTGCTCTAGCTCTGCAGCCACCCTCAAAGGCTGCTGACAGAGTCATGTGGATGCTGCCTGCAGAAAACAAATCCCACTTCCCTGATCACAGCCATGGGCACCCAGCAGAGATGCTGAAATTCACCTGGGTTCCAGGTGGCCGCAGACAGCAGGGCTGCAAGCACCCAGATACAACCTTGCCGGTGGCTCCCTCCAGGTTGGGGTCGGGCTGGCAGAGCTGCCGTGACAAGCTCTCCATCCTCACCGTGAAGCAGCCTCGCGCCCAGCGACTGATACCTTCATCCCAGAAGGACACTCTGGCTATTTCTGAACGGCTGCCTGAGCAGCATGAGGCAAAATCGCGGCAGAGATGGAGGCACAAACGGCCCAATGTTATTGACTCCAGCCAGCAAGCAGGCAGTGTAATCTGTCTGCTTTTGTTCCGTTCGCTTGGTGGTGTGCTCTCATTAGCCCCCCACCAACAGTCAACCTGTCAGCAGGTCTGCGCTCCAACTGCCTGACCTCTGACTTCGACTCATTCTTCCACAAATTAATTTCCCAAATTGACAAATTAAAGTGCACAGTATGCCCAAGGTCACTAAATCACACTGGGTTCTGGTAAATGTCAACCAGCGGTTGGGGGGGGGCGGGAGGGGAGAGAAAAAATGGGGGGAGGGAAGAGATAGAAGGTAAGAAGAGAGAAAAGAAAAAAAATAAAATTTTGTTTGAAATAAATGGACAAAAACTCTGAACTGTAGTTTCTGATTTGCAGAGAATGATGTTGTGTGGGATCAATTAAAATGGAGGCTGACAGCTCCCCTGGCACGCAAAAAAGGCTGAAACATGGCTAGTCAGAGCCCTGTGCCCCAGTGGAAGGTCAGTGCGGCTACCCAAAATGGCCTCAGCTGGCCTGGGAAAGAGTGCCTCCATGAAGCCCGGGCTGGGTCCTATCAAACTTGCAGTGCCACCACGTCACAATTAAGGTTGTTCTGATTCCTATCAGTTGAATGGGAATCCCAGCCAGCGGCTGGACACTGATGTCGGGTGAGCCAGTGCACACAGGTTATGCAGGGAGAGGGCGAGAGGGCAGACCCGCACTGGGAAGCCCTGGGGAGTGAAAAGCACCCACCATTGCACCAAGCTTTGTCAAGCCTCAAGTGCCAGCCAGCAACACATGACTAGGAGGGACCAGCAGGGACATCAACCCCAGGTCCCCGCTGCCACCATCGCAACATTGTACAATTCTTCCCACAGACTAAGGGAATGCCTTTCTGCCGCAACCCCCGACCAAAAGCAAACAGAAGCCCTCCAAGCTTCAGTGTAGCCATGGTTGATTTGTATTTGTTCATGTGCCAGCATGGTCCTGATCTGAATTCATGTTTTCCTCTCCTTTGTATTTACCCACTGCTGTATTTAAAGGAATCTGCTGTGCCCCCTCTCAGCTGCCACTCACTGGGTGATGGGCTCTCCACTCCCCTGATGCTCCTAATAGCCCAGCTCCGCACCTGCGCCAGCAGGGCTTCATCTTTCTCGACCACAGCAGACAGCGGTGCTCCAGGGGAGATCTCGCCTCTCTCTGGTGCCATTAATACTTCCCTGCCTCTTGGGAAGGCTGTGACTCATATACTCTACGCTTGCATTTGTCTTTTTCATGGTGGCATGATATCCCTGCTTCTTAGTTACCCCTATCAACTAATACACCCAGGTCTTTCTCTTCTATGCTTGTTTTGAGCTGATAAGCTTCCAGCTTATAGTGGAAATTCATGTTATTAGTCCCTAAGTGCATGACCTTGCACTCCATAATATTGAATTTCATCCCATTTCTATTAGTCTGGTCCTCAAGGTCAGTCAGCACTTCCTGTATCATACCCCAATCTTCTTGCATAACTATACTCCCAAACTTACTGTCATTTGCAAATTTCATCCACACACTCTTACCTTTCATGACAAGGCCATTACTGAAAATATTAAGCAGAATCAGTCCCAAGATTACTCCTTGAGCAACTACACAAGTAGTCTCCCTCCAGACTGATCACTCCCATACCAACACCACCTGTATTCATCCCTTCCTTAGCCAGACCGCTGCACACTGTTCTACTTAACACCATTATCCCCCACTGAACAACTAATTTCCCATGTGGCATAATATCACATGCTTTGCTGATAGTCAGATAGATCAGCCGTGTTTCCTTTACCAGAAAAACCAATTAGCTTTCTTTGATAAGATATCAGGTTCTTCTGGCACAATTCACCTTTGATAAAGCCAGGCAGCATACAATCTCGCTTTCTATTTGCGTCCTTTATTCTTTCCTGTAAAGACCCCAAAGATGTTTGTCTTGCACAGAGTGCTGATGAAAGTACACTGGCTGAGTAGAGAAAAGCAGCAAGTGTTGTCCCATTAGTGGTGTTTTCACCTAGGACACCAAAAAGAAAGCAGCACTATTGCAGTGATCCTTCCTCTGCCCTTCTTTCTATGGACCTTGTACAATGTGGAAGTAGCAGCATTTGGCACAACCCCTGTCCAAGCCCAAGTGTGGCACCTGTGTAGAATTTAACTACAATACCAAAAATTGGTGTTCATTACAAACACGAATGAGCAGACTAAAACCAGACACTCCCATTTCATTCTCCCCACACACAGCACTTTGTTGCCCTGCTGAACTGTGTAGGACTGTTCATGGAGTAAATTATTACTCTATAAACCAGGTTCAGTCACTGCCATCTGGAACAATTTCATCGTGTTCCTGAGTTGTTTCTATTATCAGTATAGCCAGAGGTCAGCATACATGAGAACCTGGCCTACATTTGTTGTCCTCATCATTACTGTTGCTTATGGGAGCATCAGCGTCCTCCCAAGGAGTCATGCCTTCAGCAGGCTTCACTGTAGGGTTGTCCCTTAACAGGCAGTCAGTGCCATCATATCATTCAGGAAGTCACCTTCAAGCAGAGGCCTGAGGTTTTACTCTTCCTGTATCAAGACAAAACCACCAGCCTGCATTTGCTTGAATTGACATTGTATGTTTGCAGGGCTCAGTTCTGCACAGCCTGCTCTACAGGGAAAAAGGTATGGGATGTGGCTGAGGGTGCTGCTGTGGGAAGCAAGATACAAAATGTTTAGATCACCAATTTGCACATAACTCCAGTGGGGAGAGGTTATTCAATGGCTGTGTCATGGTTCTGTGAAGGGGATTCCTGTATCCTTCATCCCCCTGTGAGCTGAGGGCAAGGAGAGAGGGCAGCTCTCATCCCCTCCCCGCTTTTCCTTCCCTGGGGTCAAGACTGACAGCACAAGGGAAAAGTTGGGTCTTCTCCCTCTGAGGCGAGGCAAGACAACGCCTGTTGAAGGAGGGCATGGCAATACCGGGCAGCATCTTGGCTTTGAGCCGGAATCCCTCTGGGTCTCCCTTGCTGCTAAGTGCCTCCTCTGGCTTGCAGGGGAGCAGGTGCTTACTGCTGCTCCACTGCAGAAGTGGAGGACCAGGCTGCCCACAGCAGCCACTGACACAACTCAGAGGGGAGGGGCTCCGCCCACCACTGCCCATCATTTGCTGCAGAAAAAAACTAATCAGGCAAATAATCTTTATGTGTTTGGATAAAAGGTAGTGTCATCCTATTAGATGTCTGAGGGGAATTCTTACGCTCCCTGACTCCCTTGCACTGTCACGTAGTCTGGGTTAAAGACCAGCTGAGAGTAAACTCCCTGTCATAACTCATCTGAGCATGGTCAGGCAGGTATGAATCTGCATGTCACGTGGAAACAGCCTGCTTACTTCAACCCTGCTCTGAGATGGTAAAACACAGCATAAAAACAAATCATCATCTGAAGAATTTTGATGGGTTTGTGGGGGTTTTTTACTACGGTTTATCCTCTTCCCTTTAACAATGACATTGTACCTCTCCAGCCAGCAGTTCAGTTCATAAAATATGCTCTTCCAAGTAAAAAATGATCATGACACCCAGAAGTCTTGATGTTACTTTTCAGACCACTAATTGATTCTGCTGCTCTGATATCCTCTTGCAAGGCATTCCAGAGCCTAGGAACATTAACAGGCAAATGCTCTGGCACCAGCTGTCTTAAGCCTAAATCTAGTCTCCACCAAAAGGCTGGCATTAGATGTCTTCTCATTTTACATGTTTGCATTTTTACAACATTCCACAGTTTTGAGGCTACTATAGGTTGGCTGAAGAGTCAGTCTGGTAACCTACAAGCTAAGTCTTACCCTGGAAGAAGAAAAGCAATGACCACAATAGAAAAGAAAAACATAAATTGTTCTTTGTGTTAGCTCTGGGGAGTGTACATCCATGGGTGCATCTCCCAGGACATGGACATGAACTAGCACAGCCATGTCATTTATTCTCCTGGGCCCAGGGACCTGTCTAACCTAAGTAAAGGAAGGTGATTTGTATGCATATTGGTTGAAACACATGAAAATGCTCTCCCCTCCTTTTAATACTGCATGCTGCTGCACTTTTCTTGCTGCTGCTCATGACAATGATGTCTTCCTATGTGCTGCTCTCCCACAGACCGCACTGGGCAAAGGTGAGGCAAACACAAGAGGTCATGAAGTCTTACAGCAATTACTAAGCCAGCACAGCTAGAAGTCCCAGGGCACTAACCAGAATTGCCTCTCTAATTTCATAATGCAAAGTGATTTTAATTTAAGAGAAATCAAGCCTCACTCCTTAGTCCTGGTGTCCCTTTTCACAAAACATGGGAAGCAAAAACCGCAAACCACAGAGAACATAACAAAATTCAAGCAGGCTACCAGTTTAAACCTCTACCTTAGAGCTGTCAGGGAGACAGTCTAGATCTACCCTGGTGCACAAAAGGTCAGCATTTCGACCTGTTTCTTTCACAGCAGTCTGCTAGTTGTGATCAGACCCTACACATGGGATTTGCTGCTTTTAGTGTTGTAAAATAAAACATGAAAAAGCAAATACAGAAGTCAGATACAGACACAAGAAAGAAGGGCAAGATCATTTATTATAACCAAAACTTTGCACTTCATGTCACCAAGTGGACTTGTCAGTCTCACATGCATAGCCAAGGAAATCAACCCTAGGCCCCAGAAATTATGCTACATATCATATGACCTGCTGGCATATTAATACCCTTTCCTTTTTAAATCTTTGCTCTCCCTTCGGAGCCTGCCCTCTCAGTGGGGATCAGACTGACACATTACAGGCTCAGTTTTCTTTCTGAGCTGACAACCCATCCAGGAAAAGTTGGCTAGGATGTCAGTCTTTGGAGGACACATAGAAAATTCCAATGTGGAATTTGCATATCATCACTTTACTGGAAGGTATCATAACAAGAAATAAATACTTCTCTCTTTTAAGGCATACCTTCAACTTTTAGCCATCATATCACAGTTGAAATAAAAAGAAAAATTTGCACTGAGTTTCACTGGGTGACAATCTTCTCAATAATGCTGAGCTGAGAGAAAGTCAGTGCAGAGACAGCCGCTTTGGGCATCTCCCTTTTCCCTTCTCCCTACATCTATTTATGGAAATATTTGGAAATTGCAATATAGTCCTTATTTTAGATGGCTCCAGTTGTTACCTTTGGAAATATCCCTTAAAGGCTGCCTATAAAAAAGAACTTTGTATAAAATACAGCCTAGAAAGATAAAATAGGAAACAGAAAGCCTGAGAAATTGATTAATTACTTCACCTTCTTCCCAATAGATAGACTCTGATCACAGGAAAACCACACCTGAAATCAGTATTGACTGGCCCCATTACTGAAAATGCTAAGGTTTTTTTAGACAGAGCAGATGATTACATAATTATGGCAATATAATATTACCTCATAGTTATACCAGAGTGGTCATTCTGTGAGTATTTTAACTATGCAACTTTCCCAAATCACACTGTAAGTATATACACTACATGGATACAGAATTAAATAAATTCAGAGGAAGAGCTACACCTGGACACCAGAAGCCCTATAATCATACCAGTAAACTTCTCAAGGTAGCCCTCATGTAGGAGCCCAGATTGACTGGTGTCTCAAAAACGTGTGCCTTTCTTCTCCACTGCTGGGTTCTCTAACTCAGCAATGAGACTCAAGCCCATATACGTGCCAGATACTACTGGTACCTAATTTAGAAACAAGCCTTTGAGTGATGTTCATGGTCAAGAGACAGATGAGTAAAAATCTTATCTTCCAGGGCTGCTCACCCTCAGCCAGCAGAATTGGTCCCAGTACGTCAGCAGGTCTAGCAGGCAGCCCAGTGATGCATGGACATGGGAAAAGCACCACAGCAGCCATGGAGAGAACATGCTCAAATGCAGAAACTTTGATACCTCTTTTGAGCAGTGTCCACTGCAGCTGATGTAAGAAAAGAACAAGATGATGGTTTCGTCATCTTCAACAACTCCCTGCCTCATACCACACTGTAAAGACAAACTGCTCTCTCCTGCTGAAGAACAGATGTGAAAACACAGGTTATTTACATCTTCTCAGCCACCACCATGTTTCCCCATTAAACCTGTCACAATACAACCCTCCGTGACCTAGACAAATTTACAAGAGGCAGGCCATAAAAGTTTTTAAAAGTGAAGAATTTGGGAAACTACCTACATCTTATGTTTATTCTATGATCTGCTTGTACATGTTTTGGAGCTCCTTTCGCTGGAAACTCACAGGAAATGTGCTACCTCACAGAGACTTACCACCAGCAGAGCAAGCTCTTTAAGCTCAAACTTGTATCAGCAGGACAGATGACGTATGAACTCCTTTCTCCCAATTTTTGTTGAGCAAATTCCTTTCTCCTAAAAGTTACTTGCAAAAATGGTTCTGGGTGACTGTTTTCAGAGGCCGTGCTATTTTCTCTGGACAGCAATTCCCACATGATTACAAGGGTCCCAGGCTGCTTAAAAGACCAGTGTGACTTACACCAAGGAGGGACTGCTCTGTGTCCAAGAGGAGTTTCTTGTGTTTCGCTTCTTAAAAAGAAGGTCACTCTTCAAAAATGTGATGTGCTCAAGATTAAATCCTTTCCTCTGTGTCCTGCTATCTATAAAGAAGAAAGTAAACAGATTGTGTCTTCTAAAATCAGTTTTAAATACAGACATAATCCTCCATGCCTGGGACCATCATGAGGTTTTCAGTCCTGCAGCTCTGAACCCATCTGCCTCAACAGCCTTGTCCATGCTGGTCTTGACATGTTTTAGCTGCAGTCCTTTCGTGTCACATTCATACTGTTGAGCTCACTGAGGGCCTGACTTGTGTCAGGCAAAAGCACTTTGAAACCTCATTCCAAATGTCTGTAGCTAACACAGTACACTGCTACCACAGTTATAAGTGCAGGGTTAGGTGGACAAGGACACATCTACAAGCTGATGACAGGATCTCTCCTCTCATTCACTGAATACCAGAACAGTCCATGTCTCTTCAGCAAGCACCCAGTTAACTGCATCTGTGAGGAGACTTTTTTTCTCAAAAATTAAAAAAACTGAACCCTAAGTCAATTAACTGACTGGTAATGAAAGTACCTTTCTTGCAGTTTTTCTCCCATTATCATTCATAGGAGAAAGAGGTCATGCAGAGAAGCGGATTTAATTAGGTGGAATAAAATGCTGTGGGAAGTCCCACATAGCTGTTGTTCTCCAAGGACCCCTTTCAGACATTCTCTTAATGTTATGAATTTGCATCCTTCAGGTTTGGGGATGGGTATGTTAGGAGCACAACTCTTCTCTGAGATAATTCCTTCCTCTGACTTATGTTGAAGTTAAAGTCAACCAAAGGGTCCACAGGGCCAAGATGTCAAGGGGAAATCACCCCATACTGCTCTGTCTGAAGACACTCCAATAGTGGAACAAGGTCAACTCTCTCAGGAGAACCTCTACTGAAGAGAGCGGTCAGAAGAAGCTCTGAGGAGCAAGCCATCTATCTTGCTTTTCTTTTTACCAGAAAGCTGGTAATATCATGGTAATAAAATAGCATGAGAAATGCCTGCAATTTCTTAGGTCCTTTTCACTCTTTCTTTAGGACTTGCTCTATCTCATCAACACTGGGGAAGCTCAAAGCAGTCTGGTGTGCCCCACATCAGAAACACAGTGCTGCTGGTCTGCATGCACTGGGCCCTTCCTACAGAAGACAGGTGAGAGCTTCTATGTAAGCGTGCCAGTCCACCCTACTGCCCAGCAGACATGATGCATGTGGGACAACACACAGCTCCTGCCCAAGTTCAGTAGGGATGCCATGTTAACGGGCAAGGGCAGTTGAGCTTTGATTTCCTGATAGGTAGAAGCCCAACAAGGAACCACCTTAAACTGCAGACTGTCAGATTGCCACCAGCATACAGTGCTCCACCTCCAAAACTGATAGGTGTAGCCAGCCTACATTTTGTGGGTTTGTTTTTCCCTAGAGGGCATGATCTGGTCCGTACTGTTTTCCTTGTACAGTAAACTCACACCATGTTTGAGGAGGAGCTGGAATTTCAGTCAGGAAATCTCTATAAACAGTAACTAAGCACTTTCAGCATAGGCTAAGGTTGGCTCTATAGTTTCATCTACAGATGAATCATTCTCAAGAATAAACACCCTGGGTGAGGCATGGACGGGTCCCCTCCTTATCCCCACCCCCAGTGCTTTGAATACTTCAGTGTTTTGATTTTTTAAACATATGTCTAACAAATGTAGCAGTGATAATAAGGAACATGTCAATCTGCCATGTTTCCTGTTCAAATTTCCGTTTTCATTTCTAAAGTTCAAGTACATCTTGATCCCCACGAGATAAACGTAGGCTAGTACAACAGAAGTGTGGAGAGCAGAAGAGGTGAGAACTCAGAGATGCAATGAAAACCAGAGCCACTGCACAACACAGCCAGACTCTGCTGGGGGATAAGGCTGGCCCAGCAGCCCCATCTCACCCTGATGGATCAGTTAGGTCCCCAGTTTCAGCAGGGCCTGTGCAGTGCCCCGTCAGGCCCAGTTGCATTCAGTGTCTGATAGCTTTGCTTTCTGCTGCCAAAGAGATAGTAAAAATTTCTGTGTCCAAACTCTTCACTTCCCTCTCCTTCCCCCACTGCCTCTAACAATTATTTTAAACTTATTTGAGTACTAAAGACCACATAAACTAGCACTTTAAGTGCCTGAACTGCCTTGTGCTATGTCTTTCACTGCCCAGAGCGCTGCCTCAGTGGATGACGCTCAGACCTCACAACCACAACAGGGCACCACCACACATTACACAAACACGCATGCTGTCCTTCCATGCAGGAGGAGAGATGTTTCAGGAGAGAGACTACACAGACAGTTTATTCTCTTTCAAACACAGCATGAATGCAGCATCTTCCCCTATCACCAGCCACACAGATAAAATTTTACCAGCATGAAAAATACAATTCCAGTCTCTTGCCACACCCTCTTTGGCTTTTTTGGTACAAAAAGAGCACTTTGATTCATTCTTTCAATCACAAGCCAGTTCCTAGAGTTTGTGAGTCAATTCAGATCAATCCATCCTGACAGACTTTTGTATGATTTTTACTCTAAGAACATCCTTAAGCTTAAAGTTATAAGAAATAAAAATCTTGGCAGGGAGGGGAAGGAAAGAGAGAGAAGATTGTTATCTAGGGTTATAAGATAACATTTCAGAGGTTACAGAAAAGAAGCAAACAGAGCTACAGAAAAGTTCATTGTTTTTTCCAAAAGTTCTACTGAAAAAAAGACAGTCCAGATATCATGGTAGTAAGAGCAAGGAGATAAAATATGGAAGTGCTATAAAGAGATGACTCTGGAGATGAAATCTCATCCTGCTTCCCACAATCATGAGGAGTTAAATTAGGCAATCCAATTCTGGCTATCACCAATGGGTTGGTATAGATAAGGGCAGTTCACTTTAATTATTGTTCATCTATTCATGGCAAGCTTTGAGACTACCCAACCTACTCCGATAAGCAGCATGACCTACTACCACAAGTTCCTCCTAGCTCTTGTCATAAGTGTGCATTTCATCAGGCAGGAAGGAGGGTCCCCTTGACCACAGTGCCAGCCAGCATCTAGAGTTATCTCTTCCTCCGAAGGAGGCTCAGCCATTATTGGTAGTTTCAGCAATCCTCCTATTTGCATATGATCAGAGAAGGTTTCCACTGACCCACTGTTCTCAGCTATTCTTCACTGCAGCTGGTGAAAAAGCCCAAAAAAGCCAAATAACCAACCTAACACATGGGTTAAATGCATTTGTCTTCTACGCCAGTTTCACCAGTACTGTGGTTTTTCCACACCTCTTAAAATCAGGCCACTAGATTGAGTCCAACACATAGGTATGCAGTGCTATTTTGGATGTCTCCAAGACATCTAGGGGAGAGCTGGACCCTTCAGGAGTGGAAGCTGGATGACAGGTGGCTGTGGAGCAGTGCACTGGGTGCCTCAGTGTAGCACCACATTGCTTCCTCCCTCTAAGCTAACCACACTTGCTTTTCCTAGACTAATTATGCTGATATTGTCTTTAAAAATACCAAACAGTTGTACTTCAGAATAATCTTATCTTATAGACCTTGACAAGCCATGATTAAGCATTTTTTCAGTTGTATCACTGTGGGCAAACAGTAAACATCAATAGAGCAAGTCCCAAGACAAAACTTCAGAATCTGGCAATGGAACACTCAAAATCTACATCCATTCAATACACTAGCCCATTGTTATTAACAATGAACTTTCTTCCGGCAAATCTTTAAAATTCACAGCACTCATAATGACGTTGATTACTAATGAGCAATCCACCAGGAACCAGGTATTGATCGTCGTATAATAACTTATCAACAGATACTTCTGCTGGGGAAAAGCTGGACACTGTGACATTTGGGCTGGAAGGGGATGGTCTGTCTGCCTCTTGCCTAAGGTTGAGCAGGCTGATCAAGTGTCACATCTAAGATCACCCTGCAAGCCCATAGCTCAGGAGGGATTACAGCATGGCAAGATCCTTTGTGACACCTGCTCTTGCCCTCTGAACTCTAGACCCCATGGCTCCTCATCAAAATAGGACCTGCTAAGATAAAAATATCCAGTATTTTTTCATTCTGGAGCAACTGGTATACAAAATAACTATAGCCTGGTCTTGTTTTGTTTTCAGTGAGCCGCACAGATTTTCTGCCCTGCTTGTGTTACTTTCAACATGATGCTACTGGCAAAATTACATGGCTAAATCACTAGCAAGGACCACTGGAAATGAGAATGTGCCCAGTCAGCACATATTGACATAAGCACACCTCACCATATCATCAACACATTTGACCAATCAATCAGTTGCATCCAGAAAAATCACCATCTGCCTGAGAGCACAGGAGGAAGTAGGCAGCAGGCCAGACTCACTGGGGTTAGCGTCTCTCAAAAAGTGCTGGTTGTGCATCACAACCTGTGTGTGTGTGCAGTGAACAGATCGAGTTTTGTGAGCAAGCAACTCAAGGGTTCAGACACACAGTCTGTGTACAGGGCTTAAGGAGTTACTATATATGTCGGACAAACCTCTCTAACTGTCCACGTCTGCATTTTTAATCTGTTTCCGTTTAAGCTTCTTTCATCAAGTTTTCAGCTAAACAGTATTACCTCACATCTAGGGCAGACCAAGAACATAGATGGCAAACAGCTATCAAGGTTGCCACAGCTCAGCTGACACGTGGTGATTTGCTGTGCTGCTGATACTTGCTCATATGCAGGAACACTACACATAGGAGACTCGCACAATCAGGTGAAAACTAAGTGTGGTGGATGAAAGCCACCTCGATCCTTTAACATTTTCTTTCTGAAATTCAGAAGGCTCAGGAACTTTCTTTAACAAAGTAGAGATCTGTGGAGTGGGAATCAAATCTCAGGTTGGGTTATTAAGCTGTTGCAACTGAAACACAATTTCAGCATGAAGTCTTTCACTGGAAATGCTGCTGCCTGAAACTAGGGAAACCTAAGAGCGGTGTGTGAGTAGTGAGGTATTCCCTGCCTCAAAGCAAAGCACTCTTTTCAGCGTCTTTAATGATGTCATAGGTGACCCTTACAATGAAATCATAAACCTAAAGCCATTGAACTTTGGGGCTCCACAGGATCTGAGTTCTCAAGAGGCATTCATGGCTGATTACAAAAAACAGCTGATGTCATGTTTCTGAATTTCTGAAGAAGATTTGGAAAATGCTCAGTTTTGATTAAGGCTGTAATACAGACTATACATCATCAGTGACTTCTTGCAAATGAGTAATATTCACGGCGGTTCAAAGCTCAAAAAAACCCCATCACTCTGCCAACAGGAGTTCAATAGAAACATGCTGCTATCTGAAGACAAGGGAGCTGGAAGAGGCCATTTAAACTGGAAGGAGATCATTCCACATTTCCAACACAAACCACCTAGGAAACTCAGATATGGTAGTCCTTTTCGGTTTCATGTTCCCTCAGGGCTTACTGCAATCACAGCTGCACAGCACAACTTTAAGTATTCACTTTTCTTTCTGTACCTTGACCTCCTTTCTCTAAAGAGAAAAGCAGTTAAGTCTAGAATTCCTCACTGGAGATGTTCAGAGGTTTGTTTCATGTTTGCTCAGCAACAGAAGGCCTTCAGATGGAAGGTGAAAAGAAACACAAGGGAGGGTCATTATTAACAGTTATGGTCCTCCAGGGTGAGAATACCTTCTGCTACAGAAAAAATCTCTGCACTTTGCAACTGTTGTTCCTTGAACTTGTGACGTAGTGTGGAGCTGCTGCTTTTCTCACCAAATAAGTCTCAGCTGTTACTGAGGATGTTTCCAAAAGCATGTCCATGATGGAAGAACAAACACAAACACCCAGTGCTTTACCAGTAGCAGAGGAAGCATTTGCAAGCAAGGCATTGCACACCAGGCTGAAAAATCTATTTGATTATACCAACAGATTGTGGTGTAACAAAGACAGTTGGGTGTTCAAAAACTGAAACAAATGGAATTTTTTCCTTCCCATTAGAGCTGCACATTCAAGAGACAAGGAAGACACCTGGAGAGAAAAGTGACATAACTGGGCCTCCATTAGGTTTGGGTTGCAGACAGGATCTGTCTCTTTCCTGTTCTAGCAGTCTGTCACTCCCCTAACAGAGCGATAGTGCATCATATATACACCCCCAGAGCAACAGGGAACCAGCCCAGCCAGTGAGTTGTGCCCCAAGTCAGGTGCTTGCTCTTCAGAGAACCTGAGGTATCCTCCCATAGCATCCCAAGCCAAGGGCTCTGCTGGATCCATTTATCCAAGGTGTCAAACAAAAAAGTGATCTTTTATCAAAGCACCACTGTTAGTGGCAAGGTGAACCATCTTAATTCCTCAAAAAGAGCTTGTGAACACTGTCTCAAGATATCTCAGTACAGGTTTCTGGCTGGCAAATAGGTCACAGTTTCTTTATACCTCATCAGAAATGTGGCCTTGTGCCACCAAAATTGTCAACTGCCTTTATCACTTTGGCCTGGATGGGCCAAAACATGTAAAGAGCCTCCATTCAGCCATTCTCTCTGCCTCTTCCAGAGGTGATCACCCATCTTTTCAAGCATTTCAGGAAAGCATTAAGTCATTCTAGACAAGCTTTGCTATCCAGCTAAACAAATTACCACCAAGCAACATAAGGGCTTGGGAACAATTGGAGGAAGTGCACCAAACAGACGCTCCTGAGGTAATTACCATCATTCACTTGGGGGAGAGGGGGAGCAGGGGAGCACCCTAGCTAGGACCACCCTCTCCTCTGAGGCCAGGGTCTGCTCCCATTGTTCTCACCAGGAGTCATGCCACCACCTCCAGCAGGAGTAGGATCAGGCCTTTAATCCCCATTTCCTCTTGGCCGAATGAACTGCAGTGTATGCCAGTGACAGCTAAATGAAGGATTCCTTTTTCCAGAGGACCGGCAACAGCTCTTAACTCATAAACTTAAGGTAATTGACATTACAAACAAGCTTTACCCACAGGGACCCCAGAGCAGTCAACAATTGTGCTTTAATGAGTAGGAAGGGAGAAGGGGGGAAGTCTTTGCACACCGCAGTAGGACGTTCTAAGAAAAGCTCTTTCCCTTTTCCAGGCAAGGCAATGATTAAAGTCTGTGCACGAAACCCAGCAAGGAGGGAGGCCTTGCTGAAAATGCCTTTCTTCCTGGCTTTCCTGTGGAAAAAAAACAAGGGGGATGAAAAATGGTTATTGGGACTTGAGAAGGACGATGGCAGCCAGTTAACAAACCCAAACAATAAAAGAGGAAGCCAAGCTTAGATGAAAAAGTTGAAGATCCCAGAGCTCTGGAGTTTTGCACATAACGGACATCTAACAAACACTAGTATGAACTGCCACAGAAGGGCAGAGTGTGGAATGGAAGTGCCAACCCAAGTATTACATGAACTCAACAACCTAACAAACCTGACAAATTTAAGAGGGCATTCTGCCTCACAGTCTCTCTTCTGTTTCGCCTCCTGACTCATGGTCGGTTGGACGCACTGTGTCAGCGCTTCAGAGTGACACTCGTCCTGACCATGGAGGAGAAATGAAGTAAAAGAGCAGTACACAAGAGCATAGCTGTTTGCAGGACTGCACTTGTCAATGCTTATACAGCACTGCTGTATTTCAGTGGTGACCCTGCCACCTAGATATACCATAACAGGCAAACTGGGGGAACTCAACTGCAGAGGATTTACCTCTGAATCTAGCAACCAAGGAGTTAATACAGTAACACAGATAAGACAATGCCTATATTTTTTTGTGATTAGATTAAACCATCTGTCATGTCCATGCCTTTGGTCTGCTTTAGCAATGCTCCCTGCCATAGCTGGGTCCCAATAACACTATCTGATCATGAAACTTAATCAGCTGGGTTGGGTTGGGGCCTTTTCTTTCAGTACATGCAGAGCTGCCAGTTTTTTCCAGAAAGGAAGGAAGGTCTTGTAGGTGAGCTCACAGGAATAGCACTCAGTGCATGCTGTCTCCAGCTTAGTGCACACTAAGAGATTTCCAGACCTAAACCACCATGTCCCGTCAGCTCAGTTTGAGCTCAGAGCAAGCAGGGTCAGCTCCTCCACTGATCTGCATCCATCCTCTGCAGCATCACACAGTATGCTTATGTCAGACAGGAGCAGTAATGCTGTCTAACAGGCACTGCAACAAGCTTTTGAAAGCTTTTCTGAGAAGATGAAGCACTACCTTTCACAGCAATGGATCCCAGTACTGAAACAGTCCTGCGTGCCAATAATCAGCTGTTCATAGCCGTCCTTATCTTCAGTAAGTCCTGTTGTGTACCTCAATGAAGGCTACACTGGCTGGAAGAAGCACACTTGTCAGAGCTCCAGGAATGCTTGCTACAGATGCTCATTTCAGTGCTTACTTGTTGGTCAGTAGTGCATGCAAGGGCGGGGAGGTTTTCCCTTAGGTGGGGTTCAGAAGCCATCATCACTGCAGGCAACCCCTGAGGCCCATTGCATGGAGATCCTGCAATCTCACCATCTGTTTAAACCCCTAATAGTACACACCCTGGCCACACTGAGTTCAGTGCAAACTTTGAGCCTTGAGCCTGCTCATGCTGCCCTGGGATTCACAGCTCATATTGTCTCCTGGTGAATAGTGGGCTACAGTCTTATTGCTACTGTAGCTAACAGCAGAACTCCCAGCAAGCTAGTAGGAGCAGAGTCAGGCCCACCTTATGAAGGAAGTATTTAAGCCTATAAACTAAAACTATTTAGGAAGTATTTAAACCTATAAACTAAAGGCTATTCAGCAGATGTAATAGGCATCTCTTTGTTCCACCAGAACTGGGAATGTCAGGCCAGCAGCGGGACCATCATGATCATTAGAGTTAGCTAGGACTGATACGACACCATGCCCTTGCTAGCATTGTGATCTAAATAGAGTAAACTTGTGCAGGACAAACCAGAGACAAATTTGCAGTATACAAACTATTGTACAAACAAGACTGTGAATTGCCTAGACCAGTAATATCATTTTGCTTGAGACATCGGGCTGAACCCAGACCATGTTCCCAACTTTGAAAGACCAGTGCATTATCTGCTAAGCCACCCATCCTACTGGAAAATCTTCTCCATGTTCATACAGAAGGAAAACAAACCCCAGACTGCTCTGGGCTCTAAGCCAAATCTGAACACAACACACACACTCCCCAACAGGCAGGGAAAGTGCTGCACCAGGGTTTGGTAATTATGAACAGGCACTGATGGCTGCAAATGAGCCTTTGCCACAAAAGTCTTTATGCTGACAGCCTTGGGTATGCTTGGTTGTTTATGAGCTGCAGGTACGTTTCCTTACTAGTGTTATCATGTTCTCCCTGGAAGGGAAGGCAAAACTGAAGTATACTAGCCCTCAGTGGATCAGAGGTATTTGCAAAGAGACTCTTGAAATGCAGGGCACCATCTTGTTTGTTCTTTTATTCTCGGCCCTTGTGCACTGTAAACACCTTTGTTTTACAAGAAAGGGTACAGGGAGCAAACAGACACTCAGAAAAATATTTTCTCCAATGTTGTTCTTTGCTTTGAAATCTCTGGTCACTGCAGTCACCTGTGAAAACTTTTTCCCTACATTCTGTGATGTGAGCTTCCTCTTAGGTGATGTTCAGCTGTTCTTCAAGAACACACCCTGTGTGAGGATCCATCACAGTGTAAGCTGCTACTTACACCAGAACAATTTATTAGTTTGTTCCATATCAAAGCAAGGCACCATTTATTACCCTTCATCTACATGCAAAACTCCCCTTGAGGTCACTCAGCTGTGTTATTGCAAATAAGCTGCTACGGCACCAATGATTTGGTTATTGGTTAATATTGGCACTTATGTAATTGGCTTACTGAAGACGGTCCTTAGGTTTCCTAGTTAATCCTCAAGCAGGAAGCTGAGGACTTCAGTAGTCTATCCCTGACTCTGACAAAGAATTCTGATTTAAATATTGAACAATTGCTATGTTAACCCTACCCAAACTGCAAGAACAAGGTAAATAACACTGATCCACCCCAAAGTTAGGGATCAAAAGAATCCAGTCATCATGGCTGGCAACATGGGTTTCAGTCTTTGCACGATGGTTAATGCAGGTTTGTGAAGGTGCCACTGTACATCCCTGTCAGGACAACCAGGGAGTCCCATGGCAGTAACAGAAGACAGTTTCTCCTGAGAAAATGAAAGTTTCTCAGCAGCTAAGACACACTGAAAGCCCATTTCCAGGGAATATTTCTTCCCCCAACTTCTGCTTCAGAAGAAAAAGCCCTGTTGCTCTTTCTGGTGGTATGTCCAAGGAAAACAGCTGCAGCACTGAGGGATGGCAACACCCATGTGGTATGATGCAGTGCATGGCACTAGGCTGAAGGCAGAGCTTTACAAATGAATTGGCCCCACCAGCACCAGGGGATACCCTCTTTGAGGTCACACAAATACTTTGGATGGGTTTTGTTTACCACAGAAAGACTTTTCTGAAAAAGTAAATGAGGTGCATACACAGTGCTGGAAAGGAGCCTGCCAGCATCACAAACAAGAATGGAAGTGGGTATTTTTTGGATCCATGAGTCTTTAGATCAAGAGAGACCTGGAAAGAGAAGGAGCTATTCATATGTTTGAAAGAACTGAGTACTGTTCTGATTTAATCATGTTTACATTTATTCAACACAGATATCCTGGGAGGCTTGAAAATTCGTGCACAACATTGCATTTTGCATATCGAGAAAGTTAAGGACCTGAAGTCAAAGTGCATGCAGCAGATGAGCCTGATTCAGAGAAAAGGAAATTTATTCAGACTCCTTCCAAGTAAACCCCTACTTTTATGAGAAACATCATGAACTGCATGTATCTGCCACTTCTGCATAGCAAACTGCTTGGTTTATCAGTTTCAGAGTGGTGGAAGGCAGTATTGGTTTTGTCTAGATTTATATCTACAGCCGCAGAGTACAGAGATAAAACAGACTTGTGTTTAGACCACCAGGCCAATACCCTTACTCTCTTATTAGGGTTACTGGATCTTTTACCACTTAGGCATTGCATAAAAGAGACAAACTAACACTCGTTCAGTAACTATTAAAATACACATTAGTAAACAGTGAGTACCATCGCTGAAGCTGTAGCTGTGGATTCCTTGTTCACACCAAAAGATCAGTGTGATGTTTTAAGGCTTGCTGTGTGATGTGAGCTGCTTCCCAGCCACCTATGCTTGGGGGAGGAGTGAGTTTGCATCCAGCAGAATGAGAACCTTCTAAACTTTGGCACTTGGGAGCATGGACCCCCAATTAGATCTTTTCTGCTCACTGGGAAGTAATTCCTAGCCTTTCATTGCCCCAAATTTAATTCCTAGTAATTGCCCCAAATTACTCCCTGAAGCACAGTCCCCAGTGGGAGTGTCTTCACATACTACCTCATTTGAATTTCTTGCCTCCTTGGAGACAGAGGGTCCCATGGGTGGAACTCGCCTGGCCTGCCTCTGACTGCCGAATGTGCTTGGGCTGGGCATGGGTCCAACATGGATGCCCTGGGGCTTAAGAAAGCCCATTGCCCTTTGGCATTGCCTGCCACTTGCATGTACCTCCAGTCAGGCTTGAAATCCGCAGCAATACCATCTTTATAGTGACCCGGGAACAGGCTGCTTTAAATGAATGTGCTTATAAGAGGGCACATTCCTTCTCCAAAACACGGCTTGTTCCCTGAGACCACAGGCAGAAATAAAGCAAGTTCCTCATCTTCCTGCCCATCGCTAAGTGATGCTGTGGTTACCTAAGACAGGCTTTGATTTCCCAGAGCCACTGAAAAGCCCCAGTGTCTGCTCCAAGTAATGGGAGCTGTAGGCACTCGGCACCTGAAACATGGATTTAGGAGTTTAAGCCTTATTCCCTGTGATCAATCATTTTCACCCAGCCATGGTGTTCAGAGACTTAGCCGGAGGGGCATGCAGCAAATTGGGATCAGACTTCTGTGGGCTGTGACTCCCATGATGTGGCATGACATGTTAATGTCTCATCATCAAGGCAGACTATATAAAACTGATGCAGACATTTGGAGAAGAAGAGAGCAGTCTGAAATCAGCGTCTTCTGCTTGCCACGCTGGGCCAGCGCAGGCCTGGTGCACACCCCACCATTGCTCCATCAGCCACGAGACGCACATGATGCCTGCAGCAGCAACTGAAATTCAGAGAGATGGAAGGAGCCATTTCTTTGTCACTAACAAAAGGCAGAGTGTCTATTAAAAAATAAAAGGCGTCACAAAACAAACAAAATGATTCATTGGGATTTTAGGACTCACCTCCAGACACAACAGGAGGGCAAGAGCTTGCCGTTACCCATACTGGCTGCAGAATGGGATCAGCCGAAGAAAAAGCATGTTGCCACACTAGACAGTTCAAGCTTATTCTGTCAGGCACTGAGGTTCAAATGACCTTTCTTTTTTGGCACAAGGATTTTGGCAGCCTGGAGAGTGCTGGTGCTAAATAACAGTAACACCAGCTTTTCCCTGGTACCACATGCAGTAAACAATGCAAACAATGTTTCAGGGATTTGGTGGGGCCAAGTTGCCGACTGGGATCCAGAGACAGATCAAACTTTGGTTAGCAAATGAATAGCTCCTATTTACTTGTGGTGGAGGGTTACAGACATGCATGTGAGAACAACTCCTTCTGCAGAAAGATTGTTCAACTTTCTTGTCTCCATGTTCTGCTTCTTCAAATACCTTCTTGGATGTCATCTCTGCAGCTAATGTGTCACACAGAAAAGGCATCCAGTCACAGAACGGTATTGTGAAGCAAACATACAGTATTAACGGCTACAGGAAAAAAAACATAATCCTGCATTACAGGTTTTCTACCTGAAGTTACTTTTTCATTCAGCTATTGTCTGTTACCTTATGACAATTTTTTGTTCAACAAATTTTGAATCCATAGGACAATTTCAATTTTGGCAGAGGGTTAGAGATATCTTGTACATCACCTTCTCACAAGGTCTGTGAAAGGGTCTGTGAGGAAAGAGTCCCCCTTAAGGTCTTATATAGAAGGACCCTGCTATCTGGAGTCTCTCAATCATTATTAGAAAACAAAGAACCCAAGCAGAGGCTCAGCCAGCTTCGTTCTCCAGACCTGCCTGGTCTGCATCTTACTGAACTGCACTGCACTCCAAAGGAGTAAGCATGCAGGTATCTACAGCTTCCTTCAGCTTCCTACCAGGAGCAGGCTTTTCAGAAGACCAACAGAATGCAAGCACAGACATTTCAGTTGGAAAAAAATCAACCCAAAAAGCTAAGTGGCATTATCTTTTGATCAGCTTAGCTTTAGATTCACTCCAGGCAGCAGGACAGAAGGTTTGCTAGGAACCCTTAAAGGCACATGAAAGGTATTGCATGACTAAGTAGCACCCGGAAATCTTTGATTTATTTCCTGAAAACACTGTCCCTCTCAAATGCTCCAATAGGTTTACTTTCTGTTTGGCTGTTCTTCCCTCTCCAGAATTTCAGACTGCCCCTCTGCCCCGCTCCTGACCTCACTGTAAAAAGACACCTTTCTAATTAATTGTTTTACACATTACTGCAACATTTAAATGAATCCAGGTGGGAGCTTTCAAAGGAACTGAAGGTGGAAAGTCAACACCTCTCATTTCCGTTTAGAACCTTTGAAGATCTCACCTAATGGGGCTTGAGGGTTTTAAAAGTTGAAAAAAAAAATCATAAATAGTCCAACATACTCTCTTAGTTCTGCACCTGACAAAGCTAGAGCCTAGAAGGCAAATTTTCAGTACTTGAGGCCTTGACTGAATCTAGGAAAGTGTCAGAGGATGAAGATAGCTACAGTCTGTCTGCATGTGGGTTTATATCCCATCACCGAAAGCTTCCACCTGTCAGAAAAATCACCACCTTGTATTTTTGTTCTGCTTTTGCTATAGAGAAAGTCACAGTGGTGTGGTGTAAACCTGGCATCCTATGGAGCCAGTCCTGGAGACGTGAACCATAGGGAAACCACTCTGCCCTCTTCTAGGGAGGGTGTGTCAACCCCACCACATCCATCACCCATCCTCACACCTGGTGTCAAGTTAGCTTGGCAACAGCGGTTGGAAGGCAGGTCCACCTTTCCAGTAAAAGCTAATTATGGCCCTCACCGGTGCTGATCATTGCTGGTGACCTAATCTGGGTCACACTGCCAGGGTGAGGTGTGTCCCTCACACCTCCTCCTGGGGTGCTGCTGCCTGCAGACGTACCTGCACGTTTGGGTCTCCTGTGGAGCTTGGCAGCAGGAGATGTTTGCATGTTTGCTGAGTGGTTTGTGGCTGGGCGGTTGGATTTATTATGCATTTTTTTCTGGAAATAGGTAAAAGAAATGTTTTCTAGTATGTGTTACTTTGACCTCTCCCACTCTGAATTAAAAAAACAACAGAGCAGAGCCCAGTGCCTGACCTCATCTGTCCGGTGTACTTCTTGGCAATGGAGAAAGCAGAAGAGAGGAACATATCAGCACTTTCTGCTTTCCACAGAGAAATCTGATGTAAAAGTTTTTCTTTGAAAGTGAAATTTCTTTTCGTATTGATCTGAAATATAGTGAAGGCACATCAGGAGGTATCTGTCTTCCTCAGAAAACTGACGGTACTAGTTTTTTCACAGAAAGAACATATGTGTGTTACTACTTCTGATCTGTTCAAGCATAACAAATACTGCCGTAACCTCATGGCAGCAAAAACATTGAGTCAAGAAAAACTTGTGCAGGATCAAACCCTACTACATGCTGTATAACTTCTACTCCTAAGGAAGGTACCTATCTTGCAATATCAAACCAATTCTCCTTTTCACAATACAAAATTATTTTTCTGAGAATAGTGGGTGCTAGACATTTTTTTGTCATCTGGTCATAGATCATCCTTCTGTATATCGGTCTGTCTATCTACTGATCTATGGTATTATTCATATAGAACTAGTCATGTCTCACTACAGAGATACCTGTAATATCTCAGATCTAAGTATCTTCAAACTCCTCAGAAAGGGGAGAGCAACATGTTCCCTTCCTTGGTGAGGATCAGTTCCTCTCTGTGGATACAGCTATCATGAGGTAGAGCACGGAACAAAAGCAGCCAGGGCTCCCACTCTCAGTGGGAATCAGAAGAGAGCTAAAATAAAATAATTATGCATTTTCCTATTTGTCTGAAAGAATGCAGAAAAAGGAAAACCCAGAGGCTGTCCATGGGACCAGGCAGACCATAGGTCAACTTAGCTAACAACAGGCATTTGGTCACCTTAAGTAGAAATACGTCATTTATATTTAGAAACTTAGGCAAAAACATCATCTGTTCAGAAAATAGTTCCCTTATCTAACTGTAATGCAGGCACAGTATGTCCACATAGATGTCCGTGGCACAGACCCTATTTGCTTGGGTCTGGTCAGATAAGTCACGAATATGAGAAGCAGTTTTTCAGAAACAAAGGGGTGCTGGAGGTGACTTGGTCAGGTACCCTGATCTAGGTATTAAGCTGCAGCCCATTCGAATGCCAAGAGAGCTGTTAAACATGTCTTCCATTAAAGTCAACTAACGCTGCCTCTGCTTTCTCCCTGGGCAGATGGTCATACCACCCAAACCCATCCTGATCCTTCCTGCAACCCTTTTACCCAGCCCTGTCCCCAGCTCCCAGGCCTTTTCCTCCCCCCAAGAATGAGACCCCCAGCTCTCTGCTTCAGTCTCTGTCTGGGGCAGACTGACCGGCTGCTGCGAGTGGTGCTCTGAGACTGGAGCAAATGGCGACTAGAGCTCCTTTCTGCTTCTGCACTCCTGGGGTGAAATGCCCCATTTTCAAATCTAGACAATGAAGCTCAGCACCCTGACCCTACAGCATGTTCCTCAAGGTTCTTTTAGATTAGTAAAACAGGTATTTAGGGACCAGTGCACTCATTTGAGTGTTCAGACACAGTGATTTGGCACCTGAGGTTGGTCCTGGTTTGAAAACTGGGTCAACTGTTAGTTTCTCCTCCAATCCGCCTCTTAACACTGGTGTCAGTCAGCAAAAACTACTTTTCTAATCTGAGGCAATCTCTCACAGATTAATTCAGTAGAACACTGTCAGGGATTTAGTGTCTTGGGCTGCAAAAAAAAGTATGTGGTGACTTACTGAAAAGATAGGATCTCAGCAGCCTTTGCAGAACCTGAGAGGTAGGACAATTCTCCCAACAAACTGATGTGTCTGATGTGGAGACAGCTCTAATGTGTCTTCAGTCCTTGAAAAAATTTCATACCCAGTAGCTGGGTGATGCTGTGAGCATGGTCAAGAGCTGTAATTTGCAGCTTCCCCTGAACAGATGCTCAGGTAAAAGACTACAGAAGGAGCAGCTAGTCAGATTGAACAGGAACATTTGTGGAAAACACTGATGCTATAGGCTGAGTGGATACTGAGTTTATATCAGTCTCACTTCTGGTCACCTATGTGCAGTCAGATTAATAAGGGCTTGCTGCTGATGATTGCTCAGTTTTGGTTTTTTTGTTGTGTCAATCCTGTACACAGAGCTGCCCACAACCTGAAAGCTTGTGGTTTTACCTATTTCGATTTAGAAATTACCAAACTGAGAACTGCTCTCTGTTTGCTAGAACAAACCCAAAATTTTGCAAAACCTCATTAACTCACTTGGGTCAGCTACCCAGAAAAAACCATGCTCAGACTGGGCTCAGCATTTTATTAGGATGTGCTAAAACTGAACCCCAACCCCCTCTATGGTACCTGTGAGAAGGGATGACTGAGGCAGGAAAGCAAATCACAGAGCCATAGGCTCACTGCCCTGGACCAGCCTTTCAATCAAAGAGATCACCAGTCCAGCTTGTCTCAATTGAAGGTGACAAAATCCTGGGTGAACATATAAGCATGATTACCAAGCCCAAGTGGGCACTTCAGCATAGAGGCTATCTTGGAATTGAAGAGGCAGCCTGGTACCTAGTGGTATGTTTCCAGCCTGATTCACAAATAATAGCTTCCTATACACCATAATTGGTTGGAGTGATATAATTGTATCCAACCTCTCCTCTTGTCTGCAACCTATCATTGCTTCTGTCTAATCTTGTGAACTCCTGCCAGTTAACCTTCATCCCAGCCCAAACCTTCTGTAAACATTAGATCATCCTTTCCACTGCACCAGCAACACTAACTGTGGTGAAAACATCCCGCCAGGTTTCAGCCTCATGCTGCAGTCACCACCCTTGGTGTCTCCTGGCTCATCCGCAGGGACAGGACCACCCGAAGCCCCTGGGACCTTCCACAGGAAAGAGGTGGAGGTGACAAGTGGATTACCTTAATTGTAGCTTTAGGTGTTACTGTTGAGCTCTTTGCAGTGCCCTTGCCCTGGCCTCTGTTACTCTCAGCATGCTGGACATACTTTAATTTGGATTATCATTTATATTTGGTGTCTTGGTATCACCCTGTAAAATTCAAGTTCCTGTTCTGAGCAGCACGCCGCATGTTTATGGTGATAAGTCGTGAGACGCTCATCGACAGATGCTTTTTACTCAGGCTGGCAAATGATGTCTGAGATCATATACTGTGTTTTGGCTGATTTTTTTTTTAAGTCTCAATTCAAGACATTTTTTTGCCAGTTTTAAAGCACAGCTAAACTACCAAAGGGACTCATGCTTAGCTTGGATGTATTTACTGTTGAGTATATCATTATAGTTCCCATTTATCTAAATTCTCTGACCTTGTACATGTCCCTTGATTAAGGAGCACACACAACTATTTTTCTGTTTTGAAAGAAATGCTCAGGGGAAATGGGAGTTCATCAATGCTCTAGCAAGACCTAGCCATCTCTGAGCCTTGTTTAAAGAAAGTTACCCTGAGGACTCTTCTGGTATAAGCAGAGGCTGGCTCCACCAGTGTGTCACCACCCGAGTCATCCCCTCCCAATGGCAGGGCCAAATCAGGGAGCAGTGAGGACCAGGCTGCATGGTCAAGGACTTCCAGCTAGTCACATCAGGATTTCTCCAGTCACACACATTTCTAGTCAACACTGGACAAGTAACAAAATACTGCATCAGCACAGGGAATGTTTAAGTCTTCCAGAGAGTTTGTCTGATTTTATGATTCTGCAAATAAAACATGGGGGGTTGACCTATCTCACATTGTTTCTTCTTTTCCTTACTGCTTCTTCTATATCTTTCCATCAATAGTTCTTCCTTCAGGTGCTATTCCTGGAGCAGCAAAGTTTCTCCATGAAAAAAAAAAAATGTCATTATCATTTTGCAGCCTGACCAGGCTCCTCTCTCTTTGTTATGATGTGCCCCACTAGAAAATGGGAGAATGAGCTCTACGGCAGGACCCCCACGCCGAAAGCACCGGGGTGCGCGTGTGCATGTGCGTGTGTGCAGAAAGGGAATGTGAGAGGGAGAGAATGTGTGTGTCCTCAGTTTAATTAGAAAATTTAATTGGATGGAGTTTGGGTCATTTTTTTTCCCCCTTTAGAGCTGGCTGCAATAAACAGACTTTTCTCTTTCCCTTTCATCCTTCAGTGGTTTGTAGTTCTGCATCTGCTCTGCTGGCATTGTCTCCACTAACGGCCATACCGATCAGGAAGCCAGAGCCAGGAGGCAAATGAAGGGACTGCATTGATACCGCTGATCACTGAGCCCCACATAACTGGCAACTGTTTCTGTCTTTTACCTCTGGAGATGAGTTGAACAGATTGTATAAAATTTGGTGGCTTCCAAAAAAAAAAAAGGGGGGTGGGGGAAGAGAGAGGAATGTTTTACTGCCTCAGCCCTCTCGCTACCTGGTACCCAGGGGTCTGGTAGAACAACATCCTCAGCACAGGAAGCAAAAGTGAAAAATTCGTGGAAGTGAGCAAATCCGCTGATTTCAGGGAATGTTTGTACAAAAGAGTGAGAGACTAAACACACTGTGCCCTTTTCTCTGTGGGCGGATGCTACAGGCTTAAATCCTACTGCAGAGCCCTCCACCTCCCAGCAAAGCCTTGCACCATATGCTCGGGAAAATGCTCAGCTCGGACACAGGGGAACCAGTGCCAGGAACAGTGACTAACGTTCAAGAGAGGCTGAGGATGTGGGACAGTTCTCACATACACCATTCTCCCTTGCTCAGCAGCATCTCATCACACAGGATATGGGCCACAGTCATAAAGTGAGATGAATATTTGTCATCTCTACCCAGAAAAAATGTCCTGAGGAAGCTGACTGATGGTTTTTTGCTCCCCTTCAGCCCATCTTCCAAGCAAGTCAGTAAAGAACTTCTCCCTCACCATGCCCTGCCACCTTTCTGCACGTGTTAACAGCTTTCCTGATGTTTGACGTGTGTTTTGGTATGCAGGTGAATTACATGTAGGTGAATGTTTGCCCATCCTTGCCTGGCTTTGACGAGGATTATGACAAAATAAACCTCTAATAGAGGACAAATTTTGATGCAAACAATTCCTTTCTCTGAATTTTAAGATGAAAGGGACAAGGTGGGCCCCCACCATATCATCCTGCTGGTTCCTCAAGTGGATCAAGTTCAGACACAGGCATTATATGGTCCACACACCCTATAATCTCTCTCTCTTTTGCTTCTTGCTCTCCATGCCCCCCCCCCCCCCCCCCCCCCCACCACATTACACAGTCAGACTAGGATCAAATTCAACTTACTTGAATGTATATCATTTCCAAGTTGAAGTCTAATCTGCAGCCTTGTCCCCAGTGAGATACTCAATTTACCACTCCTGTAACTAAAGCTCATTGTTACAGCTATAATAATCAAATGTATCATTTTCCTAAAGGATACTTCTGGTCAACGTTTTGCATTTTTTAGAAAGTTTTCTATAAAACTCTTCTCTTTGTTAGTTCACACACAGGCTTCCTGCTCCATTCAACCTTTCTTTTTATTTCTGTGTCCCATTCATTATGCCAACGTGGAGGTAAAAAAAAAAATTATATTTCCCCTTGGAAGAATCAAAACTGGTCATGTCTATGAAAGAATAATAACATGACCAGGGGACTACAGATCAATGTTATCCAGATCAGCACTTAAATGGAAATCACTCTGCATGAAAAATTCACGATGCCCTCTATCCTTTACATTGATAATGGGGACATCTGGTTACAGCAGACAGAATCATTTTACGTATGTATATATGTGAGATACAGGCTTGTGTGCTTTTGGTGTAATTCAGACAATGACTGACATTGCCTGAATTAGTTATTTTGTAACTATTTTGAGGAGTCTAATACACCTTCTTCTAATGAATCCAAGTCCCTAACAGCAGCAGCATCATAGATAAAATACTGAGCCAGATAAGATCACTGCTGAGACCCCATGATGCCTGCAGGTTACCTGCTGCTATTTTTTAACTGATGTTTTTAATATTGATAAAAGGGTCAGTGGCCAATCCTCTTGCCCATTCATTTCTCCTTTGATCTCAGCCCTAGTGAGGTGAGGTGAGGTTTCCACTGCCCTAGGACTCTTGGTATCACCTGCACAAAGAAGAAGGGAGCACAGAGCCTCTCCATATTCCAGGCACTTTACACACATTTTGCCCACTGATGTCAAAAGCAGTTTATGCCATGGCAGTCTTATAGAGCAGCTACTGGAAAACTAGAGAAACACAAGCATATTTTAAATCTCTGACCACCCTGCTGAGGGCTGTACAAACCCCAGGCTTACCTACCACCATGACTCTCCTTCTGAAGGCTAATGTCTCGGTGCTTTACATCCAAGGACTGAACAGAACACTCTTACCCTTTAAACACAATCGGAGGACAAGTGTCAGCAGCCCCGCTGGCCTTTGGATGTGGTGTACTGGGGCCAGAACACCCTCCTAGAAAGTGGGAATCCCAGCTTGGTCCCTTCCCCTGTCCCATAGGCCTTAGTCCCGTTCCTCTCACCAGTCTGGGGAGGGACTGTCTTGGGGTAGAGGCTGGGAACTGCTGAGCAGAGAGGCAGTGCCTCCATCACTCCTCCCAGAGGTGGCCACCACCCTGCAGAGATGAAGGCTTAATGGCTAGAAGAAGAGGTGAGGCCAAACTCTGCCTTTTCTCAGCCCTACCCCACTGTGGATTTATACTTAACATGATCTGGTCTTTGGACAGAAGTTGCCAGTTTTGATTTGTAATGGGGATATCTGTCTTTAGTTAGGCTTTTGAAAAAAACATTAGGCCGATATTGTATTTCTTCTCACAAAACACAGCTACTTCAGTTTTGCCTGAAAACACATTAGAAGTTTAAGGAAATGAGTGAGCTTCCCTCCTCTTTCTCAGGGAAGTCGGGGTCAGTGTGCAGTGTTGCGTGGCACCCCAGACTCCAGGGAGCATCTCCTGCCCATGTCCACCGACAGCCAAGGCTGGAGAAGAGGAGGGAGAGTCTAGGGTCTGGGGAACAGCAGCACCCTTGTCAGTGTGCAGTAGCATGGAGGAAGGAAAGGTGGGCATCTATGCTGCTTTTGATTGCCAGGCATGAAACGTGAAGGCAGAGGCCAGCATAGAGAGAAGAGCGATCCAAGTGGTTTCAGGATCCACATATGCAAATGTGCACATATGTTAGCATTAGAGATTAATACAAAACCTTATGTCTTATACCTGGAGAAAAGACATGAACAAAAGGCATACAAGCTCAGCAATCCAGAGACAGAAATTGTAACAGATGAATCTAGATTATCTCCCACCATAGAGGAAAATTAAGTTGTATATTAGCTGTTCAAGTTAATGATATATCAGCATATGCTTTTATTATCTATATATTTAGCTGTCTTGGATAATATAACCAGATTAGATCAGCAGAAGAGGATCCCATACTATGGACTTATGTCCTAATAAATATGCACAAGAACTACTTCACACACTGCTCAGGCCAGAAACTTCTCTCTCCACTGCCATTAATATTGATTGGTGTTTAAGTGGAACTCACTGCCAGTCTGTTGCACTAACTCTAACATGACAGTCACGGTTAGTGCAATTTCTGTTTCTAACACAGGCCTTAACCTTTCTGCACCTACTGATTCCCTCAGTACACTCCGTCTCTTCAGGAGTGCTGCCTCAGTCAAATGAAGGCCCATGATGCCATTTACATGAAGGAGATGAGAATTTTTGATATTAAGAACATGAAATTTTACCCCATCACTCACACATTTTTAAACCGTCAAACGAGGAAATTAACTGCTGAATGGCACAGACTAGATCTAATCTCATCAATCCAACAATAATTGAAGTAAGGGACTTCCCCTGAGGCCGTGGATTAATGACCAGCTAGGTGGAGCTGCTGACATGAAGCACAGCCAAATGCTATTAACCCCAGCCAGGCATTATTTAATCCCAGAGGAAATGTCCTGTGCAAAATTCGTTACCACTCGGGCGAGAGGAAGAGGGAGGAGAGGGGGCACGTGGGCTGGGTGCATGGAGGGCGCCCTTCCGGCTGCTGCGCATGGGGCAACCCTGCACGCGCCCCTCACCTCCCGGGATCCCATTCATCTCGCCACGTCCCCCCCAACCCACGCTGACCAGTGGACACATAATTAAAATGAATTAATGATCTGAAGCAGAAACTGTGTTTAATGAAGCCCCACTCAGACTTGTGTGCTAATGCCAACCCTGTTTGCCGACAAATATTTACTAACCCTCTGTTCATAAAGGGACGTGCCACCTGTTCTTCCCTCTCATTATGTCTCCCTAAGTCTAAAGGTAGCACTGTCTGGTTAGACCTGCAACATCCAAGCCGCTTGAGAGGCTCGTAAACATCTCCAACAAAGCTGAGCCAGATCTGCCAAGCTCTATTTTTTTCAGTCTCCTTCTTTTTTAACTCTAGCCATTGTTCACTTCCTAGATGTAAACTTAACTAAATGCTGTTGCCTCTTTTAGCATAAGAGGTAATTTCCTGGGTAAAAGTTCCCACCAAAATAATTTCTAGCTTTTCAGACAGAAATTGGAAATCCTTTAAGCTGCATATGTTGCTCCCAACCTCTACAAAGGGCTCCAAATAAAAAAGAAATAGGTAATAAATCATATTATTAGTTGTAATAGCAATACTAGTAATAGTAATAGTTGTAGTAGACGTAATAGTTATAGCCATAGTAATTAGCATCACCATAACGTAATTAATAATATCAATGATTTAAGAGCCTACTCTTGTTTTCATTGAAATTGATGGGAGTTTTGGGATTTACTTCAATGGGAACAGGGTCAGATCCTAAACAAGCAAGGGTTACCCTACTGAAAAAGAAGGAAGCAGTATAGGATTAAGTCTCCCTCCCATTTCCACTCCAAGTAAAAGAAAACCAGGAAAGATTAGAAAGCTGTAAGGGAGACAGACAAGCACGAGACAAGCAGAGGTTAAAAAGCAAACAAAGCTGTACATACAGCACTGGGTGATGCCCCTATTCACACCAGCAAGGAAATGTCCACCTGAGCTGTCCCAGCAGGACTGGGCCGGCAAGCCGTCGCTCACCAAGGGGAGTGAGGGACTCCACATGCAGTTCCTCTGAAAGAATAAAAATGTGCTTCACATTTCAGCTCTCTGTTCAATGGCTCATGCTTTAATAATACACTGAGGTGTCAGGTGCTCCTACAGGCTCAGGCTGCCCACCCATCCCAACACACAAGTGAGGGAACCCCTGGGATCCTCAGGTGGGGACAGTGTTCCAATGCAGGCAGGTAACTCTTCTTTGTCACAGGGCCTGGAGCTTGCTGCACACAGACAAGCAGGCACACCTTGCTGAGCAACTGCAGCTTGGACATTCAAGTGACACCAAACACGCCTTTCTCTACGGTGGGCCAAGTCTGAGCTCCTAACAGCCAAAGCTGAAACACATCATGCCCTGCTGGAGGGCAGCCCCTGCTCACGCTGCACCATGCTCAGCACAGTTTTGTGGAAGCTAGACCCAGGGTGTCACCTCTGGCAACAGGCAGGCTGAATAACGCATTCCTGGTGAGAGAAAGAAGAGCGGCTGTGAGCACAAGATGCACTCAACAGCTTTTTTCCACTCTTGCCTCCTCTGATCCTACCATCGGCCATGAAGTGTTCTGTTTCACATCCGTATTTTTCTGGGAATGGCATGACACAAAGCAAAGCCCCACAGTATTACAAGGTCATGAAAAAAAAGGGGAAAAAAACGCACTGCCTGCTTGTTCCTCCATCTAACCATAGCCAAACACTAACAACTGATTGTTCCTTTGTAGATAGTTGGCTGCTTCCAGTCCTGACATGTGCAATTGCTTTCTGGTCTCCCACCCGACAAAGCACAGTGTGAAAGGATGTACACATGAAAGCTAGGGTAAATTCAAAAACATCAGTCCCAGGCTGCAAGAGAGCTGAATTCAATATCAGCAAAACATACAGGAAAGGACAATGTATAATGGAAGTGGAGGGGGACAGAGGGGGGAGTGTGCAGGGGGAGGGGATAACGTAAACATTCACGCATGAAAATATTAGATGATTCTTGTTGCACAGTGACTTGAATTCAAAGTATTTATGTGGTCATTTCCATTTCTTTTCCCAAGAGGGTGCTGGGACTGGCATGGCTGTCAGAAGAGTGTGAGAAGATGCCAGCACAGGCAAGCAGTTTCCAAGGCAGAACTACAGCAATGCCTGATATTGTATTAATGTGAGTGCTGGCCATCTGGCCATTAGGGACAAGCTGCTGCCAGGGTGTCTCTCTTTTTCCATCTCATTTCAGAAGCTCTGGAGCCTGGGACTGAGACCCCTAGGGAGATTCTGGCTAAAGATCATTCCAGCATCCACTCAGATGTTGTAGAGAAAGGGCCAGAGAGCTGATAAGGCAGGAGAATGTGCTCACACCCACACAGAAAAAAACAACGGAGAATAACACTGAATGAGGGGGTTACGGGCAGAAAGAAAATGAGAGCAGATGAACAAGGGAATGGTTTAAACAAATAAGAGGGAGGAAGCAGGCAAAGGAAAAGAAAAACAAGAAGCACAGCACTCACTCAAAGGAGCCTTAAAAGGAGGAGAGAGGAACAGAGAAGAAAAGGAGTAGAAAGGGTTCAATAAGGAGAAATGGCTATCATTAAGGAGGCAGGGGTTATGAAAGGACTACTAGCACAATGCACCTTTTTGGATTTTAACTACTCAGGGCTAAAGTAAGACGGCTTTCAGTTCGCCCTCTTGAATAGTACCTTGTTCTGAGAGCCTGCTGAAGTCAGTGCTTGGTGTAAGGGATTAGGGAGCTTGGGTGAAGGTGCCAAAACTTTGTCTTGTCAAAATAAATGCTCTTCCTTATGCTTGTTTATCTACCTTTTAATGGTCATTGGAGATGCTTAGACTAATCCCCTGGGAATTTTTTCAGCGTATAGAAAAGTAAGTACAAAGTTGATAGTCACCACTTTATATACATTCCTAGAAATGTCAGCAGCTTTACTAGATTGCTGCTAAATCAGAAAACTGAAAGGAAGAAATTAGGACCCCCAATTCTTCTGTAAAAGAAAGTAAAACATGTACCTACAAAAAAAATCCTGGCTAACAGGAAAAAAAAGTGGCATGGAAGAGCAAGGGTACTAAAATGACAGCCTGTGAAGCCTCACTTCCTGCAAAAGCTGCTCAAGAACCGGCATTATATTGTGATTTCCTGAGTACATTACTAAAAAGTAGACATATACACCACTGTTATTTCTGTTGCTGTTATTATTATACCACTCTTATTTGGATCCATATCCTCCAAGAGGATCTGCGGGCGGATCTGGAAGGCTGAAAACAGGATCCTTTCTGACATTTCCCATGCTTCCTCATTTTACCTAACATCTGTCTGACAATGTTTAAGGGATGCTTTTCAAGAAGATACTTCTGGCATTAAAGCTGGGGTATTAACTCCACACTGAGGAGCCTAAATCCATCCTGGATCAGGCCAAACTAGGGCTGGCAATCTGAACTGCACTGCGGCACAAAGGAAGGTCCTGTCTGGGTGGTGAGTCTGGTGTGGGTCTCACAGCTAGGGCTTCTCGGTGGTTTTGGAGAACATGGATTACAAGAGCCATTCCATAACGGGATCTGCAGGGCCTCACCTTTCACATCAGCAACAGGTGAACTTCTGCCACATGGAACAGGACCAATCCTCACTAAAAGGAGTGCAGAGAGGCAAGTAACTCACTAAGAAATCATTTCAGAAAAAACACATTATTGTCAGTATTTGGGATGGGAGTGGCTTTGTTTATGTACATGACATTAACTTGAATTTAGAGCAGCAAAAATATTTTATGTCCATTGTTAATTAAAACCAAACCCAATTAAGTACTGGCGTAGTACTACCCTGGAGTTAAACCAGTATAACTGGGACCAAACCCGAGGCTTGGTTCCTGCAAACCCTTTCATGCAAGTTCCTGATCACCGGAGAGACCCACTTATGACAATGTGTTTACTTGTATAACTTCTCCTAAGCAAAGAGCAGAGAAGCACATCCTTAAAGAATAAGAAGATGATTTTCTGGGTTTGGGGGAGTTTGGGGTGCTTTTTTTTTCATTCGACTAGCCATGCATGCCATAACTTCCCTCTTAGCAGCACTGCTGGCTGTGGCAGCAGGACTGTGCGGGAGGATGCTGTGAGGCTGCAGAGCTGAGGCTGGCAGCAGGACAGGTTGCCTCTCAAAGGGATCCAAGAGTCCCTGTCCCAAAGGATGAAGCTTCAGAGGAAGGCAACCTGACAAAAAAATCCCAAGCAAAGCTGAGGAGGGGAAATAGGATGGTCAGAAACTTGCTTGTGTCCATGGAGCGCAGCTGTGTGCTGTATCACACAGGGGAGCTGGGGTTTCTCCAGTGAAACCACACCACGTTGCACTTTTATTCTAACGATTCATTCTGTGCTCATTTCTTTAAAAAAGGTTTTCCAGCCACCTACACAGAAAAAAAGTCTACAGGAAACGTACTGCTCATTGAATCCATTCCCATTTAAAATTTCATTTAAGTTTAGAGTTCCTTTGTAGGGGTAGCCCACTCACTAAAACACTGAGGGATTGCCACACAGGTGATCTTGGTAGGCAGTCTTCAGTAGACATAGAAAATATAAAATTTTGGAGAGACAGAAACTAATTGAAATTAAATGAAATAAAAGCAACCTAAATGTCTTCACTTTCCTGGAGTATTTTTAATGCTTCAGAGTGCCTTAAAACCCTTTATCTTATACTTTATTAGCCAACATGAAACTGATAACACTCACAAAGATTTTATCTTTTTTTAATGTCCATAATTACCTCTGTGAAAAAATGTCCTAGTTGGGACAAAGCATACTATAGGAAGCCACATGGTAAGAAGAGGAAGAATGCTTCGTCTTCCACAAGGAGAAGAAAAAAATTACATAAAAGCTCTTTTCCAATTCTGGTTTCTAAGATTTAATATATCTTCTTTACATTTCTCAAATAGAATTGACCAAAACTCAGGAAAATTATTTTACTAAATAGGAGTGCAAATCAAAAATCATTTTTACAGAATTTTCAGTAGATACATTCTTGCCCAGTTTCCTAGGGTATTTTTCAGATATTCTTTTTCCCTACCAAAATTTTTAACAAAGTTTTTAGATTAAGGTAGAGTTTCTAATTCCTCATAATGAGATTTAATTTGATTAAGAGTTATTTTCCACTAAGAAAATCCATTCTTCTTGATTTTTAAAAAAATCAGCTATTGGTTTGATAAAAAATACCGGAGAAGAATCTCGCAAAGTCAGGCTGTTCTGACAATGATTTGGGGTTTTCACCATCTTTAAAAATCTTCGGAAGTAAGAACATCTAGCATAAGAGCTGGAACAATTGTTTTCTAAGGGTAACTTTTCAACTCCACCTTCATGCAAGAACATAAAAGCTCCAATGTGGCCATGCTTTCTTTCTCTGCTGTTTTAGGCAACCATGGATTGGAAATGGTGAGTTGTAAGGGAGGGATATGAGTTATTAACCCGGTGTCCATGTTTGAATTCTCTCACTGTGTTAAATCACTGGCACCCAGGAAGCCGTTCCATCCATTGAGGTCTAAGTGAGATAGCACAGAAGAAACAGGATGACTCAGTGCAGAAGGCCAGGACAAAGACCTATGTGGCTAATGGAGTGCCACTCCTGCACATGGGGACTAAGGAGGAGTTAAGTGGCACTGAGACCCTGTGCTGTACTCTCTTCACAGGGCTGGATTTCACTTCTGCTGACAGAGGCAGCCAGGGAAAGGCCAGGCGAAGCAGTAGCAGGCAGGATGGGTGGTGGGCAGGAGGGGAGCTGGGAGGAGACCTCTGTTCACTGACACGGGGTCTCCCACACCAGGAGTGGTCAAAGAGGATACCAGCACTCTGAGGGGGCACTAGGTTACTCTGGTTGGAGAAAGCAAATCCAGAGCCTGAGCATCTACTGCTCATTGGGGTTAAGGATGGACAATCAAGGTCTTCCTTTCTCCCTGCAGATCACATGAAGAAGTACAATTCTCCCCCACTTCTGAGAAGTCTGCAACTGTCTGTCACTTCTTCCCCAGGAAGGTGGTTTGGAGCACTGCCTGTCCTGGAGCGGGAGAATAGGGGAACACTGTGTGGCTTGGAGAGGCAGCACTCAGCAGAAGGTTTCCTTGGGGCCCCACCTGCACAGGTGCATTCATGGTGCTTCTGGTCCTTCTGAGGCCACCAGGCAGCCACTAATGCTCTGTGGCAGCAGTCACTCAGCTGGGACACGGATGAAGCTATTTGCTTTGCCAGAAGCCCGTGCTCTTGCAGCTGTGGAGGAGACAGCTCTCTCTCACCTCATCCCCTTGAGACAGCAGAGACAAGCAGCAGAGGAAGGAGCAGAAGTGAAATAGAGACAAAACTGTAGGAAGTCTAACCAGGATCTAGCCAGCACCTGCTGAACCAGGAGTTTGCAACGGGCATTTTGCAGAGTGGTTGTGAGACCTTATCAGTGTGGTCCTGCAATCCTGGCTGGATAGAGAAGCGATGACACAGAAATCAATGACAAAGCTCCCCACAATGTCAGCTGCATCAGATCAGGCTCACAGCACAGGTGAAAGCTGAGGATCATTCTGCAGGAAAGCACAAGCCTTTGTATCACAAGTAGTGTAGAGGCCAGCTTTACAATATTTACACCCCATGATTATGATATTCCCTAGTTAGCTGAACAATCACCTAACAGATGGATAAATAATGGATTAAATGTGTTGTTTGGGATTTGACTTTACTGTGTCCTGTGAAGGCAGAAAAACTATGCATTTTGAAGGATTTATTGTTTGGAAATAATATACTTCACACCCAAGAAAAAACAATACTAATGCAAACATTTACAAATAAATATGACCTAGTTCATAAAATGCACTTTAACGTTAGAGCCCAACCTTGGCAAGTCCTGAAAGCATGAGTTCTTAAAAAACTAAAGGTTCTCATTACCTTTCAGGACCAGCCATTAACCTCAGTCTCTCCTTAATGTTCATATGGAACTTTCTTCCCTTTTAGGCTTATTTTTGTTTTTAACCAAGAGCCAATTAGACAGATTTTGAATAAGGTTGGAGGACTTTTTGTTCAAATGAGAAATTTTTAGTCCCTTGAAGTGTAATGGGTTTTCAATAGAAATCCTCTCCTGCTGTGCATTGATCAGCTATTGATTGGTGAGGGTTTAAAACTAAATTATCACTGCTAAATAAAAGACTTTCAGGATGAAGGAACTGAGCTGAGCACAGTGTTATATGAAAAGTAAGCCAACCCTTTGTGGTGGAATCGAAAGGCCCTGGTCACTCTTGAAGAAAAAAAATGTTAATTGAAAAATTCCTTAAATAGGTAACAGCTCTGAAAGTCTGCTTTACATAAAAGATATGAAATCACAATCAGCCAACAGAGAGAAAAGCATCCTGCAGTTCAAGTGGTTTTTCCCTCTAAATGGTGCTGATTACTTTCCTATTCATGGATGACATGGAGTGATGGAAATTAGTCATTTCAGAAGAAAGGACTAATGACAGCTGAACTTGTGGGCACTGAGGGAAGTTTGACGATTGGCTCCTTAAAACAGAAAGTTCAAACAAAAGAACTTCCTATTGGGTGGAAAGATTTATCTCAAACCTAGCAGGAAAACAAATACACAAGGTTGATGAGGCTTGGAAAGCTCTATTTTTTAATTTTTGCTTTTACTAACAATCACAGGGGTTTCAAACCATGCTGAAAGAGCAATGAAGGACAACTGTGCTGACCACACACAAATGGCTGTTAATAAAAAATACATTCACAAATAAGTCTTTTTCTTTACAATTTGGAAATTAGAAGAATGTATCTTGCTGATCCCCCAAGGCAGGTCTGGGAGGTCAGAGCTCCATCCAGCTGTTGAAATTTCAAAGGTCTGATCTGCAGAGGCACTAAAAAGCTTTTGATAGCTTTTTTAAAAGGGAGGTCAGTATTCTTAAAGTCAAGCCAGCTCTTTGAGGACTTAACTCTAGATACCCATATCTCAATATGTGCAGGACTGCAGGATGAGGCAGGATCACACCCTTCCCAAAATCAGAGTTCTGCAGTCCAAGTTGCTCCAAAGTCTCCAAAGCTGCTTTCCCACACCCCTGCTGGAGCATGGACATGTCTTGCCTTGGCCACATCTGTGCTTCCACTCAGCTCTGTCTCCATGCTGTGAAGCTCACCTGAACCACCCTGGGCATGGCTCTGTCTTCTCTGCTGTCAAATTCATTTGCTGCCAATACTCAGAACATGTCTTTTTAAGGATCAGGTAGCATGGACTTAATACATACCAGTTTTCCTAGCATGTCAAAGGGTAACATGGAATAGGATCATTCAGTCAACGTTTTATTACAATCAAAGGTATTTCAGGAGAACAAACCTATAACCCTCCTTGCAAATTTTCAGTACCTCCAAGTTCAGGATTGCTCAGTTTCAGGGCAAAGTTTTTTCCCATTTCTGGGTAGCTGGCCCCATAACTAAATATAGAATCCAAAACATCGTCATTCAAATTCATATTTATAGGGCTCTGTAGTGGCTGGTTTAGGGTCAGTTTAGTTTGGAATCCAGACCTCTGGCAGAGAAAGGTCTGGTTTGGACTCCACAAAAATTCAATTTCCATCTGGCACTTTGTACAACAGAATTATGTGCATTTCAAGAGTTCAGAAAAGTCAAAGTCAATATGGTTGCTTGGTTTCTTTCAGAGGAACCATATCTATCTAGTAAAAGCACTCTCTTTGATTATACCACTCTGTAGGCATTTAGGTACTGGTACCTGCAAATTGAGTGCTTGCCCCGATTTTGATACAAACATTTAATCCAGCAAGATCCAGTAGATGCCTGCCATACCTTCTCAGTTGAGCAAGATATCACAGCAGTAACAGAATAAATATTTCTGTCATAACTTTGCCGGTATCATAAATAGAGTGGACAATGCCAAAGCCTTCAATAAAATAATAAAATGCCTCAAAAAGCCCTTAGTTTTGTCACTGTAGATACCTTGAATGCTAATGTCCCAGAAGACCCTTATCATTTGTAATCAAAGACCGGGTAGCATTCATATGGGTAATATTTTTATCCATACAGATGTCTACTGCTTTTTCTTTATTTTATTTATTAACATCCCAAAGCTCTGAGTTTCATCAGATAATCACATGTGCATCAGCCAAGCACAAGCTATGCTGTAGGCAAGCATGCATTCAACCTGGCTTGAGAGAGAGGTAACTGGAAAAATGTAATCATTTCTGATAAACGGGAGTCAAAATAAATTATCGAGTTGTCCCATCTGGCTCAGAGCTCTGTGAAACAACTTAGCATAAAGAGTCATGCCCTTCCATTCATTTTACACTCACTGTCTTTTAACTGAAAGCATTCCTTTTTCATGTACTCTGTGTGCAAAAGTAGGAAGTAACATCTATTGTCAGTGCAATCTCCCATTGAACACACAAATTTCCCCCACTTCTGTTAAATAATTACAACAGAAGAGTATACTGAAAAATGAAAGCCCAGTTTTCTTACCATTTCAGTAGTGCTGAGTCACCTGGCTTTCCTAGGAGAAAGATCAAGCCATAGACCCTGGGGCAAAAGAATCTGATGGTGCTGAAGATAACTGTCTGGGAGAAGGAAAACTTATGCAGAGGAGGCTGGAAATATTTCCTTCCCCTGCTGCCCACAGAATACCTTCTTCATTCTTGTTTATCCCTGCGTATTTATGCAACAGACAGATTAATAAATTAAATAGTGCCTCCCTAATCTCCAGTTTATCCCCAGTACATGGATACAATATGCTCCAAATCCAAACTCACTGATAATTAGGATGAATTCTAGAGTAAGAATTAAAAGAAAACACTCTAATGAGGATATACAAGTTTATCATCCACATAGCAAATATCTACAAAATCATGTCAAGTAAAATCTAGTGGTTTGATTGGAGGACCTGACTCGACCCACAACTGTTAGCCAGATTCCCCGTTACGTTTCTAGAAAATCGGTGCTTTGGATGGCCAGAAAGATCCACTGGAATGGCCTGGAAAGTCAGGGGCAATGCTGGGTGTCTTCCCTGAACACTCTGTGCATGCTTAGGATCAGAGTTTCAAAAAAGAAATTTAGTAAAGGGAAGTCAGTTCTCTCCTCTCCTGCACCTTGAATTTCAGAACCACCATTTTATGTGTCAAAGTTTCAGATTGCGACCACCAAACTGTCAGGCTTTGGCATCTGACACAACATGCCTGCTGGGCATGTTTTTCAGACTCCACAAACTCACTGGGCAAATGAAGAATAACTTGTTTAAGCATCCACACTACTCATTTGATGCAGGTATAATGAAAATCTCTATTTCACAATGGAGAAAACTGAGGAATGGAAAAATATCACCTACCTAAGGCGAGGAAACCAACACCACAGACAATGCTAGAATGCAGGTAGTCTAATTACTGGACTGTGTTCTCCTAATTGCCAAAAAACCCCACAACCCTAGCAGAAGAATTATTACACCTTCATCAACATTCTGTTTAGTCAACAGTCCAGTAATACAGCAATGACTTGGAGAAAATACATCTTGGTTTTGAAAAATTATCTCAGAGATTTGACAAGTCCTCACACAGAGACCTGTAACAAGTTCAAACCACATTTAAAATAAAACTAAAACCCAAAACAAACTTCTGAAAAGGAATCTGTGTCACTTTCTGAAACGAAGTGTTCATTTACATTCCTTTAATGATCTGACTGTATTGAACCCAACGCACTGAGCAACACATGCAAGAAAGCTCATTTAAGCTTCCAACTTTGTTTTTCCAAGGAAGCTGTATTATTTACCTTCTCGTTTCCTTTGGAGCTCTTATGATGGGAGCTATAAGCTAAATGTCTTGAGCAATAGATGGAAGATGAAAGGTGACCAAATATATTCAAGCCAATAATAAACAGCATTTGTAGGTGAAAACAACCAGCTTGGCACAAGAGAGAGAGAGATAATGCAGTGGGTTTAATAGGAGGCTTTTAACGTTTCCTGTTCAGGATTGGCTGGCTTATTAATGATTTAAGCACAAATTGAATTAACCAAATATTGAACATATGTTCTTTTAAACTCTCTTAAATCTACCAGAGCCTTGTGCGGGAGAGCTATGCGGCCATGCTGTTGAAGTGGGGGGAGGATGACAAGGGGGTATTGAGGGTGACTGGGTAAGTAAAACATAACCTGAAGGTGGTCAATTTAATGCTGTGTTAGTGGCCTGAACTTTCAGTTCCCAAAGGGGAAGGATGATTAATGCCACTACCAAATGTATACCCATACCTGACCCTGATCTCATCAAATCCTGCTGCCACCATCTGCTGTTTTTAATTCCTCTGCAATATTTGTATTTGCTACCTCCCTCCTACAAAGAGAGGGGGGAAAAAAAATGTTCCCTGCTTATGAATGGTGTGATCTGGTTGTACTGGCTGAACGCTGGCCAGGAGGCATCTGTTGCTTATAGTCCTGACAGCATCTGCTACTATTTCTCACTTTTCCCAGCATGCTGTGAGATATGGTTTCTCCCAAAGGTGGCCTTTGTATGCACCATTGTCAATTCCATCATTGTCTGCCACAGCCTGTTCCCACGATGCAGTGGTAGTTATTACCACACTGCAAAACCTTTTCTTGCAGGCTATCTGTAATCTAAGATATTTTGTGATTGAGTTATGCAGTTAACCCTTTTCCTATGCATCAAACCATTAAAATAAAAAGAAACAGGCTGGACCATTTTTGGAAGGAAAACCTTCAGGGTTTGCAATGGATGGAAAAGTGAAACAGAATTTTTTTTGTTGTTTTTTTTTTTTTTTTCCTTTTAAAATAATGACAGTTTGGCATTAAGTAAACTCAAGGTTTAAAAACAAACAGGCAAAAAGGCAAAAAGAAAAAAATGTCCTGACTAGCAGTTTTAATTCCTTTAAAAATACTATAAAGGACGCATTGTTTTTTCTCCTGATTCCTGATACGGCTATTAAGCATTGTAACCAAATGTGTGTGAATGCTATTATTTATGTGTCTGATCTTTAAATACCCTCTGCTAGTGGGATACAGACTGAGACTTCTGATGGACATAGGCGTCCCAAGCTGTCATCTTGCCTTGTCCTTCTGTCAAACAGTTAGTGTGTCAAGCGCTTCTCCTGGGAACTTTTAGAGTAAGAGCCTGTAAGCGCAGAACGGTCCGGTCTCCAGAGAGCCACTTTTAACTCACGACAATATCCTCGGTGTCAGCTCAGAATAGCCCACTATGGGGCAAGGAGAAAGAAAGCGCAACAGATGTTACTAGTAGAACCATGTTTACAGTTCTGTAAAGTTATTGCCCTTATGTACCTTCTGACCAAAACCCACTTAAAAGATGGCCAGGTTCCTAGCGGTTGGATTTTTAAGTCAGTTCTGTTCACATAAATCTTCACATAGAGAATCGGTGTGATTAAAAGACACACCGCATCTCTCATGTATGTGTGCCTCTCCCATTCCCCCCAAATCAGTTGTAACAGTTAGACTTTCAAATAATATAGTTATCACTTACAGCTGTATTTATGGTAATTTCTATACCTGTATAAGAATTGTAAATACCTCTCCCTAAAATACAGAGGACATGAATGATATTTTATCATCTCCCTAAATACATTCATATATCTTTTTTCCTCTGGTTTTGCCCTTCTTTTTAACTTTTCATTAATTTGGGGCTACTTATTATGTAGGGAATCGTACCTAAATCCCCTCAGAGATACTTTCACAGTTTCATAACAGTTAAAGTAAGCGAGGTGGCTGACTCTGAAAGCAATATTGATAATTAGCTGATTTTTTAAATCTAGATCAAAATATTGGAGAGACGGCAAGAGGGGGGAGAACTTGTGAAGAAGGCTTTTAAAACTAAGCCCCCCTCCAAAATCTCATTTCTCCTTCTGCCCAGTCCTGAGGAACTGTCAGGCAGTGAAATACAGCACATGGTGACAAAGCAAATATCGGGGTGGCATTTACAAGACTACATTTGGCTACTGTCCCTCTGTTAACCTCATATGTATGATAATTTGCGTCACCTATATTACATTTTCCAGGGGAGACGTCTTCTGAGGAAGGGGGAAATTGTGTTTTTACCTTGTCTGCTCTAATAATGCCAACTGTAGTACTGTCATGAAGGGAACGTAAAGAACAAGTACTGTACAGATGTACTGCTATCTTTGGCACCAGTTCATCTTGCCTTCACACTTTTTCTAGTTACTTAAAGTCCATTTTAAATTGTTACAAATTTAAATTAGGAAGTCTGATTTAAAACTGTTGTACATTCTCTCGGTGCACATAAAATGCTAGGGAGAATAAAGCACTTTACAGGCTAAGCCAGGTATGATGTTAGATAACAGATCTGTCAAGCTACTCTTGGTTAAGATAATTAAAAATACATTGCTGAATCCAAGATGGAGTTCCTCTCCACACTGAAATCCTTTTTCCAGAGGCAACAGGTAACACAAAGAAAACCATGACTGAGTGACTCTCAGCTTCTCCATCGTGAAGACAAGATGATCTTGGAAAAGCAAAGACAGTACCTAGAGATGGACCTGTGTACTTAGAGCAACCAGTCACTACGACACCTGCAAAATCTGCACAGGCAGATTTGCATGGAGAAATTAATGATTTCTTTAAAACAAAGAAGGAAGAGAGTGTGTGCATATGAAGGAATCCATAGGTACAAACTGTGTGTGACCCACTTTTATAAAACATTTAATATCCATAGATGGAAAGCAATAAAATTATCCTAGAAGACAGATAACATGACTTGTGACAGAATCACTGATCAGGATCGCAATATACAAATGCTCTGAATGATAGATTTCAGGCTATGGATTCCTCTCAGGTTGGCTGTGGAAGCTCAGCTGCTGCAATCCTGACACCATTTCTGAGCCTGTGGTTCCCTGAGGCACCACTGTATCCTTTGCGATTTCCATTAGGACACAGGGTCCTCTACTGACAGCTTTTTTGCAAGAGGAGATGTGTGTTTGTAATTTTCCTGTAACAAGGTGAACCAAGGTAAGACCTACTATGAAGGGCACTGTGATCTTCCTGAGATCTTCAGTAAAATACAGCAAACCCCAGGTGTGCTGTGAAGGATGCACAAAAGCACTGCTTTCAACAGAAAGAGATTTGCACAGTAATGGTATAACATTGCTTCAATGGGCCTCACTGGCTGTTTTTTCCTATTTCAGGCCAATTATGGGGACTCTGTTGCTCTTCATTTTGACTCCTCTCTGCTCATGGTGTGACTGAACTCAGTGAACGGCTCCTGTGAGAAGTGGTAGGCGCACCCTGCCCCTCTGACGCCAACAAGGGGCCCAAGTCTCACCAGTGTTACAAATCCGAACAAACTTCAGGCCTGCCAGCAGTTTCCCTGAATGAAAAGCAGCACTGGCATGTTTATAGACCAGCATGTGTGTAAGTGTTTTCCTGAATCAGGAAACACTGCAAGGAGGCAGCAATATTTTTTCCCCTGTTAGTTTCAGCAGCAGGAACAAGTATGGACAAAATTCTTTTATTATAGGTGAGCAGGGTATTTAGGCTACGATCCATTGACTCTTCTCCTCCCTCCAGCATTACTGTCAGCAGATCTCTTTGCAAACTAGAAAAAAACCTCTGCTGTGTGCAGGTAAGCTTTGACAGCAAGCATGAGCTGGAGGCTTCTCTCGCTCAACCACTGTTAGTTTTTAATTTAGCCAAGCAGCTACAGCTTCCACCATGCGAAACAGAGATTAAAATAAAGCAAAGCAGAGGCAGGAGAGGCCTGTACTGAGGTTGGGAGGGGGTTACTGGAGGAGGCGATTGCATGCCAGGGGAGATCGGCCACCCGACCTCGACCTCAGCAGCAGCAGCGCACGGCCCCGGCGCTCGCCACAGGCCTCACGGCCACCAGCCACCTCCTCCCCACGGCCGTGAGGCGCCAGCTCACGGCCTCTGCTCAACCACACTGCGCCGGTGCCCGGCGGCTGGGCCGGCCGGGAGCCTGGGTGTGCTGGGACCCGATCCCCCGGCCTCCCTGGCCTCCTCCAGCCTCCTCTGGCCTTTCCCGGCCTTCCCCGGCCTCTTCCCGGCCCCTTCCCGGCCTTCCTTCCCCGGCAACAGCGGGGCGGCAGCCAATGGGGCCAGGCCGGGTCAGGGCGGCGCAGCGGCGGCGGCGCGGGCCTTTGTGCGGGGTGGCAGGTGACCACGGCGGGGGAACAAAGCGGGGTCAGGGTGGGAGCCGGGTCCCTTTTCTCAGGCCCATGTTCTCCACTCCTCACAATCTGTCTGAATTTAACTTGCCATTGAGGGCCCTGGCTGTAGAAAACAGCTTTATGTCGACTAATCCAGGCAGAAGTAAGGGTAGACACAGAGACAGGTTTGAAGGCGGGGACGTGGCTATTCTGCTGCCTTTTTTTTTTTTTTTTTTTTTTTTGCCTTTTTTTTTTCCCTCCCCCTCCCTTCCCCTCTGCCTCCAGTGAAAAGTTTTCTGAACAAAAAAAAAAAAAAAATGGTGACAAGATTAATCAGCCCGTGGAGCTGAAACACATGCTTGACTTAAACAACCTCTTTGCTGTTATTAACAACTGCTCCAGCATTTCTCTTGTTATGCTAATGGTACAGATTAGAGTAAAATCTATTCCTTCTTTGCTGAACAGGCCAATTGATAGAGGCCGATCTATTTTTCTCCCCTGTTTTAATTCTTTTTTTCTCCAGGCACAAGTATTTGAGGCAGCAAGAACAACAGAACATGAAAAAAAAAAAAAAAAAACAACAAAACTGCACACAAAAGTGACTAGACCCCAAATACATTAAAATCATTAATAAATACAAATCTATATCAGCTTCTGCTACAGCCTGGAAATAATGTCTGGGTGTTGTAAAATAGGCTGACCACAAAAGACAGGAAATTCAACATACTGGCTGATGCCCTACCTTTAACTCATTCCTTTTTTTTTCTGCACAGACACAGAGTGCCTGGTAAAGGAGACAGCTTTGATTTTTTTCAATAAATTCCTGAGATGAAAAGTGAAGGAGAAAGGAGCGTTGCTGGCAAGTCCTGGAGAAGGCAGCTTGACTCAGTGCCACACCACATGCTGGAGCATCATTCGGATGGAAGGAGGCAATCATGTTGCCAGTACAGGCCGTAGGGCTGTTTGTTCTGTGGCATCAAGGAGAGCAGGATAGGTGCTCACGTGTCAGTCTGGGCTTGGTGGTTTGTGCTTCCTTAGCTTGGGTCAGACCCTAAATGCTCTTTAGTTTTTCTATATTTCCCCCCTCCCCAGCTTTTTAGTAGTCAAAGACCGGGACCTGTTTCACAGATAACAGCAAATATGACATTGCAACCTCTGAGTTTATGGTATGCTATATATGTAAAAGCCTGATACGTCTGACATCTCAGAGAGGAACTTTCAGCAGGTAATAGCCACTGAGTGAGAATGAGTGCACCATCAACTTCCATGTGCAGCATGTATTTATGTTAAACCCTCTATCATTTCTCTGGATTTGAATTGTTCCTATATAAATAAGTGGAAACATCAGGACCCTGGTTCTGCCTCATCCTAACCCAATTTAAGTCAGTGAGGCTCCTCACTGATTTTTCTACTTTCTAGATTTGGTCCTGCCACTGTCTCTGTGTACAGATGCTGCTAAGCTGCAAACATCAGCTGCTGCCCACCACCTTCTTCAGCCTCCCCTGACCCACTCACAGTTGGTTGATACTGTAAACTTGTCTGAGTTCAATGTTCCATGACTTCAACGAGTTCAATGATTTTTCAGGATCCACTTGTGAAGCCTGCAGTAACAACAAACTGATCTGCCTGGATCGAAAGATGTTAAAGACTCTTCTGGGCCAAGTCTGTATTTGGAGGTCAGCACTTGGCTAGCACTAAATTTGATCAGACACATTTCATAATTTCACAGAGTCAAAGACCACAGGGATTGTTAGATCATCTGCTCTGACTCTCTGCATACCATATGCCATCATATTTTGCTCAGTTATTTCCATATTGAGCCTAATTACCTGTACTCGATTAAAACAGATCACCCATCCTGTCGTAATGAGATGAAATTTTAAAAAAAGGTAAACTACTACCTCCTGTAGCAGTTTGTGCCAGTATTTTAATGACCTTCACTCATCAAAAACATGTGCCTAGTTTCTCATTTGAGTGGGCCTGGCTTCAGTGTCCTTTTTTGCCCAGTCTGACTCTACTGGAGTAAAAGAGCCTTTCAGAACTCTTTTCACCTTGTGAAAGTATGTAGATTTCTTGCAATCTTTGTGTCTTTATGTCATTTTTTTGACAATATAAACTGGTTGAACCACTTTCTCTGATCTTTCTTTGCTGTTAAGTGGGGACTGCCTACTCTCACATACTAATCCTGTGCAGGCACCGAAGAACTGCTTTGACTCCTTTGCCATAGCCAATGCTCAGGCAGCTTGTACACTGTGAGTGCCAGCCCTCTCCAAAATTGCCATATTCCAGGAGGCAACCTCACTTTCTCAGAGTGGCTGACCTTCTTGGCTCCTAAGTGTGCACTATTTTACAGTTTTAAACACTGTGTTTGTCTGACACATGATCATATTGCTCTATATGACTGCTGTGTCCTCACCCATTCTACTAATATTTGTATGTAAATGCATATTTAGAAGGGAATTCTTTTTACTCTAAGATGATCAGGATGAAGTTTGCCTCTGGCTGCTGTCAAGCACACTAGGAACAATCTCAGTGAAAGATAATTACCCAGGGACAACTCTTCAATACAGGCTAGTATCTAGCTATTTATCTATCATATGATCTAGTCATATTTTAGAGAACTTCAGTCTTAATTAATGTCCCATAATATGAATGCTGTATGAAATATATTGTAGCTCTGTAGTTATCTTTAAAGGTTGAACTTTGAATCTCACTGAAGGAGTTTGCAGTTATTTGACGAGATCAGCTTTCTTTGGTGTCATTAATCCAAAGATATTTCCATTTTCTAATTATTTATTGATTAAAATCTATATCAGTCTAAGAGTATTTCCCCTCAAATAAATGGTAGGCTAATTGGGCTACTGTTCCTTGGGTCATCCTGCTTGCCCTCTTTGAACACCAGCAGACCATTTGCACTCTGTACAGCTAGAATGTCCTTGGTGCTCTGAGATGAATTGAAAATGAATATCATCAAGCTAAAGATTTCCTCAGTTAATAGTTTCTGAACTTCTGGGTATAAGTTACTGAGCCCTGATGGTTTATAAATTGTTATGACTAAAAGATGTTGCCTTGCTTTCCTTCCAGTAACCCAGTGTCTGAAAAGAGCTTCTATGATTTTCATAAAATACATCAAGAAAAGAAAAAGAAATAGCTATGAAAACCTTATTTTTCCACATCCAGGGGGTCCTTTTTTGTAATCTCCATCTGCTAATATTTATATCCCATCATTAGGATTTCTTTTGTTCCTACTGTAGTTAAAAAAATTCCTGTTCATTGTCTTCAACATCTTCAGATAGGGATTTATCCAATTTTTGGCTTTCCCTCATCAATTTTCTCCATAGCATCCCTTATTATATCCTTTGTTATTAATTTTATCTCTTTCATTACACTTTCTCATTTCTGACTGATGCTTTCAATATTTTGCCAATGCTTTCCTGTTTCTTCTTATAAGTTCACAATTACAGTAAAATGTCACTTCTACCCAGAGAAAATGTAAAAATGTACTGCATTTTTAGCATTTCAACACTGTGACAGACTCCCTAAAGGAAATCTAAGAAATCACAAACAAACTCTTTGTTAGTCTATGCAAAGCAGTCCTCGTTCCAAGAGGAAAGGAGATCTATGCCAACATATTGATACCTTCTAATGCAGCCTCAGTCCAAAGCTGCAAGCTGCACCACTGCATTCTCATGACTGCGTCACATTGGAGGAAGCACTCAGAGGAGACCTCAAAACCTGTTCAAGGATTCTCAGGCAGAAACATAGATGTGTGTGGCACATGGTAGGTGTGCAGTCACAGACAGGACTGTCTCAGTACGCTGTAGTCATACCACACATGAGCAATGGCCCAACCGCTGGCCAGAGACACTGCTCTGCCTGAGCTGATGGATATTGGGAGCCCCCTGAATGCCAAAGGGTGTGAGGAGACAGGGCCTACAGCTGCTTTAGGGTACTACCACTCCTTCTTCTCACCCCCAAGTAAATCTGCAGGTAGGCTTGATAATTCTGGGTGAAACGAGCATCAGAGCACACACAGTGTTAGCTGTTTCTTAACCAGAGAAAGAAATACAGGCATTTTGAGCTGCCTGCTAGGTAAATGAAGTTCTTACTCTCAGTGAAGAAATAGTGTTTCTGGGAGAAATATCATCCCCTACACTCAAGTAAGAACTCAACAACAAAGAGAAAACAGAATAAATACTTCTGATTTTCACCCATATAACTTAAAGTCCTGAGTTTTATAAACAGGATTTCAATATCTACTTGCAAGTCAAATATTTCCCTCAGTGAGAATTCATCTCTACACAGCACAAGGCCTGTCAGTCCTCCCATAGGCCACTTTTTCCCCCCCTCACTTGGAACATGTAGGATGTCATTATTTCTTGTTCCAGTTTAGCTAGTGGGGAGCAGTGGGAGAAAAGTGAGAGGAGAAACATGTTGGGCTCTGATGCCAAATCCCTGAGTCTGAGCCTCATGGAAACAATGCCAAAATACGGATTAGGCAATACAGGAGCCAAGATGCTGTACAGGAACTCACTGCCAAATTTTAAATAAAACTCCTGCCCTCAGAGAGGAAACAGTTAGATTTTAAGAAGAGTCTCCACATTGTCCAGCACTAATGTCTCTTACAGCCGATAACTGCAACCCAGCATAGTATTATACAAAAGGTTGAAGACAACTGTTCTTGCAGATCAATGAGGAAAGAGCAAAAGTGGTATAATTACTGCTACATCATTATTATTATTATTGTTGTTGTTGTTGTTGTTGTTGTTATTATTATTGCATAATTTTCTATTCCTAATACTGCAGCCAGAGACAGTGAACTTCCTTTTGCAGCAGATAATCAAGAAAGCTGAACAAAACTCTGCAGTTTCCATTTACCAGCATTCACACAAGTTGCTTTGGTCCACATACCATGCAATCCCTGGTTTACCCAGAAATATCTTGTAGACAGAATCTGTGCCTAAAAATAAGCTAGCAAAAGAACTAAACACAGTAATAAAGAGACTTTGTTGATATGTGTAACATTTTCAGAGAATTGCGCAACATCTAGCAATAAACACTTTTCCAAGCTTTAACTGCTCCATCATTAGTTGTGTTGTGCACTGCCTCTTTCTTCTGTTATTGTTCATATTTCTGTAGCATTACAGTCCTATTTGTGGACCCATTCTATTTGGGCATTAGTACTCTGTTGAACAGTACCAGATTTTGTGGTCTTGGAAACCAGCTACTGGTTGGAGAAGAAGTGATACAGTCTGGAGATTTTCTCAGTGTGGGAGTTAGCAGACTTTCTGGATCAGAGACTTGTGACAGCCATTCACATTTCTGTCAGTCACGAGGTACCTTAAACATTCACCTTCTAGCTGAATGCACTCTAAAGGGAAGATTGTTCCATAAACCAGCTCCTTGGACGGCTGATGGTGTACTGCCCTCAGGCTGGGAAGCAGCTAGTTAGACAGTATTTCAGAAAAGCTCCAGGGGCCAGACTTTTTGAAATGAATCAGAACGTATTAAGGAAATACCTAGACTCTGCATCACTGTCTTAGGGTTTGGCTGCAAAAAACTTTGTAGTCTGACACAAGCTCACTCTGCCTACACTCCAGGCAAGCACAAACTCTTTCCACCCTAGTCAAAACTAAGAAAACTTTGTTCTAGCATCCATGCAGCTGTATGAGTGCTGCATGGATCTGAGGTGGTTTCTCCTGCATCTCTCAACCAGACTTCTTAGCAAAGGCTCAACATGCTCCTAGCCACAGCTTCCAGTTTGGAGCTGTCATGGGTCACTGAACAAGCAGAGTATCACACAGCTGTCACACCATAAAATAATGTATTCTGTGTACTCTGTGCCTGAGAGATGAGCAAAAGACACTCAAAAGTCCATTCCCTGAGATCTCTCAGCAAAAATATTCTGATGAATTCATCAGAAACAATCCTGTTTCTACAATTCATTCCAGTTACATGAAAGCAGCGATCAAGACCTTCTAATGTTTAGAAGTGAATTGTCCAGGTAAAGAGGCAACATGATTTAGCCTAGCAGTTTTTCAAGGACAGAACAGAGTTCTTCCAAAGGAAAAAATGGTAAAGGCACAGGTGCAAGCCCCATGCCAGGACTGTGCTGGACTGCAGTTATTGTATGCTCTTAATGATTGATGCCACTGCTATATTAACATGGCTTGTATAAACATTAGAAAATATTCCCTTCTCATGAATATATGTGATAATATATCTTTTATATTATAAACATACATTGATTTTACAGCAGGTATCATCAGTGTATGACAGTCCTGTACTCAGCTCACCATTGGTGCTCTGTGCAAATTTGAGTATCACTGTTAAAGCAAGATACATGTAAATTGCAGGAAGCACAAAGAAGATGCGAGAAGGTGGAACAACTTGGTGTGGACATATTCGGGAAATTCTGAGGGACACCCGGATGAGAGTCTTCAAATATGTGAAAAGCTGACAATAAAGAAGAAGAAAATAACATGCTCTCCTTATTCACAAGTCAGGATCTCATTCAGACATTAGGAAATTTTTTTTACAGTCATGACAGTGAAGCACCCGATTGCAGGGTCTGTGTCACTGAAGGTCTTAAAGAAGCAATTAGAAAATACCTCTCAGGAAGGGAGATATATCACATAGGTAGAGCTGATCCTGCCTTGGGGCAGTGCTATGGACTTGATGACCTCCAAAAGGTGCCTTCCAGGACTATTTTTCTAGGGTCCACGTTTTCAGTATGACCACCTGAATGAAAAGGGCTCACTCTCAAAAAAGAGAAAGAATTCTGCCTCTGAAGACCCAAAGACCACTGCTAGCCAGTGCCAGCTCATCAGTGGTAAAAGCTTCAGAATATGGGCTGGTGCCTGCAGACTTCTGTGGGTTAAATACAAGTGTCTCGAAGAATTAACTACTGCCCATTCCTGGTCTTCAACCATCACCCATGTGCTGGAAATGCAACAGCAGACATGACAAAGAAGCAATTATCCCAACAAAATCAGTTATTACCAGCGATTCATATGGTAATGATGATGGTGAGGATGATGATGATACTGCTCAACTGTAGCAAGGATGATAATAACCAGTGGTTTAGAGGACGGATTACAGGTTTAATCAAAATGAATAGTTTATCACAGATAATGAATTTTATAGGGGAATATGGTCCTAGGAAAATGCCTTGTTCTGAATGCCTGAAAATTACATTGATTAAAGTAGTGGGCTACCATATTTGCACTATTCATTTAGGAGAAGAGAGAATGTAGCATTTTTATGTAGATACTCTTTGCTATCCTTAAAAATGGGTGTTAATGTCATGATCGTGGTAAGGAGAGCCATTACAGAGTCCCACATCCTTATTGGTGTTGCTTTTATAAGCTCTAAAATTTTACTCAAGTCCCATTTATATCATCTTTGTTTTGTCCATGGCACAGAAAGAAAAAATTATCCATGTGCTAAAAAGAAACTAGGATTTGTGAGCATCTTGTGAAATTCATAAGCAACAAAGGTCCTAATTCAGGATAATGTTGAGACTCCTGTTATTACAGTGGGAGCTAAACACAAGCATAGATGAGAAAGAAGCACTCTCAAACAAAGGATAAGTGGAGAAGGTCTGGAACAATATATTAGCACTAAAAAATTTGTTAAGCATATTAATTTCCCAGTATGTGTTCTTTTTCCTAACAAAAAATAAAAGGTTACAAGCTTCATTCATACATTGTAAGGAAGAAGAGACTAGGAGACAAAAAGTGAGAGAAAAGGGTGTCATAAGATAGAATTATCCATGCATTAAAAATGGATAGAGGAATTTCAGAGTCAAGAGAACATTACTTTATTCCCCAAAAGAAGCAGATTTGGGCTACCAGTATATTGCCTTTTCCATTCATTTAACTTTTCCTTGCATAGTTTTCATGTTGAGTTCTCTATAAGATCATTCCTGATACAGTTAATGTTATTTTGCTATCATTCTTGATTTCAAACCAGGCTCTGCTTTGCTTCACAAAGTGCCCTCCAAACTCAAACAAGCTGCAGAAATGCTGAAATCAATACATGCCTCTTGAAGGGTAGATCTTTTGTAACACAAAGGAGAGAATGACTAATAGATTATTGAAGCCTTAACAAAACCTCAACAGATCCCCATATGGTGCATTGCAATTAAAAGAGTAGAGGATGGATTTATAATTTTTGGGGTGGGGAAAGGAAAAAGAAAAGAGAGAGTTTTGGACAAGAAAATGAGTGAGGTGGAGACAGAAGTGATGTGTGACCATACACAAAATAGAAACCCTTCTTTCTGAGCCTTTCATCTTCGGGTCACTGATTCCAGTCGAGCCCAGGACGGTAGTGAACAAAAATCATTTTAATCTGATGGCTGTTTGCTGACCTATGTGAAATGAACTGGTTGTGTCAGTCCACTTCCCAGCTGACAGCTCTCCCCATCATCAAGGCCATTGCTACAAGTGGCAGTAATTGGTACTTTTTTGAGGCCAGCTCAGCTAAAAGGCTGAAGAATGGAAAAAGCAGTAGGGCTGAACCACCTCCTCCTCTTGTTCAGCTGCTCCCTCCAGGTGAGTGCTGGGGGACACTGGGGAAGCTAGCACTGCTGTTGCCTGCACCACATCTGCTCTTTTAACCAATAAAAGACTTCAGGGCAAAGGGGAGTCCTCTGAAGTGGTAAAGACCTCTTGTGAACACAGATTTCTTGGGAACCATGTGGGGTAGTAAGGCCCCAGGCCTGCAGTGCATCGCAGGTGGATGACATTCTTTGTTAGTGGCCCCATGGGAGGGTGTCTGTGCAAGCATGGAACTCTAAAAGGACCCATCAGGCTACCAAACCCAGCCCACTGGGCCTGAGGGTCTATAGTTACAATTTCATCTGCAAAACACAAGCAAGGGGGCCTAAATCCAGCTTCCACTGATGTCAGTGAAGGACATCTGGACTCACTCACATGCAGGTATGGCCGAGGGACTTTCATAATATTTTCAGAGAATTTCAGTTTTTAATGAAACAAGCTCATGTGAGGGGGAACCTGACAAAGTGAGCTGAATCCAAGATGCTAAAATAATAAAGGAAGAAATAAAAATTTAACTTCAAGGGCTTATTAAAAAGCAATGCCCTGGAGAGGACAGTTTTAATCATTGATTTTATCAGAGTTTCTCTGAGCAGCTGATACCTCCCCTATTGTGAGGACATAATGTATTATGAAGAGGATATTCTGAGGGGGACTTTCAATTACACATCAAGCCACTGACACCTTGTGTCCCTCAGATGACTCCTGGGAACAGGTATTTTGCCACCGAACATCAGAGATGGCAGGATGCTGTGGCTAACTGGGGCACCAACAGGTGTTCCGAAGTCTGCCCAGATGGTGCTGGCCAGTGGCGTTTTCTACAAGGCAAATCTGTGCATGCACTGCAGACAAGAAGGAAAGCAGTGAAGGGTGTCAGAACTGCTGGCAAAGCTGTCAAATGAAGCCTCGCAAAGTGGGAAATCCACCTTGTGAGTATCTGTTTCCCCTTTCAGGGATACACATAGAAGAGGGTGAGGTCCCATCTGGAACTCTCCAGGTGGAAGGATCCATGCTGCAAGTGGATTTCCTGATATCTGAATGAGCTGCTACCAACATTGCACTTCGTGAGCAGATTGTGTGATATTACAGCTGAGACATAGGTGCATGGGATAGGGACAAGGAAGAAAAGAAGCCTGAAAAGATTAGGAGGAACCTGAGTTTTGCCTTGTGCAGCTAAGTCTTTGCCATACATGCTCCTCTTTCACAGATACACAAATGTCATTTTCAGCACCCACATCAATCATCACTGTTACTTGGCAGACTGGGCGCTAGGGAAAGCGATATCTCGATTCTCAAAGTAGGAGCAAGAAAAAGACGTGATACTCTCTCATGTGATGCCCTTCTGAGCTCCCACCATTCCCTTTCCATTATCAGATAGACCATGGCTAGACGAAATCTGTGTGGAAGGCTGGCGGTGGTCCTCACCAGCACATACACCCTCTACTCCGTTTTCTCTAGAGTTGGAGAGAAATAAGCGATAAGCTTTCATGGAAGAAATTCCTTTTACATTTTCATTGGTGATCCCCCATATTACTGTCAAGAAAAGAAAGTGTCTGGAAACTTTAAGCAACTTCAGTCTGGACACTAATGAACACTGACCGCTAACAAAGCTGTCTGCAGACACTGAATTCCCTTGTAGCTGTGTCTGAAGAGTGGGAATACTCGGGGTATCTCCAAAATCTAAAAGGGAGCTATTGCCTTCCCACTAGCTGAAATATTTTGGAAGGCTATAGAAAGAGGTAATGGTTTAACAGGTGCTGGTCCCACCTCCACCTGAGTCAGTCCTTAGGCTGGAAGATGAAGAGCAAGCACTTAGAACACTGCAAGTGAGATACGTGTTATGACAGCTGAGCTAGCTGGGCTTTGGCTGGAGTCTTGCACTCCCCAGGATCCTTTCTCTGTTTAATCCAAGTTAAACTCACTTTGCTCAGAGGTTTGCCAGTAGGGTATGTGCAAGGTGAATTTTGCTGCTGTGGATAAAGAGCTGAGCTGAATGTCCTGCCACAGGCAAGAAAGAGGAAGGGCGGAGCTGGGATGGAGAGTCTGTGGGATGAGCCCGTCTCTACAGTATGCTGTCAGGCATAAGGTTTGTGATTCACAAAAGGGTGAGGAATTACATTAAGAGGTATATCATTCATATAACATCAGTTGATAAACTAAAACTTACATGTATGTTATATGATGGTCCTCATCTCTTAGAACACAAACCAGAACAAAATGTTCAGGGGCAGGTAGAAACATCATCCAGAGGTGTATTGCACCTGTGAGGTCTCTGACCTTCCCCTGAATAGTCTGGTCTTTTCAGAGATTCAATCAGTACTGGAATAAATAGGCTGCAAATAGAAGAACACCATTTCAGTTGGAAACAGAAATTTCCACAGTGGCCCAGCCCTCTGGTCCATTTACTTCAGTACTCCAGTGGAGCCACCAGCACAAGCTTGTTCAGAAGCTGTTATGCCCCTGTAGTAGAAAGTTCTGTGAGGATATATCTGTTCGAGCTCTTTCTATCAAAATACTGCAATATTGTCCCCTCCTCAGAATTTGGGTGAGCCTCAGTGAATATTCATAACTTGTAAGCTATGGGGTTTAGGTCATTGGAGTTTTGCAGTAATTGGGAGTTACGTGAGACCACCTAGTTCATTAAAACAAAATGAAAGACAGAGTCAAAGCCAGGCCTGCAAAGGTAAACAGTGCATGAATTCACTGCCTCCATATTTAAAGCCTTCAAAGCCTTTCAGTTAAAATCCTTTTCCGCTCTGGATCTCAGCATGAGTCTGGCTGCGGGGAGGTTTTGTGTGGTGGCCTGTCAGCTTCCATCTCCAACACAGTGAAATTCAACTAATTGTAAGTGCACATTGCTCCAGGCGCACACTGAACACTGCCACTTGGGCCATGCACACGCGCCATGACCCCATCCACCTACTGTAAAATACGGTATTCTCTAAACACACACACACACACACACACACACTTTTCTTTTTCGTTACTTGCAATCACTAAAAGGATGACAGGCCAGAGCAAGGAGCAGAGATCCCCATTGTGTTTCTGCAAAAATCAGTGTGGAGGGATTTAGTGCCACAACTGCATATGCGCCAAGAATTGCAGCAATCATTGGATTGTTCCTCCATTAATGAAAAAGAGTTGGCCAGAGAGCACAGTGTGGGGCTGCGTCTGCCTTCAGACTTTGATCTTACCTGCTGAAGCTGACCTCACTGCCATGTCAGGCTCTCTGCATTGCAGCTGCAGATCAGAAAGCATCAAGAGGAAAAAAGGAATAGAAAAAATGGGAAATACCTCACAGTTGAAGACCCTCCATGACCCAAAAGAGCCTCTGTTAATCCTCAGATGCTTGTGAGGTTCTGCAAGGTCAGGTCTAATTTGCTCCTTATGCAAAACTGTTTCATTCCTGAGCTTTCATGGCAATAGTATAATCACAGATTACTGGCAAACTGTCCCCAGCGGGCTTTTCTTCAGCACATTCTCATCCTTCAGAATTTTCCATCTGAACTTCACAGAAGTCATCTGAGTTTGTTTCTGTTTCTGGTTTTCTCATTCCTTAAACTAGAATATTTTTCAACTTAATTTTGGCTATCGTCTTGACTATCCCAGGTTATGAATGATGAACTACTTGTATGAATGCCCTCATCTTCAACTGGACTCTCTTCTGGGGGGGCAATATAGGAATATGCTTACCTTCCTCCCCCACAAATTTCCTAACTCCCCGCCTGAGAGGATCATTTGCATCACTTTTGCTGCTGCCAGTTGATCAGCAAACTATTATGGCTAAAAATTATACATTTCATCCTTATATGCTCACTTTTTTGGTCCGTTGCACTCAGTGAGGTAAGCAGCCACCTGCTCCACCACAGCTGACATCCTTTGTAGGGGCCTCAATGCTCTTGGGGTGCATTAAGCGTAATCCAGACACAGTGAGAGGCAAACTCTGGCAGCGCATAGGTCTCTCCAAAGTTCATTGAAGTTGGTCTGGAAGCAAGTGTCTGCCCCCAGGATTGGAAAGATCCTGTGGCAATGGAGCAATTTTAGGGAGCTTTACAATTCAAAGCTCAGAAACTGAATGATGTTAGGTGCCTCCCCAGCAATGGGGAACTGGGTTACTTTGTGCCTCAGTCTTGTTTAGATCTTGTATAAAGTTCTAGAAGAGGTTGTGTCAATCCCATTCTATGCTTTTATTGTATGGTAGTACCTGATCCTTCACTGGTGACTCAATGTGCTATAGTTGAATGATTCATGTAAATAAGATTAATATTTAGTTTGTTGTTAGCACACCTTTCAGGCTGATCTTCATAAAGTTAAGTTCAGTTCTGAGCAACCTTCCTAACGTGACTAGCTTCATTTTCATTACTCTACTGCAGAAGTGTTTCTCGTCCTTCAGATCACCTGCTAACTCTGCTCTCATGTTCAGTCGACCTGTGACACTCTATAATTCAATGCTGCTTCAGTGACAATAACATTGAAATTCAACCACACAAGATCAATTTAAATAAATAGTTCTGACTGCTCTCAAAGAACTCATCATCCCAAAGGCTTTCACTGCCACTCACCACTGAACCTCACCACTTATGCTCACCTAATTATGCAACACTTTTCTTCACAAGCCATTGCACCTGAAGTGCTGCTTATACTGTCCTTGGAGTGCTGTGTGCTCTCTGAAGGGCTGTTTGCGGTGTCTGTGAGGTTGCCACTTGGTTCCTGATAGAAGCGATCCCATTGCTTTTTCTACTTTGGTTTGGAGATTATAATTAAAGAGCTAATGGTCAGGCATGCATCCACAACACTGCAAGAAGTAGAAGTGTGACAGTTCCCTTTTTGGAGGTGGGGAAGTGGGAGCAAAGCAGTTAGCCCAGAATCTCAGCCCCATTTCTGGGCAGTGCGAGAACTATGATCCAGCAGTGCCAGACCCTGCTCCTGTGAGAGCACCCTTCTCTAAAAATAAACACTAGGCAGTGGAGCCCTGAGGAAGATAATAGCTGCCACTAGCTGCCTCAGTAATTAATTTGTTAGAGACAAAACAGTCTCAAAAATATTTGAAGGAACAGTTCAGTTTCATTAAATAATTAAAAAAAAAATCTTAGAGAAGTTAACAGAAAGAAACAGAATATGGTGATGTGTGTGGTGTATGTGTGCATGTGTGTCGGATAGATACGGATATAGATACAGATATATGTGTACATAAATATATAGTCTTTCCCTAACTGAAGTATTCTCATTAGTTTTAATGCTTCACTTCTTTATTTCTAGGTGTTTTAATAAATAAATTTTTAAAAAGAGATCATTCAAAATAGTAGTCAAGGGGGACTTTTTCTTGGACATTTTCATATTGATTCAGAGTGTAATCTTTTTTTCTAAATAGAGTAAAGACAGCCTCTGCACGTGCAGCCAGAACAAATCAGTGTGCTAGTGAAGTCTTGTTTTGAGGACTTAAATGCTAAGAACATATAGCTTTTTACTGATCTCCTGGAAGACACGAATTTCATCCACAAGGCTTCACAAGCTAGGAAGTAGCACCACTGCAAACTGGAGGCACCAGTATACCTCTTCTCACTTGACCTTAAACCTCTCACCCATCTGAACTCACATTTCTGAGAAGAGATTACAATTAGGAAGAAGCAGATTAGATAGAATTGAATGGCTTAGCTGATCCTGATATATATTCTGATAGGTTTTGTGTTTCTGGAAGTAGCTATTCAAGAGAGTTAGGGCTCCTTCCTTTAATGGACACTCTAGGTCTATCATATCAGATGGGTTGTCTCAGAGCACCTCACCCACCTTGTCGGCAGAGAGTCAGTCTCTAACACCAAAGCACAGAAGAAAATGTAGGAGGCACAGCCCAAAGGAATTAAGCAACTAAATAGGACGTCCTTACGTGTCCTTTCTCATGCAGGGACTCGAGAAGGGCCAGACCCACCATTCTCACAGATTTCTCAGAGTCCAAACTCCCATCTCCTGCCTTCACACTGATTTCTGCAAAAGAACATGAAATTTTACCAGGGAGGAAACTCTCAGAGGACAGCTTCTTCTGCCAGCTGAACCAGTGCTGGGGAGCAAACAGCTTCCCACACTTTGAATACACAGATCATCTGCCTATGGTCGAGCCTGGATTTTCCCTTGAGCATTCTGAATATGAAGGCAAAGCATTTTCTCCCAGTAGGGCAAATTTCCTTGCCTGTTCTCCCCTGCCAGTTGCCCTGTGATTTCTCTGAGAAGCCAGAAATGCCTAGAGCGATTGCTAGTATGGTTGATTTTGCCATGTTGACAATAAGTAGTAAGCAAATACTGAATTCCTCATGTTGTATCTTTCTCTTACAGCTTAAAGACATTATTCATCTCTCTACTTTCTTTCCTGCAATGCTTCTTCTAAGATAACTCACAATTATTCTACCACTCTTCTATTCCTAGTCTTAATAAGCAGTAACAGCTGAGGTGTAGGGATTATTTTTAAGAGTTACTGACAAGTCAGGAGGAGCTGTTGGTTTGAGGTGCAGGAGAAAATTGTTAACCTTCAGCTAGTCATTAATCCCCAGGAAATGTCCACCCTGAAGTCATTACTTCTCTTAGGATGAAAAGTGTTATATAAAAGCAGAGTATTATTATGAGGTGAGAAGTGGGGGGGGAAGATGTTTTTCTGAGAGTAAGTGCTCTCTGAATTTTATTTGGTACTTATTTCTTTTTCCTAACAGTATTGAACTTCAGCAGAATGAGCACTGGGTTGTTTTAAACCATTGCTTCCCTCATATATAACTCAGTTTGTCCAGGCATGTTTTTTGGGTTTGGTTTTTTTTTTTTTGTTTCTCTGAATACTGTTTATTTAAGTAATTGTTGGCTCTTTTCCTGTCCTTTGTTGACCCCAGGAAACAACTTTTTTTATGTGTTTCCATTCTGGGATTTCTATTATCTACTGACTTGAGCTGGGTGTACTTCCGTGAAAAAATCCAAAAGAGAAGGAGAGAGCTGAAGTTACTCTTGAACTAAAGTCAACTTGTCTTCCAGTCTGAGGCCTAAGAAAGCCATCACTTGAAGCAAAGCACTTAGAAGGTAGTTTACAAGTCTACTTCCCAAGAACAAACCAGGATGCAGTGTTATCACTTTCATGAAGTTAAAGGAGGTGGTTTTACAATCTAGTGGAAAGAAGTCATGCTGTTAATTAGTCACATTTATTTGGCAAAAAAGTGGGGGAGGGTGAAAAGGGGAAAGGAAGTTGGGAAAGCAAAACAGAACTGAAGGGAAAAAATCTTTATGATGAGGTGCTCGGCAGGATGAAGGAACAAAAGGAAGGCTTTCTGCCTGTCTCCTGATATTTTCCAACTCAGCAAAAATATCCATTGTGTAGCTTAAAGGGAAAAAAAAGTTAAAGTTGAAAGCTTAGTGTGTGAAAGCAACTGCTGAACCATTGTGTAATATGGGCTAATGTAATGTCACTGTTTCCCCATGATGTAAGTTGCAATTTTTGTTCCAGTTGCTGTGGTCAATGTTATCGCTTTCACTTTTCAAAAGGGGGCAAAGGGGTGCATGGAGATGGTATTTCTCTTTACCCCCACCGCCCCTTCCCCACACCGAAACAAATACTTCTGTTAGGAAATATCAGTGCTGACCAGATGTCACTGACTTTTTTTTTTTTTTTTTTTTTTGCATGTGTCCCTTAACAGCTGGCAAGAATATCAGCTCAAATTATTCACCACAAGCACACTCTTTCTGTTTGTCTCCAGATAAAGGGATTTGAAATCCTGGTTGTCAGAGAGGGATGCTGAAAACTGTGGAATGGATTTCTTTGGACAGAGGGAATACTTCCTGAAGATCGTTAAGCTAGTCATGACTAGCATGCAAAACCAAACAGATCCATTAGGGTTGGCACTTCATGTTCTCAGAAACTGTTTCAGACCAGGATGTTTTCCTGGAACCGCTGTGAAGTGGCTTTTTCATAACAATCAGCAGATCTAAATGTAGAGACGCTTCTCATTTTGGTCATGTCAGCTGAAAAAAAAAATCTTAGATGTGGTTACAGACGAGAAATACAGTGGGTGGATGATAAAAAGAGACTGCTGTGCATGGATGCTCTAGAATTTCTTGGGACCGTAGCCATGTGTCTGTGCTACCTTGAACTACAATCTCTACATCTTGCAAATGGGCTGAGGGCACAAGGCAGTGCTGGATTTGCACTGGGAGGGCTCCACACACAGCTCTGGTGCCGCAAGGCTCAGGAAGTGGCAGTGGTGATGCAGCGAGTGGCATTTCTCCACCTGGAACCACACTTGGTGGGTACCACTGTGCACAGCACAGAACAGGGGTTGATTTATCCTCACAGATCACAAGCTAATGGCCCTTGTCACCCATGTCACTGAGAACTGTTACCTTCTGCCTAACAATAACCTTCTCCTCTTCCCTTCATATTTACAGTTATATCTGCTTTTCTCTTCAAAACTGTGATCAGTAACTGGTGTTGTACAGGATAGTTCTATGTTCTTCCCCAGTTATGACTCTGTTGCAAAATAAGTGTGTTTACCTTATATGAGCAAAGATAACTAAGGAGCTCAGTACATGGAAGTCATAGCATGATAGCATTATTTTTAACATTATCTCCAGATGAATGAAAGACCAAGATCAGATGAAAATAACTCAGTTTCTGAAAACTTCCCGACAGCAGGGAAGCAAATCTCAACTCTTCACTTCAGCTCTGTGTCTAAACCAGAATGAATTACTGTGTTTATTTAGTACTGCATCTTGTCTTTGCTTCTTTTTTTTAAAGTGACTATTTAAAACCATCACCAAAGATTTTTGATGAACAGTAAGGACAGCAACTATCCTTGGAAGCGTATGTAACTCATGACATGTCCCAGGTATTGTAATATTACGCTTCAGCATATTAAGGCTTGTCTTCTATTACTTATTGTCTCTAATGTAGCTGTAGAGATCCTCATTGTTAATATGAACAATGCTTTTTAAAGCATGCTAAGCTCTTGAAATTACATTGAAGTTGTTCATAAGTGCTAAGTGCCACTGCTGACCTACATGTAGTTTCAAGGGAGTTTTGGCCTTTTCTAGCAAGCAAGTAGTAGAAGCCAATTCACTGTTCCATGTATTGTCATGTTCCATCTTTACGTACTCTTTAGTAAGGAAATCATAGCATTTTATCATGACATGGAAGCCTTTCCATATGCCTCGTCACCTCAGTTGTTAATCTCTGCAGTCCATTCAGTTTTGAGCCTACCTATTTTGAAATGCAGAGACAGGAACTGACTGTGGCTTTCTGTCCATTTTATGATGCAGGGAGATGAGGCTCTAGACTACTGGAAAGGCAGTCTTGGGTGACCTAGATTTCTGTAAGAAATCCTAGCTCCATCTGAATCAATACCAGCATTGCCACTGACTTCAAAGGGGCCAGGATAGCGGCCCCTGTGCCTTCATTTTTGTGCTGAAAAATGGGATATTATGGTACTTGCCATTGTTTCTGAAGTGGTTTTAGATACATATAAAAAATAAATTATTTTAAAAGATTAATTATAATTATTACAGTATTTTCCATATTGTTTTCCATCACACTATTTTGTTTGCTTCTCTGATGGCCCCAAGGCACGGAGAGGATGTTTTCACTGAGCTGTCCTCAATGACTTAAATTATTTCATCATTGAAAAATGGCGACAGTGACAGTCTCTCTCGTAACATGCACTCTCATCATGCCTCACATTCTTATAAAAAGACAACTCCCAGGCATGGCATTGGGACCACCATCTCCAGATACCTCAGGTAAACAATAAGAGGGAGATGGACAGGTAAAGAGAAGAAAAAAAAAAAAAGAGTGAGAGAACATAAGGTGGAAATGGGCAGAAAGAAAGAAAGGAAAGCAAGCAAGTCATTTGTCTAATTGAGAAGTATTATAGCTTGGATTTTCCTCAGCTGTTGATGGCCTGAATATCAAACATTAATTTATCTTGATTCTTGAATATGGTTTGCCTTAGAAGTAATGGGGAGCATTTTATTAGGAAAAGGAAAAAACATTCCTCGAATGTCTGACAATGGAGCATTACTGAAAACTTCTGATTCCTCTAACAGAAAACCTGTTTTAAAAAAAGACAAGTCATTAATCAGTAACAGCTGCTCCCAGCACCTGTTATTTATTCCCGTCATTAACACTTCCTTTAACATTTCTGACAGAAATGGGTATCTCTTCTCTCTGATAGAAAAGTGCTCTTTGGAATATTCCCAGAACTTGGTGGCTACATTTGATCTGCAACATGTTTTTACAGCTTACTCCAGCGTGGTATCTCATCTTTTCTTTCTCACTTGTGGGTTCTTTCTTTATTCTAAACATAGGTTTAAAAACCTCTGAACATTCCGTATCTTTTGCTGAATATTTGTGTGGCCTCTAATCTTCAGTATGCCCTGATTAATTGGCCACAGGGGCAGGGGCACACAGTGACAGGTGCGTACAGGTGCCAAAGTATTTCTAACCACCCCAGCTGCCCTGTGCATAATTCTCACTGAGGCAAATGGAAACTCAGAGGATTTACAACCTGGGATTTCAGTGTTACAGGTGTTGTTTCTATGAGCCTCCATCTCCCTGTTCAGATCAAGCACAGCCAGGGTTCCCAGCAGAGCTAGCAAGAAGGTTCCTCACCTGCCTTCCCCCACCAGCATGGCTCTGAGACCCCCTTTAGCTCCTTAGGGCCATCAGGAAGAGCGGGATTCCCCAGGAAAAACCATGCCCTGCCTTGCCTCTTCCTGCAACAGCCCCTGGCTGCCTCTTGCCCTTTTCCTTCCCAGTGCAGGAGGCACCCAAATATCTTCTTACATAGTAGAAGAAAACAGAGGAGATCAAACAGCAACCAGCATTGTTTAGAGGCACCTTTCCTTTATATCTGCTATCTGCAGGCCTCTAGCAGCAAAGCTTGGTGTGGGAAGTCCTGCTTTCCACAATCATCCAAAACCCTCCTGTGCACATGCAGAAGTGAGGTCTGAAAGTCCAGTCAGCTCTGGCAATCCTGGTTTGAAAACTTTATGGCAAACGCTAATATATAGTATAAAATAAGACGTAATATAAAAAATGTGTAGATATGGAGCTTAAGGACCTGGTTTAATGGTGAACTTGGCAGTGTTAGGTTTACAGTTGGGCTCCATGATCCTAAGGGTTTTTTTCCAACCTAAATGATTCCATGATTCTATGATGATTCGATATTTCTGCACATAGTTAAACACAGCAACAGCAGTGAAGGACTGCAGGCATACCTGCAATATTGCTACTCTTTGTTTCCTTTTTCATTTTCCAGCTCTCTCTTTTTGCTTAATAAATACCTGTCAAATCTGTTTCATGCTTATTCACAGTTTAAACATTGAGATTTGTAGTGATTTCCTACCACCGTTAGATAATGGGTTTCATCTAAAAGCCACAGTTTTCATTTAGGACTGGAAGTTGTGGCAACATTTCTGTTAGTCTTGGGTTTTATAACATTTTAGTAAAAAGCTTGCATGGAGTTGGATTTAGGACAACATTGTTTCTTTAATACTGATAGATAAAGAAAGCAGTGAATTGTATTTATCAAAAGGAAATGTCAGCAGAACTTTATAGTCTGGTAATTAGATAACGCAGATAAGTCTGCAGAGTTTGTGTGCTCACAACCGCCATTCCAGATAACACTTCCTGAAGTCAATTAGAAGAACTTACACGACATCACACATTTTTCCTGATTCCTTTCTTCGAACTGAGAAAGAAAGAAAGAAAGAAAGAAAGAAAGAAAGAAAGAAAGAAAGAAAGAAAGAAAGAAAAAAACTCCAACAAGCATGATATGTAGCCATTCCATGTTAGCTTTTTGCTCTTTACAATCCTGCTTTGAGCAAGAGCGCTGGGCATCTGACTTTTCCAAAGACTCCCACAATCGCAGCAGTAGCAAGAGCAGCTGTGCCAAACCATCACCACTGTGGGGCAATGGAGAATTCCACGGGCCCTTTGATACAAACTAAGGTAAAACCAGACCGAAGCAAAGGGCTTACATTTTTCAGACAGGTGGCCTTTGTAAACACCCGCGTTTGCATATATGGAAAACCTCGTAAATGAAAATCTCTTAGTGCCTTGAAAAGGAAAGCACACAAGCAATAGCCAGATTATCTTGGATGTGGAACTTGGATCCAAGGTTTGGAGGCCTGATTCTCTTCTGTACAATTTCTGTTTTAAATGTAGATGAGGTATTTTGACTCTATGCCTGTTGAAAACGTTCTGAAGAGGTTTATTTATATTAATGGTAAAGCCTTTTATGCTAGGAGTTTATATCTCATAATGATTTGAGCCTTATGTAATTAATTGTTCTTGAGGACAGCAGTTTTTCTTTGTGCAGGTTACCATTAGAAGTATTTTCTGACATATGGCCAAATCTTGCAGTGTGCTTGTGTTAAATAAAACCTTCCTCAGGCCACTAAAGTGCTACTTACGGCCAGAAAATGGGATGAGAGGGAGAACTTCTCTTTAAAGATGTTCACATTCTGAAGCAAAACCAGAAGTAAAATAAACGATTTTTTAATGACACAAAATTCCTGGGTCGATTCTTTTTTTTCTTTTTTTTTTTTGGGGGGGGGGAGGGGGGGAAGTTTTCTGTTTCCTGGAGGTGCTGCTGGGAAGGACTTGTCATTTTGCTATCTTGCTTCACAAAGAAAGTGAAACTCCTAAGAGCTTTTCAAGAGAGTATTTCAGTTTACCATAATTGAGAAAGTTTCCTCACTGAAAATCTCCTTCATAGAAATATTGACTTTGAAGTGTTGTAGAAAAACATAATTTTCTGCTAGGTAACAATTCTGGTTAGAAATGATCACCAACTACCTCCAGCATGAACATCCTGGTGGTGGTGGGAGCTGGATGCAGAAATGTCTCTGCAGCACATCCTCCCCGCACTAAGAGATGGTCAGAGTTGCCTGTCTGCCCTGTCCTTTCCCACAGAAAATGCTGTCCTCACAAAGTTCCAGTTTGATATTACAAAAGAGAACACAGGACACCCTCATCCTGCTCCTTTCTCCTGCTCAGCCTTTAGCGCCCCAGGAAATTACCCTGTATAGATACATGCACTAACTAACAGTCCTGAACGCACGCACCTGTAAGCACTCAAGCTGTGTCCAAACAGCCACGTATACTAACACAGTGGTATAAAGTTGCTTTTAGTCGTGCAGTTTAGATAAATAAACAAGGGAAGGGAAGGTATCTGCACTGATGTATGTGACCTTTCTTTCAATGTAGCTGCATCCACACTGGTCACTTAGCTGGTATAGTTTTATACCATGAAAAAAATCACTCTGATCATATATAACCTATACACAGAGCAGGCTTTAAAGTAAGTGCCGGTTTATATAGTTGCCCCTAGCAGGTGACATGAATCTGCACTGACCCTCACTGTTACCCCCACAACTGACAGAGTGTTCCTCCTCTGTGCCAGGGAGTAAGGCATTCCTGAACACAGCTCTAAGAAAGACACTCTGGATATAGCTGTGTTGGGAAATTCAGCAGCTCCAGGTGTCTCAAGCACAATCATCTGTATCATTGCATTGCTACAGTGGTTCCTGCCACACTTTTGCCCCCACAGTTAGCAGTGTCCCAGGCTGTCCCTAGGCACAAAGCAGGAGCCATCCCTCACAGGCAGTGTGGATGTATGCAGTTGGTTTGGGAGAGTAAGGTAGTTCAATGCTATGGATACAGACCAATCCATACTGACTGTTTCCAGGGCCTGAGAGCAACCCCAGCAGTGTTGAATTTATTGGTGCAGGAGATGACACTGCAGCAGCAGGTGAAAAGACCAGAGATGTTTCTTCCTAAGAAAAAAAGCCAACCTGTCACAAGGATGCTGTGACCTTGTCCCAGTCCCATTGTCCCAGCCTCGCTGACCAGGCAGCAGCCCCTGCACAGCAGTGGGTCTGTCATCCACCTCTGCCTCACTGCAAGCAGCAGGATCAGCCATCACATTTTCACAATAGCAGGCCTCATGTTTCATCTGAAAATCTGCCTTGTAGTGCACATTGGGTCTTTTCCAGCCAGGCTCTTGAGTTCTCTGATCTGCATAGTAGGTAACAGAGACACAGGCAGAGAGACATGTCTTAACAGCCAGGTGAAAAAAAAAGTGGCTCCTAAGGAGGGAAGAGGATAGAGAGGCTCCCCATTTGTTTGACACAGGTAGATGTCAGGCATCATGAGAGATTGCTACTCAGTTTGGGATTTGGTCTAGAAGTAGTTCTCAGGTAATTTTCTTTGAAATATGTGATTTTGGATGTTAGGCCATAACAATAGGGAAGTTTCCCTGAGTCTATCAGTGGATCCCATCTGTATCATCTCTGCAGCTTTTCTCCTAGCCCTTCATAGTCTCAAGCCATGATTAATCTGTATTTCTACCTGAAAAATGGTCTTTCTGGAAGAGAGTCTCTACAACAAAGAGCCAGCTACAAACTTTGATTGCAGATGCTGATCTGTGAGAGGAGGCTGATGGCACTGTGGCCCCCCACATTCACACTGCTGTGTGTGGCATCCGTTCTGTGCCATGGGCATACAACTGCACCGTGTCCCTCCTGCACAAACTGTGTACACACACCACCGCAGCTGCCTCCCTACCCCCCCAGCCAGTTTATCTCCTTGCTGCCAGTGCAGGGTTTGCATATCCTCTCTGAGATGATGGATGTTTCAATTGTGATAGAGGTCTTTATTCCATGCAAGCATCTGAAAGCGCTTTGCAAAAATAGCTCGCCACCTCGCAGACAAGCACTCTGACATGCAGAGATAGGAAATAGCCTTACTTGCCTTGGAGAGTATTTTAACATTCACCACCACTGCAGTATCCTCTCTAGGAGCACAAATGACCTTCTCCCTCTTAGCACAACCAAGAGGCCCCCATTTTCCTAAGGTCCTAAAAAGATTAAGTGACACAGGTCCAAGGTTGCACAGGAAGTCTGGAGGGAGCACTGGAAATAGAACGGGGCCCTCCTGAGTCCCACCACAGTGCCTTGACCACAAGACCATCCTTCCTCTCCCAAGGTTACACATCAGGTCTGTGGTGAAGCCAGGAATAGTACCCAAGTTTCCTGACACCCAGGCTGTCCTCCTCCACTGTGTACAAGGAATAAATATCAGTTGAAAGTAATTTATAAACCCATGTCTTAGCATTAAACCTAAGACATGCTGTCTGAACCCAAAGCTTCCTCACTTAAAAAGCCCCCTTCCACAAACAGGACAGGTAGTCCCTCCCTGCAGCTAAGCTCTCCTGCTGTTTCAGCGCCTCTAAGTTCCTGACCATCCTGTCCATGCCAGCTCTGCAAATGCCATTGCCACAGAGAAGCAGGTTTGCGGACAGAGGTGTGGGATGATGGGTGTCCTCTCTGAACACCCTGTTGAGACCTGGCACCAAATGATACCAAGCCCTTCCTGGCCGCTGCAGGGCAGGGGGGAGGAGATGTTGCAGGTTGATGTGGGGGCATGAAGGGAAGGTGCCGCAGTGACAGCCTGAGGAGGGATCCCAGGTCCCCATAGGTCCTGGTGCAGTGCACAAGCTGGCACCGGGGGGATGATGAGCCACCCGGGGGGACAGGCCTGGCTAGACCAGCCATGGGCTTTCGCATCCCCCACCCACGGGAACATGCGCGGCATCGGTAAGTACAGTTTCCCTGGGGGGAGGCAGAGATGTGCTGTGTCAGGAGGGGCACAGTGCCATGTGTCCACTACAGCTCGTTGGAGCCTTTCCATTAATTTTAATGGGCTTTGGATCAGGCCCTGAATTCTCAGCTGTCTGGGCTAAACGGCCTCCCCAGGCAGGCTTTCCTCTCGTTTTAGAATGGGGAGGCCTTTCGGAGACCCTGCTGACAGGGAGGTTCCTGCCCCTTTTTGGAAGCAGAGCTCCCGTCCTCGGGCGGGCACTGTCCTGGCAGGGTGGAAGCAGGCAGGTCCCTTCGCCCCTTGCCCACAGCACACACCACCTGCACACTCGGCTCGGCACCGGCGTGTGCCGCCCACACGCCCTTGCACAAACACACACACAACTTCCAGCCCCTGCCCAGATCATCCACTCTTTTCCTCAGAAAGGCCCATGTACTGAACATGAGGAGCATGAATCCAGTGCTCCATACCGCATGCCTCAAGTTGTTCTGGTCACCAAGACCCCCTGTATGCACACACACACAGGTCTGGAGGACTTAGTGATCCTGTACAAGAAATAAATCCTGAATTTAGCAGTAGCTCCAACCCTGCTCAAAAGATGAATGGAAGAAGCCATTGGGCTCATCTGTGCAGCCATCATTTCAGAAAGTGCTTCAGAAGGACAAGACCATGCCCTTCTCTTTGCCCACAGTACATTTTCCTTCACTCACCAAGCTCAACAATTCTGGTAATTAGCACACTTGGACAAACTGAGCTTTCCAAAGCTGTTTTATTTTTAAGCGGTTAGGTAGGTACTGATGCTATGCCTCTTTGCGAGAGCAAGGAGCTGTGTGCTTTTCCAGACCTTTACCTAACACCATATTAAAATAGCACTTGCTGCATGTAGCACTGAAGACCTGAGATTCTAGAGGCACTCAGCCATCAATGACCTTCCGTTCATTACCACTCTTTCTACAGAAACAGCATTAAGAGGGCCCAGCTGAGACCATGGCACTGACTGTGCAAAGGGCAATACATCATAAGAGACAAGCCTGCTCCAAAAAGCTTGGGAAGAAGAGGAAACAGAGAGAAACAAAGTGATTTTCCCAAGGTTGAAGAGCAAATCAGCAACAGACATGGCAATAAAATTTACCAAGGCTCACTTGTTTGTCCAGTCTGTGAGATTATGTTGCTCTGAACACTTGCTGCTATACACACCATTGTGCTTCGTTTAATATATGATGCATTGACTGGTTATTGGTAGCTTGTTACATTACTGCTCAGATTGAAAATGCTCTTCAGACCATCACTGAGGCTGCTTTTTAATACTTCACTTTCCTCATGAAGACTTTCCCTAAAAAGACCCTTTGGGATAAATGGAGAGGATGACCCTGTCTAGTCAATCCATGAGAAGTAAAGTCAGTATGTCTTGTCTAAAGTTTGGCTTAGCAAGAAGGCTTTATAGACAGACAAGCCCCTGCAGCCAGTGTGAGTTTTCAAATGACTTCACACCAAAGTACCATTCCATGTATTTATGTACACTGAAACAAGGGGACTACATATGTACTTTACAGACGTGATAATTGCTTGATTATATCTTCAATTATAATCTGCTGTCCCACTCTGTGTTTAGGATAGCACACTCCCCCCAAAGTGAATGGGAACAGAGGATCTTCATCGCCTCCCCAAAGCTGCAGTATGTGGCCCACAATGATTGGGGTTCAGCTTTAATGGAGCAAAAAGGAAATTATTTCCTAGACTTTCCTTTTTTCTCCTGAAGTGGAAGAACACTTTGCATGTTTCTGAAGGGCCTCTGGTAATTAACACACAGCATAACCTGAAGGAGAGCTAGTCAGGGCAAACTGAATTGAGGAAATTGCCTAAGCGTTAGGGGCCAAGCCAGGGGATAGGATCACACCCTGCCCCAAAATTAAGGCAGCAGGCACCAGGGGCAGAGTGGAAACCAAAGATGAAACTGATACTTCAGACAGGTATCATAGTCAGGAGAGTTGTGGCCACCTGTCAATTCAGTGTCACCCTTTCCTGGAGAGGGAAGTGCCACCCCCTGACAGGTGTGACTGGGGGAGCTCACATCCCATATGTGTGCATCAAGGACCTGAACTGGGGCCCCACTGGTGTGCCATGGGCGTCCCAAATTCCCCTGGACTCCAGGTAAGCGTTTGAGGTCGTGAGAAATGAAGAGCTGAGTCACAACAAGCCCCACATCTGGACTGTGACAGAGCACACTTGCATTGCTCTTCCTTGAGAAGTGGTGCCATGTGTGTTTATCCACAGCCCAACATGACTGAGCAAACATTACTCAAGGTTTTGACAGACATTCGCCTTTGGGGTAGGAGTGAGCACAATTGTGGGGTCAACAGTTCAGAAGGTTAGGAGGGAAAAGATGGGAGGTCTACACAGAACAAGTTGTTCCCCAGTCTTTGTGATAGGTCTGGGTCCTACCCCACCCACCCATGAGTCCACAGAAGCCTGTCAGGTGCCTGGCTGCAAAGTTCGGTTATAGACTAAACGGAGCAGTCTGGTTATCATTAATAATATTTATTTTGGAAAAATATTTTAAAAATGAATTTCTTCATTAACAAAACTGTAAAAAAAACTCAAATAACATTTGCACAATATTCCATAAATACATTTATGTACAAAAAAATATAGTCACATAGACCCGAAGTGCCTTTGTACATATTTACCAAAAAATTTAAATTATAAAAAAATGAACATCACAAAATACTCAAGCTTTACAATTATCATGAAAATATTTTTACAGATTCAAAAAAATAACACACTTTTTCTCACCTAGTAAAAACACATTTTAGTATCAAAAAAGACAATAAAGGCAGTGTTTGTGTCTCTAATTCAAGAAAAAACTGGCTCATAAGAATCCAAAATATACACTTCAGGCAGTGCATGCTTCTTATGTAGTAATTAAGTCCATTCATTTAAATATATATAGAAAAGCAACTGACCATAGTGCAATGATAAAATTCATAAAAGGCAGTGCAACAGTAATCCTTGAACACAGACCCTTGCCTGATGTCCATCTTGTTTCTTTATTTTGCAGTCACTTTGCTAACTTCAGTAGAGAACCAGCTCAAGCCTGAATTTAGTTTCTCAGCAGCAGTCAGTGAAGGAATCTATCTCCCATTCCTCTTTCAGCAGCATTCATCGGGGCACGTCTCCTCTGAAATTGATCTGAACAACCACCTTGTCATATCACCTCTGGTTTACACCTGGTGAGAAAAAACACGAGCAGAGATCAGAAAAGGTTAATGGAAAGTTAGAAGTGGGCTGTAAGGCTGCAGAGGGTCGGGACTCTGTTTTTGTGCCAGGCAAGAACAGACTCTGCATGAATCACGCTAAGAGGTCGGTCAGCAGACCACAACCACACTATCATTGTACCCTGGCCTGCAAAAGTCGTCATACTTGTAAAATCCACAGCAGCAAGTCAGAGATTGTCTTTCCAACATCCACAGCACAACAAACTCAAGCTGGCTGGATTTCAACAGGTACAAATTGCTGTGGCACCATGGAACAGAGTTTAGCTGCCCAGACATGTGTTAGATAAGGGATGCACGCTGAGACTTTTCTCTGCTGTTCCAAGTGCCAGGCAGTATACTAACCTCAGTTGCTATGATGCATTCATCTTTCTCTTCTGATATGACATACACCGACTGGTACTTTGTGTCCTTTGAAGTGGAATATACTGAATCTGGTCGTTTTCTTTCAGAAGTATCACTATTGAAGACAAAAAGAGACAACACGGGTCAGACGGCTGTTGCTTAATGCTACCTATGAGACACACACACCCCCCGCCTTCAGAGTCAAGCTGCCCCCTGCACTCAGATGTGAAAGATACCTCTTCAGTTGTACTGCGCTTTTCTCCTCTGCCTCTGAATCATACGTTTCACACTTGGCTTCACATTTGCTGTGCTCCTCTTTAACAGAGTCCTCGTTCTTGAGTTCATGCACCAAATTGTAATCCACTGATGGGTATCTGACTTTGTAGCCATTTTTATCGGAGTTATCACTGTGAAAGTCTACTTTCTTATTTGTGTTTTTAATCTGAGTGGCACCAATGACACTTATGGAAATGTCCTTCTCGCGCTGGCAGTTCGCCAGGTTGTTCATGGTCTCCGTCTCACTCCTGCAGGCATCAGGCTGGTGGTGCCTCTTCTGCACTCTGAGCCTGATGCAGACGACCACAGCAGCGCAGCCCAGCAGCAACATGAGGACCAGAATAATCCCAGCGCAGATGGCGATCCATGGGAACTGGGTGTTCTGGCCTTCCGTGTACTTCTCAGTGAAGTCAACGATGACTGGCCCCTGAGGTGGCTCAGGGAGCAAAAATTGGCAGTTGAGCCCACCATACCCCCGAGCGCACTCACAGACATAGCGGTTGTTTCTTTCGTGGCAGGTGGCCCCGTTGTGGCAGGGGTTGTGTTCACATCTGCTCACCGGGGTGCTGCAGTTCTTCCCGTTGTATCCCGGGGGGCAGGTGCAGGAATAGTCATTGACACCATCCTGGCAGGTCCCTCCATTGACGCAGGGAAAGGAGGCACAGTCGTCCACATTATCATCACAGTGTCTCCCAGTGAAGCCAGCCTGGCATTGGCATATATAGGAGTTCCCCAGATCGACACACTGGGCTCCTGCAAGACATCAAGAGAGATAAGAGCTGAGTGGTGGGCAGCCAGACTTGACAGCCTCCCACCCACTGCTCTTGGGGTGACCATCACAACCAGCAGCTGAGAAAAGCTCTCTTTATGAGCTCAACCTCCTTTGCCAAGTCTGATCCACCATTAAAAGTACAGGGTTTTTTAAAGAAAGATATTTGTTAATTGGATCTATTTTTCATTCTCCATCGTATTCCCTTTTTAACATTTCATTCATCATCAACAAAGCTAGTCCAGATCAGGTTAACACCACCATCTCAGGTTACAGAGTTTGAGTAGCAATGAATGACAAGCAATGCAGTAAAGAAAGTCTTCACTAGTTTAATCAAAACAGGAAGATTACTGTTACCAAATTACAAGTAATAATATTTAGTACTTGTATGGCATTTTGCATCCACAAACCTCAAAGAGTCTTTGCAAAACATTTGCAAGTCTAAATCCTCCACATTTTTGTGCATGAAGCTTCAGGCCAAGTTACCTGGCCACAGTCAACCCTTGAGAAAATGCAACCTGCAGCAGTGGGCCAAACCACACCATTACTTTTTAAGTACAGTTCCTCCACCAAGTCAACTATTGACATGACATGGACTGTGATTGATCAGTGGGCCTTGTTATGAACGCCAGACCAAAAGCCAAAGTAACTGGATGGTCTCCTTTCAGAAGGTCACTGTTGCATGTTTGACCTTACCATTAGCACAAGGGCTGGAACTGCAGTAATCGATTTTCTTTTCACAGTTGAACCCAGAATAACCCAGTGGGCAGCGGCAGCTGTATCCCCCATCAGGGTTGTCGGTGCATCGCCCACCATTGAAGCATGGTCCGTCAGCACAAGTCATTGCGCTCAGCTCACAGTTTTTACCATAGAAGCCTGGGGGGCAAGTACAGGAATAGCTGTTCTCAAGATCCTGGGGGGAAGAAATGAGAAATGGTCAAAATATTTATCTGAAGGTGCTTTGAAATCCCCAAAGGGGTTTTGAAAATCAGTAAAACTGACATTAACTCCTCTCTTGGGGTTTCAGATGGCACAAGCAACTCAAACTTACAGTGCAGCTTCCACCATTCTTGCAAGGGTTGGCATCACATTCATTGATTTCAATCTCGCAGTTGGAGCCTGTGTACCCGGGTCGACAAGAACAAGTGTAGCTCCCCTGACCAGTGTTGGTGCATGTGGCACCATTCTTGCAGGGCTTGTGGTGGGTGCAGTAGTTCAGGTCTGTAAAAGATTTTTTTTCAAAAAGAGGGCAGTCAAGATACTTGCTATTTTGCAAGGCTAGCACAGGGTGGGTGAGCTGGAAATAGCCACTTGCTTTCTGTGTTTAAAACAGATGCTCAGGCAAGGACTGAGGACTCACCCTGGTTGCAGAAAAGGCCACCCCAGCCTTCCTGGCAGTTGCACTGCCACGGCTGCTGACAGGTACCATGAAGGCAGCCGGGGTATCGGATGCACTCATCACAATATCGCCCCTGCCAACCCACTCTGCATCTGAAAAAAAAAAAAACCACCAACAACAAAGTCTCGTCAGATTTAGACTTCTCACAGTTGGAAACCCTATCGCAAACTCTGCAAACACACTGATGCCAGGGATCAAGTTTCCTAAAAGCCCTCAGTGATCCTTCATGTGAGAAAGTCACCAAGTCCAACCGTAGCATCAGATTTCACCGGTCCCAGATATTTCTTCCACTTCCCTAGACAGAGCCATGGTTCCAGGTAGTTAATTTGTTTACTCTAATAACAAACAGCTAAACCTTACACATAGCACTGTAAACTCATTAGGTTAATATTAATGACACTGATGTTTGACTTGTAGATTAATACTTTGATCTGGCATCACCTGGATTTCTCGAATTACCATCTCATATGAAGAAAGGCATTTAAACCAACCCTTCAAATGACCAATGGCTTAGTTAACACCAGACAATCAACATTAAAGACAAAGAAGGGAGTGGGAAACTTACTTGCATTCCCCAGGTTTGTCGCAAAAGCCGTGTTGCTCATCGCATCCAGGCAAACAAATCGCTGTAAACAAACCAAGCAAGGAGAGACATCATCACCAGGGCCGAATGCCTCCTTTTTACAAGTCCGACCCCGAGAGCACCTTGCAGGTGGGGAGCGAGCCCCTTTTACTAGGTCGGGGCAGTTAAGCGCAGCAGAGTTAATCTCTGGAGTCTGCAGGAGTATTGATCTCGCCCCGTAACTGGGCACTTTACTTATCGCCGGGGATGAGCATTCTTCTTAATACAGTTGCACACAGACAAAAGAGCGCTCACAATTGCTCCCTTCCCCAAAGCCCCTCACCCCCCTTCCCTTCCCAGTGAGGGTCAGAAGTCCTTTTTTCCAATTCTATGCACACAGCTCCACCTCTTAATATCCCCCGAAAGTGTGTGTGCAGATAAGAGTGGACAGCTGGTGTGCAGGGTGCCAGTGCAAGACAGCTGCTCTATTGTCTATTCTCTCCCAGCAGCTGCCCCACTGCAACAATACCCCGGCCCCGGAGCCAATGGGGCCGGCGGCCGACGGCCGGGCAGCCTATCCCTGCCCACAGCTAATCTATGGCACGCGCGTGATTTCGGTGCAAAAAAACTTTTTTTTTTTTCTTATTCAAATAAATAAGTCTAAAGTTCTTCCTCCCTCCTTCCCCCCCTCCCTGCTCCGCCCCTCTCCAAAAAGGGGCGGGCGGGTGGGTGCAGCTCTGGTAAAAGAGGTAAGCGGGCCAGCGGGAGGGAGGATGAGGGAAGGGAAAAAAGGGACTTCTGCTCATTACTTCGCCTGGTTATGGAACTCATTAAGCAGGCACTGCAAAGTTTTAATTCAACAAAGCCAGCCAGAGACAATGGCATGCGAGGGGAAGGGGGGGGGAGAAGAAAAAGAAAGAAAGAATCAGCGCTGATAATCAGATCGCCTCCAAGTTGGAAAGAATGGAGCTGGGGCAAGGAGACGGGAAGCAATCTGCGACTGGCAGCTCCGCTCGCTAACGGCAAAACATTCTTTTTGCATGCACACATAAACAGATCTTCCCTGCCTAGTAGGTTTGCATCGCTGTTATAAGCTGTTTTTTTCTGATAGGGAAAGCAGAGTGAAGAACGTACGTAATGTGTAAAGACAAGATGGACAGCCTCCTACTTTGCTGTGGAAAAAGCAGCAATGTACAGGCATCCAAAAGTGCTGACAGCCCCCAAAGAGCTCATTATCAAAATGCTTCCTTTTTCCCCACCCCTTGACACAACTGAGCTAGGCGCTTTTGATCATGGGAAAGGTTATAGTTCCTATTTAAAACACTATCAAAGGAAATGCGAGCCTCTCTGCCTGCTGTTTACTGTGCAACATTGTACCATGAACTGCTAAAAGCATCCTAGCAGTCACTAGCAGTGTGAATAGTCAATCTGGGCTCATTTGCTATCAGCTCAGCTGAGACCACAGTGTAGGTGGGCTTTAAGAAAAACAAAAACAGAACAAGAAGAAAAGCGAGAGGCTGCTTTACAGCCTGTAACTGTTTTCTCCCTGCCCGCCTGGCCCTTTGATGACTGGAGAGGAGCACTCGCCCAGTACGTCATCTGCCAGCGTACTTCAGATCCGTGTATACACACAAACAGAGAATGCCATCACATGCTGCAGCAGGAGCTCTGTGTGCATGTTTGGGTGTACATGCCACGTATCTACAAAGGGCGGTAATCTTGTACAAAGCTGCAGGTATCTGACATCCCCAACTATCCTCTCTGTGATCTGCTTACTGACCCAGCTTTTCCCACTGTATCAACACACCACATTCCTCAACAACTTCAAGCTCAGGCATACTTTAAAACTCACGTCCCTTGCTACTTTATTAGTAGTAATGATTATGGCAATGCCAGGGAATAGAGATGGGGAAGAAGTCGAATGTTCTTGTGGCTCCAGGTGCAACAATCTCTGTTAGTGGCAGTTTATGAGTACCCCAAAGGAGAAATGTACGGTCTAGAGGCCACAGAGAATAGCTTGGACCTCACAATACTTTTCTACATACAAGGTGGCAAGACATCAAACTGTAACAAGCTAACCAATAGGCCTGCCGCATGGATGCTACCAAAGCCCAGTTCCCTCTCCTGAAGCCATGTACCCTGTCGGTGAGGCTATCAGTGTACCATGGTTGAAGGGGTGGCTAGGTATAAAAAGTAGTCCTGATATATTTTAATAAATCCTCAAGCAACTGCTGAACATTTTGCTGTATGATTTGATGTCTACAGCAAATGAGCAAGAGGGTAATGTTGGCACTGTCATTTTCTTAGCTTGAGAAGGGGCTGTCTGCATTAACTTTCTGGGGCAATGCTGAGGACCTCCCATTCCCCGCACCAGTAAAGCCTGTACACAGCACCAGACCTCCACCCACTATAGCTTGGTTCCCCCCTCTCCTGTGGGGCCTGATGTCAGAGAAACGCCCCCCCAGGAGCTCAGGGGACATGCTGCAACCAGAGCCCGGGGAGACAAGAAGGTGGACACTCACGCTCAGTGCAGTATTGGCCTTTCCAGCCCGGGTTGCAGACTTTCTCGCCACGCTCTCCGCAAGTGAAGTGACCAAAGGCATCGTCCCGGGGGCGGCAGAAGACGGAGCAGCCCTCTCCGTAGTAGTGCTCGTCGCACACGAAGCGATAGGAGTACTTGAGGTCAGTGCGGCCGCTGCTGTGCAGGTCCTGGGACCACTCTTCACCCACCGCCAAGTGCCTCTGGGTGGCCAGGCGGCTGATGAGGCGCTCGGGGTTTTCTGCGAGAAGGTGGAGAAGAGAGGCGTGATTAGAGAGCCCAAAGCGGGCAGGGCTGTAGGAAGATGCTCAGGGGGTGTCTCTGGTGGGAGGGGAACGGCAGAGGCAGGATGATAGGGCTGCGTGCCAACAGGTTGGTCTCTTTTCCCATGGTCTCCCGAAGAGGAGCAGGGATGGAATGGGGGAAACACACTGCACACCGCAGAGAGAGGGGCGGAGTGGGGCCGCAGGGCTGGGATTATTCCGGGGAAGGGTCTGTTTCGGGGTAATTACCTGTGGTGAGGTCGTCAGGCGAGTCCGTATGCAGAGCCTCAATGATGAGCGAGAAGGTGCCCTGGGGGAAGAAGGAGCAGAGACAACCCGCCGGAGGGAGAGAGTGAGAGAGGGCTGGGCCGGGAGGCAGCTCCCCCAACCCCCCAGGAGCTACTCACCCCCACCCCCCACAAAGGCACCCTCGGGGGCTGGGCGGCCCCTCGGATGGGCGTTCGTCCGGCAGAGAGGGCCGGGGTGGTGGGACGGGACGGGAGGGAATGCGGACCGCCCCCACCCGTGCCGCCGCCCCACTTACGGGCCAGGTGAAGCCGAAGGGGAAGCGGATGGGGTTGCTGAAGGCGGGGTCGGCGCCGCCCGTGCCGTCGGGGACGCTGAAGGAGTTGGCGCCGAGGACGGGGGTGATGGCGCTGCCGTAGGTGCAGGGCGGCTCGGGGGAGACGCTGGCCTGGTAGTGCTTGAGGCAGACGCGGAAGAAGGTCTTGCAGTCGCACTGCTGGAGCCCCCCGCCGCCGGGGCCGCCCCCGCGGCAGCAGTTGCGGTTGCTGAGCAGCCCCTTCTTATTGACAAACTCCTGCAGCTTCAGCTCGAAGACCCCGGAGCAACCGACCTGCGGGCGGGGACAGCGGCCGTCAGCCCCGCCGACCAGCCCGCTCCCCCGGCCCGACCCCAGCCCCGCCGGCCATCAGCAGGACTGACACCCCCCTCCCCGCTTCCCCCGGCTGCAACAGGCAGCAACAGCCCCCGGCACCCCCGCGGGACCCTCGGTGCAGGGGCCACCGCAGGTATTTCTGGCCCCCACCTCACGGGCACTTACCTGGCAGCGGCTCAGCAGCTGCACTGAGAGGAGGGCGAGCGTCAGCAGGAACCGACCTCCCATTTTGGAGGGGCAGCTCTGGTGCCCTCGCTTTCCTCCCCCTTGTCTTCTCGTCAGAGGGGAAAGGGGAAAGTGTCTCTCGAGGGAAGGGGAAAAAGAAATACAGCGGCCAAAGCCGCTCGTTCCAGCAGAGCTGGAAGAGTTAGTGTCACGGTCTCCTTCTTTCAGGAGTGTCTCTGACTTTTTTTCCCCTCTGTCGATAGCTCTAGGTGTAGCCTGTCGGCGACTGACAGCTTTTTCGGATGGCAAAAGAAAAAGAAAGGAAAAAAAGAAAACACAACAGGAAAAAAAAAAAAAAAGGTTAATCTTAATCTACTAAACTCTTTTTCTTTCACAATCCACGGTACTCCTCCTTTTCTCCAGGAAGAAAAAAAAATATTAAAAAAAAATAAAAGCAACTTAATTCCCAACAGAGGCAGAGAAAAGGCTTCCCAAGGAAGATTAAAAATCGGCGATCTGGAAATCCCTGCAGAGGCAGCGGCAGACGCGGCGGCGATAATTCCCGGTGCGGTGAGATGCGGGAGCGGCTCTGCGCGGCTCTGCGCGGCTGCGCTCGCCCTGCGCACGTCGGGGCTGGTGGGTGTCAGACGACAGCGGCGGCGGGCAGCAGGTCACGTCGGAGCCTTGATCCCCTTTTTTTCTTTTTTTTTTCTTTTCTTTTTTTTTTTTTTTTTTCGAAAGAAGCGAAGCTCTCTTTCCTTGTTGTGGGCTTACTTTTGTTTTTAGAGGAATCCCAGCCAACAAAAATAAGCTCGTGTCTCGGTAGCGGCGCACTGAGCGTGTCCGGGTGTGCTCCTACGGGGGAGGGGGGTGCCTGCTCTGCTCCGCGCCGCGGCTCGGCGGCTCTCTCCGAGGGTGAAGCGCTAAGGATCTGCCTCTCCTTGGGCGCCTGCCTCCCTTATATCCCGCCGGCCGCCTGCATGCCTAATGAGATGCAAATGAGCAGCCCCCCAATCTGGCTAGAGCTGTCACAAAGGAGCCACTTTTCCAAACCCTCCTCTCAATGGATCGCCAAATGGTCAGTGAGCTGTAAAATGTGCAACCCTCCTCCCCCTCCCCTCCGCGCTCACAAAACGTGCTCATTTACATTCCTGCAAATTTGGTAACCGCAAGAATCCCCCTTCTGCTCCAAGGAGAGGGTAACACCCCCTCTGCACCGGAGAGAGGCAGCGCCGCACGCTCCGGCCAGAAAACAGCCCCGGGGACGGCGGCTGTAATTACCTCCTGAAACGTGCAAAGCAACCGCCGACCCCCAAAAAGTAACTCGGTGACCACGGCCACTTCCAAGGGGCATCTTCGGCTTTAAAGGGACGAGGGAGGCGGGAGCCAGGGAGCCGCAACATGGGGAATCGGACGCATCCCCCCCGGCATAACCGGGGCGATTGGGGGGGGGGGGGGGGGGAGCATTTTGTGCGACCTGAACCGGCGCTCGCTCTTCCCTCGGCTCCGCTCCCAGCGCGCATCCCGCCGGCGGAGGGGAGGGAGGAAGGGAGGAAGGGAGGGAGGGGGGTCCCCGGGGGTCCCGGCGGCGGGGTAGGGCGCGGGCGAGTTGGCGGAGGGGACCCGTGGAGAGGACCCGCCTGCGGGGCTCCGCGGGTCCCGTCCCCGCCGCCACCGCTGCCGGAGAGAGCCACCCGCTCCGCCCGGGTCCCGCACCCCTCTATGATTATTATCATCATCACCAGCAACCTCTCCCTCTCTCTCTCTCTCTCTCTTTTTTCCTCCTTCAGCTTAGTAAAAAGTGAGTTTGGTGTGTGTCGTTCGCGTGGCTGTCATTAAGGCCGTTTGTTATTGTGTGAGGGCTGAATCAGTTAGCTCTTTGTGCTCTCAGCTGTATGGTAATGTAGACAGCACCTGCTCCCTGCACAATGCGAGGGAGAGAAAGAGCTCCCCTCGGCGCACGCTACTGCCTCTACAACAATGTCCGCACATTTTTTAAAGAAATCCCTTCCAGCACTTCCCCCCACCGTAAAAAAAAAAAAAAAAAAAAAAAAAAAAGCAAACAAAAAAACCCCAAAGAAACAAAACCCCCAAAAAACCAACCCACAACCCAACTTTACACCAACCGTCACCTTATTTATTTTTTTTACATATCCATCAAACACTAGAACTTTTGTTTTGACCTTAAAAACATGGAAAGGAGTTTACTGGTGCGGTGAAAGAGGGATAGAGATGATTACCATTTGAGCAGTTTCTTAATGATGGATGGAAGCGGGGGATAAAAGTTGGAGGGCGACTCTGGCATGTCACTCGAAGCAGAGTTTTCCACTTTGTTCGGGCCCTCTGTTTAAACACCTTCGGTAGGGGCCGGCGGATTCATTAGGATGCAAGGTGTAACTGTCTCTGTAAATGTCATTTTAATTGTAACAGATCATTTCAGCACAGATTAAGCTTGTGTGCGAAAGGAGAGGATTTGGCTACAATAACCTCACTGTAGGTATGCCGTGCTAAAAGCCTTATTATGGCGACTTTATTGGGTTGAAACGTGCATTTGCATGGCAAAATGTGACTTTCATTGAAGCAGATGTCTTGATCACAAATTATCTTACAATGCGCTAGGAAAAAAGAAATTCTTAAAGACTTCTTAAAGTAAAAGCATTGGGTAATACCAATTAAAAGAAAATCACTAATGAGTTCATTCAGCCCAGCTCTTCTTGACTGTTCCAAGACTGTAGCTGCCCACGTGCATTTACTGGGTGTTTGTGGCACCCACCCCAAAGCCAGGCAGGTATCCTCGCTACTTAAACAAGCATCCAGACTTTTGCAACCTTTCGCCACTCAACGTGTGTGTCTTTTACATCTAATTTTGGTCGAACGAGCCACCTACACCCAGACACTCTTCTCCAGTCTCCCCGCCCCTCGACGCTTAAGAAAAAGCTTAAATGTACAGGAATGTTTGTGGTTGGCTTTTTTTGTTGTTGGGGGGTTTTTTTGTGGGTTTTTTTTTTCGGTTTTGTTTTGGTTTTTTTTTTTTACCCCGGAGTGCTATCTGGGCAGAGAGGGGAGCAGCGATCCCGCAGGCACCCTGGGAGGGCGCAGGGAAGGCGGCCCGGGCGGGAGGGGAGCGGAGCGGGCGGCGGGTCCCCGGCGGACCGGCCGCCCGCCCCCGCCGTGCCCAGCCCCGGCAGCGGGGAGCGGCGAGGGGGCGCGCCCAGCAGCCACGCCGGCTTTAACCGTACATTACTTTTGCCACCTAGCGTCAACATCTTTTCAAGTGGCTTGCCGCTGCTTCGCAAACTTTTCTGCGGCGTTATCCCCGAGAACGGGGGGGGGGGGGGGGGGGGGGGAATCACTTTGTATCGGGTTTACTAAGCGAGTGGGGCGGGGGGGCAATGTCTGTCTTGAAATTTAGGGGTAGCCCGTCGGTGGAAGCGAGAAGTGATATATCACCGCGGATCTTTTAATCTACGAGGGATAGAAAGTTGGTCCATTAGCATCCCCTTGCTTAAAAAACTGGAAATAAAAAGTTACACGCGCGAGGGGTTTAACCTAGCGATAGGAAGAAAAAAAAAAAAAAAAGAACCGAAAAAACTTGCCCCCAAATCCTTAACAACCCCCCTTCGGTATCGGGTATTTGTTAAATTGACGTGGCACAGATTTCTCGATTACCGCTGCTGAGCGTGACTGAAAGGCGCCGTGAGAGCCGGCAGGATCCTGCCCACGGCGCTCATTCTTCTCCGGCTTAATTTATGCCACGCGATTCTGTATTGGGGAAATCAAGCAGAAAGCTCCTTTTTCTGCTTTTTTCCCCCCTCTCCCTCTCTCTTTCAGATGCTGGGCTAACGGGGAGACTGTTTAACTTAAGTGTTTCTATAGGAGGCTGTTGTAGTTTAACTCCTGCCCACCAGTAGCTGAGGCGAACAAAGGAGGGACTCGAGGTCTAACTATTCATCCATTCTCTGCACTTTAATTTTCATTGATTTCGAAGACAAGGGGAGCCCTTAGGGATTCTCGCTGAAGGGGGATGACACGCCTTTAGACGCGATCAGCCCCCCAGCCAGCCATCTGCTCCCAACCAAATGGCGCTTTTTCGCTCCCAACCGCGTGTCTCCGCACCGCGCTCGCCCGCCGCCCCCTGCCGCCCCCCGCGCCGCCCCCGCGGTGTTAACCGTGCCCGCGCACCGCCACTGGTCCCCGCTGCCGCCGACGGGCGGACGGTCCCTCCCGACGCCCTGCCCGGCCGCGCCCGCCCCGCCGGGATGAACCGGCGGCGAGACTCCCCCCGGCGGCGGGACCCCCCCGGGGGCGGGCGCGGTGCCCGGGGCCCCGCCGGGCCGCGGTCACCCCGCACTGCCGGGCCGCGGCGGGCCCGGCCCCGCCCGCCCGCAGCTCGCTGGGGCTGGTGGGGTATTGTGCTCCCCCTCCCCGCCCCGAATTTACACCCCTCCCGCAACGCCGGGCCCCCTCTCCCGCCCCGGCGAGGATTTACGGGCCGGCCGCGAGCGCCCCGTCAGCCGCGGCCTTTATTTCTAAACGAGCCAGATTATGGGAAAAGTCACTTCAAAGCAAGGCGGGGGGGGGGGGGCTGTTAATTAGGGCGACGCGCTACCATCGCTGGCGCGCAACCCTGATTTTTTTTTCCCGGGACGGAGGGCTCCGGGCATATGGCGAACGGTGCGTCGGCGGAGGGACGTGTACGTGTGGAGCTATGTGTAGCCAAGTGTGCATAATATTTTAATTAGGTCTATAGTCCCTACGGAGGTATGTGTGCGCGTCTGCCCCTCCGCCGCAGCCCTCCCCGCACGCCCCCTTCACCCGAACCCCCGGGCCGGGCCGGGCCGGGAGAGGAGCGGGGCGCCGCCGGGCCGGGGCTCTGGCTCTGCAGCCGGGCCGGGGCTCTGGCTCTCCCGCCGGACCGAGGCTCTGGCTCCCCCGCCGGTCCCGGGCTCGGCGGCGTGACCGGGGTGCTGGCGCTGCCCGGCGCCCCGCCGCCCGGCGCCCCGACCCGAGGCGGGTGGGAGGCGGGCGCAGAGGTGCCGCGGTGGCGGAGGGGCGCTCCGCCGCCCTTGCCGTGTGCGGGGAGGGGGATTAAGAAGTTTAGCGTGTAGGTTAGCCCAAAGTTGCAAAGGCATGTGCTGATTAGAATAAGAAAGGGCAGTCGCGTGGCTCAGCTGGCACACAGCGAGGCCAGATGATAGATAAGCAGCTCTGGGCCTTCCCTCCCCCCCAGCCCCCTTTTTCAAATCGCAAATCATCTGCTCCGGCCCTATCCTAGCCCCTCATTTTCATGACAATGGTTGTGTGTTTACCTGTGATCCTGGGACTGGGCATTCCTTTGTCTCCCGAGGAGATTACCGCAGCCAGCTGCTCTCCAACCCTTCCCTGGGCAAATCCCGAAGTGGCCCCTATATGTGTGTTTTACTGATTGCACACGAGGAGAAAGCGAGCCCCCCCCTTCCCCCCCCCCCCCCCCCTCCACTCCCCTGCGCTACTTGTTTGTTTGGGTTTGCTCCCTGGCTCGCTTCCGACGGGATTTTGCTTGTGGGAAAGTACGAAGGATAAAATTGGTCACTCGTGTGCGTGAGCTGTCGTTGCTCCCAAAGCGGCAAGGGTGAAGGCAGAGCCGCGGCGCCTCGCGGAGCTTCCCGGGGCCAAGGGGACATCAGGGGTCCAGTGGAAGGAGGCTTCCCCCGCCCTGCTCTCCTCCGGGCCCCCGGGCTCCTCCCGAAACTTCCCATGGGTGTCCCGCCGCCCCCCCCCCCCCCCCCCGGTCTCCGCTCCGGGACACGGCGATTTAAATGCTCTCCCCGCCCGCGTCCCTCTGGGGAGCAGCTCAGCCTCGGATTTGGAGAACTGGCTTCTTTGCCCCTCTTTAACTCCAAGGACAGTCACGATATCCGCCACGCGTTTGTACTTGATGACCGTCTGAGGACCCTTCCAACTCCAAATATCCCGTAATCCTGAGATGTACCCTGCACCCCAGTACCCCACCCACCCAGTCAGGCAAGGCCGGTGTAACCCTCTGGGGCGCTGAGGCCTGGCTTGGCTTGGCAGCGGTGTCACAGAGCCGGGAGGGCGAGCGAGCGAGCTCACATCGTGTACACGGGATAAAAAATGTGACGGCACTTCTCAGAAAAATGCTTTGCATTCCGGCTATGAGATTTCGCTGGATGGCTGGGAAGATTCCCTTCTGCTCCCGAATTGGGTAGCAATATTCAACTGCGTTCACCGGTCCTCCGAGGGGAACTCCCTCTTCTTTTTTTCCCCGGTTTTATTAATCATCGTCTTAAGCCAGAACTCTGAACAGTAGCTGCAAAACACCGCTCCAGACAGTAGCTGCACAAACCCCTCTGCCCGTGACAGCCACACAGCGTGCCGCTGTACTGTACTACATTTCACGCACGAAGGGGTTTTTCTGTTCCCCCGCGGCCCCCTCCGCGCGGCGCGCACATCTTGCGCATTGTGCGCTGGCTGCTGCGCAAAACCTGCCGCTAATAAACTGGGGGGGGGGTGGGGGGGGGGTGGCGGTGGTGGGTGGTGGTGTTGAGGTTTGATTATACGTTTCCAGGGCTTTCCGAGCCACTTCCAATTTGCGTCGTTTTTCTTTCCGCATCTCTCCATGTGTGGGGAAGGTGGCGGGGGAGGGAGGAGGGGGCAGAAACTCCTCTGCAGAAGGTGATTATGAGAAAGAGGATGGCTATGGATGGGGCGGGCCCCGAGCTTTTGGAAACGCTCTCCCCTTTTCTGAGAGCATCTGCCCGGAGACGAACAGATGTGGGCACCTGCGGTGACAGGCCACATATGCTCCATCCTATTCACAGGCATTCAGACACGGCCACAATGGTGAGGCTTTGTGCGCGCAGAGTCACCAAATATATTAATCTGTGCTCCCTAGAGCACCGCTCTGTTTAATTTTTCACCGGCAGTAACATCTGATCTAATCCTTCCCTCGGCTCCCCCCAAGTCCCTGGTCCCCGTCCCCCCCCCCTGCCCTGGTAAGATGTGAAGTTATTCAGGTCCCCACCTGTTGCCGGCGGGGTGGAAGCGGGTCGCGCTCCCGCCACGCCTGCAGCCAGGCCGCTCTCCCGGGCCGCTCCCCGGGGACACCGGGGCTCCCCTCCGCGGAGCCGAGTACCGAGCCAGGCAAAGCAAAGCCGCCCCGCTCCCCGCGCTGGGCCGGGTCCCGCCGGAGCCGCCCGCCGGGCTGCCGGGGGCCGCTTTGTTTGCCCACGGCCAGCGCCGCGCAGCAGGCCGCGCTGCCGAGGGGCGACATAAATCTCCGACGTACGACTCGGGGGTTTTCAAGCCATTTCGGTGCGCGACGCTTTCATCTCCCCACGTCCCCCTCGTCCCCCCCGTCCCGGCTGGGTTTGTTCGGGGGCACAAAGGCCCCTCCGGCCCCATTGTGGCCGTACAAAGCCGAGGGACACAGGGCCGCGGGCGGGGACAGCCGCGGTTCAAACCAGCCCGCCCCCCCCCTCGCCCCCCGCCGCTGTCGTGCGAAGGGGCCCGCCGCAGCCGGCTGTCCCCGGCAGGGCGGGCGGGGCGGGGGGCGGGAGGGGACAGCGACGGCGACAGCCCCGTCCCCTCGGGCCCGGCCCGGCCGCCGGGCGCATGCGCGGCGCCGCCTCCGCGGGAAGCGGAAGCGGCGGCTCTGGTCGGTGCCGGGTGCCGTTAGCAAGGGGCGGGGGGCTGCGGAACGGCCGGGCGGCGGGGGGCGGCGGGCTTGGCGGGAGCGAGAGAGAGAGAGAGCGACGGCAGTCCCGGTTCTCGCTCGCAGCATGGCCCCGCGGCCTCCCGAGGCAGGGGCTCGGCCCTCACACTTGGCCCCGTGCAGGCCTCGGCTCTCCCCTCAGCGGCGGGCAGGTACCGCCGGCCCTTGGCCCGCCCGCCCGCCGCTCTCGTCCCTCTGGGACAGGCTCCGGCCCTTCAAGGCAGTGCGGGGCTGCGGGCCTGGCTCTGCGCCGCTGCGCGTCAGAAGCGGGGGCTTTGCGCCTCCTTCCTTGCGCTGTGGGCCTTGGCCGGGGGGCTCTTGGGAGGGCTGGAGCGGTTGTGAGCGTTTCTGCTGAGAGCCCTTAGCAGTGCTGCTCCACATGACTGTGGGCGTGATAAAATTTGTACGGTCGTAGTTGCTTGCCGGCAAGATGAAACATAATGGTGTCATCAACTGTTGTAAGGGTCATTTCTCTGAATTCTTGTGTCTGCATAAAACTGGGGGAGGGGGAAGTTTTTTTAATCGTTTCAGTTTGTGGAGAAAAGGTTCTCCTGCAGATTCGTGCAGCTGAAATCTTGTGGTAACCCGAGATCTCAGTTTCACACAAGTAACAGCAATAGACGCCTGGCAACGTTCATCTGTTGAGCAGGATGCGCGTTTTCCACTCTTGGGAAACTTAGCATCACAACAAAAAACAATTTGGTCCTGATTCTGCCAGCTTTATTGAGGTGCCTCTGATGAAAGTACTTCTCAAGTCAGTAGATTTTACTTGTTCTCTTTTCTGCTACTGTGATGGATTAGAGATTTCCTTAAGATGCCAGTTACTGTTTAGAGGTGAAACAGGATGGTTGACAAAATATAAACTGTTTTTTTGTTATGCTTTCAGCAAATGTGTGTAGTAGTAATATTAAAATTCTAGTAGCAGCCAAGACGTATACCATAAGCATGTATATTGTAGCAATCCTGAGACAGTCTAATTGAAATATCAAAATCGGCGGTGTGAAAAACAGGCAAAATTGTACCTATTTAATTAAAACACCATGAATTTCTTCACTGCTTAACTGGGAAGGGATTTGGCTTTCGAGTAAAATAATAAAAAAAACCACCCCAGGTTTCCTGAGAATGAAGAAGAAAAAGCTTGATGGAGCTTGTTACCTCCATTTTTCATTGCAAGGTCCTTTAAAATAAAACGGTGCTGTGTTAGAGGAAATTGGTGCTGTAGTAGAAGAAAGAGCACATCTAATGTAGAAGTTGTGCCAAACATCTTTGCATTGAGACTTCTAGAAATAAAAATGGAGGTCATCAATGGTTTTAGTTTTATCCCACAATTGTCTCTATGGAATGTCTAAATTGGTTCATTTGGCATGCTGTTGAGTTCTGCCACAGAATTTGGAGACTCTCTTCAGTCTTTTAGTATTGTTTAAACTGAAAATAGGCTTATTCCATTTTTTATTATTTAGTTTCTGGATGAAGTTTGCAGATGCGTCTTTTCAGGTAGATTGGTTCAAAACTGCTGTGCATGTTAGAAATCACCTTTAATATGTTCACTATTAATGATAGATTTGTAGATTCACAAAATATAGGTAAACCTCTAATTGTTTAAAGAGGTCTTGAAAATTATGTTTTCAAATGACAAGATGGTAAAATAGCTTGAATTTCTGATTCAAAGCAGAACTGCTGCCGCCAAAACCGTTGCAGAAGTAGAGGTATTGCAACTGGTACCATATCAATGGACTACTGTCTATAAAGTCAGATTGTAACTGAGCCATTTGCACAATCAAGGTACGAGACTGATTTCCAAAGTTATTTAGTAGTTTTTCCTACTGGCTTCAGTTAAACATGTTTGTATAATTTTAGTGTGAAAATTAAGCCGTTAATTCCTGTGTCAGCTGTTACAAAGCTTTTGATTACATGTGTACTTGTTTTTCTAGCAGTGTGGGCTTTTCTATATTTTACGCTATCAGTCTGAAATTTTTAAAGACTTATTTATGAAAACCTTTTGATTTTTACAGTTTTCACTGATGTAAAAAGCAGAACTGGAAGGCAAACTGAATGGGCACTTAATGTCCAGTTTGTTGATGGAAAGAAAACTGGTTCAAAGTGTTTAAAGGCTGGGACAACACAAGCAACTATCAGCAAAAGCAGAAAACTAACTGTTCAGATTCCAAGCTGCTTTTCTTTGATTGTGGAATTTCATTATGTTTCTCAGTACTGCATTTTAGAATGTTGTTGTTATTTTTCTTTCAGACGGTGCAACTTGGCTGTGAGTTTCAGAGATCAGCCATGGGCATTAAAGGTTTGCAAGGATTTGTGGCAAGAGTTTGCCCTGATGCCTGCAGAACGGTAGATCTGAGAGAGATGGCAGAAAAACATCGCATCGATCATCCTGATGTCCCACCTGTTATCGTAGTGGATGCCATGAGTTGTGTTAGATACTGGTACACCCCAGAATCCTGGGTGTGCGGAGGCCAGTGGCGGGAGTACCTTGCCAATTTAGAGGATTTTATTAAGGCATTTATGGCAGCGGGTATCAAGTTGGTGTTTTACTTTGATGGAGTGGTAGAAGAGAAAAAGAGAGATGAGTGGATCAAACGGAGGTTGCAGAATAACAAGGAGATAGCCAGAATATTTCACTTTATCAAGACTCAGAGGAAACAACCAGGGAGAGGAATGTTTGTTGTTCCTTCAGCTTTGCCTACTTTTACACGTTTTGCCCTGAAGTCTCTTGGCCAAAAAACAGTGTGCACATTGCAGGAGGCAGACTTTGAGGTGGCTGTGTATGGTTTGCAACATAACTGCATAGGAATTCTTGGGCAAGATAGTGACTACCTCATCTATAATACATGCCCCTACTTCTCCATAGAGAAGCTCCGTTTGGACAGACTGGTCACTGTTATGTACTCTCGAGAAGATCTTTGCCATGCGTTGGGTCTTAGTTTGACACACCTCCCTCTCTTTGCTTGCTTGCTTGGCAATGATGTTGTTCCAGAAAGCTTGTTGGAAGGCTTTTGGCAAAAGTGTTTAGCCACCAGTCCCCACAAGAATAACAGCTACAACAGAAGAACAAACATACTTCTAGCTGTAGCAAATTACATCTCAAAAGTTCCATGCTCATACAGTAGCCTGAAAGACTTGGAAGAGATACTACCTATGGGATCAGACAAGACATTACTTTACAAAGGAGTGGAGTCCTATCTTTTGCCAGGGCAGCAGTCTCCATGGATTCCCCCCAACATAACAAATTGCCAGATGTTCTCCCTTCAACAACAAACAGCAGTGTGTCAAGATAAAGAAGTCTTTCAGGTACTTTGTTTTTTAAAGCTTAATGGTCACTTTATTGCCATGACTACTTAGTGTAAGTTAGTAATGAGTACACTGAACCTATTGATTTAAATTTGCTGAGCAAAATATTTTGTCTGTTAAATACAGCCATGGTTAGGACTGTTACATGCATGATGATGAGGGGAGATGCAGCACATTTAATTAAAAGTGGTTCCTCTCTTTTTGAAGCATCAAGCAGGTCAAATAATGGGAATCGGCAGCTCCTGTATTGGCCTATGGGTAGGCATAGAGATATACTTCCCATATATTGCACAATGTAATGACTTTTTGCCTTGAGAACCCACAGGTCAGCTGCAGCTGACTAGTGGTCTGATTGGCTGTCCCTGGCACATGCAGCCAAGGTACCAAAGGGAACGGTGCTGAGAACGCAGAAGTTGAAATTGCTCTTGTGGAGGAGATGAGGAACTTACTATAAATCTGTATTTTGTGATTTTTGGATCAGTTAATTATCCTTTAGATACATTGTCCCTGAATGAACCAAAAGCCCTTTGAGTGGCTTGTTAATCCTTAAAGGCGCAGGGCTGCACTAGCAGGTTTCACTTACGGCTTCTCACATGGGCAGAGAAGCGCTGGTGTTGGGGTGAGAAACAGTATCTCAGACTGGGTCACTCTGAGAGACTGGATCTGTTAGCTGGGGTAGCCTACCTGGCTGATAGAAACAGAGCTACCTTCTTCAATGCATCAGAATTTATGTGATAGCAGTAAGTCTAGAGTAGAGTTCTATAAATTCATGGCAATTAAGATAACATACTGAGATTTGATAAAAAGAAGAATCTATACGAGGTAGTGTATTTTAGACCCTGTATTAGCCATCCGTTACTCCCTATTTTGTTAGGTACCTACAGACTTCAAATAGAGAGCCTTTTTTTGTGTGTCTGTCTCTTGCTTTTGAGCATTTTCTTTGAAACTATTTTTAAGTTTCCTCAGATTACTCTAAAGTAATCCTATAATTTACATTTTCCTTTTCTAAAACCACTCTAAAACATTTTAAAACTACATTATAACCTATGCAATGCTCATTTTGGCTAAACTACAGATATATTTTGGCTTTTTATTAACCACACATAGAGACAATACATGTCACTTTTGGCTGTAGTAGTTAAATAGAAGACATTATTTAAAAAAACAGCAACCCTGCATCCTAATAAAGTGTTGAAAAATACTGTTTATGCTTGAAGTGCAAGGAAAAATTAGCCAGAATGTAATTATCTAGTATGGACTATGGCCAGGACAACAGTGGTAATATCCTTACTCCTTAAGAGAATGTACCGTCTTTATGACAAGCGGTCATTATTTCTTGGTTTGATCTTTCATTTGAAGGATTGCAGTTCTCTAGCATCGTGCTGAGCTACTGCTGTAATAAAATAATGTTTAGAAACTCCACTGAAGAACACCTCACTGTTGCTGCCTAAATCCTATGTTAAGCCAGTCCCCGGGCCAAGGAAATCACAGTCAAAGTTGTAGACATGTTAATTTGTTTTTTCTTTCTGTTGCAGGTATTTAAATATTGGTATATGTAATGTGTGTGCTTTGCTTCATATTTTGAAACCCATATGTAGTTCTGCTTACCTTGCACATAATCTGAACTGCACGTAAATGTCATACATAGCTCAGTTCCAACCTTGAGGACGTAGCCTTGTGTTGCTGCTTCTTTCAGAAAAGAAAAGCATAACTTTCTAGCTGACTGTAAGTGTAAATCAGAAATGTTTTTCAAGATACAGCACTGAATACAGCAGTGAAACCAGCTTGTATATTTTTGAAATCGGCTTGTATTTTTTTCAGTACATTAGGATGTGTAGATTATTGGCAAATGGCAAGAAAACAGTATTTTCAAATGATCTTGTATCTGTGACAGTGGTTTGTATGAAATAGTTCAGTGCTTCGTTCAAATCATGCTTAGAAACTCTTTGGTTTTGTTTTATACAAAAGTAGATTTGGGGGATTACATTGTTTATGTATATTAGAAATACTGAAGGATTTCTTCCAGGGCAACCATTAATTTATTGTTGTAAGAAAATGCTCTGTTGATTGGTATTGTACACAGAAGCCAATCACTGATTTTACGCTTGTGTGAGAATTTCTTCTGAAAGTATGATATTTCAGTAGAACTAGTTTTGTTCAGTCATGTCCCAGTGATTGACTACAGCTTTGACCTGCTGAGTTTCCAAATTTGCAGATACTGGAATTCTGCAGAAATGGTGAATTTGGCTCTGGCTGGTGGTCTGGTAGTTCCCAGTGAAAGAGGCTGACACAGCTGCATGGATGGCACAACCCACACAAGAGAGATGATTCTCTCACAGAGAGAATGACACATGCAGGGAATGCAGAGCAGAGAAGCTTCAGTGCCTGCTCACCATATGGCATGGGTCCTGGAGAATTTACTAGGGGTACCTCATGGAAATAATTTGCTCCACTCAGCTGTTTGAACACCCCCATAGTTTTGGTCTGAGGTTGTGAAGTAGAAGGTCTGTTGGGCTCTGCACTGGGCCAGTCCGGGTTAGAAGTGTTACTGGTTGAAATTCTGTGCTGCCTGAGAGCAGCTTTGTTGCTTCTGCATCTGAGCTGCTCCAGACCAGCAGTCCCTGTTGGTACCAAGGCTGCTTGTAGCTAGCTGCCGTAGCCAGATGTGTCTGCACCCAGTGCATGATTAATATGCAGCCTGGGTAACGCTGTGATTCTGCTTTTCAGCAACAGCCTGCACATCTGGTTTTCCTCACTAGAGAAGATTGCATTTCTTTTCTTGGGGAAGAGCTATTGCAAGGTAAAAGTGGTGAGGTTAAGTATTCTAATTTGACCACAATGTAAACTACACAAAATCAGCTCAGGAAAGAAAAGGAGCTGTCTTACGGAGTTCATCTTGCAATAAAATTAAAAGTTTGGGGTTTGGCATGTCTTCACTCACTATTTTAAGAGGGAAGGTACTTTTTCAGGTGACTAAAGGAGGGCAGCTCATTTTCTGATGTCTGAATTCAGAATCCATTTTAAGATAATTACTCTGTCATTAAAACCCCCAAGTTTTAAGAATTCAAGGAGGGGATAAGAAAGGTGATGATGGGTTTCCTGGGGATTCCTGTCCACAAAAAGATAAAAGTTCTGAAAAATATACTATACTGGTGTTATTTGAAAAAGCACTTGTTCCCTCCCTGGCTATTCCCTCCATTTCCACTGATAAAGGAAGTACTATTTCCTGAAAAGAGTGAATACTTTTTGTTACTTTATGATCCGTCTTAATTTTGGAGATAATGCCTTGTTCCTTCTTTGAACAAACAGTTAGCTAAAGAACAGCATATCCAATCTGAAAATTATACAATCTTCAATATCCTAAGTAATGGAGAGATTGACTGCAGCAACTCTTTGGAAGATGAATGTGATAGAGAGATTCCTGGACAGGCACTTATCTACCGCCCTGCTCGTCAGCATATTTATTCTGTCTTGTTGGAACCTGGAAAAGGTAAGAATTAAACTACTTACACCATTATTCAATCATACTTTCAATTTTGAAGTATGAAATCTTGACTTCCTTGTTTCAGTGACTACATCAACATGGCATTTAGGATAAAAACTGTGGGTAGCTGAAGTGTACTTTTTAAGGAATCAAGAGAAAATGTGACAGTGAAATTTCAGTCTTTCTACATGCTGTTGACTTTCAGTGCTTTTAAAGAGATTTTTTAAAATTGGGATTTTTTTCCTTATTAAATGGAAAGTTGTGAAAGTTGAAAATGATCAAAAGATTGAGCAAAACAATGACATTTAGAAGACTTTAAAAGTTGGAGAGGATATGAAACCTTATGTTGCTTTGATAAGTGTAGCTCCTGATGAATTGAGTTGTAATACAATTTTGCAAAACAGTAGTGCACTGTTACAGTTTTACCATCTGTTGATTTTAATAACAGTGCATAGTCAAGTGTAGTCACTGTAGTAATACCAATGTGAGTAGTCATGCCAGTGATTATTAGTTCTTCCATCAAAGTGCAAGAAAAATGATTTCTTTACCCAGTGGTATAAACAGATTCTGTAGCAGGTATACATCTGTGCTTACCTTCTGCTTTAAGACAGATAATTCTTTATTCACATCCTTAGACAAATTTTATGTTCTTGAGACTTCCATCTGTTAAATGTTATCTTTACAGTGTCTTTTAGGCAGTGAGTTGAAAATTTAAAATGTACTGAATTTTTATTCTTTTTAATATGTTGATTTTTCCTTGGTAACGCCTTTATATTTTGTTGATGAAAGTGCACTGCCATCCAACCTAATATTCAAGCTATGTGCTTAGAAGGGCACAGAAAGGTAATTAAGTGCCTGACTTCCTTCAGCAACTAGAGGTTGAAGTTGTGCTATAATAGGAGAAAAAAAACCCAGGAAAAACTGAATCAGAGTTTATGTAGTCATTTGGAGAGAGTAACAAAAATCTCAGTGGTAGTCATGCACATCTGTCATTTTTCATTTTTCGGCCTGCTGCCTCTAAATTTTGTAGACAATTATAATTTGGTTGGGTCTTGTTATTCCTCTAAGCAGCAGGATATTCATTGATGTTTTCAGAAACACAGAGACCAAAACTTCTAATTAACAGTTGTTGCTGTGAGATGGCAGGGTAGTAGGCAGATTTGCATTTGTGTTACAGTGTTTGTAGTACTCAGATGAAGAAGATTAGAATTGAAATACAGAAACATTAATTTAGAATCTTACCGAAAATGAAATTTGAATGTGAAAGAGGTCTTCTCTTAAGAAAGTGATTTTTAGAATAAAACCACAGATAAACATGTATTACTTGTTCTCAGTTTATGCCTTAAATTCCAGAGATAATTTTCTAAAGTAAATCATAGTGCACTCTCAATCCTTAACCGTTCCAGAAAGGTAGGTAGAGTGTGTCTGCATGGGCACCCCTATTAGATCTGCATTTTTAGTGCAGGTATCTATCTCTAACTGCTTTAACCATGTCACTTCCTAATAGTTCATGGGTTGTTTTTTTATTCCAGTATATACCCACTTCTAAGTCAGGAGCGTCAATCATTAATCAGAGTCTGTAAGGTAATTCATAGTGAATGTAAACATTATTTTTTATGAATTTGCTGCTAGACTTACAAGGAAGTTTTGTTCTTTACAAGGTGAGTAGAGTCCTTTGTCAGTTTCCCTCAGATGAGGTCAAGTTGACTGGTTTTTGTAATTTGAGTGGTAGGATGGGAAAAAGTAACATGCCTTGTATGTAGGTTGTAGTATACTGTAGAATTACTTTGGATTAGCATTAAAAAGGAGCTTACTGGAAGGAGTCAACCAATTAGATTAGTTCATGTAGAGTCTGCTGGCATTGTGATACAGTTGCTGATGTAGCTCATTTGAAGCTAACTTGGTTAACTATACACAGTGGTACAGTTTGCGGTGGAGATGTATGTGTTAGTGATCCTCTTTTTTATTCCTTGAGATCCCTCAATTATAAGATTCCTGCGTTGGAAACTGACCTCTTTGAGGTTTGCAAATCTGCTTCTTTACTGTTAAACAGGGAGAGCCAACATTTAGTAAAAGCGTTGATTGCAGTTTTAGTAAGAACAGCTTAAAAACAACATAAACTTTCCTCTACCCTGAAACGAAAAACTGTTAGTTTTGAATGTCTAGGCTGAGATTTCCAAGGGTGCTTAAAAGACCCAAGATTCCATAAGGAGCTGGATGTTGTCATATCCTTTGAAGTCACCCACCTAAACCATGCCACTTTGCCTGAAGCCATAGAGTAATAAGCATTTCTTTTGCCGTCAGTGCCAGTTTAAGTAATTCTCCTGCACTACCACTCATTTCAGTCCCTGTGCAACCTCTGTTTTGCTGGTGCAGCTGTTTGTGCAGCTGCATGGTGGCCTAGTTTGAGAAACTGAAAATAGCCCCTGTCTCTCTTCCCTCCCTTTCTTGCAGTCAGGTAGCTAACCTGGTTCTGTTTCCCCATCTGACTCTTTGTGTAGCCACAAACAGCTGTGGTGAAACAGCCCGAGGGAATGGCAGGGAGTGGGAATGAGCAAATCAGTGGTGGCCTGGAAAAGTTAGCAGTGCTTCTGAAAGAATTGTTTATGTAGCTACACCCTTGGTATGGTTGGGTATGTGGTAAGCATGGAAATGTTGCTAGAATCGCAGCCTTATTTTTGACCTTAAAAACATATATGGGGGGGGTTGATGGTGATCCTGATTATATGGCACCTGTTGCCTATGTGTTTTAAAAGTATCTTTATAATTAATTGAGCTATTTCTGATCATTACATGGAATATTGCATATAGGGGTATATAAAAGGTCAACATTTAGCATCTTTCCAAGAAAAACAGTGCTATTAGAAAATTCAAGAAGGAGTGGAAAATAACAATAAATAATGCACCTTGATAGACCAGCCAAGCTCGCTCTTTTGTGTGTGAAGAGTTCAGAACAAAGCCAGCAGGCTTTGGCACTAGTACAGTCCATGGAAATACCTGCACCTGCGTGACTGCTGCCAATTAGGAGGTTATGTAATGTAGCCTAAGCCCGTGGCCAGCTCCTGGAAGTCCTGGCATCACTCCCAGTTCTAACATTAGCAGGCCAGACTGACCCTCACTTTGACACTGTCAAAAACAGTCCGTTAGCAGAATTTTTGCCAGTTACCACCAGTGACCACTCAGGACGGCTGGCATTATTGCTGGTATAGAATAGCACACGTAACAGCATTTCCAACCGTCTCGTGTTTTCGTGTTTTGTGCATAGTTGAAATTTCCCTTAGGCTGCCTAAGCAGTGCTTCCGCAGGTTGTTCAGAATCTATTTTAACAAATGAACTGCTGTTTTTTGAATTCACTGGTGATATTCTGTATGTGGATTTTGGGGAAAAGAGTTTGAAAAATGACTGTTTTTTTTCCAGAGATACTTCCATGAAGCAGGGAGAGCTGGCATTTAGTAATCATGTCTCCATTTTGGTCTTGGTATGTTAATGTGCTGTCAGTTGGCAGGACCTTGCTTTTAGCTATATTTATTTGGCTATGTGAACAGTAATATACTTTTGTTACTAATGGACTATAATAGTGAAAAACACTCAGCTTGATGTGGTGCTACATCCTGTACCAACATTCACATACATTAAAAGAACAAAACTAGAGGTTTCCTACTGACTTTTCTTTTTGCTGTGCTTGAGCTCAATGGGTGATGTAAAAATAGTATTTCACTGGCATTTAGAGTTGAGAGACATTTTGATAAGTTGTTCTGCAAGTTGTGGAACTCGAGTGACTCTCTCCACCAGCTTCCCTTCAGCAAAGCTTTTAATTTCCATGCTCCTTTCGAGCATCCTCTTAACTTCTCCCCATGACTTTGACAACTCCCTCCTGCAATACATGGTGTTCTCCAGTATGTTCCTTCCTGCCTCCCACTCTCCCCAAATCCCATCTACGTTTTTATTAATCTCTAGCTCTTTCGTAGCTACTTGTGTACTAATTTGCCATCCAGTCTGTTGGGATGTAACAGGTAACTTGACTTCCCTGCCCTTCTTTCAGTTGGTGCCCTAATAGGATCCCTCTGTCAGCTGAGTCACCAGTTTCACAAAATGCTTAGGAATTTAATCCGTGTGAAATCTCTTCTCTGTCAGATTTAGTTGAAACAGAGCAGTACATCTATGAATTAATTATAACACAGACATCCTAATTGTATTAGGTTTGCTTCCTTAAGAAGCCAGGCTAAAATCTGGGAAGCTGAGTTGAGCTGAAGAAATTGAATAAAACAGAGTAATTTACATAATAAACCTTGAAACAGAATGCGAAAACATCAGAATGTTTCTGAAAGTGACTTTGAGATAGTACATTGGAGGGTTTTTTTCCATGCAGTAACATTAGCATAAGCAATGATTTATAATCAACCTATGAGACTATTCAGCTACTGGAATGTGCAGTTTAAAGATTTTTTTTTTTTTTTCCACCAGTGTAGGCATTTTTCATTTTATTGCTAATGTCATCAGTTTTTGAACAGTGAAGCATGGCAAGCCAGGTGTAATGCTGTCCCTCATTGTCCAGCTGTTGGCTCTTCAGTCCCTCACCTTTATTTGGAGTTTGTGCTGCAGGTCCTTGGGTAAGGAAGAAAGAAGAAGCAGGGCTGTAAAACAGATTTTATCGTGTTCTTTTTTCCCCCTCTCTTAGCCCTAACACTAGAATTCCATCTGAGAAATTTCTGCCCTTGCACCAGAGCACACTACTCATTCATTCATACCAACAGTCATTTGCAGCGTTGAGCTACGAACAAGATCAGGAAAGTACTATCATCAAACTGGATGGTGGAGGGAAGGGGAGTTTGGAGAGTTTGGTTTGTTTTAAAGTAGGTCAGGTGTTTGATTAGAGTGCATAATGTGGCATCAGAAATACTTGTGTGGTAAAGTGCAGGGTGATTGAAATTGATGATAAAAGGCAGGAATTTTTAAGAACAGTGGCTTCAGCACTGGGTGAAAGCTGGAAGGAATTAGAGATGCAATTCTGTGAATCTGGAAAGGGACAAGGAAGGGGGGGGGGGGGGGGAAGCTTTGAGATTTTGCCTGGAAGAGATTTGAAAACACTATTCCAAGTGGCCAGGACTAGCTAAATCTGTTTACTTCATACTGTTTACCAGACTACAGAGAGTAGAAATTTAGGGCACTATGACATGGTTACCATAGGCAAAATCTGGACAGAATGCAGAAGCACCATTTACAACAATAATGATTCTAGGGTTTTTTATGACGACTTGCATTGGAATGATTGAGCTGACTACTGGAAATTGGGTAGACTGCATTTCAAAAAGTCCTAAATGCTTGAGTTTTTTCTGAGGGTGTTTTCATTTGTACTTTCTTAAAGCATCAAGTAGTTAGATGCACGAATTGAGCAGTGAAATTTTTAATTTAAGAATCACCCTACTCTTTCCTGGGGGGTGGGGCAGAGTTGAGTTTGGGGGTAGAAAGCCACTTGAGCTATTAGGCATAAACAATCCCTTTATACCAGATAAAAGGTCTGGAACAATGGGCCATAAAAGCTCTATGTCTGAGGTAGGATGACTCCACTGCTGTCAGCTTTCAAATAGCCATCAAGACCTCCTTATAAAGATTTTGTCTCAAACCTTGACACAGGAAATGTCAGGGCAAGTTGGGAGGAGAATGATTTAAAGGCTGCCTGCATATGTGGCAGTGTGACAGCCCTGGGAGACTGAGGTAGCTCCTGTAGGTCCCTAAGATAGGCCAGATGCTTCCACAAGCTTCCTGAACTGCCCTGGAATGGGAAGGCCTAAAACTGGCTGAAAGCCATTTTAGAATGCTTTCCACAGGCTCTTGTACTTACATTTTTGGCTGCAGTTCCCAACTCCAAACTCATGTTTATAATACATAATTCAAACTCTCTTCATTTGTTCTGATGATTTGTCATAAAGATACTAAAACTAATTTTTCTTGGTTTGTTTTTAAAGAAGCTGAGCAAACAAGTCATTATGAAGTGCCTTCTGTTACTTTAGAATACTGATCACTGCTGTTTCCAACTTTTACACTAGTGTCAATACTTGCATTTGACTTAGTGATTCAATTCTGTCTTTTTTAGGCGGAGCCTATCCTTTGGTAAAAGAGTGGTTTGTCTATTTTGGAAATCCTCTCCAGCAGCCGGAGCTGATACAACCTGTACAACCTTCTATTCCAGGTAGAATAAAAACATGTTTAAATCTGAATTGAAGTAATGACATCATTAAAATCATGTTAGGTAATCCATCATCACATGTTTGATATGGAACCCAAAATGATTGTGGAGAACAAGGAGCTGAAGTAGAAATGCTGCATGCCTGTAATTGCTTGTAATTACCCTGAGTAATTATAACAGGATTCAGCTTTGAGCTACTATGTCTTGTTAAATCCAGTGATAATGCAAACATCAGTTCTAAAATGCAAACAATTTCTTAGAGGTTCTAAATACTGTTCCAAGGCCAGCATAATTGGTGTGTAGGGCCATATTAAAATTCTTCTATTAAGCTGATTGAGAGAATATGTTAACAAGACTGGCAGAGTGTACTAAAAATGGTCATTTTTAGATCACCTGTGACAACCCAAAAAGAGAATCTAGCTTTCAATAAAAAAAATAATTAGGCTATCTGTTTCTGTGAAGCTGTTTCTACTGTCTTAAGCATCAAGTATTTTGTGTAGTTTTATCTTCTTTCCTTTGGTAAAGGATACATTCACAAACACTTGTAATGAAATTAGTGTTGTGAGAATTGTTACATTTATGAGGAAGTATCATACATTTGGTGAAGAGATTGGGCACTGTATATGTTGCTCATTTCTTTATCACTAAATTGTATCATCCAGTACAAGTTTAGGATAGGAAGTAAACAGCACTGTATCAGTTTTGTTATTTCAGAGGGAAAATAGTTCTAATTGTTCATTTGTCCTTGCTATTTTGATCATAACCCCTCTATCTTCACTCTCACAGCTTGCTCTCTGTCTAGTCATCTCCTATCATGTGGGTCAGGAATTCAGAGGGTTTCTTAGTCTTTCATATGAAATGAATTAGTTCCATTGATCCACAATACTGTTGATATCTTGTTAAGAACAAATATTATCTACTTGATTTTGTTGAGCATAATTACCAGTGCTTCTTCCCTCAGTACCCACAGCTTTCTGTAGCAGTACTTGTTCTGATCTGGTCTAAATCCAGATTCAGAAGAAGTTGAAATGCATGCACTTTTTTTTTGTTTGTTTTCCTTAGGGATTGATTTAGAATCTACTGGTTTTTAATTTTCTAGAGTTATAGTAAATTTTCTTAAGGTATCCTAAGATTGTATATTTATCTTCATATTTGAAAGTTGTTTATTTAACGAGAGTCTTCAAATTCTTCAAAGGATGGCGGAAAACCAGTTGGTCTTTAGATATCAGCCTTTTCAAAATCCTTTTGAAAGGAACTGTTTGGAAAGAAATGAGTTATATAGACAAAATACAAACAAGGTTTCATTTGATATACAATAGTTTCACTGTCCAGTACCCCGATACAATATTAGGAGAATGATTATCTAATTGACTTGATGATAGCATGAAATTGCTGTGAAATTTTCCAAATGAATGTGGATATGCAGGGTAAAAATTGATCTGTCTTGGACAAGTGTTTTATTTCAGCATAGGGTGGTCTGGGAACATGCATTTGTAAAACAAGCAAACAAAACTCAACGAAGTATAAACCATACCTACATAGTTACATTTTAGTTTGCATGGCAAATATACTCTATTTGTTGTGAAATTTTCCTTCCCAGATAGCATAGTATCTTCCTCCCTTTTTGAAGAGGAATCCTCTCAATGTCATGTACTCTGGTTCTACTGCTCTGCAAACATGCTACAGATAGAACCCACCTTCATGTTGACAATAAACAGTATTTAACATCACTGTGTTTGTTTATAGCAACCACGTAAGAGGAGTTTATAAAAACAACATCTTCTCAGCCATAATCTTTACTAACTCAGTAACGAAAGACTGTACAAGCAAACTATTAAAAAAGGGGAGGAGGACTTCTAGTGTTTATTTTTAGTGCTCTGTTGTCATTCCTTCAGCGAACAAATATTTTTCTAAAATTTTTGCAGTCCATATTTGTATGCCTTACATTCGCTCATGCATCTTTTATTTTCCACAGCATGACTTTCTAATTCACCAAATAAGGTTCTCAACAGCGCATCACATTTTTCAGACAGGGATCATATTTAGAGCTAAATTTAAAGAAGTTGTTATAGGAAGTTAGAGTTCAAAGCTGTCAATCAAGAGCAGGTTACTTAAAAAGAGAAGAAACCTTACCAGAAACTATTTGAAAAATCACAGGTGCAATTAATCTGGGAAGTTTCTTTGTTTTATCTCTTTTCGAAAAAATTATAGCCTCATCACAACTACTTTAGAATTGTACTAAGAATATATGGGAAATCCTGACTCTATTAAATAATTTGATTTAGGTTAAGAAGTCTGGAAAGAATATTTGATATAAACTTTGAACTGTAATGCACACAACCATAAATATTTTAAATTTCACATTGCTCTTAAAGTAGAATTCCCACTGATTTTTTTGTGTGTGTATAAAAGAGCAGAATTGTCTTGCATCTGAAAAGCTTGCAGGTGATAGATGGAATGTTAGCTTTTTCTTAGAAAAACCCCCAAATCCTAAAGGCTGTAAGATGATAGCTTAAAATACATTTAAAATATAATGTGTATTATGTATATGTATTTTTCTTGAAGGACAATCTTCTGAATAGCATCTGCATTTCCTTGCATTTGATGTCTCTCTTCCTCCCTTCTGGAATGTTTCCTTTCAGTTGAATGAATGTGATCATGATGTTTCCCACACATTGACAGAGCAGCACTTAAATCGATAAAAAATGTTTCTGAGAAATGAATTTTGTTAGATCTGTGATCCAAGAAAATAGTTTAACATCCATATCTTGTGAACATAGCAGATCTGTTTGATATGTGTGCAGTTTATATGGAACAAAGGAAGTTTTAAAGTCTTTACTGGAAATTTATGGATTCTGCTTTTCATTTTATTCCTGAAAATGTGTAGGATATTGTAGCTTCGTACCACAGGAGTTTGGATGCACTTTCAGTATTCTAATGATTGAATCTTACAGGAATATGTTATGGATACACTTATGTTCAAAATGCTGTCTCTGGAATGTTTCTTTAATGGTCAGATTTAATTGGCATTTGGGTTTATGGCATATTTAAAATTGGCCACAGTTCTTGACAAGTTAATGTTGAGTGTTTCTAGCAAGTACATTTTTATAAACTTATTTTTATTTCTCAGTATTTACATAAGCATGTAATATGATGAAGTGTTGAAGTTTTATTACTGGTGTCATAAAATGAAATTTCAATAGTCATTACTTCAGATATGCGTGAACAGTTAATATTATCCATTAATATCTATATACACAATGACATGTTTTAAGTTGGTACAAATGTGAGGATCTCCTTTGTACAAGCCTTAAGTTCAACAGTGTCACAGTATTAATGCATTCTACAACTTTTACATGCATTGCATATACATAAATCAGTTACTGAAGTTCAGACAAATGAAATATTTATGTATTCCTTTGAAATGCTCTTGTTTATCATGATGCTTTCTATGTGACAGTGTCTTTAAATGTGTGAGTGAAAAGGAAAAAGGAAAAAATAATTCAGTCAATTCTTTTTCGCTTAACTTGTTGATTGTCCATTTCTGTGTCTAGGCAAGTAGTATTTCTTGACCTCCATGGAGGTCTTTGTGATGCTCTTCTTGGAGTTCCCAAGGACTACAGTTTACATAGTACTGTATAGTTTTCACATAGTTTTGTGCATGTTGAGAATAATCATAAGCATATGCAGTGTTTGAGTATCTCTGCGTAATTCATAGGAAATAAAAGGACCCCAGTAGAATAGGTCATGTTCACATGACTAATATTTATGGTCAAGTTGTATCAGTTCTATATATCTAAGTATGTTTTGTTCTGTTTCCCTTTTGTTACTTAGTTTTGGGATTATTTTTAGGTTAATTTAGTAAATAGATGTGTTCAGAAAGTAAAATATTTCTCCTCCCTATGCAAGTAAATTTCTCTCTTTCAGGAATGTTTTCTAATTGTATGTAGTGAGGATGCAACTAGAGCAGAGAACAGTTTTGGAGTTCTACTGTATATGAATCTTAGGTGTGTTGTCGACTGTACGCGTGATCAGCGAGTCATTAAACTTCAGTGTATTTGTTTCTTTGGTTTACTTATCTTTCATTTAAGGGTTAATATAATGGCTCACTCTTGGGTATTACATGGAATTTAACTACTGGTAGAAGAGACCCTTTCTGAAAAATAACACTTTTGGTTGGTATGTTCTAAAAGGAGATAGCGTCACATTTTCTTTCCCAGAGTAAATAATTCATAATTCATCAGTACCTCTTTTTCCCAGGCACAAGTCGATGTTGTTTCTGAAAGTATAAGCTGTTTATGGAAGAGATGTCTTGAATTTTTTGTTGAGTTCTCAATATAGATACATAATCTTGATTATTGATGTAGTTCCTGATTTTACTCTGAAGAAAGAAGGATTTCTATTATTAGGAATACCCCTGGATGTAATTAATTTAAAAAAAAAAAAACCAACCTGTACAGATGGAAAGAGTACTTTGCTTTAACTGATTCTTGGTGTATCTCTTCATATGCAGCTGATTGGGAACTTTCTGGAAAGCGAAAACCATCAAAACTATTTGAGTTTACCTGTGTAAAAATTGTCTCATACATTAAAGTTGCTTAGCCTTGGTAGGAAAAGTTGGCATTGTTTTGGTTTTATGCATGTTACATTTGCTTTTCTTCCTGGAAGTCAGTCTCTTTTTTTTTTTTTTTTTTTTTTTTTTAAGGCAGCAATTACCAGTATCAAAACCAGTAATCTGAGTTTTATTGTGCTGTGTGTACTGGCCCACTCACTGCCAGTATCTGTGTTATCACTAACCTGCATTTTTAACTCAAATCAAGCAACTGGTATTTTTTCTTAATATACATTATTTCCCTACAAAATAAGGTTAGAAACTTACAGATTGTATGATGATAGTTCTTTCCATGGTTAAAACTTTTGATGGGAGAGTTAGTCTTAAAAATAGTAAAAGAAACATCCATCCAGGGAGATGAAGAGAGCAAATACTAACTTCTCTTCCAGTTTCCCCCTCTCCAAATAATTAGTACCATTTGTTTAATGGGCTTTCTTGGCTAAATAAACATTGTCTATGTAGATTTCAGCACCTTGTCACTTTAACCATTTATTATCACCAAGTGTTCCTAACTGGACTACAGCTGCTGCATGTCACACAAAAAAGGCAAAGGTGTTACCAAATGTAGCTTAATTAGTCCACATTTAAAATTCACACTTCATTTTATTTAACTACAGAAGCAGCAGTATTTTATGGGAGAATTCTGTTTTTAATTGGGATTCCTCTGCATAACCAGTTAGTTGTTCTGTTTTTTCATGTGCATTAGTGTTTATTTTGATAATGGATTAAATGTAATTTAAATGGGGAGCAAATTTTACGTTAGTTCACACATGTCACAAGTTGGGAGCTGGCAACATGGGGTAAATGTTAAGGATTTAGAGGCCAAGGTGAATGATACTGTAGTAAGTCTGGAAAGATACATTATACATAACTGATGTCAGGTTTTTTGTGTGTGTTTGCAACAGCGTTATATACAGTAGCCTAGGGAGCACAAAAATACCAGATAGCCTTGGGTTTTGTTCTCAAACTGGAACCTACTGCAGAGGAGTCATACCAGCACAGTGTAGAGAATGCGTGCTTGCCAGCAGATGGTATAGGTGACCAGTTTGTTCATTGAAACAGATGATAGAAGGGAGGCAATGCAAGAATCCTTTCGGACTCCTGATAACGCTAACTCTAGGAGAGAGAGAAGGGAACAGATATGATTGTTTTCTGCTGAATCACTATTTTATGGTGAAGCTAACCTCATTCCATGCTGTGGATCCCCAAGGGAAAGGACACACTTGTGGGCAAACTTTGTTCTTGCAAAGGGTAAAAGCCTGTTGTCTCAAAGTTGTCTGTATTGTAAGAATTGAATTCGGTCCACTCTGCTTAAACATGCCTGTATTCAATACAAATTGTTTAAATTACAAGCCTTAATTTTTTGTTGGTTTTTTTTTTTTCAAATGCCAAGTTTTGTCAAATACATTTTCTTTTCAGCTCTGTGGTCCTTTCAAGTGCCAAGAGCAGATCAGTTGTTTCCTTTCAGATTGTAATGAGGTAGGCATGTTTTATCTTGTTGCTGCCAAGATAAATGAATGGATTTCTTTTGTAGGTGGAACACCTAATTTGAAAACATTGTGGTTTGCCAAAGGACCTGATGTGAAAAAGCAACGGTATAGTACATTTCTGGCATGCTTTCACCTTCAGGACGGGATGGAAGAGCTCCAAGCTCTAGAAGCACCTGTTGCAGCATTCTGCTGCTTGCTGGCCTATCTTATGATGCAGGTAACTGGGACAGTTGCTTTTTCTTCAGCTGTCAGCCCTGATAGATGTGATTGACTAAAACTATTTCTTGCTAGCCTGTGCTGGATTTTTCTCTTAAACTATGCCTACAGTAAAGTTTATCAAATATAATAGTACTGCATTACAGTATTTTTAATTACTCCATTTAACATGCATCGTCCTGTTCAAGAAACACTTGGGGTTTTTAGTAGTTAATCATAACTCTCACATGTCCATGACAGAATCCCTTGGGCATTTTAACGGAGAGACTATAAACTGAGGGATTTCCCCCACTTTTGGGGACCTGTTTGCAAATTAAAGCTTCTCTTTTTGTGTTTCCTTTGTGTTGTCAAAAGAAGACATTCCCTCAGGTGACTATGCAGTCTGTGCAAACAGGCAATATAAATATTTAGTCAGCTCTCACTGCTTTTTTCACACCATCTTGTCAATCTACACAGTTTCAAGTCAGAATTGAGGATATGGCTCTTGTCATTAAATTCTGAGTAATAGGGCATCATTAGGTAGCAATACTGTTATAATTCCAGACAGTTGGCAGCCTACAGACTACCTTAATTGTAATAGAAAGGAATGCAAGATTAAATACAATATTGCTTCATTATTTACTTTTCTCTATGGTATTTAATATATTGTCTGTACTTGCTTCCTTTCAAATGCTGATCTCGCAAGCAGATTTTCCTCTTCAAGAATGAGAAAATTATAATGCCTTTATCTAATCTGATAAACTCTATTGCACTTTTACTTACACTGAACTGCATTTTGTCTTTTGTTTTGCTTTTGCAGACTTCACTTTTCTCAGTAACAGATTTATACTGGTGTGTGAAACACGAAAACAAGCTCTCCCTGACTTTTCCTTTGTTTTTCCTTTATACGTGTTTGCTGAAACTTAGATGATGCATTGAGGACGTACATATGGGAATTATACAAATGATTCATATAGCTCTTTTTTTCTTTAATTTTTCTATAGCAGAGTACAAATGGAAAGTTTTGGAAGATGAAACTCATTAAACATAATTTCATGCCTTGCAGTTTAAATTCAGCAAGGTACATGTCAGGTACTTAGCTTATCATGTGCTTTTAAGTGTTTTTCATATTTGGATATGAAATCATATCCAACTGTTTCCGTTATTTATCTGTTTTCACTGTTTCATTTATTTATTGTGCTATCCTGCACACCTTTTCATATAGCAAGATTACTAAATTATTTGAGAAGCATTTCTTTAGTAGGATTAAGAGGAGGAGTAACGGGACAGAACACTGATTTTACTGAGCCTTGATCACAGCATTTTAACAAATTGGAAAAAAAAAGCTTGTTAGGGATATGGTTTTCAGAACTTAGTATCCAGTGGCCAGTGTTAAAAACAGAGATGAAAACAATTTTGCAGCTCATATTTTTCAACAAGAATAATAGCAGAGAGATCATGCTAAGTGTTTAGTTTGATGCAGGATTTTTCATGGCAGTGCAAGTTTCTCCACACCTGCCCCATTTTCCTGTTTCTCTCTGCCCTCTGAGTGGCACTGATACAATCTAGCCCTAGGGAACTGATTTGGATTAAAATGGTTTTTATTGCTGAGTTGTTTTAAACTTTCAGTAGTTCTCTGATATTGTCCATTTGTTTTATTGGGGTGTTTGAGAGGAAAACACAAGAAGCAAGAGTGTCAGCAGCCATGCTTTGAGCTGGCCATACTGCTTCCATTTGTTTTATAGCTGAGAAAACAATGCTTGTCTGGCTGTGGCCCAGTACTTGTCTTTACACTTTAATCTTACATTTGTATTGGAGAGGGAAGGTGGATTGTTACACCAAAGGTGGTGATTTAAGTTGAGCAATTGTAGGTTGCCTTGAAGCAGGCTAACATCGTTTCCTTCAGCTCATATGAGGGAGAAATAAACTTCTTCAGAATTTCATTATTTATCATGTAATCTAACCTAAAATTTAGGTTTTTGCAGGAACCGGCATACTGACCAACCCGTTTATGTGCAAGTGTTTAATGAAAACTTAAAATACACTTTTTTTTTTTGAAGTGAGAAAAAATTTCCAATAAGCAAATCTTAACTATGTAAAGAGAGTATCAATTTGAAGAGTAATTTTTTCAATGAGGGTACTTTTCAAATATCTTCCGAATTAAGAAGTAGTGAGAAAATTATAAAATAATAGGTCCGTCTTTAAAGTTGGGGAAGAGAGTGAATGAGTTCAAATGTCAAACTGTGGAGTCTCCAAAGAAAGGGAGAATTTCTCTTTCAAGCGTTTACAGTTTTGGAAGAAGTCTGACAATGGAAATGTGATAACTCATCAAATTCAATTACTGAATAAACTATTTCTCTAAAGAAGTGTTTTGATATTTGTGAGCATTTTGACTGATCTGCTTTGTTATGGGCATTTTCTTGCTGTTTTACCTGCAAGCAATCTTTGATTTATTTTTCTTAGGGTAAAACTGTGCAAGTAGTAAGAATTGGTTTTGTAGAAGAAAGTAACTTTTTCTGTTACTGCAAAATATATAAGATATGCAGGTTTAGTAAAACTCTTGTTGCCATCTACACAAAGGTGACACCTGACTTGAAATACAGGGTAAAGTAGGGCCATTACCAGATCTGAGCAGCCAGGTGGAGTTAATGAATACCGAGGAGCATTTTGAAAGCTTAAAACTTCTGATATCCCTCACATTCTTGTTCTTTATGCAAGTTTTAACAGCATTGTAGAGTGGAAGGTATTTTACAGTGGTACAAGCAGCAAGGCCTGATTTAAAAAAAATAATTCTCAGTAGTGGTTAAATAATTTCTATCTTGAGGAGGAAAGAATGGCTTACTCCTAAGCAAATAAACGAATGACATAATTAGAGATGGCTTCTTAGTGTTTTTTCTTTTTCTATTGATTTACGTCAATACTTTTTAAATTTTTCTCTCCTTCATTTTTTTGTCACTTTTTGATTTTTAATAGCCATAATAGAAACTCCTAATGGATTGAAATAGAATGTACACAACATTCCCCCAAAATCAAGCTGTTAAAAGAAAGACAATGCAGCCTTTTAACTGTACTGTAAGCCCACAATGCACATTTCCACACTTGGCAATAGAAACCTTCCCTCTAGTTCCAGTTGATGAAGAATTGTAATGCCTTATAGATTTCACTTAGAGCCCTCTTTATAGCCTCAAGATTTGTAACAGATATTTATTTGGTCTTGGTGCACATGTATAATCTATAATGTTCTTCTAAGAGGGAACAAGTGATCAGAACCGGACTGGTAGTGTCATAGAATCAGCCCAGCTGGTCTAGAGGCATTGTCTTTCTCCTGAGGTGACCCTGTGCCTCTACGGAATCTGAGTACTTTTTCACAACAGTAAATGCCCCCATTCTCCCTTTTCTGATAGAGGTATTAGAGCGAACTGTTACATTAATTTAGAATTTTTCTTTATGTTTTCCCACTTGAACATTTTAGGTTTAGTTTTCTTGCAGTTTTGAGTTCTTCCCACTTCAATATATAGCCTAAAACCCAAAAAGAATCCAAATATGTTTTGTTAAATCCTGAAATTTAGCTTAATATAGGTAATTGAAACATTTTAGATTATTTTTAAAGTTTACAGCAGATAATCATGTAAGCATTTGAAGGAAATCGTAATGGTCATCACATCTGTGGCTCATTCGGGTGCTTTTTATTGTTGATTATAAAACAATTTATATTTTTTTAAGGCTCATTTTTTTAGTATGTTTAATGTTAGGGAGATGAAGAAATTTCCTATTATTAAGAAACTCAAAGAGGAGAATGGAATAGCTGAAGGGGGAGCATTTTGTTTGGTGTGTGGAAATCCACGTATATACACTATACATAGGTATTGGGGTATGCATTTCATTTAAGTTATAAAAGTAAGTATTTTGTTCCCTTCAAGTGCCTTTTCCTAGTCAATGCATTCATGGTGGTCATAACTTTGTGAGGTCATTGATCTAAGTTTGATGTGCTTGAACAAGAGGAGTCAGTTTTCAGAAATTTCCTCTTCAGAGCCTTCAGCTAATGTGTTCTTTTTTCATCTTTATAGGTCAGTAGCCTCTCTCTGGAGGACTTAAATGCATTTGTGGCACTGATTCTCTGCCTCAAAGGGAAGTCAGCTGCTCAACTGGCAGGTTTGCAGGTATGGACTGGAATAATTGAGTAACATAAAAAGTTCATGGTAACTTTGGTATAAATATTTTGGGGGAAAAGTCTTCTACATGAAGTTTTTTCAGATACAGGAACTGAAGGTCATGGTAAATATATAGGCTTTTAATGTGCTACATTTCAATATTTACATTTAATGTGCTCAGTTAATACGTTTGATAATCATGTAAAAAAAATAAACAGAACATTTTCTAGTGGTTGCAGTGTTAAGGTGAGTAATTAGTTTCAGGTTTCTTCTTGACTTGGCTTCCAGCTGATGGAAAATTTGCAGTGGTGAATCCCGTCTTGCAACATTGCTTCATTCTTTTTTCCTGAGGAGGGTAGTGGTTTGGGACATAAGTTGCATGAAAATCACTGCATTAAATAAAGTTTAGTATTACTACTTGTGGGAGAAGATAAACATAGCATAAACCTAACCAGAAAAAATGTCTTGTTATCTAATGTGGCCCACTGTAATGAAGACCTTTTGGATCACACTATTCTATAATTATTCAGAAGTTCTTTTAAAAATTTTTATATACTCTGTGCAAATCTGCTTTTTTCCTTTCTATCTTCTTGCATCTACACGTGGAAAAGCAGCTTCCCAAATGGTTATTGCAGCAGAACTATCTAAATAGTTCTACTTGCATATCTAATTATACAAGAGTATTTTCAATCTCATAGTTTGAGATTGTGTTCAGTACAGCACAGACTGCACATGTCAATGGCTGAGTTGTGGGTTTACTTAAAAGTAAGGGAAGAAAGGGTTAGAAAGGGTTGGAACCTTAATGTGCCTTCACTGAAAATCTTGCCTATATTTCCAATAAATTCTGTTACTTTGAACAGTCCATATTAGAATTTTAGAAGTATTTTTGCTGATAGCAAGGTAAACCAACCACTCTTGTTACTATCCATTCAATTCTAGAGCACGGGGACTAAAATAACAAAACCGGTGTGATTCCAGTTTCATTATTTGATTCATTATAACAGGTAAAGTCCAGACTCCTATCAATTTTTTCTGAATTCATCACAAATTTATTCTGCAGCTGATCACATATTAGATCTGTGTAACAAAAAGGGAGCAATGAGATAAAGGCAATATGGAAAACAGCAAAAATGTGGGATTTATTACTGTCGAAGACATTATTGCACAGTGTTGCACTTAACATAGGGCGCATCATTATTTTATCAAGTCTGTTGTGGCAGTCGTTCAGTAAAAGCATAAAGGAAGCCAAGCATAAGCAGGAAGTGTTGAAACAATTTGTTTATAGGTGCACTTACAGTAAGTTTCTAAAGTGCTTGAAAGCTTATTCTGTTTGAATTAGATGTCTTTGTGTGATTAATTTGTGCTATGGTTCTATGAAATTATAAATCTGAGTGTTGCATCCAAAGATGTAATATTAATAAATGTATACTACTTACCAGCAGTCATTCTACTACTTCAAAGTCGTCCACAGAATTTTGTAACTTTCCTGCAAAGTTGATGGCAAATAGGATACTGTCTGCTTTTCTATTGTTGACATAAAAGTACATGAAAAATGAAGCTGGTCTTATGCTGTCTGTGTATCACTCTATGAAAAAGTGAACAGTATATTGTGGAATTGAGTTATGTGTGCTATTGACAGATACTTTTCAAAGTTACCTCATTCTGCTTCTTATTTAAGCACTTCATGTACTGATGCATAATGCCTTTTGCTGTGCTAAAAACCAACAAAAGTTTGATACACTGCAGCTGAAATTTTTGTATTGGGCTATTTTGTAGAGCACTGCCTTCTCTTATTCTATTGAAATTCACAGTAGTGCCTTTGGTAATAGTTTGAGCCAGAATAAATCCCTCTGAAGAGAATAGTGAGGAAAGATTTTGGCCTCTTTCCCTTCTGAAGTTGTGAATAGGTGAATAACAGTTTCAAAACTTTCTTCTGTTGCCTTTAGATCAACGTCCCTTCCTGTGTTTTGATGACTTGGGTCTCCCAGTGGAAAATAGTTGCTGTTTCTCAGTTTGTTGTGTATCTCTGACTTGTCAATCTATATCAATAGAAGATGTTATGTTGTATTAATTGCCATAAAAATACTTCTTTTCTTCATATATAAGCCATCTGTAATTTAATGGTAGCATCAGGATCAATTTGAAGATTTGTATGAGGTTAATCTCACTTCACAGGAAGAGTATAAAATGGTCTGTTTCTTGTTTCTGTGCTTCTGCAGTGTGGTGTGTCGAAGAACTTAATGTCCTGTGAATTTTCTCTTGGAAAGGCAGGAGACTAATAAAATATCTTTTATATATATATTCTAAAAATAATGATCAATAAAGCAAGCTCTCTGAGCATTGTAATTCAAGCATCTAATTTTCAAGATTCCACCTCAGAATGTTTTAAATTATTTTTACTTATTACTGTGTTTATTTAGGAGCTTTAAAAAATGGAGTTATGCTGTTATTTTAATAGTTAGTAAATAGGGTATCAGTAGGTATTTAACAGCTGAATTTCCTAGGTATTTGTGTTTAAAATCGAGGGATCCAGGTGCAGTGAATTACGCTAGTACATAGCTAATTAATGAGTTTTATAGTAGGAAACCAGATGAATAGAGTTTAATCTGTTTAACATACCTTTTATTCACCACTGAGAAGTTGTTATGATCCCTAGAAACAGCCTAATAACAGAGCTTTCAAGGAAGTTATGTTAAATTTAGTCAGCATCTGCAAAAATTTATGAAAATGTTTGCTCATTTGCAATTTTGGACTAACACTATATTGTTATTTTAAATGTAGAAAAATGTTTGCTCCTTGTAAATGGTTTTGTGAAGGACACTGATTTGATCCAAAAAAAATTGCTCTGTTTCTGCAAAGGACTCCATTAGCAAATATGTTTTAGCAGAAGAAAACTTACACTGTGAATTATGAGAGAAAATGTAAATAGAGCCTGTTCTTCTGATAGGATGAAGAGAACTTTTCAGCCTTCACTTTCAAATCTGCTTTCTGATATGCTGTCCATATTTCATAGTTAATGAGATCCATAAACCAGCAAATTGATGAAACAAAAATCTCTGTGGTTTGAATAAATTGGGTTAAAGCCATAAAAAATATGGTTTATCTCATGCTGAAAGTAAGTGGGCTGTGGACATATAACTTAAAATGCACATTAAATATTACTTTCTGAGAATAACATAATGTTTATACATGAAGATTTGATTATTTTTCAAGATCGATGGTTTCAAAATACCAAGATGTCTACATGATAGAGAAGAGATTTTATACATTCTTGTAAGTTTTTTTTTCTAGTTTCCTTGTACCCCCCTTATATGGTAGATTAACATACTGCTTTGCCCAAGCTTCCCGTAGAGCTTATACATAAGGTCAGAATTAAATTTTGGACCCCAGGTTGCTTATTTCCCTTCTTGCTATTTTCATCTGGTGTGTGGTTTTGGCAAGAAGCCCAGAGAGCCATCAGTCTAACTTCGAGGCCATTGTAGAGAAAAAAAGGCACCAGCAGTTGTGCTTCAGTCTTGTTTCTTATATTGTGCTGGCCCTGGTTGTCTACAAGTGCAGTTATAGATCATCTTTCACCTGTAAAGCATGTAAAATACTCCCCAAACAGGAGAGGCCATAATGATTTATAAACGCAGACATGTTTTTTCTAAGATTTCTCTAAATATGTGAATGTATGAAAAATTTGTATTGGAGGCGTGAAGTTGTAAAACACATCTTTGTGGAAGTTGTGGCCAACAATGAGATGAAAGAATTTGGTTAAAAAGGAAGTACACCTGGAAATTGGTAGATGAAATTCAGGTCCTGTTAAATGCTTTTAGAAGTGAACTGTATGTCAGAAAATATGAACTCAAAGGTAGTAGCAGATGCATGGATGGACATACACATCACTGCTGGAATTTATGGCATTTACAAGCTCTTTATAGATTTGCCATAAAATAATCCAGTTGTGCCAGAATATCTGCTTTGGAGTAGTTATATCTTTTGTGCCACTTGTAAAAGGAACAGCGTGGCTGTGTATGAGGTATAAGTCAGTCAAGTGCTGAAGTGTTTTCCTTCAATTTTTCAAGTGCTTTCAGTTATTTAAAAAGTGTTACTGAAAATGAGCATGGTTATTTTAGGTCTTAAATGAAAAGCTCCACAGAGCTTTGCAATTTGATTGCAAATGAACTTTCACAAAATACATATTAAATATTACTTAATTAGCTTTTCAAATAATTTTTAAAAATACTCAGCAAACTACTGAACTAGTTTGACAAGGAGAAATAGCTTTAGCAAGAACATAGCTTTAGCAAGAACAGTAGTTGCATAGAAACTTTGCATACTTTCTGTTGTACAGTGTCATAGAAGCAAAATTATCTTGGTAATAGTATTATACCGATATTACTCAAGATATTTTTCTCTGAATATTTTCCTGAGGGATACTTAGCCACATTCATGCAAAGCAGCATTGTGTTTTAGAGTAGTGTGTAGGTATCTTGGTTAGGGTCACTCAAATTTCAGAAGGATGTTGCTAAATCCATTCTGTATTTTTAAACTTGGTATTCTTTCCCCCTTGCCATGTGGACAGAAAAGAATAAATAATACCCAGATTCTGAACATTCCATAATTTCAATCTTCTGATCTATCTGGCAAGCCAAGCTACATTTGTCAACACCATTAGATATGATACTTTTCAGACAGACTCCAAACAGTCTTTGTGAGCGATCTGTATTTTTCAAAATATAATTGTTTTTTTAAAAAATCCTTTCTCCCTCAGGAAGTATATGTTTATTGTGCCTATGTTACTGTTTCCTAATAAATAATTGCTTGAAGTCTAATTGGATGGAGTAAAACATAAAATAGAAGTAAGAATATTGTAAAGATCTCACAGATAAACCTCTCTTACATACTCAGGACCTGCTTCTTTGATGTATGTTAGTATTAACTAAAGTGAAATTTGAGTGCATTCCCAAATGCTTTACTGAATCGGGGTTTATATTCCCACAAAATTTGCATCTGTCAAAAGTGTTTTTAAAATGATAGGTGAGATTGTAACTGGCAGGGGTGGGGAATGGGGGGGATTGAGGTGGTTTACTGAGCTTGGCACTGCTTCCCAGCCCATTCTCTCATTTGCAGTCCTTAGGTTTTCTCAGTGTTCTGGACTAATCTGGAAGAAAAGTGCAGCAGTATGGGATGCGATTGCAAGCTGAGATGAGTTCAGTCCCTGTTCAACCTCAGAAATGTAACTTTTCATGTCCTTAAGATAGTCTTAAATGAACTAGTCTAAATAGAAACGGCTCAAGTCTTCAAGTAGCTAAATTAGTTTTGGTTTTAAACATTAAAAAAAAAAAAATTACATGATTAATCAAGAGAAAGTTGCATTAAATGAGCCTGCTTATATTACATCTGTGTATTAAGGCTGAAAGTTTTCAGACATCTATACTATGCTTTTAATAACTCTTGGCCTCTTGGGCCTGCATTCCTAGTTCAGTGGGCTGCCTTTGTACTGCAGAACCTCTTTATTTTCTCTATTGACTTCAAAATGGTGGGTATGCATCCCCCAGTCTGTTACTGAGGGTGAAGTATTGCACTTGCATGGATCAAGTGTTAGTGCAAATACAGTTATATCTCAGGAGGTGAATTTACTCACTGCTTACAGCATTATTTGAAAGTCCCATCTCTCAATCCATTTCTATTATCATAAGCATTTTTTTAAGTTCTGAGGAAATTCAAGTTTTCCTAGTCCTGTTGCATGGACAGCTGGGTCTACCTTTCCTTGCTGCTGTTGGTTCATAAACATACAAAAAAAATTTCTTAGGCTAACATATTCAGTTTCTAGACAAGATTGCTGTTCTGCATCACTCTTCCCCCATTTTCTTCTTTACCAAATTTTGTATATTTATTAATATTATTAGAGTCTATTTCCCTGAACATTTTTTACATTTGACATAAGCTCTAGTATCAGAATTCACATAACTGTGTGAATTCTGTTATGTGTCACTGGCACAAATACAAACCCCAGCATGACTAGATCAGCTCTTCTACCTTCTGAGAAAAATGCATTCATTTAGTTGGATTCAGTTTGCTTATGGAGAAAATCTTGAGCAAGATTTTGAGCAAGGGCCTTAAACCTTAAAAGAGAAGTTTTGTATTCCTTTGTGGAAGACATTCTTGCATTTTTCTCCATAACTGTGTAAGTTTGCTTTGCTTTTCCATGAGCTTTCTTTCCCATTTACTGCCCTGTAGCTCATTATTAACAAGGTTTCATCAGCAAGGAAATAGCAGCAATGTTTCAGTTATAATTTGCTTTTAGACTTTATATAGCGTAGGCAGTTTTTCAGGATGTTTAAGGTAAAAGACAGTCTGGAATCTCAGATAATAAAATTACTGCTAAATTTTAATCTATTTTGCAGAAAGTGAGATGTAGTTTATTGCTAATGAGGGTCATAAAGCTCTCCCCAAAAATTAAGCAAACTGACAGCTTTGAAAAGGTTAGAGATAACTTATTGCAGAGAGGGAAAATAATAATTTCTGGTATCAACTGACATTTTCCTGCCAAGTTTGTGTTGGTCAAAGTGTACGTTTGCTCATGAGAGAAATAGTTTTCATTTCCTTGCCTATTGTATGTTAGAAGGAACAAGCAGTACACGAGGGCTGGAGGTGGTGTTTGCATGACATAGGTGGGGTTGCTCTCCGTTGCCTGTAAGGGCTGACCTGTGTCCCCACAGGGCAGGTGATGTGCAGGGGCTGAAGCTGGGGAGGGAAGGGAGCGTGCCGTCAGGAAGCGGTGGCACGCGTGCACCTGCCTGTCATCTGCTCAGGGCTGCCTGCACCTGCCTGTGTGCCCCTGTCACGCCTGAGCAGGAATGCAAGCTGCACATCTGTCTAGGCTTTCCCCAGAGAAGCAGATGGCTATGTGTAACTTTGGAGGAGCAAAAATGTTCTCTGAACTGACCTAATGAGCCATTTATAGGTGGATGGAGAAAGAAGATAAAACAAGCCTGTAGGCATATGCTTACAGTCCTTTGTAGGGTGTGCTGGAATTTTTCAAATTACTATAGTAGAAATGTTCATCTTGAAAGTATCAGAAACAGCCAGGCTAACCAAGAACTGATTTGTTCCCTTCCTTTTCAAGTGTATTCTTGATTGACATTATCATTGTGCAAGGGTTAAAAGTCAAGGTGGTGTCCAGTTCCTATCTGTTGCTTCCTCTATGACTTTGGTCAGATTGTTCAGTTCTTTCTCATATTTTAGTTCTTGTAATGCTTATGTATCAGTAGTCTCAATAGTAGAAGTTTTTGAGTCAAAAGGGCTTTATAAATGTGAATTTTAAATGTATTTTTAACAACAACATTGATGTCGTGCATATATTCTCCTCCCCTTTAACTATATTTTGGGATTATTTCATTTGATGTTCACTGAACTATAACCGAGATGTGGTTAAAGAGGCTTTTTCTAAAGAAATGGAGCTGTGTTAAAAGTGATACATGTACATTATAACATCCCTTACTGGCATTATATCTTAGCACCTCAAGACATCATCACTTGTTAAGACAATTCTATCCCAGTGTTATAAATGAGGAAACAACACACAGGGACAATAAACACCAGATGTGTAAAGGTGGTTGTGTGCTACCTCCAAACAAAATTAATGATTTATGGGGCGATTTAGTTAATCGTTTAGAAATCTAATCAGCATGTCTAGTGTCACACTAGCACTAGTAGGAAGCATATGCAGATTAACTAAAAAGGTATATTACATTCAGCTGAGCTGCTATATGTTTCCCTGGTAGATTTAAAAGAAGAGACATTAAGTTCCTTGCCAAATGCGAAATTATGTATGTATTGGTTTTATCAAGGACAGTTAATACATACCTAAGTATTGTTTCCTATTTAGCAATAGTTTTCTATTTACTTTATGTGTATAGGACACAAAGTCGTCTTGGCAGAAACTATTTCTATGATAGGACTGAATTCCATAAGTTCCTACTAAAGTCAATGCGAGCTTTACTACTAAATTTAATAAAAGCGGATCTATGTCAATGCACTTTTGAAAAACCACCCCTCAGTCTGCTCAGTGTTAATTACTTTTTACAAAATTACACGATTGTATGTTGTATTTGTACACTGAGGCTTCAATACAACAGAGGCATACTTCAGTCTAGTACAACGGCAAGTAATATTTTTTCAGTTATAGGAGACTGAAAGCATAGCGGTTCTGCAGGAAGTGTCTTTTGGCACAGCACCTTGTGTCAAAAAAAATAGGTACCTTTTGTTTTAAAATCGCTGTAAATCAGCCATCCTGAGGCTGGAATGTCAGTGAATGCTTATTTCATCAGCAGAGTGCCTGCAGAGTCCAGTGCTGGCTGAAGTGCTGAGATCACAAAGTTTGGCTTGTTACAGAGCATAGTGATTTAAATAGCATTCTTCTCCATGTTAAGTACTCCTTTTAAAATGGACAAGTTACTCTCATAAAGACTGTTTCCCTATTTATAGTCAATTTGTTCTGACATAGCGCTGATACAAGAAAATGTAAAATATTACATGTAAGTTATATTACTTTCTTCAAAACCTTTATTTGTAGTCAGTTCTTGAATAGCTCAGAAGACTGTCTTTATGCAACACCTGTGTGCACTAAACAAGCATTCTCTAATTTCACTGTATGTGTTCATCTAAACTACGCATAGGGTTGATGTTCTTGTGCCAAAAGGTAGCAACTTTCAAGCCATGTATGGCAGTTTTCCATTCCAAAAGAAATAGCTGTTCTGGAAGTGGATACTCTATTGCAGCTTAATTACAAATCAGTTCCTAGTATCTTGATCATAAATTGTAGGCTGGCAGCTCCTTTCACAGGTCATCTGAGAATGCTGTGTTGATTCAGGGTTTGATTTGTCTTGGACCTCAGGATTGTTGTGAAATAGAAGCAGATCAGTTCTACTTTTCTTCCAAGCTGTGGACTTAACACCTGGAAAATTCCTCAGCCAGAACCGTTTACCTTGGACCATATTACTTCAGAAGGTGAACCATAGTATCAACAATCTTATTGTGCAGCTGCTTTGCAATATGAAGAAATGCTAGGAGAAAAAAAAGAACAACAAAACCTGTATTGCACTATCAAACAGTATTTGGTCTCCTGGAATTCTCTGTACTAAACATCTTAGTTCAATGACAGTTTTATCTAAAGAGCTTGTATACCAGACATGACATTAGTAACAGTTGACATAATGTTTTTGGAAACTGCAGCGCTTCAGGTGTACTAAATTTTGTGTATTGTAATTCTGCCGAAGTTCACTGGTCTTTCTGTTGGTTTCAGTAGAAAATAGATCAGGCCATTGAAAAGTGAATACACAATGCAGCTTAAGAGAGGGAATGGTCGTACATTAAGAAAACTGAATAGATCTTGAACATCTACTCTGACTCTGGGAAGAAAAGAAAACAAAACTATTTTTTAAGCTTGGCTAATTAAGCCTTGGACAGTTTTAGCAGTGAACTCCCACCTATCAAAATTTCTTTGTAGTCACAATGATATCTTAATCCATGGCAGTGGTTTCACAGTACACTGTGAAAAATGTCCACAAGATAGGCCACCAGACAGCAGCACACCGAGCAGTTGCATGCCTAACCAGCTGTCATTTGCCAGTATAGTCTGTGGCTGTGAAAGGAGACCCCTGCCTTAATAAAGGTAGCCAAGCACACTCTGCTGAGTAGTTGACTTGGTGGCAGAATTTTTACTCCAAAAACTTTGTTCCATGGACCAGTCCTGTGGTTAAACAAAGGGAAAGGACCAGGGTAAGTGTGGGTAAGAACTTTAGATCAGGAGTATGGTCAAGATGCAGGTAGTGTCAAATGAAGCCTCTCATTTGAAAGATTTTGGTAAAGGAGCTAGTCAGTATAGAGTAGCACAGAGAAATATATAGTGAGTGTCAGAAAGTAAGGAAGTGGGAGAAGTTTGAAGGCTTACAATGGAAACTTAACTGGAACTAAGAGGGAAGTGACCTTCTGTATGTTTTTTAAATTTTTGTGTCCCCTAATAACTTTTGAATATGTCAGCTAATTTCAACCATGTTTGACAAAGCTGTGGGAGTCTCTGAGAGAAATAAGTTACTGCCCATTGGTTTAAATAGACAGCTGGGGATAAGGGGGAAGGCACTCTAAATTGCCCAACAGGAGGAAGCTTTAATGTGACATCACATTATTAGGGCATCCATGTGAGAGGGAGGCATTGCTACAGGCCTGGGAAAAATTTTCAATTACTGAACCATTTCAGATGCCAGTGGCATAGCACATAGAGGAGTCCATCAGTTCCTGGTATAGATGTACCAGGAGTCTGTCAGCAGTTTGTCTCCCATCAGGGACAAACGTTACTAGTTGCAAGGGAGGTTAAGCTACCAGTACTTCCCCTTCTGATAATACTGCAACATTTAACTACTGTATGGAAAGAAAAAAAAAGAGAAAGAAAATGTGATCCATAAGAGTTTTCAGAGTCCCAAACAAATAAAATGTATTTTGCTACCGAATAAATCCAGTATTATCTGTATGATGGAAAGGTGAGAAGGTTCAAAGATAAGTATGTCACCAAAAGCATGAGCTTACTATTTAAGACAGTAAAAACTAAAATAAATCCATTCAGTTTTATAGAAGGGACATGGGCTGCTGGCTGGGCTATAGTCAGATGGCCTGATAACTGTAACTCAAAATTTATGCCAATATTTTGTAAACGTCACATGTATTATGGACTGTCATTGGCCCAATAATCACTTAGATCAGAGTCGGGCAGTTGTGACTAAAAGAAGAAAAGTAATGTTATTTTAATCTCTTTTAAGGTACTAGTGTACAAATAAACTGAAGGGGCTAAACTTTTAAACTGGTGATATTTATCATCATAGGAATGTCATTTATGCTGGGTTTTATTGTAGATAAGATTAAGAGCTCAGATAAAGGCCAATATTTTTGAAAATTAATTAAGAAGTGAGAAACAATCTTTTTGGAACTGAAGGAGATTTTTATCTGGTTTCAGATTGATTAGCAGTAGGACTTTTTTGTTACTATTTTGTAGGGTGCTTAAATTTAAAAGCAGTTTTGAAGCTTTTTTTAGGTTGCCTTCATTGGTTTAATGTAAATAAGTGTTGTTCCACAGAGAGGTATCATTTTACATCAAACGCCTGATAAAACCCAGTAAATAACCTTTCCTCAACATATAAACACTAAACAATTGGGTTGTTTACTGCTAAATATTTACTTCGAAGCCTTAGAAGTGTTTAAAAACTGGTTTTTCTAGTTTCTGTTGCAGCAGATGCCCTCATAGGATCTCTTTTCAATCCCCATTTTCCTTTGCACACACCTTGTTTAAGCAGGAAGAGCTTAATTTAAACTGTTATCTTTTATCAGAATAAACACTGGTGCTCCTCTTCCCCCTGAATTTGACAGGTCAAGGAAGCAGGTGGTATACTACACTCCCAGCAGCCTGTTGCTTAGAGCTGACTGATTCCAAGTAAACGTACTGTTTCACCAGCTCATCTCTGCAGGGTAACACTGCATAAGTTTACCACCGTTACACCAGTTTACGTTATCTTTGCTCAAGAACAAACCATGTAGTTCCAGCACGGAGGGGTTTTAGCATCTTTTGACCACACTGTGAATTTATACTAATGGCTGGAGACAGGAAGATCTGGAATTCAATAAAGGACTCAGTCTTTTGCTTGAAAGAATTTGTTTAGTGGTACTTTCCATTGCAGAGAATTTAACTTTAGTGAAGTTGTCATCAGTTGACAGTTCATCTCTTTTATATCTGGAACACAATGTGCCTTACCTCTCCCAGGCAAATCTCAGCCTTACTGTTTTAATGACAAGTTCCTGAGATTGGATCTAGCTGCTGCCTTTATAGCTGAAGCATAAATTGCCTATGGTTAAATATTTGATCATTTAAGGTACAGGTGAGTATGGGGGAAGTAGTGTAAGAAGGTATACTGATAATATACTGACTGAGTTCAACTGCATCTAAAAAGAACCAGTTAAACTAGGAAAGTATTCAGATTTTTATCACCATCACTTGAATTCCAGCAGTTCATTGCTTGAGTCAAATTTCATTGATTTTTAATTATTGTTCTTCAATTGATTAGTTTAAACTAGAAATTAGCAAATACCAACCTGTCCTTGAATGTTGTGTTTTCCTTTTTATAACAGTGTGGATTGGGTGGGGAACGGGGGGAGGAAATGCCTCATGTAATTTTAAGTTATTTCTTTTTAAATGTTAGCCACAGTCATATCTTCTCTATTCAGCACAACCACAGGAATGGGGCAACAGATTAGGAGAAAAATTAAATGCATAAGAACAAGTTTAACCTAAGTAACAATTATTAATACAAATTTTTTTCATTGAAAAAGTGTGTTTCCAGAATGTTGTTGAAAATCCTACTAAAGGAACCAGTTCTTAAATGTAGTGTTTAGTGCGTTGAGATGCTGTGCACAGATGATGTGTAAAGCAGCACAAGTAAAGAATTGTAAAATAATTACCGTATCTTTACCTTTCTCCTTGGTTTCTAGAAATTAAGATACTGAGGTGACTTTGCCAGTGGGTGTGGTTCTGGCCTTCATTTGTATCTGCTGACATCTGGCACATTCAGATACTTGCCCTCACATTTCAAGTGTGGTAGAACCTATTCATCTTTTTAACAGAATTTGAACCCTCTGAACTCAGTAGAGTGATGAAGGAGTTGTGGGGCTTTTTAGTAAGTTCCTGAAAATAGGTTGTTCAGCTTTCAAAGTGCATAGCATAAAGTTTACACCTCTATCAAAAAGTCACTTCTGAATCCACAAAGAAGACTCAGAAGAGTAGTAGCATTTCCTTAAAACATAAAGGTCTTTTTACACGCTGATTATTTTTTAATTATTATTTAGTTAGATGTAATTTGACCTGGAAATTTGCATTTAATATACAAGATCCATGTATTTTCCTTCCTGAAGTAAAAACTCTTGAGCAGAATATACAGTCTCTGGGTCTAGATTTGTAAACTGCTCCTGTGAGCAAACACTTTCCTTCTTGCAAAGCGTCTTTCTGTGGTCAATGAGGATGCACACCAGCACAGAGATCAGCCTGAACTTGTGATCCACGGGCTAAAGCCCTGTGTTTCTAGCACAGAAAAAAAGTCATGGTATGATTTAAGTCTATGATGATGGATCTTCTAGCAAAAATATTTCTCAAATTGTTAGAAAAAAATATTATACATTAATAAAGTGGGCACTGTAACACTTTTCTAAGTCTTTTCAAGTGGGATTACCCACTTCAGCTCAGGCCTTCTAAACACAATATTAGTAACCTGTGCTGCAGTGGTACTAGAGGACTGTGAACTTTGAGTTCTCTTCTCAGTCTTCAGTTAGTGTTGGCAAATAGGAAAAATAATATTTTTCCCCAAAAGCTGAGATGGTGGGGAGCTGCTGTTGGTAGGAGCAGCAGCAGGGGCACAGCGCAGGCAGCTGATGCAGGAGGAGCAGTTCTCACGCACTCTCTGTCTCTCTCACACAGATGTCATCAGCTGGTGGTAGGAGTAGCAGCAGCGGGATCACAGGGGTGTATCTCACATGATTCACTGGGGTCCTAAGTTTATAAAAATAGTAAAAAGAACAGACACAATTTCCAATAAGAAGTAATCTCTAGGGTGTAATGCCCTGAAAGGCAAGCCTTCCTTTCTTTTGGAATTTTCCACTTCTCCTCATCATGACGTCTTTGCATTGCAGACACCAAGCAGTTGTGAGCATTCCCATGGCAAAGCAAGTCTGTGGTTTGCCATGTGCACAGGCTCATTGTTATAGACTCACTGTGCTTTCATTTTCTTTGTTTTTCATTGCCCGACATGGAAAATAGAAACTACCCTTTAGTGAATGTGTTTCCTGTCTTATTTTAATAAAGAAATCACTGTTAATAGTTCTTGCCTTGGTCTTGCCAATATTGATTTCCATTTAAAAAGCAAACCTTACCTGATATTCACACATACACACACACACACACACACACACACACACCCCCCCAATACTTTAGTGTTTTAGGAAAGTTCTAGTATCCCTAGACAGTTAAGTCTTCTACCTGTAAAACCTGTCACTAGCAACATTATTTTATCTTTTTAACCAGTATGTCTCAAGTGTAGTTGAAAAGAGCACAGCTAGGGTTGTATTGGTGGCTCAGACTTCATATTCACATAGGCAGAAGTGGAGATCAGCATCAGTTGCGGTACTGCATCGATCTCCAGCTTGAGACAGCACTCAAAGTCCTCTTCTGTATTTTACCATTTGTGCATCACCATGAAAAGCAAAATTTTTCAAATTCTCATTTAGACACTTGTTCTACAAATACGTATGCATTTGTTTTGCACTAACTTGAAAAAGGTTACTGAAGAAAGCTGGTTTAATCACATATTTGTGTTGGGTCTACGCTTAGGGTTTTCAGAATAAAATAAAGATATAAAAGCTTTATTTTAAGACTTATCGCCTAGATGGCATCCAGTGTTCACATATAGTATTAGTAATCTGTTCTAACAGTTGTTTTACATCCTTGGTACCAGTGGGATTAAAAAATACAGTAAAAACATCTTTGTCAGTAAATGACAAAAAGGTATGAACTAATAGTTGTATAGTACACAGCCATTAAATTAGAAAGTGGAAAATTGTGTGCTGCAGATGACAGCATTTACTGTTTTCTTTCTGCAGCTTAAATACTTGTTTTCATTATTCTTCATTTCATTATACTTGTTTTCATTATTCTTCATTTCATTATACTTGTTTTTGTTATTCTTCAGTTTGTTTTCAGCAATTAAATCTTTTGATGTTATCAGCCATTACTGATAATTCAGTGACAGAAGATACTGATTTGTATGACAGTGAATTTCAGTCTTGTTTTGTACTGATGTATAATAGAGACTGTTAGTGGTATAAAACATATTTACATAAATTTGGCCAAGTATGATGCAGCTGGTTGATGTGCTACTATCACTCTTGGCCTCTACTGCTCATTGTAGCTTGACATGTCCATTTTCCTTATAGCTTAAGAGCAAAACTTTACCACTTGTCAAAGTGCTCTGAAGTATATTATTGAAGTTATTTAAAGTTCAATTTATTGTTTCATTGAGGACAAGACCAGGGTGCATAAATTTTGAAAGAATTCCCTTGCTGGATTAGTTTGCTGAAAAAAAAGGGAATTCTGAGGATTCCCAGCCGTTCTTACTCTTTGTACTTTCTGCTCATAAAGTCTTACTTTGTGATCACAAACCAAGCAGATTCCATTTTAAAGCTTGTAATGATGTGGACTCATTTCTTTAGCAGATCTTGAGATCTGATTAGGTGATCAGAAACAATCTGGTTAGTGCAATGTAAGAATCAGCTGCAACATGATAACTGGCTGTGTGCACTCTTACAGTCTACTTTAGTACAAATAATACTGGTTCACTTAAACTGCATTCCTCTTTCAGGTACCCTTCAGCATTGTTAAATGGTTTGCAAAAACCTGATTTACTTGCCACAGCAAGAGAGACAGTTATGAGTGTGCATGTAGTTACTAGTCTCAGCTGGCAAAATGATAGCTTACATCTGGAGGCAATAACTTCCTGAAACTCAGTAGCCTGATTCCATACTGAAAATACTTTTATTTTAAAGACAGAGGAGAAGAAGGTCTTCCTTAAGTATGAAGTGTCAGTCAGAAGAGAATGGGCCTTTCATTTTCTAGATGATTGCTCAGATTAGCTTGTGTCGTTGGCATTTGTCTGGATGTCAGTGGTTATCTTCAATTGTCTGTATTGGGTGAATTTCAAGTACTGAGTGTCATCTTGGGTCAGTGCCCTGGTGGCCAGCTTGATGCCTTTCCAGGAATCACTAGATGCAGAAGAAGTTCTTCCCGGAGGGCTCTGGACTACCCTGCCTAGTACCTTTTGTCTGCATCATCATCTCTAGGTCCACTTTTGCTTTTGCACTGTAGAACAGTGAAGGTACACCTCATATCTTCAAGTCAGCTTAACAGAACCCTACTGCTCCTTGTCTGTGGTTACAGGGAACCCTGTCACAGAACCTAGTTTCACATAGTCAAATTAGTCAATAGACTTCAGCTCATTGCATAATAATACAGAAAATCTAAATCCTTGACCAGGTTCTAGCTATATTCTCCAAATGGTATATTGTGTGTGTCTCTAATGGAAGAAGTTTTGTAGCTCCATATTGCTAGCAAAGGTTTTTTGGGTTTGTTATGTGGACCTGAAGGAGGAAAAAGCTCTGATCTATCAGTACAACATTTCATGTTGTCTGCTACTACTTGTAATTTTTTTTAATGGGACACTGATGGTGTATATGCATACCTCTAAGTCTTTTGGGGATCTTTCAAGATGTAAGACATTACTGTTAGTAATAATGGGCCAACCCTTTCCGTTGCATTTCAGACAAACATTCACAGCTCTTCAGGGAGCTAGGACTACAACAAATTTGAGCCACATTTTTGTCCTTTCTGTTCTGGCCTATTTTAGATGCTGTTCCATTCCTGGTATAACTTATACTGTAAGGAAAACTGTACTGTAAGGGTACAGCAGCTGCCACAGAGTACAGTATTGATGGTCACACTGTTATGAATCCTTCTTGGTCTTGACAGACTGCTTTGGTACAGACTGTGGAAAAGGCGCTCCCCACTGAGGAGCTTTGTGCTGTTTACACAATACTTAAAATTATAGTTTTCTCCATATTGGATTCAAGGCTTTTACAGTTTGCTACGCTCTGTCACAGCAGGATGTTAAATTCACCCATCAAGTTTATTTTGGCCATGAGTTCTAATTGTCTCGTTGAGTTTCTCATTTTGCATTTTCTGGATGTTGTCATACCATTGCAGTATTACTTCTGGAGACATCCATGCTGGAGTGAAATAATTTGACTTTCAGACTACAGTCAGAGGACATTTTAGAGTGTTTAAAATAAAAGCCTGGGCTCAATAAACTTTCTGGGTTTTTTCTGTCAAATATTATAATTTAAATGAACTCTTAAGTGCTGTAACCTTTCCTGGTTGATCAAACTGTGGAAGGTCAGTGGATCACCATACACATCCTTTTATACTCCCAGTTCATTTTTTGCATTCCACTAACAGAATTCTTTCTGGGGAACTGCTAATGCTTGAGAAGTGCTATGGAGAATAGCCATTTATTTTGTCTTTCTGTTTTCATTTTGAATGTATCTATCCTAAAAACTTGAGATGCTGTATTTGTTAACATAGACTTCACTTCTTTCACTTTATTGAATAAGATACAGATACAGAATCCTTTGATGAATTCTGCTGTGAGGTAGAGGACCATCATTGTCAGTGACAATGTTTATCAGTTGCCTTGCTGGTCACTTGATTATATGTGATGGTAAAATTCCTTGTATTTCCTGATTTGTGAGGCCTACCTTTTTTTTTGTGTGTGTGTGCGTGTTAACAGCTTGCACAAGTGGACTCCAGAGCTGTACATCTTGGTGCCGTCTTTGTTCGTGGCCTTACAACTTTGCTTATGGCCAATAGTGCCTGTGGCTTTCCATTCAGAATGGATGATTTGATGCCTTGGGAAGTGTTTGATGGAAAACTTTTTCAAGAAAAATACCAGCAGTCACACCGAGGTTGCTCTTTGGAAGAGCTTTTGGAAAGCAATGTGAGTAATCGCATCCTCTTAGACAGTTCTGTATTCTTTGAAAAAAATGTACCTGTCGATGTTTGTTTGTTGTTTTAATATTCATGTTTACACTGATCCCCTTCCTTTGTATTTTTCCTCTCTTCCTTATTCCTTTTTCATCCTCTGCCAAAAAAACCCTAAGAAGGTAGAAATACTGAGACTATGAAGGAAGCTTTAATTTTGCCTTTATTTTTGTTTCCATTACTCAGAAGATAATATAAGGAAGTGTCAAGACAGTTGTCAGTTTCAAAACATGAAAGAGCCTGTAATGGTTTTCTAGTGTTAAGATATTAATGAGGTCTTTCTCCTGCAGGATTTTAGGCAACATGTTAAGAATGTCTGTAAATAAGAATACTGGGTATAACTTTTAAAGTGTTTCAGAGTGATATTTTTAAAAGATATTAAGGAACCTAAAGTTTGAGTTGAAGTTTTGGTGAGTTCAAAGAGGAACTAGAAATCGGAGGAGGGTATATATCTAGGTATTCTTTTAGAACTCACCAGGTACCTTCCTGTATCTCTAAGTACTTATTTAATTCTCAGTCCCACTTTTCAGAAGCTGGGGGGTTTGTACAATTTGAATGCTATGTTACCAGAAAACCATTATGACTTAAACTATGTCTGCCCAGGCAAGGCAGTCTTGCTGGATATGGGCCATATCTGATGCATTAGGGTGGCATCATGTCTAGGCTCAGAGGTAGTGTATTAATGCACTAGTGAAGCCCCGGACCAGACCTGGCTTGTGCCTCACCAGCACAGAATATGTAAAGAGATGCTTAGGTAGATCTGTGCTCATCTGTGTAAAGACCTTCGATTAATGTGTCTCTTTTCAATGTGGAACTGAAAATCCTGTACCATTTAATTACTTCTGAAAATCTTACCTTTGAGATGTTTTTACCTGCTGTTACGTAGATCACTTGAGGTAGAAATAAATAAGTGATTGCGGAGAAAAGTGGTTTTGGTTTTAAATGATTTTGATCTCATGCATTCAATACCAATTGTTGTATAGTTAGTTTTCTAATTTTGTGTCCAATTACATACCATCCTGATCTGGAGTGATGAGTGGAACGTATGTGGGTAGGTGGAATGTATGTGCTTTCAGCGTGGAGGAGGAGGATAATCCTTTCCATACGGAATCAATCATATGATTAGGACTATAGCCTCTATCCAAATCCTGTGTTTCCCATTAATTGGTCCATTGATTTTAGTAGATTTTGAATTGGGCCGGTGGTTCGTCCAGTTTTTCATGTAGGACTTTTGCAGAACAACAGAGGGTCTAAAGAATAAATGGAAAAGTGTAAAACTATGCAGATCTGTGTGAAATTGATACTTTTTTTTTCTATTTGGGTAGTATTCAGGTCAGTGAATAACTTCTACAATATGTTTCTAAATCTGTACAAAATGTATAGCTAACATTTGAAAATCTTTATATCATCAGGTTAAAGTTATATTTTAACCCGTCTTAGAAGGAAGAAGATGAAAGAAGATGCTTAAATCCCTAGAACAGAGTTGGAAATTTGCTTGAGCAACTAAAATATCTAGGTTACGGTTTTTTAAAGCCTGATACTGTAGTTTAAACAAACCCCAGATAAACTGTTCTGTTGTGGGGAAAAATAGTCTATCCCTGTGAGTTTTTAGAGTAGTTTAAGTATCTTTTTCTTTTTTAGGTACACATTTATGGTACATATATGGCAGAGAGAGCTCCCAGACTAATAAAATACATTCCAGCTTATCAGTTTGAGGCAAGAATCTGTTTTGGGGAGAATTGCCAAGAGATGCCAGTTTAGCTGGGGATACTGACAAGGCAACAAGCATATGTGATTGTTTTTTCCTATTATTCTAAGTTCAACTTTAATAAATAAAACTGGTACTAGTTCCTGGCAGAGTTTAAAGTACTGCTGGAAGACAAGGTCTTTCAGCACTTGTTTGTTAACAATCTACTCTTGAGCACCATAAATCTAATCTGGTGATAGCAACAGCATTGTATTCAGAAAAAAGCTATTCTACATGGGATGTTTTGTCATAGAAAAGATAAGTAATAGGAAAAAGTTACACCTTTTGGTGTTTGGTACTTGTCTCCTAACTCCTAAGGTCCCTTCTCTATGATCTGGACAGTTATATTACTTCAGGAAGTTCAGGAGATCTCAGAATCAGTGTTGTTTTGATTATGATGGGCTTAAATACAGTTAATAGCTTTATGAAAATTACAGTAGAAATGCAATCTTGGTTCAATATTTACATGTATACCAGAGATTTTGAACATTTTAGGGTTTGCTTCCCACAGATTCTTGTACCAAAAAGAAAAAACTGTATAAATTAAATGCAGTTGATATATTTGTGGGCGAGTTTTTGTGTAGCTCAGCTCTTTGTAGCCTAGCAGCTGTTAAAGATAAAGAATAGAAAGCTTCTGATAAGAATCAAAAGTAGAGCCATCTTGCTTTTTTAAAAAATATGCTCAGCTCATATTATGCTAGTTCTCTGTTTTTTGTAACAGTAATCATACTAATTTGTTTATCAATACAGAAAAATGGACATAATAGTCTCATAAAGCAGTGAGACAATGATATTATCACTTTATTAGCCTTTTTATTGTGCTTCTCACTAATGAGTAAGTTCATGATCAATTTTTTAAAATAAAACCAGAATTACCTAATGGGGTCATCAGAGGTGATATGTTTTGTCCTTTTCTGATCATGCCTTTCATCCAAACTTCATAAACACATTCTGAATTTATTGTCCCAAGAATACAACGGAAGGTTTCTCCCATTAGTGAGTGTTCTTCACAGACTGTACTCTGTTTGTGTGGGGAAAAAAAAATCTGTGGGTTTTGCTTAAGGCTCTATAAAGAGGTTTGTTAACTCAAAAAATGTGCTAGGGAAGTTTTCAGGAAGGTTCAGGGATTCAGACTCTACCTCTAATTTAGGAAACCTCTCTAGTTGCTGCAATCTTGCCACCTGTTGAATTTTTACCTTATCCTGTAATATTCTCCCCTCTGCCTTGGAGAATTGTCATCCTCTAAAGCTCAGTTCAGTTTTAGGAAAATCAGAAATTACACTATTGCTCTAAAATCTGTCTTTTCATAATTCTTTTCAATGTGTACTACCCACATGCCCAGTACAAATCAATAAAAAATACACTTCTTCAAAGCTCCCTGAAATCAGTGAAAGTTAAGTATATATCACATCTCTTAGTATTGTGTCTTAAATAGCTTCAGCTTGTCCTTTTGACAGTAGAACTTTTGATCACACCACAAGGTAAACATTTTTATTTAACTCCCCCATTTCACTTTAGACTTGGTTATATTTTATCAGTCAGGATTTGGGGCTGATGTATTACTACTGTGTTAAGTTTTGTTTCTAATTTATGCGATTAAGATACTTTGAGTTTCACTGGTGTGTTTTCCATGAGTTCATCAATCTTATCTGGAGGCTTTAACCATCTCTGCCTGAGGTATTGCTGATAGAAATCTAGTTAAGTATATCTACAGGTGCAAAGTAATAGAATAGGAAAGCAAGTGATTTACAGATGTGAGCAGAGAATAAAAAACAACTTCACTGAGAAAGGGGAAAACATTCCTTCTGCACCCCTACTCATCCCTCCAAGGATCCACTTTGAATATGAAATGTTTGAACTTTGTTTCCTGAAAAAAATGCAAATAAGATCTACCATTTTCACATATGCATGACAAAATTGTTTTAGTTGCTGTATATGTGGTTGATTTGCACTACACCTGAAGAAGGAAAAACAGAACAGTCATTGGTTTTTAACCCTATTGCCTGCAGGAATCTTTGTATACACCCTTCCAGAATCTGAAGTCTTTAATTTGCAAGGTTTGTATGGCGAAGAAAAGAATAATACAGAGCAGACCAAGAGGGAATGGATTTATCACAGGTTGGTATTGTGTTAATTTTCTCAGTAAAGTCAATGTACTGATGAGCTGAAGTATCCTTCAACAGCAGCAGCTTTTACATAGGCAGCCCATTAACCTAGGTAAATTGTAAGGTCTTTCTCTAAGAAACCAAAGGAGATATCTAAGAAATATTTTAGAAATTCATGTGAATTTGATTACTCAAGTTTGGATAAAATAGTATTTCCATCTGGCTACATAGTTAGTGAGATATGTGCAGTAAATAAAGTATCATTCACTGACAGAAACATCACTGCTATTTGCTCAGTGGCTGAAGTTATTTTTATAGGAGGAATTAGATTTTTGTCCTTTCCCTCAGGGGAGCTATTTTAATGTTGCTAGTTGAAAATCTTGAGTGAGGCACTGAAGAGAGAATACTCCTTATTGGACTGACTGATATAGTTCAAAATACAAAAAAGATTTTGGGCAACCTGGAGAATGGGTGGTTTTTTGCTTAAGTCCTTGCACTTTTTTCGCCCAACTTTATGGCTTGGTTTACTAAAGACTTTTTTTTTCCCCACCTGATCTGCCTGACTTTCAGGGAGAGGAACATCTAACAGGTTTTTAGCATCATTCACAGATCAGCCTGAATGTTGGGACTTTTGAGACTTCTACATAATTCACATTGAATGTCAGTGTTTATGATGGTATTATGTTTATTACCTGCTTAAGACCTGATCAGTTATAATGTCTGTGAGGATAAAAATTACGCCTTCAGAATTCCTTGAGCAAATTAAAGCCAACAGAATGATTTTCTGCTAGTTCAATACTTTGCATTATGTGACAGCAATACCTCTGATGTGGCACTACACCATACTGGTGGTGGACATTCAAAACTAAGGGTATCTGTTGGTGATTTATGATACCAAACCTTGTTAGCATCTGCTATTGCTTGAGAGCTGTACTTAACCATTTTAGTTATGATTTGTGATTCCAATTTGGACAGAGATTTCTGGTTTGTTTTAATGACTGCAGTCTCCAAATCTGTGTCATAAAATTTTGATCTGGTTTCTAAATACACTTGTTAACAGCTTGTAATCATGATGTGCATAGATGGAAATAAGGACAAGAACCATGCTTATTAGGCTGACTTTAGTTTGGAAAAATCATAATTATGCATAAGTATTTTGGCATAAAACTAAGAAGTGTTGTTTCCTGAAAAAGAATATGATGTCTCTCTTTTTCTTCATTTAATCTTATATACAGTCAGAGTTGCTTAGTGAATACTATTTTTCAGGAACACAACAAAGAGAATTTAATCCCAGGTTTCAGCAAACACACAGAAGTTCTTTTGTTCCTCCATATCATAACCAGATGAGGGGCTTCCTATGGAGAAATCCTCAACCACAAGGTAAAAAATGCATGCACGTGTGTGTGTTTGAAATTGTCTCTATCAACAGTATAACAGCTCTGTGTCTATATGCAGTTACCCTGGGGCCACAGCAGTCAGTAACAAAACTTGCATCAGTTACAGTTGTGTACTACCATTTGCAAAAACTAACTCTGCAAGGTGAAATAGAGTGTAGCATTTTAATCTGGAGTTGTACTCACAGTGTTCTGAGAAAAAAGTTTTCATGTGGTATTTAAGCTTTCTGTGCTTGGTCTCAGATGAACGGTGTTTAAAATTGTGATAGTTCTAAAACAAATTGGCACAGCTGCACAGAAATGTCTGTCAGTGGTCTTTAGCTGCAGATCTTAGTTCATACTTCAACAAAACACTGAAGCATATGAATAAAGTTAAACACATTCTTAAGTGGTTTTCTAGATTAGGGTCTAAGCTTCCAGACCATTAGCTAAGTAATACAAATGCAAGTTCTATCTTGTCTTGGCATTAATCTTAAATCATTCACCACTCTCGCTTCTTGAACACAACAGGCATTTCAGTGAAGCATCATTGTGAATAAAATTGTTGAGATTACATAATTTAGTTTTACTTCCTCATTATTATGAGTTAAAGCATATACACGTAGATTAAAGAAAATAAGCAAAAGGAAGAGAAGTGTCTAAGAAAGAACATTTTTATTAAGTCTGCAGAGCCAACATTTCTTGTATTTTTCCAGGTGAGGTTTTCAAAGAAGACTGATGATGTGATTAGGGAGGATAAATAATAAATAAATGAAGTCTTTAATGTGTTTCAGCTACCACTGTTGTATGCTTGAGAGTGAGATACTATCATTTGATTCACGGATAATATTGTTTGATCATGTGTGTAAAATGTAAAGCTAAATTACAGAGTGTGTATGCTGACTGTGAGCAGAATGAAAACTGGTCACCGTTACTATGACCATCTCAAGAAGACTGCTATTCAGGGGTCAGGTCATCTCTGGCCAGCACCAGAACACTTACAACTAGATATATTCCACAAAGTATGTTTTTACAGTAATTGTGCTGAACTGTATGATAAATATGTTTCAGTAACATGATTAAGACATCTTGGTCTTCTACAGTAGCCCTATTTATTACCCTCAGGATGCTCTTAAAATCCATAAATGCAGTAAAGTTGCCTCTGTTATAATAAAATGGATTTATTGGGAAAATATATCTGTCCTTACAAAACAGCCTTGTAATGTTTTAGAGGTCCTTTTAAACTGATCTGACAAGATGACTCATTTTGACAAAGTTTCTTCTGCCTAAGTTTGCTAATACTAAGACAGGTATTTGGGTTGCTTCATTACGTAGCTGTTGTCTCTGCTACATGTGTGTGTTTTACCAAAAAGAGGGGAAAAAAGAAGAAAAAAGTAGTGACTTTGTGTTCCATGATAGTTTACATGATAATACTTCATAGTAATATTACTGATATCTCTCTATCCCATTCTTTATATACATTCCCGTGGTATACTGTTATGGTTCTTGCTGTTGCATGTTATATATAAATAATTGGATTAAATGCATTAAAAAGTAATGGAACAGTAACCACGGGACCCATATCTTCTGTGTCAGGAGTGTACCTAATGATTAGGCAACCTTTGCTCTCTCTTATCAGTTAATGTTTAAGAATTGCATAACAATGTCTCAACTTCAACAGTGAAGGAAAGAGTGCCTCCACCCAGAAAGCACAAACCTAAGAAGCACTGGTATTTCTCTGAGATGATGGTTTGAATGCCCTTAGGCAGACCAAGAATTGAGTTTAGGCATCCCTCATTTTATGATGAATACTAACCACTGATCTGTTGTAATTAACATCTCATCCTCTGTCTGTATTTCGAGAGAAGGGAATTCAGCTGTGGGTTTTCTGGAGTTACGAGGGTTTTTTGTTTTGGTTTGATTCTATTTATTTATTTAAAGTTCTCTTCATAAATCTCTTGGCTATGTCATAGATGGAGAGTGCATCCATGTAACTCAGAGCAGGATGTCTAAGCCTCACAGGAAGGTAGATTTTCCCTTAGTGTTTCTTGTTTGTTAATTTAGAAGACTTCCTATTCAGCACTCTGATGCTGGTTTAACAGATTGTAGGTATCTAATTTAAAACTAAGGTTAGGCTTCTGTTACTGAGTTGTAAAACTTTGCATTGCAGCACTTCGTAATCTGTGTACTTTGAGTTTATAAGTCTTGCCTGATGCAGCGTAGATGTCTGTAGTAAAGCATGACTTTACGGAATCTAGGTTCATGGCAGAAACACCACAGCACATGCCTGTTGGTAGACAAAACTTCATTAATTAGCAGTTAAGACTACTAATATATTGTTTTGAATCACATTTTTACCTGGTTCTACAAATAGCTAAAAATAACTGAGCACTAAGAACTGTGGAAATCACTATTGAGTATCATGTGTCTGTCACTTTCTTCAGCAGTTCAACTGATAAACACTGAGATTGTTTGTCATAGCAAATAAACTACCACCTAGATCTAAATCAACACACAAAAGATAGGAAAAAAAAAAGTCTAACCTTATCTGTCGTCTTATATACTTTTATAGCTGTATTTAAAAATTTCAGTGATTTGCACAGTGGTTTTCATACTAGTATTTGAAAACCTGTCTGAAAAGTGAGCTGAAGGTAAGGGAAGGAGATAGGGGAGTGTCTGTGGGACTGGTTGTAACAGCTACATGAATGGTTGAAATCAAGGATACACTAATACATTAGAAATAGTGAAAGATGTTGGTAAGGATATAGAATTTCTGCCAGTGATACGGTGAACATCAGAACTCTCTGTATGATGGACACATAGAGGGGATGAGGATGTAATGAGTAAGAGCTGTCAGAAAATAGAAGTAATAGATGGCAATTTCAGCTACCAGTCATCTACCATCAGAATCATAAACAGCAAGATAGGGAAATAGTGAAGCATTTTGACAATTTCACACTTGCATTTAAAAGTTGTTGGATTTGGGGGTCAATTATATTCTGCCTAAGAAAATTATGTTCTCTTCAGAAAAATAGTTTTGCTTTCTTTGTTTCCATCCACCTTTGCCTTGTTTTTCTTCCACCTCTCTATTGGAAAATAAGAGAAAAAAGGAAAATGGGCAGCTTTTGTTTTTTAAAGAATTCAATTTAGAAAATACCACTTTTTCAAAAGGAATTTATTTTCCTTTAAAAACAAGGTCTTGGAGAAAAGCTTTTATGGAAAATTGAAAGCAGTTTTTCAGGGGAAAAGAAAGACGAGTGTCAAGGAAAGATATGGAAAAAACAGAGTTATTGGAGACACATCTCCAGAGAAACTCTTCTGTCCAAGACAAAAGGGCATTATCCAGAGTCCCATTTCTTCATGGAATGTATCATAATTGCATCAGAAGTGTACATGCAGTCTTAGCACATTGTAAATCATGTATGTAAACATAATACAACTATACTGAAGGATCTGAGTTTGTAACAAGTTTTCATTTGCTAGTTATTAATCAAGGCTTCCACACTTGTGTTGCATACTCTGTGTTCAAGCACGTTTCTGATTAACAGGATTTTGATAGAACTGTAATGTAGGTGGGACTTGGTAGAACTTTGGTGCTGAAAAAAAAAATTTCATTTACAGTTTGAGTACTACTTTGCTTATAACTAAAGCAGTATTGTACACAGGCATACTTAAACCAGGATGAAAATGTTTGTTAATATAGCTTATGTCTGGTTCTAAATAGTGTATTTTCCTTTCCTGAATTCACAGTCTGTTCTACTAACCAGTGTATGTATGACCTGTATCATTCACTATCATAACCCATTAATTGGACTCGACTTAAAAGTTACGGTGATCCAAGAGCTTTAAGAGCAATGCCACTGTGGACTTTATCCTCCAACATCTCAAAATACGAGCCATAATTATACACCAACTGGAGAGAGACAAGAGACATGTTTCTTTTTTTGTATAAATGTAGTTTTTCTTGCAGACTGCCTGAATAAGCTCTTGTTTTCCGGCTTTAATATTAAAATATTTAATTCCTTTCCACTCCTTCCAGGTAGAGAATATGGATTGGAACATCCAAGTCGGAGGAGAAGATTTCACTTTCCTCCTCGGTAAAGAATACATGTGTACAGGTAGCAAACTGAGATGATGGGATAGTTACCATTGAGATAATTTTTGTCTATGAGAGCCTCTTTTTATGAACGTCACAGAGTAACTGAACCATGTGACTGCAGAGGAAATCACTCACAGCTGAGGCTATTCAGCTTATTAATCATGTCATGTTAGATCTAAGCTTGCTATAAGACCAGAATCACTAAAACTTAAGGTAAAGGTATTAGCTGAAGCACACTGACATCCCAGTATAGCTACATCGTTTTGTCCATTTGACACTGGAAAGTCTGAAGTGTTTTTACAACATTGTTAGATACTCCTGACTATAAATTTTAAGACTTAAACTGTAAGTTTTACATGTTTTTGTTATAGCTGTGGATATTACAAGAGTTTGCTCCCTATGAATAATGTGGCATATCCATCCTGAATGGTGGTTTGTGTCTTAATTTTGGATTATATCGTTATCTTAAGGGTTATACCATTGTTACTGAAACCTCTTGAAAAGTTTGAAACATGTAATCATTGATGTAAACATCATCAATCAGTGGAACAAAATGACCTTCCTGTAAAATGCAGCACTTTTTTCACAAGAGCCAAAAATTGCTATTACTTCTGGCACTTCTAGGTAATCAGCTTCTTCTGTCTATCTCAGCTGACTCTATGGAGTGAACCACATCACTGCTGAGGAGAAAAAGAATCTGTCATGCTTTACTTCTATAATAAATATTTATAAAAACTAAGTATTTTCTCCTGTCCCAAATTCTAATTTAAACACTTATCTTCAGAATTATTTCTTTAAAATTGATGTAGTTGTGATTCAATTTCAGTGATGTATGTATTTCTTTAATTATACCATTAATTCATTTTAAATCAAGTTAATATAACACTAAAGAAATGTAAAATAACAGACCACATGCAATTTTTAACAGCACCCACATGATCACATATTGGTAAACTGGTACCACAAAAGCCCTTCTTCAAGTCATTACCTGTATTTTTGAAGAAACTGCTTTAGAGATTAAAACAAGTTTTTATATCTTCCATTTGCATACCCATTCAGTTGAAAATAAACAGAGATACTTTACTTAATTACTGTCTTCAGGGGAAAAAAAAAATTAGGTAGTTATGTAGAAACCACATTTTAAATCATGACGTGTAAAAATTATACCAGAGGAAAAAAGTGTCAGCAACACTTATGTCACACAGAAAGTGGGTGACACACTTAGAACTGTGTTTATCTCTACTGATCTGCATCTAAACCTAATGGAAAATCATCTCCATCCATGTAATCTTCAATAATTTCATGCTTTTCTTAGGTTTCTAGCAATCTTTGAAGGGAGTTGGCTCAAATGGATGCTTATGGAACTGATTCATCTGTTTGTGCTCTGAAATCACAGTATCTTTAGTTTTGTACTTCAGCATTATCAGTACATGAAATTGTATAATAACCTCTCTCCTTCTCATATGGGAGGTATATGATGAAAGAAAAAGGAAAGCCTCATATCCTGTTCCTGCTCTTAAAAAAGTCTGAGCAGCAGAAAAAGAGGATGACCAAAGATAGAGGGAAAATGTTAAGAGCAAGTTTTGAAATTTCATAGAGTTTGTAGATTTTTGTAAGACCATGTTTAGTTATTGAGGATGATGACTATTCCAAACAGCAAAGTCAGTGGTGTTGCACATGGACAAAACTTTGTTTTTACACAGAGAGCTGTGGCCTTAATGTTTATCATGTTGGAAAATCCACTCTTTTGGATTATTGTTTTGTTTTATTTTGAACAATATTATTATCTTGTTAGTGTAGTTCTCATAATCATCATTCTAGATTTTACTGATACGGGAACTGTGTCTCAGTCTTAGGCTTCTTAATGTATTACTGCCAGGATAATTTGGTTTTATAAGCATTTGAAAATTAAATTTGCATCTGAAAACTATCTGATGACCCTTACTAACAGAGAGTAGCAGACACTGTAAAACTTAATGCTTGTAAGACTTGCAGAACTTAAGGTTCAAAACATAAGTGCTGATCTGACTAATTAATACATAGATCACTCACTACACCCAGAACGCATCATTATGGCAACAGGCTATAACTTCTAAAACTGTGGATGTTCACGTGTCTTATTTGGCTCCTCACAACTGTTTGTCTTTTAGATCACCCAGGTGACTCTACTCATTACTCCAAGTGGATGAAAATGGAAAAGAGAACAAGATACATTTTTATGAAAAGCTATATGCTGAAGATCATAAAAACTTCATCAGTATTTCAGAAATAGTGGTAGGAAGGCTCTAATCAGAGATTTATTATGCCTCATTTTCAGTACCATTTTATTTTGTATAATTTTTTTCTAGCCTATAGCTTAGAAAAGTAAATTATGGAATGTTGTGAAATGATTATTATATATTTTAAGTTCCAGATAGTATTGTTTGGAGCACTTACAAAAACCCTGTTTGACACCGTTATGAAAAATGACCATTCAAAAATTATGCCTAAAAAGTAGAGGCCAGTCCTAGGTGAAGAAGACTGCACCACATAAATTTAATTAATTCATTTGGTTCCGTTGTGAAAACTATTACATCTCTTCTGTAAAACCTTTATTCTATATGAGGCTGAAAGTGCCCAGTCTTGGACAAGAAAAGGGTACTTCTAAAGTGTTTACAATCATATCACAATTTAAAAATGTTACTTTTCTGTCATGCGGCTTACTTTCACAGTTCCTCAGTATCAAAAAATGAGAAAAGGGTAGCTAAAACATTCCAGAAAGTTACGAAATTAGTTTCTGTATGCAAAACTGCTAAAGCTTTAATGTCCTATTATTTTGGGGTCTTTCAGAGCTGAATCAAATGCATAGTCCTCTTCTGGAATACATAGAATTCTCCTCTGTATGTAGTGAGTCATTTATGAAACATTTAAGGTTTATGCCACACCTTACATCTGTCTTCTCCTCAAAGTCAAGGTGTCAGTGGGGGCCTCAGCCAACTATAATTTTGAAGGAAATTCTAAATCAAGGGGAAACTAACAGACATTTTGAATGCATTCTGTTGTTGTTGTTGTTTGAAGCACACAGAGTAAATTTTTTTCCTCGTTGACATCATTAATGCATCTTTTGCAGATATTAGTGGCACCATGATTTTACTCCATCCTGATAAGGTAGTCCCAAGAGATCTAAGTAAATGGACAGAGTACAGGTAGGGCAATCGGGTATCTCCTGTGTTAATTTTCACTGGTCTGTTATACATCACACGAATTTTATTACTATTTTGGAGATATGTGAATTTTTAGAAAAGTACATAAATACACTTGAAATTTTTAGAAGTGTTTAGCATGAGGAAAATGCATTATTTTTATATTCCAAAGAGAAAATTTAGCTCTAATTTTGAAATTTGTTTTTTCAGCAGTACTATAGCTATTGTACAGTGATTACTGATTTACACTCTGTTAGTTTTAGTCCATTATTGTTTAGTTAACACTGTTTCTTAGACCTTGTGCAGGTAACTCCTTTGAATCAACTGTCAGTGGAACTTAGTTCCTATTTAGTATACATGTTATGTCAAAATGAATAATATTGTCAGATATACATAACTCAATATTATAATTTCCTTGCATGTATTTTTCTGTTTGTAACCCAATAAATATATTAATTCATGCTCTGTATATAGCAATAATTCAGCTAAACAAATAAATTGGCAGCAATACAGGATTTCTAGTTCTTTTAGAAGTTTGAACAGACACAATTTTTTACACAACACAGTGTGCAATTTTCCGTTCCAGCTTTCTTTTTCTATTGATTTGTCACTGACTTTGATTGTATTACCACTTTTTTCTTACATACACAAACACGCACCCCAACCCTTTTGGAGTAATGTGGTTTGAGCTTTATGGAAAGTTCTCTAGTTTCAGGAATCTCATGCTGTATAATAGTGTATTTGAAAAGAATGTAACTGTGTGCCAGAATTTGTTGGTAATTCCCCCTTCAGGCTTAGATATGAGAAAAGATTTCTCTTGGCCTCAATAAACAAAGTTAAATACAGTTAGAGTGGTAGTCTTGCTGTGCTAGTTGTTGGTATGTTATGAATTGTTGGTAATAATTACCCTGACTACTGAAGAATTGTTAGCTTCTCCGTGAGGTTTTTTTTCCTCCTAATGTTAGACCATAAGCAGAAGCTGCTTATTACTGTTTCCAAGCAAAAAGATTTTTTTCCCACCAGGAATCATAGATTGAAAGCAGAAGCATAAAGTCAAAACTTAGAGTTGAGGTGCTACTTTCTTGTCTCCCTGAACTTTAAATTGGTCAGAGTGCCATAAAGGTTATGAACTGTAGAAGGAAATAGTATACAAGAACTTAAAGATTGCTGTCTAATAGGGTTTCTTTAATATGTGGACTGTGGGGTTACTTTGTATGGGTACAGGACAGAAGAAAACCAGATGTGGAATTGAAGTGAAGGAATGGTCTTCTCTAGCCTGTGCACAGGGTAGCTGCCTTTCATCAGATGTTCACTGAAATTGTGTATTTATTTATTAGCTTTATTTCCCTTCTGGGAGGGGATTCAGAGAACATTCATTAACATCAATAACTTAATCGACTGTGACTCAGCAAAAATTGTGACATGGTCATTGTGAGAGAAAGAGTGACCGACAGGAAGACATTTGTCAACTTGCCTTTTTATCTGCTGTGTGTCCTTCATCTTACATTACTTTTCTCATTTGTGACACCATCAGGCTGGGAATCTGAATCTGGACTGCAGAAAACACTGAAACACTGAGTTAATCTTATAATGCTGTGGCACTGTAAGCATCAAAACACATAGATTATGTCTGTTTTATAAAATGGAAAACTACAGTTTTAATTGCTTTGCTACCTTAGCAAGTGCTGCACTGAGGTGGAGCGGACCAGCAGTGCTAAAGCTCTACAAATCTTTTTGTACCATGCTGTCTGGGCAAAGTTACAAGGATAATCAAACGTGGTATTATTTTGCAAAGGTGGTCTTTAATTAAATGTCAAAAGTGTACATGTTTAGGTTTAAACATTGACTTCCTTCTTGTCAGCTAAGCTGGGGGGCAGGCTAGTATATGCTCCTTCCCTAGGAAGGCTGATCAAGATTCCTCTGTGATGCAGAGCCTCCTTCTTAGAGAGTATCTTTTGGTGATACAGAAGCATGGTCAGTCCAGTAAATAAGCAGAAACCTTTGCTTGTTTATGCCACATAGGCATATCATGCTTGAGAGCATAGGGATTCCATGATGCTTTGTGAGTCTGGGGAGGCTGCCCTCCTAGATACATTTTGATGACCTGGTAAGGTTGCTCCTGAATGTAGGTCATTCAGACTTGCTGAAGTTGCTCAGGACAGTGCTCAGTGATGGTGAGCATACAAACTCCAGCGTTTCCTAATGTCCCAGTACAGAGATGTCTGACAGCCACTGGCTGGCGGGGCCCTAGATGCTCTACCAGGCTCTCCTCCTGGCCCACAAGGGTTTGGCTGCCTGCAGCTGGTTGACCTCAGATCCGGTGGTTGTGTAAGACGTACCTGTGTGAAAAGTCTCATCGGAGGCCTCTGTCCCTTGGCTCAAGAGTTGTATTTAAGCCCAGGTCCTTGCCCTTGATCCTTGCCTAACCTACTTTGCAGGCGTGCCTGTGTCTAGTCTGGCACCTTGCTGATTCCGCCCTTGCCTTTCTGACTTGACTTCCTGGTTTGACCTGGGAGACCCCTCATCACCATAGACTTCTCCGATGATGAACAGGACTGTTGTGTGAACCTGGTTACCGTCACCAAACCTTCTCTGCTCTTGTTCAGGCACCATGGGGCTGCAGCCTCACCAGTGAGGTCACTGCCCTACCTGCATTGCCACTGGGCTGCTGGCTGGCCTTTCCTTGTGGAGCAGCCCAGCCTTGCTGCTCCGTGGCAGGGGGCTTTAAAGCCCTGACAGCAAAGGTGGTCAGAACACTTGGCTGTAACTACCGTAGTAATTGGACAGTGTCAAAACAATAGCTACAGCTTGTGGGATTACTTGCTGCTGAAAAGAACTTGAAAAACTGAAAACAAGTACAATCAGCAAAGTGTCTTTGTGTATCAATATGCAATAAGACCTTGCATTCGCTGCTTTCCTAGACCTTGCAGCTGACATCCAGATCTTTCTCACCCATAACCAGGCTACTGGGTACACTGCGTTTCAACATTACACACCACAAATGTGAAGCTGGTTCAGAACATGGAAGCTCATTTGTTAAAGATTATGTTCTTGCAACTGATACTCCTAGTACTGGTTTGTACAGCTTTTGAAGTCCCAGGTAGGACATTGTTAAGTTTAACCTACAGTGTCTTGGCTATGATTTTTTTTACCAGGAATTATGTAGTTCTCTTAGGGCTCTGTAGTCAAGACGACACAGGATGAGTTGAAGAGTTAGTTGTCTAGAAAAGACAAAGAGGCAGCTGGCAGAGTATTCTGAGGACTCACCAGCCTAAATGAGTTATTTATTATTACTACAAAATTAAGGACTAATGTTTGGTTTTGCTTGTGCCAACTAGGAAAATATATATTTATTGTATTAAAAAACCCCAACCCTATAGTCTTGAATATTAGTTTGTTCAGGTAAGAAATCAAATACAAGTACTGTCTCTGATGCTGTATTGGGTGCTGCTCAATTGCACAAGTAGGAGTTACGGTAGTGCACAACTGAAATCTCTCGAACAAGCTAGTAATCAGAGTGCAGGCAGAACTTCAACTATAGTAATTTCAAGTTCTGTCTCCCATATCTCTCTATACTGCAGATGGGGAGGTGGCTAAAGAACTGCTCTGACTGCAGAATTTCAGCCACACAGTGTGTTGCATTCTGCACTGGGTGTTCATATTTGATATCAAAATTGTGTTTCATCAATAAGCATCACCCAAAGACTCAACTCTCCTTATTGTTTATATTTGCAACTACTACTCACCAGTCCTTCAGAGACGAAGGACTTGATTTGCTAATCTGACACAGTCACAAACCTGAAGTCTAGAGAAGTAAGGAAGAGACATAGAACACAAGGGATGGATACAACATTTAATATTTTTAGGCATTTATCTTTGTGCTGGTTCTTTCTATTGTCCCACGGTTAGTCATTAGATCACTTATTTAATGACCTATTATTAGTGGTGGTCACACAGATAAAAAGAGATATGTTCAGTGTTAATATACTTAATCTAGGAATTATTTTTGATATAAAATGTGTTGATATTCCAAGTGTATTAATCTCTTTTTCATGCTAGAAGGCACAAGAAATACTAGGCACAGAAACCCATCCTGGATATAAGCCCTCTGAAAACGCTTGATAACTGAAGGCTTTTTAATAGAGAATGATGCCCCCTGTCTCAAAAATTAGGTAGCCAAGCATGCAGTTGGCCATTGGACTCTTATTAATAAAAGAGCAAAACTACTGTAAGAGCGGTTCTGATCTCAGATGTGTTTTCTAAATATGCTGTAGGTAGCTCAAAAAGTCATTGTGCTGTGAAAGCAATCATAATTTTTAGAAAAGTGATGAGAAACTTGCATGTCATTTATGGCATTTGGAAAATTTAAGTCAAGGTAACCCTTCAGGAGTTAGCTTTATCAGATCCAGCTTTATTTTAGTCAAGGTTTTGTTTGTTTGTTAATAGCAGAGGCCCAGCAAGCTCTGTATTTACTTTCTGAGAATAATTTTCATTTGTGATGATGATGCAGCTCATCTAAAAGGATGTAAGTGTATAAAGTGCTGCCTTTTGATAATCATCTTTGCCCTCTGGTTTAATTACCTATCCGATCCTTTAGTCCTTCTGATCTGCATTCTGCTGGAGGGTTTTCAATTTGAGTAAAGCTTATCCAGGTTTGATGCATGCTGGTGATAAAGCTAGACCTCTTGTTATGTAATACGCATATGAAAGATCACCACATTTAAATATGGTGATAAGCCTGACACAGAATCTTAACCATCTTTGGGCAAATTGCAATACTTCTCTCTTTAACAAAGCCTTAATTTTGTAGGTGTGATTTGATTTCTGTTCTACCTTCCCTGTGCAGAGGGGAGACTCCACAAAGGAGCAAGTAGGAAAGGTTCAAAAAAATCCACTGGCGACGTTGCATTTCCAAACAAAAGAGGGAGAGCAGCTACACGGTTGATGAAAAGCAGCACAGAGCATTAAGAAGGCGGCCAGTGCATCTAGACAAAGTTCTAGGTTTTAAACACAATTCAGAAACCTAGGGCATACTGTACTTCCATCATGGTTGCAGTACACTTAACGCAGTTAGATTTTTTAAATTGACTATCCACATATCTAGGCTCATTTTGCAACTGTGTGTGATGCCTCTGCAAGTCTAGACAGTGACTGTGGTTTATGCTTTACATAAAGGTTACATTTTGAACGGTTGCCTGATGTGATCAAACAAAAGAAGTAATTAATAACCTGCAGATTCATCCTCCTTTTATTTTGAGGAGGGAATTATTTTACTTCTTTGCATTACTGATTACTATATTAATTCCTGGCAACAAATAGTGCTGTAAGAAACTTTTGCTCCAAGCAAGCTAAAAAAAAAGCATCAAAGAAAAAAGACATTAAGTGCTAATAGAAGCCAGTTTGTGTGTCCTAACACTTACTTGCTGGGAGTAGGAAAGAAATCCCAAATTTGTTATTGTGCATTTGTTTACACTAACGTGTTATTGCTTAATCAATCCACCATCCCTCTCCCTGATAAACACCCCCATCTGTCTTTAGAGAGAGCCCAACCTAGCAAGGCTGATAGCTGCTTGGTTTAGAAATTAAGATCGGGGGTGGGAGGGGGGAGAAGCTTCTATTGCTTGTGCTCCAGGAGTGCAGTGATTCAGGGGGTTGTTAACTGCCCCGTGTGATGCGCACAAGGAGCTACAGCTGGTGCCAGCTCGCAGCATTTAAATTTTGAGAGCATGTGTCCAGCCTGCTGGAGGATAAGATGCATTTGTCTTTCCATGTGCTGGATATGATCTATGCTTCGAAAAAGAATATTTTCAACCCCAAGACAGTTGTACTTCTTAGATATGCGAGGGTAGCACGTGTGAAGTTTCTGTTGGAGACTGTAGCATTTTTCTCCCATACAAAAAGTTTCCTCACTCTTTTTATAGTCTTCAGTTAAATCTCTGAAGGGCCAGAGGGAGTTTCCCCCCACCCCCCCACCCCATCCCGAATTCTGTTGGGTTTAAATTGGACTAGAAGAGGAGATAAATCAGTTTAAAGGTAAATTTACAGAAGAAGATTATGAGGCCAGAATTGCTTGAAAAAGAGAAATTAAGGGCTAATATTTTGTCTTAGATGGCTTGTGCAACTATCTTCAGATTAACTGCACGCTTTTAGATGCATTAGGCTGACAGTGCTGGGAAATTAGCCCAGGCTTTTGGACTTGTGGTAGCCTTCCTGACTGCTGGGCTACAAACTCACATGACAGATTGCACCCAGCACAGTAAGCTGCAGAAAGTAGTTAATGGAAAATAGACTGCTTTGATGTTCACTTCTGGTGGGCTGATCCTCTGGTTTAAAGGCTAAACATCTATTGTCCTTAGTAGGAGTTTTCTTTACAAAAGACTTTCACAAAATCTGTAATATCCCATTTTGTTTTTTGAGACTGTGGTTTGCTCTGTTTTTTCATTCATGTAGCCAGCAAATATTTTCAAGAGCGATTTGTAATTTTTTAGTTTCAAACTTCAGATGCCACAGACAGGACCTTATTTCTCAGAAATTGCTAAGCATCTATCCTCTTCTCCTAAAGCAGATGTCTCTAAAGTATTTCCATTAGAGCATCAGAAACGAAGGCACCTAAACACACTGGCTGCTTTCCTGAAAAATGAGGCTAAGGACTGCAGAGATGCACCTTAGAAAACAGGCTTGGCTAGAATTAAAATGGGGGGGGGGGGGGGGGGAGTGAGAGCAAATACAGTTACAGCCTATGATTAGAAATCTTAACAATGACAGAGAGTTCTGTTTAATTTCTAACTGCTTAAAAGCAGGCCTGGGGAAATGCTCTGCTTAGAAATGTCATGGAAAGTGCAGCTGGTCCATGGGCTTTATCTTGAAAAGCAAAGGATCTTTCCCATTTTGCAGTGACACTGCCATTTACTGGGCCATACCACTAGCAATTTGCAACAATGGGAGGGAAAAAAGCTGCCATTTGACCTAGAATGCAATTTTCAACTAATTAATAAAGTGACCATTAGTGCCCGAGGGGATAATAACAGGAATAAGAACAAATTACTATGGGATGCAAAGGAGGCTTGGGCATTGTATTGCAAATTTCTTATGGTGCTATTCTTCTTTTTTTTTCTCTCTAATACTTTTAAAGTGCCCCCACTCAACACTTGCTCCTTGTAGGACCCTTGCAAACCACATAAGAATTAGCCCTTCAAAGATCAATCAGGATCTAATTGTTGTTAACAAAGTGCCACCTGGAGAGAAATGTTACAATATACCTTCATTACAAAGCATTCAATCTCTCTCACGCTCACAAGTCCTGGCTACAGTACAGACAAAAAGAAGCGGTTGCTAGCATTAAGATCAGGCACCTGCAATTGCTTGTAAAACACTGCCAGTCCCTGCACAAATATGCTCCTAACATTGCGTGAGCCTCGTTAGAACTGCTCTGTTTATGCTTCCTCAGAGCAAATTTTGCTGGGGACTCTATTTGCAGCACTTTAACATATCACTGAAGCCCTCGTGTTGATGGGGATGTTGGGCAAAGCAACTGCACCATTTGCTGTGCTCTCTCATAGGCTCCGGGATCTGCTCTCAGAAGCATTCTTCTGTATTTTATGGCCCCTGATCTCTGTGTCCCAAAGGCAATTGTTCAGGAGCCCCCAGTGAACTGACTTTTAATGCCCTGGTTTCATTTCTTTGCCCTGTCAGAGACTTTACTTGCAGGTATAGCGCATCTGCTGTAGGTCCTGCCTATGCTAGTACTTTGCAGCTTCAATGACTGAAATTCAAGGCAAGACCCATGTTACCCAGTGTCTGCCACTTAACTCTTGGACATTTTTGTGGCCACGTGTCCACAGAAGTTGAAGTCAAATGATGTTGTTGTCATCCATCCTGAAAATTTGTAGTGAAGTGCTTTATAGCAAATTGAAAACTAGTGTCTGCAGACTTGCTTTATGCTTTGTTTACAAAGTCAGGGAGTTGGCTTGACTGAAGGCTAACCCGCTCAAGAAACTAAAAATACTCGGTTTTGATCAGTTACTTGGTCTGTCTGCTGGGACTGCACCAAAGCTCAAAGGAGGGCAGCACAAAGGAGGGGCAGAAGCTGCTGGCTGGAGTAGGTGAGGGAACACAGGACCTTCCCTTTAGTGGAATACTTGCTCCACATTAAGGTGAACCCAGCCTCTCTTCCCATTTTGAAAAACTTTAATTTTTTTAATCAGTGAGAGGTACAGAGTCATAGAACAGCCCAGGTTGGATATATACAGATACATAGATGGGGAGAAATGTCATTCTCAGTTCCTGTCTTGTTGGATAACTGATCCAGTGCCCTACTTGCCTCATATTTTGGAACATATGTAGTCCAACTAGAAATACAGAAGATATTTTTTCTGATAAAGAGCACATTATACAAAACCAGACCAATCCTTCTGGATCCTGAAAGGCTTCATTTGTTAAATGTCATTCCAAATGTCTTTAACTGGCAGATACTGGCTGTGTGTACTCACCCTGCACTTGTTTTGTAAACAGTCAGAGTTACTGCCACAAATGAAACACATGCCTCGAATTTTTTACTTTGACTTTGTATCTTTGACCATCTTCAGCTTCCATGTAAGAAGACCGTTGATCATAAAGGAACTGTGATGCTTTAACATCAGTGAAGATTTGCCAGAGAACTAAATGGTGATGTTTGAAACACAAAGTGTTTGGTGTAATCAGAACAGTCAGGCTGTGCCAAATCAGTGAGTATATACAAGCTTTGTTTACATGTAGTGGAGGAAAGGAACAAAACATGCCCTATGACTGGAAGAGCATCCCCTAAACAGTACTGAAGGAGGTGGGCTTCCAACAGCACAATCCCAAGACTTGCAGAGTGCCTTTTTGATACACCAAGTCATTGATGGCATAAAGCAGCCCAGAGCATAAAATGGGCACCTCTTGGAGGTCTGACATCCTTGTGCTTGAAATTAATCAAAAATCATTCAGGTGCTTGGTCTTTTCAGGTTAAAAGTGCTCTTAAATGGCTTTACTACAGTTACAGTGTTTGTCTCTGGAAGTTAGAAACAACAGCGCGTGCTTGGGACGCCTTGCTACTTATGCAGAAATCTACAGTCTGTGTGTGATTGTCTATCTGCTCCTTGGCATACATCGTTCATTAGGCAGTTCTCACTGAACACATGTTTTCAGAGTTGATGAGTATCTAATTCAGTCTGCTGTAAGAGGATTCTGTCTAATCAGTACGATATGAGACAGAGTTAGGCAACCTGATTAATTCCCCTGCACCCTCCTAGACCTGTCATTTACTAACTCCGTGACCTTGGCCAAGCCGTACCAATATCTTGACACCCACTGTCATCTGCTGGAAAACAGCCTGCCATCTTTAGAAGTCTCTGTGAAGCTTAGATCCATTGGGCACTGATCACTGTAGTGGGTGACCACTAAATGTGTGGAATATTACCCCAGTAACTAATGCTGAGGCCAGATACCGAGGTGTGCAAAACTAGAAGCTACTTGAAAACATCAGTAATTGACTCGTTGTGCTGCTCTTTGCTAAAAGAGGGTTGATGATATTCACATCTCAGAGAGATACAGCTTGAAGGAGGGCAGGAGATCCATATGTGAATGGGCCATAGGACTGCATAGCATCTGAGTAAAGCTTCCGAGAAGAAACTGTGTGAATAAATAGGGGGGTGTACAGGGGGTTATCCAGACTGCAAATCTCTGATCGAATTCATGCTCTTCAAAGACAGGCACAAGGAACAGAGATGCAAGGATTTGCCATCCCCAAAACAGCTTGGCAGTCCCCCAGGACTGTAGACTAGATTCACTGGAGGGTCTGTTCTTCTGCTGACACAAGAGATGGATGTACATACAAGTCCCATTAGCATTGAAGGGAGGTGCCTGCTAAACTTTCCCACGCATTAGTGGAGGAAAAGACTTCTAAAGGTATCTCACAAGGTAACAGAAGGTTGTTGCTGCACATGTTGCATTTGTTTAATATTTGCCTGTGATACAGCTGTATGCTTACATCATTTGGACATCTTGCTGTCTGTCACAAAGAGGCATTTTGGAGCTGTCTAGCATGCTTGCCCATTATCCTCAATGCAAGTCTATAAATATACAACTTGTGTGTAACCTGTTTGCATACTGATTCCCTGTGTCCCAGATCAATCTGTTGATTTCCAAGGACTATAGTCCCCTTTGATTCCTAGATTTTATTGAATGCTTATCAGCAGGGATATATGCTTGATTATTTATTTTTTATTCCTTCTGTGGCTGTTTTTCTGTCTTTTGTAGCAAACACTAAAGTTTATTTGTGAGCTGAAGAAAGTTATTCCTTTGTGACAATGTGTTGTGGGGCCTTATTTAATCCCGTGGGTTATTTGGGTGCATTCTGCTGCGGGAGAGATGGAAGGAGTAAGAGAAAAACCTGTAGAAATCAGTGGAACTGGAGATCTAGAGTCCTAGAAGGTGGCAATCTGTTAATTAGTGTTCTTGGGAAAACCTTCCTGTGATGAAAATAAAGCCCCATCGTTAAAACCCACTGCATTTTCCTTTTCTGCCCCTGAATGTTGTTAACAATGTTGCACTCTGGTTAAGTAAAAATCTAAAACTGCAGTGAAGTGTTAGTAATCGGTTCCTGAGCAGATTCCCTAATGCTATTCACTTTTCCCTGCTAATCTTCCTGTGTGAGTTATAACAATGCAGCACCAAATGAGAAGGAAATGTCAGGTTATGTTTCAGGGCCAGCCTCCTGCCCACCCTCCATCTGTGCTGATGTCAGTGCTTATTGGAACATATGCTGCCTGTTGCTCACTGACCATCTGTTAGCTGAGCTGATGAAGTGTTCCCGTTGCTGGGACAACCCGGCCCTTGATTGCCAGTGGCACCGCAAACATTTTCCGCTCAGGTTTCACTTTTATCTGTGCTCTGGAATGGCAGCCCCGCCGTGGTACTGGTTACTCCATCCCTCCCTCTTGGAGCCACAAGCAAAAGGCAAGAGATGGGCAACTTTTCCCTTGGTTAAGAGTCACTTGTTCTGTAATTGCTGTGTGTTGTAGTTGTGCCTGACAGCCACAAACCTTTCAGACATAACTGAATCCAAATGTAACCATTCCTTTATGGTGTAGGCCTCAGTTTGTGGAGCAAAAGCAATGTTAAGCCGTAGCAGTGATAATAAAACAGTCTGACCACAGTGCAGCCTTTTTGCAGCTCTGTCTGGTGAGCTTTCCCCCTCTCCTAAAAATCTCTACAAACTTTAATCAATCCTCATGACAAGCCTGTGGGGCTGGCAGGTGGTATTCCCACTTTAAAGGGGAGAAGCAAAGTGTGAGAGCTGGCACAAGAAGCACAGCATGCCCACCTCCCAGCCCTCGCCTGCTGAGATCACTAGACCATATTGCCCTTCGTTACACACCAAGAGCCCCAGATCAGCTGTGGTGCCAACAGGAGCTGCATACTAGACATGAGGGCTGAGTAGACTGTATCCTGTAGTTCCTTCCATCTTATATGTGAAGGGACCATGATAGCTGGGGTAGAAAGTGGTGGCCTTTAGGGTGAGGAAAGTCTGGATGCTTGGTAGCGTTAAATGCTCCAAAGTTGTGAAATGTCTTCGTCTCTTATTTTCCGTGTTGGTATTCCTTGGTGTTTTCCCCACAACCCTGGGGTATTGGTTTCTGCATGACAGCAGTCATTTACATCATCTCTTAGCCCCAGCCTCGGGGCCAAAGACTCTCCCATCATCCTTCCATTTCTCTTCCTCCCCTTCTGTCCAACCTTGCCTCTTTCCAGTTTTCAAAAAATCTTTTCTCAGATACATTGTCCCTTTGCAGTCCCTATGTAGCAAAAGCAAACTTTGTAGCCTTTCTCTCCTTCCAACCTGTCCTTTCTGTCTCCTACCACAGTCCTCTGTCAATCGTACCTGTAGCCTGGCCAGTCAGTCGTACTCTGGCTGGCCTTTCTGCCAACTCTTGTTGGTTCTCATGTTTCTAAAATTCTATTTTCTTCTGTCCCTAGCACAAAAATCCTCTTCCCATTTTTGAATGCATCCTGTCAGATATCTATACCATCTTTTCATAAGGCTAAGTTGTAAGCTCTTCAGAAAAAGGTCTATTTATTTTCATGTCAATTACTGTTTAAATTAAATGACTGAATAGTACAATAATGCTGTGTGCTCAGAGACTACATGATGTGTGTGGTAGAGCTGGATAAGATATGATACCTACTGACATAATCCTATATGTTAATAATAATGTACAACTTCAGCATATGTTGCTATTTCAGGATGTTCTGGCACAACAGGCTGGTTTTATTCACCCCGGGGACAAGTACATGAACAAATTACAGCAAGGCCAGCAAGGGTGGGGATTTACATTGCCTCATCTGCTTTGTGGTGAGTGCCGGAGTGTTGGGTCTTATTTCGTGGTGTGTGTGAGGTAGTCACTGTGCTTTTGTCGAGTGGCAAGCTGGGTCTCTTAGCTTGCCTTTATTGTGGTTATGATAAAAGCATTTATCTGCAGTTTATCACAATTACCACACTGGAGCATGAGCACTCTAAATTTATACTCTCTCTTGTGACAACTCGTTTGGTGCCAGTCTGCTTTTCAATCCACTTTGGTGTCCTTGTTTACTGCCAGAATGGTGCAAATGTGCCAGTATATAGATGAAAATTGGGCCAATCTTTTCTTCCCTCCAAGAATGTCATAGAGCTTGGGGGTTTTGCTGGCTTTACAGGCCTGGACTACTATGCATTTTAAATCTAAACAATGCAGAATGTAACACTTTGCTTTAAGATTTGACAACTTGATTTTCCTTCAGTCAAAAAACATGAAGGAAAACTGGTAGCATGAGCCACCATCTGCCCAGCCTCCAGCAGGGTTTGTAGTTCCCAACTGAAAGTGCTATTTTTACACAGGACAGGAGTGCATGTTCTGTGCAGTTTTTAGACTCAGATTAAATGGTTGCACTGATTTCTCCGTGTGGCTGAGAAGATAGTTTGCAGTGTGGCTTTACTGAGTGGTATTTGAACAGTGAGAGTGGCGAATTAAAGAGTTTCAGAGCTTTGGGATGCTACTAACAAGGTGAGATGAGGCATATGCATGTACTTTACCAGAAATTTGTAATGTCTGCGCATTTCTAGGAGTGTGTAGCAGCTAAGGGTCATGTGGAAATTTCAGATAGCAATGCCCTTGCTTCCTTCATGGGTAGCTATGTAATGGTTACTGTCCTCATCTTAAGTGGTGGTGGAGGTCCCTGGTGCGGTGCCTGTCTACATACAGCATGGGAAGGCAAACTGTAGATGTTTTACTGCAAGTACATACACAGGCTTCTGAGATGTGTACACATAGCCTTGGCTTGCAAAAAAACAGAGGGGTGGATATGAATTGCTTGTTTGCTGTTGCTTAGAGAGGGGTATTGGAACTAGTAACAGAAGCGCTGTTGGGCTGGTAGGGAATTTTCTCAGCTGGTTGATGTCTACTGACACCATTAGAGAAATACTGATTTTTACCAGGCAAGAACCTGATCTCTGCTGTGGCTGGAGTGTTAGGCATTCAGAGCTCTGCTTAATCACAGCTTTAACACATATCCTCAATCTGGATGGTTGGATCCTGTAAGAACAATACATACTTGCCTGCACTGCTGTGCTCTAAGGTTTGCAAAGCGGGGCCGTTGTGTGTGCTTTTGTGAAAAAATCCTGTCCTCCCCGCAGCGCGGGGGGCAGGCTGCCACTAACATCAGTTGCGCGAGGATTTGCTCTGCACTGCCCGGGTTTTGGAGATCACTCTCCGCACAAATTAATTAAAAGATGCCTTAGGTAGGTGTCCAGCCGGCACAGAAGGAACCCAGCTCTGTTACTAGTCTGCAATCCCCAGTTTTCCAGCTGTCACTATGTAATACGGTCTCCCCCTCACGTAATTCCTTCCTGTAGTCCAATAGAAGTCCTTTAAAGAAGAAAAAAAGAAAGAAAGAGGAACAACAAGCAAGTAATCCTGTCATACGATCTGCCCCAGTAGTTTGGGGCCTGTTTCTCTTTCAGGGGCTGTGAGCATGCTTTGAGGTGCACAATAGAGATGCCTTCTCCATTGACTGTGGAGCTCAATGAGCCAAACTGGGCAGCAGCCCCGGTAACAGCAGCAGCAGCAGCAGTGGTGCAGCGCAGTAATGGGCCCAACTGTTAACTGATTTAACACTCTGCCAGCTGCAGTCCCTGAGCTCAGAGAGGAGCGGCAGGCCTTTGAATATTACCTTTCAGCCAATTAGACATATGTCACTTTCATAAAACTTTTCGTGTGTGCTCCCGTCGAGGAGAAGATCTGCTGGGGAGAAGGAGGAAACTGCATTACCTGCCTCCCTCCCAGACACACGGTCCCTCCCTTGAGTAGGAATTTCTTGTTGTTTCTGGTATTTTCATCACTGATGCAAGTGCCTGGAGGAAGGTAAAGAGGGAAAGAGAATGACTCTCAGAGCTCCAGGAGTTTTTCAAATAGTCTTATAGGCTGCCTGGGATAGGAAGCTTTTACAGCAAAGGTGGGTTTTGTGTCGTCAAATTGAAATGAGACCTCTTTCGTCACCTGAACGCTGGGAAGGTTAGCATCATCATCTGAATCGGCCTGAGTTTGTTTCACGTGTTAAAAAACCCCCAGTCTCAAAGAAACTTTGGATTCAGGTGAAATAAATGAGTACACAGATGCCAGAGGACTGGTCCTGAATGTAAAAGTTTTGACTCAACGATCAATTTCACAAAAAAGTACCAGTAAAACTGTTACTAGTGAGCTGCAGCTCAAGGAGAGTACTGCAGGCTGCATGTTTTGTCCAAAGGAGCAGCAGCAGCAGCCGTACTTCTGAGTCACCAAACACCAGTTTGGGGTGGGTCTGTGGATCCATGGCAGACACTCCACAGTCAGTGTCTTTAGGGGTGGAAAGTACACAGGAAATGAACATTACGAATGCTTATTTTCAGAATCAGTGTGGAAAGCAAAAGTGTTTCTATTGGTCATAAAAGAAATATGACACTTTTTATTCCTTCAGATTGATTGGATGTTTTTATTTCAGTAAGGTTGAAATTCTTATTTCAGTCATGTCAGTTTCTTTGCGCTTTTTGTATTAAAATACACAAAAATGCAATATTAGAAGGCATACTAAATCATGATGAAATGGGGCAGATTATGTTGTTTAAAATAAAATTTTTAGTATAATATGTTCAAAAGATTTTAATTACAAAAGTCAATTCACTTTAATAAGTGAGTTGAACCTAAGAAATTGAGACAAAATTAACAAAATTAAAAAGCTAAGATAAACGAAGGGGTTTTTTCATATCAAAGTAAAAATCAAAGCATTCTGGAGATGGGAACTGATGGACAGAAAAGCATTTATTTTAAAATCCTGGCCTAAAGCTTTCAAGCTGGCACTTGTTGCTGACCAAGCAGAAATGAGTGATCCAGAGCTGTATGAAAAGTGCTTGTTTCTCTCACTGGAGGGGAGAGACTTGCACAGGTTTTGCACGCTATCAGACCTGGGCAACAAACTGTGTGTGGCATGCAAGAAAAGAGGGGAATGGGGAATGGCTACCGCTTCGATAACTTGGAAAAGGAGTGCTGAAACTAAGTTAGTCAGCTAGGTGGGTCTCTGAATAAATGTGATCAGTTTTGGCTTTCCCAAGTTTATTCTGGGTCTTCCTCTGCAGTCTCTTCAGTCATCTTCCCAGTAGAATGTTCTCTGATGTAGATTTTTGGTGCTTGGTAATCAAGAAGTAGTGCTTGTCAAGGGCGATGAGGCAAGTCGTATTTTGGGGTGAGGATCACGCTGAATCTAAATGTGCGGGAGTAGTCTTCAGGTATTCAGTCCTTTTTACACCTGAAGACAGACTTGAGCTTAGTTTTTGAAAAAGAAACTCTCTTTTCCAAAAACCTCTTCCCTTCCAATGTTTTGACGAGCTTCAGGCAGTGATGACAGGATTATGGAGTGGTAATATATAAGCTGAAATGAGATGCTATTTGAAAGATCCCAGGGCTGTAGTCAGATAAATTCTTTAAACTGGCATAAGTTGTCAGTGTTGATAAAAGCAGTATTTCCACACTTCCTCTGCTTCAGGCTGCTTGTTGTCACCCTTGTACTATTCTCTTCCTTTCACCATACTTTTCCTACCCTAATGGTGAGCTGGAGCAGATTCAGCTAGAATTGGTAGAGTCGTGGTGGGGATCCATTTCCCCAGTCTAGTTCATCACATGATTATGCAAACCGTTGTGTCAGTAGGTAGGATATGGTACCCCCAAGGATGGAGATGAGCAGACAGGTCAGGGAGAGAGCAGAAACACTTTTTTTGTGTGTTAGCACTAGCTTATTGTCTTCTCTGAAGTCTATTTTCCCATTTAATAAGGACAGTTTGCCTATTGTTAGCAGCTGGATCACCTGCCAAAAGAAGCCACTTGAGGAAATATTACAAGTGAGTGTCTTGTCCAGCCAGCAGCTGGTGAGCCAAGGTCAGGCATTCCTCTTGCTGATGGTTCCTGTGGTCAAAATTCTTTTATGAGACGCCTTACAGGTGTTGCTACCTCTAGACTTTGTTTGGATGTGGTAACTTTCTCAGTGGGGTAGTTCAGTGCTGCTAAGCATATTTTTGATGACAATCCTCACTTTATCTGAGTACATAGTTTGTGGGTAAAAAAGAGACTCTGAACACAAGTAGGGAACTGCTAAGTTTCAATATATCATCAATAAACAACATGATATTTTCCCCCTGTAGAAGTATGTCAGATATTTACTTCACAGGTCTTGTATAACATGATCATTCTCTTTTTCATCTTTCTCTGCCAAATCTTCACTGAAGTGATCTTGCAAAGTCTGTTCCTTTCCACCGTCAGTCATTTAGTTGGTATGGCTTGGAACTTGCATATCTTTGTGCATTTGAATCCATTACTAATGCATAAGCATTCATCAGTTTGGCAGGAATGGACATTACACATCTGTAATTCATAAGCTTCAAGACAGTTTTGGGTGATGATGATTCAGGCATCCACTGAATGTCCAAATTCCCTTTGGCATCAGTTGTCCAGCCATAACTTGTTGGATCCAGCAGAGTGGGTTCACATTGCAGGAATCATCTCCAAATTCCTCCTTAATAGTTTGCATGCAGTTCATGCTGGAATAAGCAATCTTTGCATGGGGGAAGATGGCTGGAGTCGATTTCATCCCTTTTGGCAGAGAAAGGTTGATAATGGCATCAGTTGTTGCACTTTTAGGGACAAACAGATGGCATGTGAATTCTTGTAATTTCTGAAAGAAGCCTGATGAAAGCTCCCAGGGTTGTCCAAACACTGAAAAGTTATATTGATAATGGCATTTTCTTTGCATGAGTTCTAGGGCTCCCAGTTTTCCTTTGTCTGAAAAAACACTAACAGCATTGCATCCCAGAAAGACGTGCAGGCCAATCGGTACTCTGCATGCGTTAGTCCCGGGGGAGCAAGCTATTATATTGCTGTCAGTGAGTGATGTTTTGTGTCTGTTTTCTGACTTTCTCACACATTATCCAAGATCTATATTACTGCTGGATTTTACCCATTGTTTGAGCATGCAGTATAACACACATCTTCCTTCTCTGATGGTACTTTGAGAAGTCCTGTTTTATTGTGGTGGTCTCTGGTTAGGAAGAAAAAGAGGATCACAGCTGAATAGAGATGTGATGTACTTTACCTTTGTGATTTACACACACACACACACACACACACACATCTTTTAAGCAAGATTTTGATGAGGTTTGACTTGTTCATGGGACAAGAGAAAAATTTGTCTCTTATTTGGATTTTGTGGCCTGCAGTTGTGTCCTTGAAATAAATGCTGGTAGTGGATCCTCTTGGATTTCTCACCACCTTTTGTTGTTATTGTCTGGTAAATGTTTAACAGTGTATTAACTTTATGACTTTCTGCACCTTCGTATAGTTCAAATGAGCAGAGATGCCTTGTTAACACCGCTCAGCCTTTGGACAAGCTTTGTTAATAACACAGACAGATGGGATAGTAATGGTTTCAGGGGGGCTTCGGTTGATTGGGTTTTTTTTCCCCATCTGACTAAATAAACTAAGTCTTAGTCAAAGAGGTTTATCCGTTGCTCTGTTCTTGCTGATGGGCTTAAGTCTTACTTCTATCCTGTTAGTATTGTATGAAGAAGCCATGTGCATTTGACTTAATTCAGTTCTGAGGACTGAAAAGGCCACAGCTCACTCTCACTGCATACTTTGATGTCTGCTATCCTCTGTAAAACTGCTCTACACAGCACCACTTGGATGCCTATTGATTTTTTACTTGGTTGCTTTCAGCTCTGTGTTCAGCACTAAATTATCTTTGGCAAGCATATCCATCAGCAAGTTGTCTGGATACGTGATCTGTTTTCCCTTTGTCACCCTGGCTGATATGTACCTAGTGTCTCCTTCAAACCTGGTCTTTCGGGCACCAAACATTTTATTTCTTAGTTGAAATATTATTTTTTGTTTTACATTTTTTATTTTTTAACAGAACCACTCTTGCTTTGAGATAAAAGTTGGTATCATATCTGGATTAACAGACACTTTATGATAAATGCAAAGATCACTTGGTATACAAAGGGTTTTTTCCTGCAGAATATTCAGAATTTGGATTATCTATCTGGTATTCTTTAACGCTGTTATTTTGGCTGCCTTTGCTTTAAAGTACAAATAGCAACACTGCCAGTAATTAATGAACTCTTGCAACCACAACTGCTCTATTGAAAATGGCAGGAATCCTGGTTCATTACAGTATTTCTAACTTGCCCATCAGCACACGATGTATTACATTTTACTGGTGATTACTAGTCCTTTGTCTTTTTTCAGGTATCTGGGGGTGGGTGGTGGTGTTTTGAGGGTGTCCACTTCCTTCTTGTGGAAGACACATTCGTACTTCTTGGATCCTGTTCCTTTGTTTTCCTAGAAATTTCTCCATTCTCAGCCACTGTTGCCTTACTCCTTTGACTCAATGACATCCCAAAAAAACGATTTTTGGACATGGTTATTTATGCTTCTCATAATCCTGAGTCTGTGATGCTTCATTTTTGTTCAAGCCCATAGCAATATCTTGAAATGGAATCTGGTTGCAGATTTAGGCAGCTTTCAGAAGAGTATTTGCAAATGCATGCTCAGAAGTGGCTTTAGGTTATAGCTTGGTCTTCCAAAATTGTGTGAAGTGTATGCATTTTCTGTGTTGTTTCAAAGATGTTCACCCCTCCTTTCTTCACTGCTTACTTTCACTGATGTGACACTAATATTTCAAATCTGCAATAAAAGATGCATGTATTTGAGGCAGCAGCAAAGTTCATCATCAGGTAAACATAAACAGAATGAGCATATGTATAATGAAAACTGATGTTGTGGCATTTGGTTTTTATTTATTTGGTGACCATCTTGGAAAAGGTAACCAGATAGACAGTAGTAATTTGTCATCAAACTGCTAAACCACATAGATAAGTTCTGTAACAACAGGCAAACCATGGAGCTAATGAATAGTCTGCAGATTCATACAGATAAATCCATCCTAACTCGAAATTTGTCCCTTCAGATGATACCACTTAACTACTCAGAGTCATTGATTGAGGAAAAGTGCTGCATTTCCACCTCAGCCTTGGTGAGAACTCAACCAGTAATAGAAGGACAAATACAGATATTCTTTATGCTATTCCTGACTTTCCTTAACCGAACAGAGAGTGAGAAATTTTAGCAAAGAAGCAGAATTCAACAACTCAGTAAGATACACCAAAATAAAGATGTGTTCCTCTCAGAACAAATTGCTTTAATTCAATGCTTTGTGTTATTCAACTCACATAAATTTCTGATATTACTTTTATTTTTCTGGCTCCCCTTCAGAATCAGATGGATGACTCCCTTGTTACTGGATTTTCATATATATAGCCTTGAAAACTCAAACCTTTCAGTTCATTCTCCACTCTCTCTGTAATAAGAAGTGACTAGACAGATCTAGACCAGAAAACTGTTGAAATGGGTATGTTCCTGGGAAACATTTCATCCTTAGCAAAATATATCTGTCTAAATTTCATGTGGTTGCAAGTGCCCCCATCAGCCCTAGCCAGCAGTATTTGATAGTGCCATAAATGAAATAAATATTACCCTCAGAAAGCAATTGCCCATGCAGAACACTGTTAGCACAGTTCTTCCACTCACCTTTCTTTGATTACATGCATTTAGATGGCAAGTGGAAGGAGCAGACAAACATACAAGTGACAACAGACTAAATAATCTGATTAATAAAATAGATTGACTGCCTGTATAATAATTTGTATTTCTCCTTTGATTTGAAGTTTTTAATGGTTCATAATAACCCAGAGAGAGAAACCTGACAATCATCCACCTAAGAAAATTTGTTAAAAATTTAAGACGAGAAATTCCATGGCAAGAGCAGATGAACTGGAGGAGCATCATCTCCATGTGATTTCTGCTTTGTGTTTGTATACTCTGATGTTTAATAAAGTGCTGGCTGTAGTTGAGGGTTTTCACCATGACTGAGACATTCATAATGTCTCCCATACAGATTCCTTGCACCTAGTAAAGTTTAGTTCTGCTAAAGACTTGTTTTCAGTAAGGACACAAACGGTCTTTCTCAACTCGGGTGACCATTTTCATGGGACTTGCAAGAATTTAATGTCTTGAAGTGTAATTTCAACCTCCGTCAAACTTGATAGAAACTGGCTGGTTAACTTAAAGGCAATCAAGAAAGCTGAGCATACATGAAGACAGGCGAACTTGTAGAAAATTATTGAATAAATATTTTTTCCCTAAACTTGTCTTAAAAAGGTTGTTGAACATAGGGCTCTTATTTCTGTGTAGTAATATTCTATCAGCTCCTAGTGACTTTATTGCAGTTGTGAATCCTTGATGCTTTGGGCACTTTCGTACCTGCTGATGTGCATTTAGGAATCAGATGTGAAGCTCACTTTTTCTGACGGCTTATCTTTTTTGAAATTGTAGTGAGGTACAATGAACGTGGACATAGCTGTTCAAATGTGAAGTTTTGTCCTATTTAAAACATGCGCTGCATGCTTGAAAACATTGTTTATTCTTGCCTTTTTTTTCTTTTTTATATGCCTTGAAAGACTTGAGAGTCAAACAGAGATACCATATCTGTCTTTGAGCAGAACAATTAAGGTAATTAGCCAAGGCAACTACTCAGTCTATACAAAGTAGATCTGAGAAAAATAGGAGGAATTTCTCCCTGTGAAAGAGACACTTGAAATTACCTCCAGATTCTCAGTAACTGCTGTCAACTGGCCGGCATGCAAACCAAAAAGGACAAAGCCTGAGCAAGAGGAAAAGGGAAAACAAGACACTTAAAACTATCCCAGAGGAGATTAGATGAAGATCCCTCTACAGGAACTCTTGACACTCCAGACGCAAGCCTAAGAGACTGTCCTGAATTAGACATGTCAGAAAGCAGAGCTAACAATAGCCACTGGGTCCAGCAGGCTGAGCCCTGCTCCCTGGGGTCTGCACTGTCCATCAGGAATTAGTCACTGGGGCAGAAGAGGCAAAAGAAAGGGAGAGTCGGAAACAGCCACCATCCTTCTCTTGGGCCCTTCAACCTGAGTGAGCAATGTAAGCAGGAGGTGTTACTTGTGGATAGCTGAGATAATCCCCTTGCAGAGCAGTGCTGTAAGATAACTGCTGCCAATAAGGTCTGCAACAATATTTTAGATCTTATCTGCCACAAGAAAACACAGATGTTACACCTAAAATAAATCATCTGAGGTGCTTGCAGATGATGGAATAAATGCAAAAATTGTTTGGCTGTAGAGAAGCACTATGGCAAAAGTGAAGAGTAACATCCCTAGCAATATTGCACTTATCTTTTTTGGCCCTTCACTCCCTCAGTATTTCCATTGTGGTGGCATTCAGACCATAGCAGGACATGTTGGTGCTACACAGACTTGTCCCTTTCATGGCAGCCAAAGGCTGGTAAGACATGGGTGTGATAGCTTTCTTGCTTCACTGCTGCCACAGCTCGGAGGACATGTGGAGCAGGGTGTGCTCGAAGCACATCTGTCATTGCTGATGTTGAGAAATGGTGGAGACACTATCTTACATTTGGAGACCAAGCTCAGGGGATTGCTGAAGAGCTCCTCGCAGGCAGCGTATCATAACAGGGCTTGTAAAAGCACTTCAACCTTAGCTGGTAAGAAGGAATGAGGAAATCATTTGGAGCTGCATGTTTTCTAAAAGCTTTAACTCTTAGCTCCTGAAGCATACTCTGATGTATTAGTAGTTCAGCTGGAAGAATCTATATGGGGAGGCTAGAGCAGGGTTCCTGGTAGGAGGGGTTGACAAAATGTGTAACTTGGGAGATTGATGCTGTTCAACTTGATCTATTCTGCAGAGAGCTTTGTGTCACTCCTCTTAGACACACCATGATTTAACGTTCAGGATTGTATACTGCTTGTCATTAACTCCATCAACTACTGGTTTTCTAACCCCTTCATCCAAGTGTCAGATTTTTCACTTGCAAATATCTCTAGGACAAGCCTTCTCATCCAGAGGAAGCAGAAGGAAATTGCCCTCCTTAATGAGCATGGACTAAGAGAGGAGGAAAGCTTCCTGCCTGCCTTCTGTGAACACAGTTCAGGTCCGTCATAGGTACTGTTTGATGTGCCTGAACTTCTCCTTCAGATAAACTGTAAAGCCAGGGTTCTGACTTTTTCTTATTGAATGGCTCCTGGTACTTTTCACAGCTGTGAAGTGCCAACTTGTGTGTTGCACCTAAATTCCAGGTTGAGATAACTGGACTTCATCTTTCTGTCTTCACACATGGTTTCTGTTCTCTTCTGCATGTATTGGCCTAAATTGTTGGGTACCACTTGTTGAGCTAAACTGCTTCCTTGTGCCACAGTAGTCAAGGGCAGCCTTATTTTAACAACAGGCTTGTTTTGCATGGCGTTACCTACATGCTGGTTCCAAAGGGGTCCTTCCTCCAGCTGGTGCTTCCCTTGATTTCAGGACAAATGTGAGGAGAAGGTTTAAGTAAGGACTGCAGTCCTAGGTTTAAATTAAAGCAGACTCTGGTGCCAGTATTGAATTTCATTCCTTCTCTTCAGCTCAGAGACTGAAAAGGCTGCTCTGTCAGCAGCCAGGTGCAGCAGTGGGGTCTGAGTCTATATGTCCCTCAGTTAAAACGGTGCTGTGGAATTCACAGAGTTAAAATAGCTTGTATATCGATATTGTCATCATTATACAGTATCTCTAATAGGCTAATAGCAAGGCTGTGAGAAAAATCCTGTTGTTTGGGGGTTTTTTGACCAACAGGTCAGCTTTGAAAGAAAATACTTTCAAAGGTTTCAGTAAGAGCCCAAAAAGATCCTGGAAACAGGGGAACTTCTGAGAACTCCAAGTGTGAAGCTGTAAAGTCTTCATATGCTAAAAAAAGAATCTTTAACGCTTAAGCATTTGTCCTCTATTCAGCTATTTTGTAAGTGTTGCTGCAAATGCAGCAAGAGCTGAAAACAGGCAGCCTTTTAACAGTGGCTTTTTTTTGTGGCTGTTTAATAAACATAGACTAGATACAAATTTAGCCAATAAAACGTTCATGTAGTATGTATGTATGTATAATACATACACAAAAGGGCTATTCAAAATGCATAGCAACCACTCGGCAGGGTTTAATTTTCCTTAACAGTTTCCCATTTTCCTTTAAATTTGGGATGGGAGTGGGGGGTAGCAATCAGAATCCTTGGCATAAATAGGATAATAATAAGGAAGTTCCTGGTATTGTTGCCGTTACAGTTTTTAACAAAGCATACAGCTGAATTCAGATAAAAGAAAGTTTCTGATTAAAAGGGACTGTATGAATGAAAAATTTGAAAAGTTACTGGAAATTTCTCGTAGTTCTTAATCACTGTCATATGTTAATCGTATGAGAAATGAAAAACTAGCCAAGAGTTTTGTAACATGTTTTGTTAATTTGGTTAACACTTTTTAAAAAATGTATTTTAAAAACTATTAGCATTCTGTATGATAGCACACATAAATTATGTCAGCCAAACAGTACAGCAGGTTACATCATTGCCTTCTGTGACATTTATGAAGCCAGCATCTGCTGTGCATGATGGGTTGGCTTTTTCCAAAGCCTATCTAAGGGGTTTACAGCTGGCTTTCCAAATATATGCCCTGCCATGTTCTTAAAGTGACACACACAGACACAGAGAAGTCATTTGCAGGTTTATATTTTCATCCAGTTTGCTCACTTAGCGGAGCCTGCTGGAGTGTTCTTGTGTGCTGGCAGTGAAATCTTGAGTGTTAAACAGATGTTTCTGTTACAATAACACATAGATGCCCAGATTGAAACTGTAATCCCATTTTAGTACCAGCGAAGAAGTAGAAATTGTTAATACTCGCTTGTAGCATGGTGCGAGGATTGAGGCTGCTGAGTGCTGTAGAACCTTGAAGAATACAGAGACGGGGAAGATTAAGGTGTTTGATGCCTAATGATACAACTAAGATTTGGTGGTTTACTTTTTTTTTTCCCCCCAGAAGAATCTACCCTTCTGACTCTCACTGAAATCTGGTAGTTAGGTGCCTTCAGACACTTAATGGTCCAGGATCTGAACTCTCTCTGACAATCTAGCTTGTGCACTGTGCAGGGGGAAAGGCTGGAGATGTGCCTGTAGGGTTTTGCGAATGCAAGGAAGATAAAGGTTTTCAACAACTTGGGATCTAGACAGCTGCAAAAACAGGAGTGGTGATAAAATAGCATCAGTCCTACCAGCCTCAGCAGGATACTGTGTAGGTTGGTCTGCCTGGTTTATTTTGATCTGACAGGGTTTTTTTGTTTTGCTTTCTGTGTTGAACAGCACAAGCCTCCTATGACATGTTAATGAAATAGGTGGAAGAACCTTATGGTCTTCCATTTGCTTCTTTATCTTCCTCTGCTACAAAAATAACTTTCTGCTGTCTAGAATGACAGAACAATCTTGTGATATATGGATGAAGATACATGCATGTGTGTGTGTGTGCATATATGTATACGAAGCATTCCACACGTGAGTCCTGATATCAAACAAAGCCTGAGACCCCTGCAGTGCACCAAAACCTCTTGTAGTTCTGATATGTGTGTAAAGCGGGTAACTAGTAATTCTTCCCCAAAAAGTTTTTCTCTGCCTCTCCATATATCTGTTTTGTGAGGAGCAAGCAGAGGAGAAATCCATGTTACCAAGAGGCATCCCAGTTTCTCTCACCTGACTGAAGGGTTCAGCTTCAGATTCCCCTGCAAAACCCACCAGCAAAACACAAAGCTGTTACTGAACCTTTTTTTCCCCAGAGCTCTTCAGTGGCCTGAGATACCTTTCCTTGGGGCAGCACTTCTGCTTGCAAAAAGCCAATCATTGCATCAAAGCCCCAGACTCTGGAGAACATGGGCTGTGCCATCACAGGGCTGCTTTTCAAGGAGGCATCTGTGCTTAGCATATGGCAACTATTTATTATAGCTGTTGCATTGAGAAACAACAATTCCCATGATAATTGTTTCTCGTATATCAAGATGCTTCAATCTCTGTTTCCCACAACATTCTGCTTGTCTGGTATGTGTGTGCCAATGTCACCACAGTCCTAGCAGACAGTTGTCTACGTTTTGTCATTACTGAGGGTAAACAGACATGACTTGAGTGGGAAGGAGGGCGGGGGAAGTGGACTGCTAATTTAGTCTGGCTTTAATACTGCACTGTGAAAGAAGTACTGAATGATTTGTGGGCAATATTTACAAACCTCCCCTCCCTCAATCCATCCATCCCTTTTCTTCAAGCACACATTGTTTAAGGGCATTAATGCTATTATTTGCCAGAATGCAGTACAGACGATGCTTGGTTTTGCAAGGGGATGGGGAGCCTTTTCTGTCCCGTCCCCATCCCCGTCCCCCCATCAACTAGTGCTGCGTTCATTATTCTGAAAGAAACACTCCTGTGTTCCCTTAAAAATATATAACATATATGGACATCTACTCATAAATTCATGCATACACTTTCAGCACCTATATACAATATATACCTTTTCTCCCTTTGCATACAGTAATCACATATGTACCTTTCATATGCTAGATGTCAAAATCCCTAAACACATAAATTAATTATTAAAAAAAAAAAAGAGAAAGAAAACACACTATAAGGCAGACTCCCACTGTCTTGTCACAGCATGACCTTGACTTTTGTTGCCTGACCTGGCTATGATGTTCCTTTGTGGGCTTTGAGTTTTGGAGAACATTACAGGTGCTGATCTTGTGAATGGGCACACCACTGAAACAGTTCAGCATCTAGGCTCTTTGTTTGCATAAATCAGTGTAACTCCATAGACTTTCAGCATCAGTGTCTTGGCCCATGCCAGGTGAGATTTGGATCCATGACATTTGCTGATGCTTCCTTTTTTCTTTTTTTTTTTGTTTTGTATGGTTGTTTGGGGGTGCAAAGGGATAGGATGCACCTTTTATTAGTTAATGAAAGCACATTATACCTGGAGATGTCCAAGCAAAACCATCATCTGAGAGTTCTGTGCAACAGCTAAACATTGCACTCATTGTCTCAGCCAGAGCCACTCCTGAGAAGCTGTAGCATGAAAAATCATTATTTAATTTAAATAAATAAAATTAAGGATTTAAATTAAAAATAAGGATTTAAGTTTGATGCAGCAGCCAAGGATTAGTTAAGAAGGGTGTTGACTCTTACAATGTTTTTACATAGATCATACTACAGGAAAACTCAGGCATAACCAAGATTTGATCTCAGCTCATTCTGTGTATACTAAAGCAGAGAGAAGAGTCTATTAGTTCTGGATAAATTAGGTTCTGTTCAAAACACAGCATTACTCCCTTACAAAGGACCCAAGCTCTTCATGCCATGATGAGAGCTTCAATGATACTCAACATTTGTGAATCTGACTCTTGTTCTTTTGTGTAGCACTGATTTGTTTACACTAACCAGAGGACATTCACACGTACCATGTTATTCATAAGTTCATCTGATTTTAACCAACTTGTCTGCTTTCATGTTAAAAACTGAGATGAAACAGTTTTGGTTGTGTGATGAGGTGGTCCAGATCTTAATGAAGTTACATGATGCTGCTGCTTTATATCCTGCTGAGTCCTGTATTTGCATGTAAAAGTCTGACTTCATAATGCTGCTTTATTTTTGGCTTTGTGCAAGCTGTTTCTAGTTGAATCAATAGTAAAACTGCTCCTTAAGGCAGATAAATATGTAATTAGTAGAAATAATGGAGCAGTAGTCAGTCAGCTGCAAAACTGATGCTTCATCTAAATGTGTGTGAGGCACTTTATTTAGTTGGCATGTTGCTAACATCTATTAAGTTAAATTATGAGAAGTGTTTTGAGGCCTTTCACACAGAATGTTGAAGCTTTTCATTCCTTATTTACATGTATGAATATATATGCATGGAGATTTCAACCCATGAATTAACTCCAGAGGAAAACAAACCACCAGATAAACACAAAGCCTGGGTTTGTGTTTGGGTTTATTATTTTTTCTCTTTAGAAAGCAAAGAAGCATCCTTACAGAATTTTCTGATTAATTTATTCAAAGAACTTAATTGATGTATCACAACACAGCAGTATAATTTACATGGCATTAAAAAATGGAATTGCTTAGTTCTTCACACTGACAGCAGCCAGCTGAGAGAGTAACGAGAAGTCAACCTTTAATGGTCATTTTTATGACTTTGAAACGCGCTTTTGTTTAAATCTCACCTCATGCTGTTGGGTTTTCTAAATATTGAAATATTATTCAGTGTTCAGTTAACACCATGTAACACTGTTAGCTCTGGGTGGGTGGGTGGGTAGGTAGGTAGGTAGGTAAGTAGGTAGGTAGGATGGATGGATGGATAGATAGATAGATAGATAGATAGATAGATAGATAGATAGATAGATAATTCCAGATCCTGTTGGGAGTCACCATACATCCCAGAGCTTTAATGTAAATGCAAAACTGAGGCAAAACCACCTCTGGGTTGGATAATTAAATGTTAGCAATCAGAAACCTGTTTGGCAGTTTGCTTCTAGGAGGCAGCTGTGGAAAAAAGTAGTTTATCACAGTATCAAGGAAGTGCAACAAGACATATACAGGTATGTAGGGGCTGAGTGTCCCTAGTGGAAGAGATGTTAGTCCACCCAGTCCTTCGGGTTTTGGATCTGGCAACCTCTACACCTCTACAAGCAGGCTAAACAGGGCATGGGGCACAACTAAGACATGCACAAGACCTGTGAAGTGTCATTTCTCAAATAATAGATGTTTCTGCTCTGCAGCCCAAGGTCCTTCTCTACTAGCTACTCTGCCAGGAACTGGGAGGGAGATGAGAGACGAGCAGAAAACAGATGGGTAAGAGGAGAGTATCTCCACGTACAAGGGAATTTTACTAGTAACATACGAAAAGCTAGAAAAAATTACAGATCTTTGGTTTTCCATCTCCCTACAAGCACAAAGTACCTTGTCAAACTGTCTCATAAAGTTTTTAAAGATGGTTTTAATACTTGAAACTTCCTCTGTCTTCAAAGAACAACAAGACTTCGAGACAGATATGTGGGAATTCACTTAGCCAAGTATTGCAATTTTAGTTTGTCTGCAGTGATCTGCAAACCACAGACTCTGAAATGAGCAAGGGGTTATGTGAATGTTCCGTATAAGTATTTATTTTTATTTTCTTTAGCAGAAGCTGTCAAACAAAGCATCTCCTGCCCTTCAGAGCTTTTGCAGTCTGTGCAGAGCTTCTGCAAGCCAGGGCTTTGCTTAGTACACTTAATTAGAGTTTGCTTATTATAACAGTGCAAAATACAAGCTGGTTTTACTCTGGGAATTAAATTTTGCTGCATTCTATTCTTGGTTAGCATCAGTTGCTTCCTAGTATTGGCAAGGATGCTCATGAAATCTGGGCATGTCTGGTGCAGGAAAGGTTAGTACATTTAACAAGGAGTCATTAAAAATTGATTTAATAGAGCAGTAGCCTGGACCTTCATATGTAACATAATTTCAGCATTGCTCCAGGGTAAGTATTCAATTTTTACCTTTTTTTTTTTTTTTTCATTCCAGATTAAATGAAACAGATGCCTCTCAATACACTTCTTTAGTAAACACACTCTGAGAATCCTCCATCCAATTGTAAGTGATTATATGGCTAAAAATGCAGTCTGTAATAGAGAAAACAGATGCAGTGATAATTATCCCAGTGCCCTGTGTATCAAACATTAACTATTGGTGGTGGAAAAAAAGAGGCTGAAACCAAAACAAAGTGGATTTGCTATACAAGATCAGACTATCAGTTCAGGTTGCCTGACACTATCTTCAGATATGAGCTGAGCTTAATAATTTATAAGGAAATCAGGAATGCTTCTTTATAACACTGAAAAGAATGTATAATGCTTCTTAGGTTCACTATCAGTTGTTTGCATATGATTCTTGCTAGTCAGGCATGGAATTTGGGTCTTGGGGCTTCTAATTATAATTATTTGAGCATTTTAAATCTACAACCTGAATTTTCCATTCATTTTTTCCATTCAGCTACTGCCCCCAAAAGCAGTAGCCAGCTGTGCTCTGTCTTCAGTAATATGGGAATTGAAATGCCTTGATAGGAAGTTTGAGGTTGGATCGCTGAAATAAGTTTTGCCTGTGGCTGTTGCGGAAAATTCCATGTGGATGTGCAAGCTTATCATCTGATCTTCCAAGATGCTGGTGAGTATAGCACTAGCCAGAGTGACCAGGGTGTATGCAAGACCTTAGCCCAGGCTGGAAGTTTCAGTCTTTTGACTAAAATCATTGCAGCTGTTTCTGATTGCTCTTGTTTTGCTGTCACGTAGCTGTAGATGATTCAGTTTTAAAATATAAGCATCCAGTAAATAGCCTGCAATATGATCTAATATCTTCTGCTATTTTTTTCTGATTCTTTTTAGAAAGGTTTAAATACTGAAAATGTGAAACTCCTCTCTGAAGCTGAGAAAAGTATTTGGCCCAAATTCCTGTCAAATAACTGAAGGCATCTAACCTATGATGCCTAAGGTTGCTCACCCAGCATGATCTGTCTGAAAGTTGGGCTGCTGCAGATCCAAACTGGTAGTCTGATGCCTTTTGCTTCCCAGTGAGGACACAAGAGACATTTTCAGAAGGCAGTTCAGCCCCTCCTAAAATACGTGGGAAACTTGTCTCCCACAGGTGCCTGTTTTTCCTCTGACTGTAAAGGGAGCCTAAAGTGCTGACAAAAACTAGAAGCCTGATTTTTGATGGCTTGGTTACCTGACGTGTTACCCCAGTTAGCCTCAGTGTTCCCTTCGCTTCTGCTCAAGAGAGAGGAAAGGCAGTCTCTTCCAGAGGGTTATTCAGTTGACTTGAGACTGAAATCTGCCCTTAGGAACTGCTGTTTTTCCTTTGACTATTAGAAATGGGCAGCTCAGAGAGATAGTATTAGGATGAAACCAGATTTTCTTCGTGCAGTCTTATTCTGGAGGAGGGAGAGAGGGCTTGTTGCAGAGCCCCGGAGCTCTGCCAGTTCACTGGAGATCTCTCTGGGACCTGTTGCTCTTCCGAATAAGGAAGTCTGTAAGTGTAACCATCTATGGGACACAAATGCCTTACCAAAAGCTTTTGACTTACCAAGCTGATTTTCTTCATGAAGCAAAAATATATGCTGTATTGATTAGAAAATAGCCTGCTGTGACATCTGAACATGGACACTCATGCCTGTAGACTTAACAAAGCCTGCTGCTTGTATTTTGAAAACTAAAAAGAATAATAATAAACTGTCACTTGCCAACACATTGCTCCATAAAAACGGCCTTGCTCATGTTAGTCCTGGTCACGTTAACACAAGTTAGAAGTATGTGTCACTGTCTTCTGATGTACAGATGAATGTGTTAATCTCATTCAGTTGTCCTAAAAGTTTGGGCAATAAGATCAAGCTGCTGTGCTAGGCCTGTTCCTCCTCAGCCGGTCCAGTTTTGGACAGAAGCATGCTTGTGGGATGGACTCACTGATCTGGAGTAGAGAATCGTGACCCCATAACACAAGGTAGCCAGAGGCTGGTGGTTAAAACAGGAAGCTAATGTAAACTGCTTATCATTGACAGGTAGATAAACTGCAGAAACTCAGTGAACTCACCTGTGTGAAATGCATGAGAAATAGGTCAAGGCCATGCTGTCTGTTTACCTGCTTTTAATCTCCACCAGGACACAGCAATTTATCATCTTTCCAAAATGAAAGCCCTGTTCAGTACAGAGGAATAGGCTGAAGTTCCATGGCCGAGGATGCTTAGGACACATAAGTATTCAGGTCAGAAAGATCTAATGAGCTTTCTGGGTTTGAAATATGCCTGTCTAGATACAGTTTGTTCTAATTATATTTGGCTGTTCTATGTATGTCAAATATACTTACAGGATGGTCTCCTAAGAGAAGTTGTAGGGGCAGAAGAGGCTTGGGTATTTTTTTTCAAAACTCTCCTAAAGTTGGACAAAACGTTTAGGAATATCCCATGTGTGTACGCATCCAGAAGAAAGGTGTGATATGTTCATGTGAAAAGCTATGTGCCCTTCTCTCCTTGTAGATGGAAGACATGAGAGAGGGCCTGCTGGAAGCTGAAGGCAGCTCCCAGGGCACAGCTGAGGCCAGCTCAGGCTGGACCCGAACACAAGACCCTTCTCTGCATTCTCCTGCACCAGGAGCAGCAGCAGGAGCAGCCACTGCTTTGGTTCAGCAGTAATCACTGGGCTAGCCTTTCATTAGTGTCTGACGCTAATTAATATGCCATGTGCTCTTTCAAGAGCACCAGATAAGTAGTCACAGCTTTTGCTAGGCAGATGGTAACTTTCAATACCTGACCAGATTTTCTGATCTCCTGTTAGATATCTCACCCCTTGCACAGCTCTGCGGCCATATCGTATCAGGCTGCTGAGTGCTCCCAGCCACACACAGGAAAGATCCTGTTTGACTCTGAAAGCCACAGCCTGGGTAAAAATCCTATTGCTCTTTTTTGGATCCATCTTCTACTGACACCAACTTTTTGTCTGAATTTTGTCCAAACACAGTCCGAAGAACAAGCTGCAGGTTTAAGCTCACTGTTGGCAGCAAATTCCTTCCCTCACCTTAAAAGCCTTTTGTTTTTCCATGGCTTTGTAGCATCTTTTAGGTCTCAGGAGGGGAATTACAAGTTGTAAATTTCTATATGTGTCCTCCTTTCACACTCCTAGGAGTGAAAAATAAAATGCTGCCCAGCTAGGCCATCCCTCTGTCTCTGAATAAACATTTGTGTGAGGGCTCCCATTCTTGCCAAGGTGTTAGGATAACATTCTCATGCTGATTCCCATGCCCTCCTTCAGCATCCCAGTGCTGGAGGTCCATTTCCGAGGCTTTGAAATGGCCATGCTCTCACCTCATCTCATACACATGGAAATCAGATCACCAGAGGAGCGAGCTTGTAAATCCCACAGGGAAACCAACAGGGCAGGTTAGGAAATTATGACCTTCAGTATATTAATGGTTGAGTGAAAAGTGCAGCCAAAGAAGCTTGCAATGAAAATGGAGGAGTCAGTGTTGGTGGGTGGGTGAGGCCTCTGATGAAGGGCTTGGGCCTCCTTCCTTCAAACTCTACTGACCATTTTGTCATTGTTTCAGCAAAGGCCAGAGATGAGCATTTAAAACTTATAAATGTTTGCTTATTTTTATACACTGAGGACAAAGGATCTCTTATCATTGGTAACTGTTTGTGTAAGGGTTCAGAAACAACAGCTGATAGGAGAACCGTGTCGTACCATGCACCACACATGCCCAGATCATCCTTGCCACTAACTTGACGAGAGACAAAGGGCTACAGCACATGGGTAGCATGGATATTGCAGCAGCATATTTCTGGCAAGACGGGCCAGTGCCGTCAACCACAAGACTAATTTGTCTCCTTCGTAGTTGTGTAAGACACAGAGGGTGCTGACTGGGTGTACAAACATCTCCTGCTTATGCTGCTTCTAATTAACCAGAGGAATATACTGCCACGTGGCGTCAGGGAGGCAGATAGCTCCTGCGGCTGCACAGTGAGGAGAACAAGGCTTTGTCTGTGCTTCAGAGGGAATCTTGGAGTAATTATTCCCCAAACCATGTTGGCAAGCCCTCCAGCTACTGGGCATCATGTCCTCTGTCCGGTATTGATCCAGCTCACTTTCTGAGCAGAATCAGTGATGATCTTTCCACTCATTTAGTTGTACCCAAACAAAGGCTTTTCCTGGAAAAATCACAGTGGTTAAGAGAAGGAACATTCTCCAACTCCGGGCTGCCATAGCTGGTCTGAGGGGAGTTTCCAGTGCAGACCTGGAAACAGGTCTGCAGGCAGGAGGATTATATCAGTCCTCACAGCTGGGATCCAGAAGCAATTTTTCTCTTCATTATCTAATTGCAGAGGTAGCTTAATTTGTGGAGGGGATCTTTCTTTTGAATTTCCTTCACTTGTGTACTCCAGCCATGTCCAGGGAAGCAGCTAGACTTTGGTTTGCTTGCACTGTCGGTGCCTCTGTCTTGTTCTCTGTAGATGCAAAGTTGCAAAGATGCAAAGCAGTTCAAAAGGAGCTTATGTGTGAAGAGAGAAGTGTGTTGCTAAACCCACACCTCTGAGAGCTGAACTGAACACTTCTGTTCAATCCTCATCTGTAAACCAGAGTGAGTAACTCGGGTTAGGTTTGAAGTGTCTCTCTAGTGACAGAAGATAAGGTCAGTGTTGCTTGTGTAGGGTAAGGCAAATTAGGTACAGTGAAAGGCCTGAAGGGAAGGAGGGAAAACTATTGTGAGAAAGACAATACATTCGGTATTGTTCTGTCCCTGTAAAAGAGACAGGGGGCAGTGACCAAAGCCCTGATCTAGATTAGATCCAGAGGTCTTGTTGGGACTGCAATAAAATCATCTTCAAAGCTTAAGCACTGACTTAAATATTTGTTTTCTGATCTTGGGTAGGAGCTTGTTTGAGGATACTGCTTCAGGCACACCTTGAATAGAAAATACCATGAAATTCATATTTATCAGTGATCAGAGAAACAGATAGAAATAAATCATCTGGGAGATGAGAACTTTAACCAACACTGACTAAATCTATACAGAAATCCCAAGATAGTCAAGTAAGGTATCTTAACATTTTAACACAGTAAAATGCCTGTTATCGTGGGCCATTTGAACAAGTGTCTTTCAATACATGAGAAAGAATCAGCAAAAGAACAGTTCTCACAGCTCTTTGAAAAACTCCCATTTTTTAAAAACTGAAGTAAGAGTTGGATTTTTGCCTGAAATCCTGTATTACAGACTATCTCCCAGGTGAAACCCTGTGTTCAGACATGTGCACATCTTCACTATACCTAAGCCCTTTATTGTTACTGATTATTTGTTTCTGAGGATTTTAAAGTAATTTTCTTATAATCAGAGGGACACGGTGAAGCTGAAGCATGAGCAACAGCACTCAAAATGGGAATGTTCCTCATTCTGTATTAGCTGGCATACTCCTTCCGAGGGGCATCTGATTTGGGCTGTCGGGTTTTTCTAGTTCGTGTTTGTAGAGCTGTCTTACATCAAAAGAGAACCAAGAGAAAAGGGAACAAAATCTTAAAACCGTTCTCTTTCCTCTGCCACTACCGTGAAATATGCTCCCAAGAATGAGAGCAGAGCAGATTATTCAGCGTTGGTATATAAGTGCTTTGGGAAGGGTTACTAGGGCATTTCCATTATTTGCTGTGGTTGTTTGGTGGTTGTGACATTTAGAGGGTACTTTGAAGAAAATAGCCCGGCTGGTAAATGACAGCAGAGAAAGGGGAAGGAAAGCAAATGGAGAGGAGGGAAGTTCACAGAGATTTCCTGACAAGATGAAAGGGTGAAGAAAACCCAGTGAGTTCTTATTCAAAAAACATTTTGGTGGCCTCTGAATGAGAGAACTGTTTCTTAGCATGCTTAACAACTACTTGGTCCTGTCCAGGAGTACACTTCACCAAATGTCTGCAGTGTTTAACACCACGGACAACTTTGTAATGTGTGATGAGAATTATTTTTACAGCTGAGCTTCTTAAGAGAGGCCCACATGTGGCGTGTAAATCCTAGTGAGTTTTAACACACCTCAGCTGCACTAAAGAGGGAAATGCTGATCTTCACCAGGATTAACAAGGTACACAAAAGTATTAGCATCCAATGTTTAAACCAAATGAAAAGCAGCTTGGGAACCTGGTGTCCTCTACAGGGAACCCAGGGTGTACATGTGAGGGGACGGGGATGAGGACAGGACTTTCCCTGCTGATTCTCAGCACAATTTTGGTCATGTAATCTTTCCCACATGCCCTCCAGTGTCACAACCTGCAGAGGAGACAAAATAGTGACCACTACTCTGGATGGATGCTGTGAGAATTTAGTGTTTGTACACAGCTTTAATGAAAGGTTCAGTAAGTCTCAGTGCTCTGATATCAGGTGATGGCATAAATATTGCTAGGTACTTAACTAAAAATCATGAGTTTGGAGATAAAGCATTAGTCTGGCATGAGAGGGAGTCTTGTGGGGGAGCACATTCCTATTTTAAGTGTGACCTTGGGAAAATTGCTTAACCTGTCCTCTGTGTCTTTATTGCCCAACTCTAAATGCAAGTTGATGTGTTACTGCCTTGTTTGCAGGATTGCACGAGCAAATTAATCAACCTCTGAAAGATACTCAGATACTACAGTGATATAATTAGAGCTGGCCAGGAAATTCTTCTCAAATCCTTCAACTTTATTGCACATCAAGATAAAACAATATTTCAAAGTTTGCTTGGTGGATTGGTAATTGAAACAGATACATACATAGAACAAACACCCTTTTGTCAGTAAACGTGCTCCTATGGGATGTGGATTCACATTCAAATTGCCATTAACTCATTTCATAGAGAGACTTGAACCTGGGGCTTTCCCTTTCTGGAAAACTGTTCAGAGTTGGGGTGCTTGGTTAAAAAAATGCTGTTTGCATTTAAAAAAAATAAATCTGGCTGGCTCTGAACATAGTAAGAACAGGAGGAATGTGATGCGTAAGTGCAAAATTTAAATATGGACCAACTCTTATAGAGAAAACAAGGCACGAAGGTGAAGAAGAAAAAAAGGAAGAGAATATAAGAAGGCCTACATATCTATCACCAAATTTGTCTTTTCCAAATCATGTGGAAAAAAAGCATCATGAAGAGTGCAACACAGCAGGCTAGGTGTAGACTGAATACATAAACCTGTCCCCAAAGCACTGAATAATGCAACAATATGGGATAGTAAGGTGTGAAACAGAGCAGATTTAGAGAAAGGAGAGCTATGTCAGCAGCAGCACCAAAACGTAGAGACTAACATAGCCTTGTCTAAGAGAAATTAGAGGCTGGGAGAGAGGGGAGGGAGAAAGTGTTGATGCACTATAAGATTATCACACATTTCTAAAGAGGTCTGAAAGAGGTGACTTCCTGCTGTGGGGTTCCTCTCATATTGGTGTGAACAAGCATCGCACTATCACCTGCTAAGTCTTTAAGTGCAAGTGGTGACACTTCAGTATTCACAGCCTGCCTTAGAAAATCCAAGGGAAGCAAAAGAAAGATGCAAGTCAAAAGGGTGCTGCTTCCATTGTTCTTCTTGCTGCTTGGTTAACTGGGAATCCCTTTGAGCAACAGAGAGGTCACATCTCCCCATATGCGCTCTGCCTGCATCCTAGCAGCGCTGCCAGTGTGGAAGCAGCTCCCCACAAATACCTTTCATGGAAACAGTACAATGAAATCACCCTGCTAGGCAGGACACAAGCTCCCATGAAAGCACGGCTTTTAGCAGAATATATACCTGTGAGCACAACTACTAGTGGAAGATGATTACCCTATGACATGGCAGCACAGCCCCTTTTACAGAATAGGCGGCACTGAAAACACTTGGGACTGTCTTGAACCATACTAGGACCTCATGGGCACCTGAGACCGGGTCTGAGTTACCAAAGACAAGAATGGGTGCATCTAGACCCTCTCCACCTAGGACCTTGGGGATGACCACTGCACCTCTGGCCATGAGCTCCCGCTGGTCCCAGTCCATTGGCTCGAGGACTGAGTGTGCTGGGAAGAACATGAAGACCTGAAGCTGAAGGAAGCTACTGTAGCTGTGAGAGGAAGGCACAGGAGTTTCACAGACAATAGCAATGAACAGGTCATGTACCAGAATCTCAGGGGAAAGGAAAATTAGATGAAGTTTTTGACACTATGTAAAGTAGTTGATCAACAGGGTCATTGGAGGACCATACTGAACTCAAGAAAGATGTTAAGCATGTGCATCTGCTTTGTTGCATGCATCTCATACCTTGTAGACAGTGTAGCACAACCAAGCTCTCCTGAGGAGAGACTTGGGCTTCCAAGGAGCACTGCTATCTCCAGCATGAAGCAATGGATTGCCAATGAAGCCTTGTTATTGTACCATGTTACAAACGTGTAATGAGAATCTGGAATAAGCAGGGCTAATCAAAGTCCTTTATTTAGACGATACAACAGGAGTAACAAAGCCTGGCTTTTTTTCCAGGAAGGGATGTACGCGTGGGAGGGTTTCTTCTGGGGGTAAGGGGAGTGTGCTCTGAGTATTGTCTAGTTTTAATACTTATTTCTGGTTTGGATAGCCTCATTCATTTGATGTCCAATTCTATAAAAATGACACAAATAAAGATGAGAACTAACTGTGATCTGCAACCCTGCAATATCCCACAGCCATTTTCAGCAATAAAGAAGCTGTTCATGTTCTTGATACTTTCTGGGAGACAAGATATTGTCTATAACCACCACCAAAAAAATCAAGCAAGCTGCAAATACTTTATTTTTCACTATTATTAACACCTTGCCCCAGCAAGTCAATCCATTTCTTTTTTGAAAAAGTGAGATAGTGTGCCTGGATGACATTCACTAGAAAGAAGCTTGGCTTCCCTGCATTTCAAGAAAAAGGTTTTTTCCTCCTTTTAATGAAAATTCACTTTTTTTTGGTCCTCCTTTATTCATTTATTTTTGAGGCCTTCCACCTCTGTTAACTGTGGGAAAAGGCTTCACTTTGCCAGGGTACAGCATGCATTGTAAAAGTAACTCAATTTTACACCATAGCAATGACATGATCAAGGGAACTTTTAGCAGGCTTTGTGACCAAGAGCATTTAACAAGTATGTGAAAAGCTTCCAGAGAGCCTTCATGAAAGAAAGAAAGGTTATAACAATAGGAGAGGTAGTTTGATAGTGGTAAATTAAGAGTCACAGGAGTGACTCTAATCAGGTTAGACTTTAAAGAAAGAGAAGCACCTTTATATCTCTTGGGTATAGGCCTGAGTGAATTAAGAACTGTTGGATTTGTGTTGGGAAGTACACAAATCCCCGTGGCACTCAGCACTTGCTTCTCCTTGGGCTGAAGAATTCAGCCCTGCAAGGACGAAGACTTTCTAGGCAAAATAATTAAAAACTGCAGATTTATACCAAGTACCTTGGAAAAAATTATATTGAATCTTTGTTGGTTTTAGTCAATATCTAGATCTCTTTAGATGTTGTTATCTTCCATTTTGTTCCCTATGGAAACCTCCTGGCAGTTCCAGTGCAAGCATGGAAACAGTCTTGTGTATAAAAGCAATGATGGACCATTCACACGTGTTACTAAGGGCTGTGCAACCTGAGCCAGATTCTGTCCTGAGATATACCCCAGTGAAGTACATCAAGTACCACATGCAAGAAAGGCCATGCAAATGACAATTATATATACTCTGTGTATTCGTATGCACATTAGGGAAAGTGGGTTTGGGCATATCATTAAATTTAGGGTTGGTAAGGAACATGTATAGATATGTATGCTTTAAAGGAGAATCCAGCTCTCTAAAAAGATAATACATATACAAACAGACTATCAGGTTGTTAGGACTAGCTTTGTTGTTTCTCACATGTGGCTTAATCAACACCTTTTATATATCTGTTACTGTGCAAAATGGTCAGAATGTATTTTGCCCAGGAAAAAGGTTATAACTTGTCTTTTTCTCTGTTAGCAAAAAATAAGAAATGAAAAAGTTGGGCCTGACTCATTTTTGCAATCGACAGGGACACCTACAGGAAGACAAAATTAACACATTGGCATATTGGGTGTTTTCTGCTTTATTTGTTCACAGCTTGAGCCTATTACCTAATAGAGACACAAGAAAATGGCCCATCTGTTTGCAGTGGGCAAATGTGTGAGTACTACTCTCTGGGGCTGCATGGGAGAAGGGTTGCTTTTCAAGAACGTATTTACTTTACTCTCTGTTTTCTCAACGGTGTGTATAACTCAATACTAAAAGGCTAATTTGTTTAAGAAAACCAAACCTGACTTCTTCAGTTAATTGCTTACAGAAAAGCTGTAGGTATTGCATGGATTCTGTGTGCTTTGCTGAGTGCACTGGAGTGGCCTCCGCTATGCAACCAGTGAGGAGGCAGAAAAGCCAGCTCGATGGCAGCAAACCACTCATTGTTTCCAGCCTGCTCGCTCCGATGGGGCTGCAGCTCTTGGAAAAGATCAAGGATGTGTAAGGAGTGGGAGAGAGATGAAAGTCTGTCTATCAAGGAATAGGGATGAGGCAGCTGGGAGGGAAAGTCTGCTCAGGGGCATGCGGGATTTGAGATATGATTAATGCTTTGGCAACATGTTAACGAGAACAGGATCTGGCAATTGAGAGGAAATGCCTATGTGTTCGCTTGCAACCAGCCTCGAGCTGGAATAGGAGCCTACGCTCATGCCAAAACGAATCCAACCTTTAGCATGTATGTGAGTGGAAACAGGCTGTGATTGAACAACGTGGAATTTGGAGACCTGCATCCTGCTGGGCCCGTTCCACCAGTGGGTGCTGGGTCTGCTTTGTAGCTCCTTTTATCAGAAGAGGGACAGGGATCATTTCGGTAAACAGCAGCACACTCTCCTAACAGCAGTTGCTGCGTCTTCCCCCCCCAGCTCCTTTGCCACTCAGGCTTTTAAAACAATTTTTAAAACTCCTAGAGTCAAACCCACTGATGACAGAGGAAGCCTTCACTTCTCTGTAGTCTGCAGGGACAGAACTGCTTGAAGGTATTAGCTATGCTAAGCCTCTTAAATAACTATTAAACACATAAAACTCTTAAACGCACGCAAATCCTGTGTAACAAATGGCAAACAATAAGGAAAAGCTGATCAACCATTATACAGCAATTTAATCTATGCAATTTGCCTAATTTTGTCTAACAGAAGGAGGCTGTAGCAGAATTGCTTTCTGAAGAAGGGCAGAAATGCTGTACAAAACAGGTAAACAATTGGGAAGGAGGATTTTGCAAGTCCTCAGCAAATTCTTGGCATACAGACAAAAGGGGTGTGATATAATTGCAAGGGATGTGGTGTGGATGGACTGGAAGAGACAAAAAGCAAGTTGGGAGAATGAAAAAAAGTCAGTTTTGCAATCAAATTGTGAAATTTAGAACAAAAGTTGAATACATACCTTTAACTCTGACCCTCTATATCATTTCAGTAGATTTACGTGCTGGCAATCCTGTACCTGAGCTATAGTACTCCTAACTATGACAGGCAGACTGCAGCTACCTGCAACATTTGTGTATGTGCAGCACCTTCACATTTGGAGAGCTCAATAAGTGGTAACTTCTGAGCAGCCCGTTTTACAGACAGCCACAAGGCAAACAAGCCACTGGTACTGGTGGACTCAGGGCCACCCCATGAAATAGCCTTTGCCTGCCCTGGGGCTCCTACAGAAACTGTTTTCTCTGGTCTACAGTCTGTAAGGTGGGCTCATGTTTCTGGAAATGTGTATGTCTACCACATTGTGGACTCTGTACCACTAATTAAACTAATATACTGAACATGCAGATATCTCAGGGACAGGAGCTGTACAACTTACTTGTTTGGGGGCTGCTTGGCATTGCAGAGCCACCTGCTTAGGTACAGCCCCTGCACCCTATGACTTTACACCAGCAACTCATGAACAGCTTAATGCTGGGCTGCAAAGCCTCAACAATTTTTTTTTTTTTTTTTTTTTTTTTTCAGGAATGTCCTCTATTATGTTCCCAGCAATCTGGTGGCCATCAACACCTTACTGATAAACTGGAAATCTTCACCTTCTTCCATCCTCACCTCTCAAATGACCCATGAAAGAGTCTTGGAGATCAAAGAAATCCTCTGCCATCCTTATCCTTCGGACAGAGAGACTGATGAGATTTAGCACCCATGTGGGAATATGAGCATTGGTAATAGGGGAGTGGTAGGGGTGGAAAATGATTGGAGGGGGGGTGGAAGAGCCAAGAAGATGAATTACCTGGGGAGGAGGTGCATACTGAATTGTGGTCTCCATAGCAAGTGTGAAAAAACAGAGAGAAATTACTTCCTCTGCCCCAAATAAAGATCAAGGAGTATTTGCATTCAAAGGGGATGGGTTTTGCACATATCTCTTCAGTCACTTTCTTTTAACTGGAAATCCTCACTAATTAATTGTTCTGCAAATTCTGCTCCTGCACATCATATATCTGAAGGGCTTGCTTGTCTCTCCAGTGCTAACTGCATGTGTTCCTTGTCCTTGCATTTTGCTGTCCAAAGCCAAATAAAAAGCATAAAGGAGTTAGATGAGAGAACTAGGGGATTCTGTGAGATTTTTAAAAGATCCTGCAATTTCAATATGTTACAGTATAGGCCTATGTGCTACAGATAACCAAACATGTCCAGTAGGAGATATCCATTATTTATCCTATTTTTTTCCAGCAATTTCAGGCTTTATCTTGAATTCATGTTAGCAAACTCAGCAACCTGGGGGCTTTTCACAGCACCTTAGGCAGACTAAAGTGGAGCTGATGAATAATCAGTGATGGAACAGCTGTTATCCAGAGATAACAGAGGACTTCAGGCTGCAGATGTGCATGGGGTCAAGGGAGACAATGCTGTGCATGAAAAAGTCATACAATAGAGTTCTGTGTATTTTCTTCAGATTTGAAGAACAAAGAAGCAACGACCTTTTGTCTGCTGCTGTCACTCCATGCTTCACCATTAAGGTAGTTTTCCTCTTTTTTTTTTGTTTTCCCTTAATGGGAGGTATTTTGAAATAGACCCCTGTCAATCACGCTGTAAAAAAGATGAGCCCATCCATGAGCAGAATCTTTTTTAAAAGTTTAAATATTCTGAATGTCAAAATATGTGGTGGTCAGGTTAACATAGCACTTTGGATACCTGTGATTTGGATGTATTTGTTTCAAAGACATGTTCATTTTTAATCACTAAATATGCCAAGTTTCAAGGGACAAATGAAAAATAGAGGAAAACAAGACTATACTCTTGGGTTCAGTAAAGATCTTTCCAGCCTCCAGCAGTGGTCTGTAGTGCTGTGTAAGAATAGGGCTAGCAAAGAGAGACAATTCTTTTTGTGTATCCTCCTGGTATCTGGCAGTCTGTGATTTAAGGACTTTTGGGTTGAGGTTGTACCCATGTTCTTTGTGTTGAATCGCATTTATGGACTATTCTTATCTAGATTTGTCTTTTCTCTTTCTTTTTGTTGTTGTTAATCAATCCAAAGTTTCATAACTGATACATCATAAGGAGAGGTGCTTCCTCAGTTTGTTTTGACCTTGCCATAACGTCATTTCAGGTGAAGCCCATTAACATTTGTGTTGTGAAAACCAGTGAATAGCTGTTCCCTCGTTGCCTCTCCATATCTGTCACGATGTTACATATCACTGTTGTTGCTCAGTTAGAGTCTTTGTCTGCTTAATCTCTCCTTCCTCAGAAATCATCTCCTGCTTTTAAGCATCTTGTGCAGTACTTCACCCGGCTTCCAGCGTGACCAGGAGAGCAAGCACGGAGCAAGCGCTGTGCTGTGCCATCATCTTCCAGCACACGCTGAGCTCGCCTTGCTGTGGGCAGGTCCCTGACATCTGGGGAGAGCAGGCGGCTACCCCCAGCCCCTCCTGCAGAAGCGCCCAAACCTCTGACATACTGCCATGCCAGGGGAAGGCAGGCAGGGAAAAACTTTGTATAATGGCATGCCACGGAGCCAGCTTGCCAAGAAAGTCGGTGTGCCTCGCCTGAGGCTGAGCATAAACCTCTCTCTTCCTCCTGGCCGCAGCGCAGGTGTGAGAGGAGAGGAGCCCCGGAGCAGAGCTCTGTGCCAGCTGTGTGCTGGGAGCAGGGTGTGCTGCCGCCTGCAACCACCCTGGCCCCAACCTCTCCCCTGAAGCTGGCCACAGCCAGAGGCTCCACTCTGCATTTGGCTGTGGGTCCCTGTCCCACATGTCCGCCGCCCTGCTATCAGTCCATTATTTATTCCTCACCTGAGAGACTTAATGAAGCTGTAATGAAATACGTTCTAACTGTTGGGTTTTCTTGTAAGGAAGGTGGGTGCTCACAGACCAGCTCCCCAGCTAGGCAGGGGTGCACTCATCCTCTCTAGAGTATCTGTGTATTTGAGAGGGAGAGTTGTGTTGGGTTTAGCTGAGAAATGTGAGTGACAGCACACAGCAGTTATGTTCCCAGCCCAGCTTGCTATTTTTTTATGGTTCCCATCCCCAACAGAGGACAATGGCTTCTGTTGCTCTTGCAGTCAGTCCATGGGAAGCTGGTGTTTGACAGTGCACTCCCAACACTTCTGTTTTCTTTCTCTGTTTGGGTTTTTATTTTACTGTTGAAATTAGGATTTTAGCTCTTTTTTGTTGGGTTTTTCTGAATTGCTTTCTCCCCTCCTCCACACTTCATTCTTTTGGCATAGAGCTGCCACTCACCAGCTGTTCACAATTCCTTCACCCCTTCTGTTTTTCAGTACCACACTACCACAACATAGATTCAAAGGACATTTTCTTCCTTGCAGGAGGCTTCCCATGCCCGTTGAATACATTTAATAAAAATAATTTTCTCTCTCTTTCCTACCTTGGAGGAAAGTTATTATATCTGTACTCCTCACATAATTTAGATTGGCCAATCTGTTATCCTCAAATGCTCTGTATTTGATTTCTTGACTGGTTTTAGATCCGAGAATGACTGATCTTCCTCTTTCCTTGATAGAACAAGCTCATCCACAAAGTGAGTACTCAATAATTACTTTTCAACAAAAAGTTCACTCATCAACTCACAAATCTGTTCTCCTCTCCCCTGCCCTTTCCGTTTCGTTTTGTGTAATTGGATTTTTTTTCTAGGCTGAAACTTGAGCAAAAATCAGTGCATTCCCACATATCAGCAAATGGTACCCAGAAGAGGCAAACTGGAATGGCATTGTGAAGCAATTGATTGCAGCAGAGTCGTCTGCTGAAGGGAGGGAGAATAGCTGTGCCTTGGTGAGATGCAGAGCATGGCAACTCCCACTGTTGCTAATGGGAGAAGAGGCTGCTGAGCTCCTCTCAGGAATGTACTGTTTTAATTTCTAATTGAGTTATTTGTTCACTTGTTAAAGAACTCATCTTTTAGGGCAGTGACTCTAAAAGACAATAATAGTGGCCGCATGCAGCCACCAGGGAATTCATTGCAGCCACAAGACAAAAACTTGCTCTGATTGTTCAGTTCTGTTTTGACTTAAACTGTCAAAACTGTGGCCACCATTAATTTACTGTGATGGCACATGTCACAGCTCCTTGTCTGAGAGTTGCTGGTTAGTCCTGTCTTTCTTTTAGGCACTTGGAGCAGGAGTTCCCAAGCTGCAGTCTAATGGACCATGTCAAGAGGAGTCTGCAAAGCCGTACTAACATCACACACTGACATTGTCTCTCTAATGTTTCAGTTAAAAATGCTTTAAGAAGGAGTGTGATAGGCTGGAGGAAACACCAGGGTGCTCTGTGGCTTCAGAGGAAACAGGGACCATCAAACTGACAGGTCAGGTTTATGACCAGTGCCTTCTGCTGGCCAGAATCCTTGTCCCTGGTTTGTGTCTCACATATCCATGCTTTGCCTGTGCAGTAACCTCACAGGCATCAATCAAAGCAACCCCAAAACCTGTTTTTTCTAAGGAATTGGGCATGTCAGACTTTGTGTGCAAAAATACCTCTCCAAAGACTGCTAATCCAAGAGCCTCTCACAGCCAGATTGACTCAAAACTAATCCCCTCCAAAAAAGATCCCACTGATGAGATGGCTTCTCTTTCACTGCTGGTAGACAAGGACAAAATTAAACATGTCAAACATGCTTAGTTTCCAAAGGCAAAGTTGCAAAATGTCACAAAAAAGATATACATATATCCATTACTTTTACTACCTTCCTTTCTTGTATTTTCCTTTGGTCCTTATCCAGCTTCTGGAGGAGCCATTGTGTAGGGAGAATCAAGAGCAGATTTCTGTGGTAGGAAATAAAGGACAAAATCTTCCCTGTTTTATTGCACAGTGTACTATACTGTTCCCTTACCATAAAACTTTTTATGAGGATACTGTTCCTCATATGAAAGTTTTCTCTCCTGTAAATGATCAGCTTTGTATTTTTTTTTTATTATTTACCAATATAACATCAAACCCCTTGTTTTAACAGCCTCCCCCTAAAGCTCCGCTTTATAGAATTATTTGCTTGTGAGGCTTAGGATAGTACTTGCATGTGGTTCAAGGCTTGCAAAAAGTAACCAAAAAGAGCAAAAGAAACTCGAGTGCTTTGGCTTTAAGGAAAAACATTGACTATGGACAAATATTAGTAATATCTTCACTGTGAGATAAGAAGATATTGATTTGCTATTGATGGTCCACATGAGAACTGCTTGCAAAAAGTAAAGAGAGGACCCCTGAAATTCCTGAGACATAACCAAGCAGTTGGTTAGAAATACTTCTTACAAAACAGTACAGCCCAGGCAGAGGAGAGCCATTCAGGAAAGGCTGCAGGTGACTTGAGTAACTGCTGACCAAGGAAAGTCAACAAGAAGCCAAGTAAGTCAAGAGAGCAGTGGGAAGCAGACTCTGCTCCTGGGTTTGTGTCTCTTCCCAAGGGGAAGCTGTGCTAGACTCCCTGTAGCCCTGTAGAAGGGGTGACAACTCAGGACCAGTGAAGCTTGGATAAGGAGACACCAAAGGCTGGCATATGTTACTTTGTTTTAGGAAGAGAGTTTGATCTTTCTGGTTTTGTGGGCTTCTTCAGTATTCAGAGAGACAGTCAGGGTATGTGTGCACAACCTGTGTAGGACATGTGCAGGGGGCTGGGTACGCTCTCCCTGCACAGACCTCCTGCGGCATAGCATGCAGGCTGTATCTTTTGCTTTTTGAACCTCTGTTTGTCTTCTCCACGAACGCTGGGGAGTCTCCAGGGGTATGTCTGGTGAAGGAACCTAGGTCTGCAGCACCTGTAGTAGCTGGAGAGGTTACTGTCTTGCCTACGATCCACCTGAGCAAAGCTCCTGGGAAAAAGAGGTGCTGTGTCTATGGCAGGTGTCCTTGTTTGCCGATGATGGAGGACCATGCTGCTGGCACCAGGCTGCTATTCCTGTCCCTGGCTGATGACAGAGCCCCTCATCTGCTGCCTCTGGCTCCTCTCAGGTGGGTGATACATGTGAGCAAAATACACAGGTGGCATAAGTCCCTCGAAGCCTTACTTACTCCTCCCTGACGGGTAGAGGCTGAGTTCAAGAGGTCCAGGAAGCTGACTGTGGCCAGCTGGGACTGAGAGCCCAGACCCTTCCCAGGGATGAAGAAAGCAGTCCTTCTCTCTCCTTCACTCTCTCAAGCAAAACAAACAAAAAAAAGGGCTTACTCTTTTTAAGGGTCATTCTGGAGCTCACACTGAGGCAGTTCTATTTGGTGCTGTAAATAAGGTAAAGGAAATCTAGGAGCTTCTAAGATAAGGCAGCAGCTAAGTACGTGGTTTGGTTTGTTTTTTTTTTTCAGTGATTACATTGAGATTTTTTTAACACAGGTGCCTGTTTTCCCCAAGTCAAAACCTCTTCCAGTTCACATTTCCCCCCTGCCTCCCCTCAGACACAAGGTAATACAATGAAGCTGGCTCAAAATACCTGTGTGATACTCCCTAAAATGCCATTAAGACCCCATGTCTTCTATGGCAAGTCACTTTCAAGGCTGAGACATATATCTGTTTTGTGGGATGCTGTGAGCTAGTATTGATGGGTGGGTGCATCCACAGGCACAGAGCTGCAAGGTCAGAGTGTGAATCTCCAACTAAGCAAGTTCACCTTTATCCAGAACCGCTCCTGCTTTCAGCAGTGAGGGCAGCTTACATGCTGTGAAACTTTTGAAGAAAACCCAAAACCTAGAGGGTTTTTTTTCCCTAATAAAACTTACATTTGAAAATGCACCAAGCCAACAGCAGCATAAGGGCATAGAGCAGCAGCACGTGAAAGTAATACAGGGAGTTCTCAACTGTGAAATGATTTGGAGGAAGAAAGGTGAGGGTTTCTGACATTTTAAGCCTAAATCTGATTTTACTTAATCTGTTTCATCACAAATTCGCTTTTTTTCACCTATTTCTAGCACACAGATGACATGCCAATTAGAAGAGACAGATGTGTGGAGAAACCAAGCTGCAAAGTAACTGTGTCCACTGTCTAATGCTGATCACAAGAGAGAGACATGGGAGCTTGTTTCTGAGCTTATCCTAAATCCTTCACTCCCCAGAAGTGTCAGGGGCTGGTGGGTGAAGCTGAGCTTCCTCCAGGTGAGGAGGGCATTGGGGTGTGGGGCCAGCTCTGCCAGCTCCCCAGTGTTTGCCTGCACAAGCAAAAGGTCTGCAACGACTCTGCCCTTCCACGTAAAGGGGGGAGCTGGGAGGCACAGCCTCAGTGCTTGTGAGTCCGTAGCTCTGCACCAGTATTTTGTGCTTCTGTGGCACCTCTGATATGATCAGCTTTGTTTTCAAGTACTGCTGTGGAGATTTGTCATCAACTTCTTCATCGCGTCGTCATGCTGCCCTCCTCCCCCCCCCCCCTCCCCCCCTTATTGGTGTCCCCTCCACCTTCCCCCTGCTCGATCACACTCAACAAGACAGTCTGAATTTTCCATATCTTTTTTTTTTTTTCTTTTTTTTCCTTTTCCCCCCTCTTTTGTTTTCTGGTAACGGCGTTTGGCATTTCCCGGACAGCCCGTACTCCATAAGGCCTCAGTGTCTGAATACGAGGACGGCTTGAACGTTGCCTGCTGAGACTGAAGAAGAACTTGAGTGAAAATAATCCTCTCTTTTGTTCCGCTTGGGTTGCTTTTTGTTTGCCTGACAGATGTTCGGCCCCTGTGCGTGTGCACGGAGCGGCTCCTCCGCCGGGCCCTCTGATCCGACAGCTTATTGATTTCTGCCTATCTGTGCGGCTTGTCTCCAGCCCTTACAGATGCGAGGGCTGCGGCCCGGGCAGCAGCCCCTCTCCTTTGCACACAAATAGGGAGATCCTCTATTGTGAGGGGGCCAGCGGAGGAGAGCCAGCCTCGCTCCCTCGTGAGCTGTTGTGACAAATTCAGGTGGGTTTTGGGGGGCAGAGGGGAGATGAGAGTCAAGCACCGAGCCACGATGCTGCGTTTTGACATGTTGTGACACACTGTCACGCAGGTGCACGAGTAAACGTGAAGGAAGAGGCTGCAGGCAGAAAGGCCTCAGAGCCTTGCACTGTGCCTGTGTGTTATCTCAAGTTCATATCTCAGTCACTTGACTGATGGATGTAGGGATCAAAGCTGTGGCCAGGGAAAGCCTTGTAAACCGCAGTACTTGCTCTTGCCTTGCTCCTGCTCCATGGCACTGCTGTCTGCTGCTCCAAGTTTCACTGACTGGCCTAACCACAAAGCCACTGCATCCAAGACTTTCATCTTGCAATTAATGTCTTTGTAAGCCACTTGTAATGCTTTTCTTCCATCTTGCTTTTTTTGTTTGTTTGTTTTGGCTTGATTTTCTACCTCCTGAGTAGTGGCACAAAGACTGTCAGCAGAAAGGTGTCAGGGTGCTCTGTTAGGGAGGCAAACTGCAGACTTGCATCCATGTATTGGCATACAGTTGTAGGCTCACTTTGCTGCTGACAGCAGTTGTTTGGCTTTTATTTAACCCCTGACATATGTCTTCAGAGGTCTGACCTGCCTCTGGCTCAAGTGTTCTGGATGGAGTGTGGAAATTGAGGCAGTTGTTTTGCTGCACTCAGCTATGTCCCCTCCATAATCCCGTGCCCCTAGGAAGCAGCTGTTGTGCGTGCTGCCCACCACATCCCTGCAACAGCAGCTCTTCACTGGTTCCTGTGGTGCACGTGCAGAGCAGACGCGCTCTCAAGGTGCATCCCTTTTTCTGGGGCTGGGATAAGGACTATAAGGGCAGCTCCGGGGTGCATATGTCCCATCCTGCCAACCCGTTACACGCCTTGCACCTACAGCGAGCTCGCTGTCTGCAGACCAGCTTTTCTGCTCTGTAGCATGTTGCCCTGCCTTATCTCCCCTCTCCATAAAGTGTATCATGTATCGCTGTGCATGTCAGAGCCTCCAGAGCTATGACTGCAAGGTGGCTAGGAGTGGGATGTCCTTTGATTTCACCGATGCTACTAGGCACTAGGTTGTCATTTAATACCAGAGTAGTTGGGCAGCAGTTTATTGAAAACTAGCTAGCTATGTGTTAATGACCCGTTGCTTGACAGGATCTTTTACCCTGCAGAAACAAATACGGACATGTTTGTAGTGCTACAGAGTTCATCTGTTCTCCTCCTGAAGCATTGTTCTTTGCTTGCAAGGTTTGGGGTAGCTCAGTCTGGACTTGTTAAGGCAAAACTCCCACTGACATGTCATAGGCTGTTGGATCTTCCTGAGAGGCTGTCAGAGCTGGCAGTGATACTTCACATGGTGTCAAGTGATTTATACTAACATGAAAAGCAGGCAGGGAGTTTGCAGCTTGTGGTGGTCTGTGTTGCAGCTCCAGCTGTGTTAACGGTTACTGGATCTGAGACCGAAACCACAGAATGGTGCCGCCCAGTCCTCAGTGGATGCTTCCCACCGATAGTTTACTGGGACAGGGCTCGGTCAGAGCTGATGGCAAAGGAGGTGTCTCTCTGTAATACTTCTTTGAATAATGGCTAGCAGTAGGCTGGGAAGAGAGATTTGGGCAGCATCTGTAGGGCAGAGCAGATGTTCCACACAGCCGCGTGAGCCCCCACTGCCTGCATCTCTCTCAGCACTGTAGGGGTCTGCTTCAATCTCGTGGGTAAGACGAACAAATGCTCCTCTCAGCATCAGCTCAGGTCTTGAGATTTCCTTCTCTGATGCACATCATGCAGTTCAAGCAGGGTATGTGTATGGGTCTTTAATTTAGGGAAAATAACATTGACAATGCATGGTGCTATTGCTAGCCATCAACTTTCATTATTCTCTTTGTTAGTCTTGGATCCTCCTTGACACATACATAAAAAATGAGGAAAAGGTACTCATTTGGAAAGGAGAAGAGGTTTGTAAAATGCTCTCTGGGTTGACAACTGGGGCCTTGCCAAGCCTGCTGGATTATCTATTTGGCCTCTCTTTTGGTCAACAGGAGAGGACTATAACTGCTGAGAATTGTTTGATGCACACTCTGCAAAGGAAATTTTCTCCTGGAAGTGCCACCCAAACACTCCATTAGCTGGCTTGTGGCTTGGTGACATTTAAGGTGTTGTGCTCAACCTGCTAAAAACAAGTGGTCTGGGGCTAAGCATTCACAAAGCTTGCCTGTAGCAGCTGTGTGGATGGCCAGCCGCCTAGTTCAAAGGAGGGACGGCAAGTGATGTATGAACAAGTACCGACTGGAGGATGAAGAGGAGAGAAAATTCCAAAATTCAGATCCATTGATCTTCTGAAGATAGGGGGGATGGGGTGATAAAAACTTGGAAATGCCTTGCAGGTGTGGGAGGATCAGTGAATACAGCCCTGTGCATTGGTCAGTTTCTGTAGGACAATGTAATGTGCTGCCTGGCACAAGTGATTTTGTGCACACATATTTTTTCAAAGGTCGTGTTATAACTCTCTAAGTACTGTTAGACCCATACGGTGGGGGCTACATAAAGCAGTTATGTTCCATAGATGGTACCTGAAACCCAAACTGCACCCATGCTGCGTGTTAGAAAGGGAAAATCAGTATTTAGATTAATTCCTTTGACTTGTCTTGTTTCTGCCTTCACTCTCACAGCCCTTCCCCTTGCTCTGCAGAGCCCGTGGGTGATGTTGTTGTTTGCAGGGCTGTGCGCGAGCTATTCTGTGACTTTTCTTTTAAAGCAGTTCTTTGAAATTCTGCTGCTTCTGTAATGGGGTTTGAGTGCGGTTGCGTCACTGTTGTGATGGTCTGTCAAGCCATCTAATTGGGTTGTCTCATTAAAACTTACAATCAGCGCTTACAAGGCAGCAATCCTGTAGTCCAACACTGTAGCTAGAGCCACACTGGCTGACCAAGCGCCTGCACGTGGGTTGGGATGTGGATGCAGAGGTCGATGGGAAACTGCGTCTCTTGTGAACTCACTCCACAGCTTCTAAGATGAAGCTTGAATGTATTGGACCACCTCCAACTTTACCTTTTCTGTAGTGAGACTAACTGGAGCAATTCAGTTAAAATCAACAAATAGATGGCTTTTAGACCCCAGTTCAGAGTCAAGACCGCTTATAGGATCTCAAACTGGAAACTCAAGGACCATCCACTAGTCTCTGTTGGATAGCTTGGCCTCAATGTTCTTTCTGTTAGCAAGAGTGTGAGGGAAATGGTGCAAGAAAACAGCAGATTTGTATACTCTAACAGAAACTGAATACTTGGAGTAGCTCCAAAATGCATTTTGGCTTTGAATGGAAACAGTTTATGAAAAAAACCTCTACCTGTACAGGTCAAAATATTAGTTAAACCATCACAAGTGCATTCTCTTATGAGAAGTCTATTTTTTATTTTTAGTCTGAGCCAAGTAGGCAAAAGGACCTCTTATATTTCAGGATTCTGATTCACTGTCCTTTCTTTATTTTAACTGCAATGATGACTTATAGCACCATAGTTAAATTTATCTGGGAGCAGGAATTGGAGCTTAAAGCTCCACATTTGTGCAGAGAGTGAAAATGAGTGAAGCTTTTCTGCCAACACAGGGTTTCAACTAAACTGCCAGAAATCTCTCTTACATGTTTGTGAAGGAGTTTTATGGGTTAAATCAAGCATGTGAACACCTCCATATAGATGCTGCTTTGGCCACTGTGACACCCCAGCTACTCAGAGAAGAGCATCTTGACTGTTTGGTGCTTCACTGAGTTTGATGGAGAGAGTCCCTTTGATAGAGAGGCATCTTAACAGAGGTGAAGGGCATCACAGCCCCTGACTTTAAAGGCTGTAGAGCCAAACAAAATACATTTGATGGTTTGGATGTAATAGCCTGTGCTGAATCAAGAGCCCGTCTCTTCAAGGCTGTAAGCTCAGCAGCTCTTCACTGAAGGCCTGGAGAATTGAGGGGGAAAATGGGTCCTTGTGTCCCTGCCAGAATGCTTTCGGCTGTGACCGAGTGTGTTCTCTGGCTGAAAGAGGACAGCTGGCCAGGAGACACTGGCTGCCCAGGTAACATCTTTGGAGAGTTAAGGAGTGCAGATAAACTCAGTTATACACTGGTCTAACAAATGCGTAGCCCGAGCAGAGCCACGTATCACACAGGTCTTCAACGTGAGCCTGTGTGAATTCTGTTCAGCATCACTTAACATGCCATAGTCTTCCTTCCCCTACCTCGCACAGCAATCCCCATGTTGGAGTTGCGTAAGAAAAATCTAAGTGTCACCACTGAAATAATCTTGTTGGGTTGCGTTTTTTAAAGAGCAGTTTAATGTAAAAGCCCCACTAAGTGCCAGCTGAAAACACTTTGCATCACCCTTTAAAATGTTTTTACTTCAAATTTTGTGGGTTAGCTCGGGGTGAGCACTTCTCTTGGCTTTTGTGAAAAAGCTATAAAACCCCAGACTTTGTGGCTTATTTTAAATCAGAGAATGAAAACACACTGCACGGCTCTTCCAAAGACAAATTATCTTTCATTTTTAAAAATCCCATCTAATTGTCATTAATCAAGCCATCCCCTGTGCTAATAAGATGGAGGCGGGGAATGGAATGCCATTCCAGCTCAGGCAGCTGTTGCACGTGTCAACCAGTTTCAAAACGCTTGGCAAAAGTTGTAAATGCAGTTCTAATGAGATTGACTTGTCTGCAACTAGCAAACAAATACCAGCCGCACCAAAATGTTTGTTTGCCATGGGACTTAATGGAGATTGTGTTAACTGTTCTGCATTCAAGGGTACATGTCAAGAAAAGTTCAGATCAAGCATAAGGCAGTGATGCTGGAATGCAGTTTTCTCTAAAACAGTCACTTATATAAAACCTGAAAAAAAGCCTCCCCTTTCTCTTTTTCCTATTTTTTTTTTTTTTGCCTCCATCAGGCTTCTTTCTGGTATTTCAGTGCATGAGGTTCTTTGCAAAGGCTGCATAAGCAAGCTACAAACAGATGTTTGCTACTGGGACACTTGAGGATGGGCTTCTGGTAGGGGACAGACTCCCGAGGCACTCTACGGCATCTCTCACCTCCCAGGTAGCCCCAGCTGAATATGACTTCATCAGCAGCCCAGGTCAGTTGTGGAGAAGAAGAGAAGAGGCCCTCAGCTGAGCCACCCAGGGTCTCCAGCATGAGAGCATTGCGTTGGAAGACCAATAAACAATTTGATCATCCACCAGGCCTGACTGCCAGGCTGATCACAGCCAGTTTTCACAAAGCCTGGTAAAACAGAGCATTGGTCCAGAGGGGCTGTAATCCTGTTCAGCTGAGGCACCTCAGTGGGCCAGGCACTGCAGATGTCACGTACCCACACCTGGGTGTGCACAGAGGTGAAGCAGGACATCAGTGACTTCCTGTAAAACCACCAAGGAGATCACTGCTGTAGAAAGCTAAGCAACAGAAATATCTAAGTTTTAGAGAAGTCAGGTCTCAGAAAGCCAAAAGCACTTTACCCCAACTGTGAAGTACCTGTAACACTGCAGGACAACTTATAATCTTCTGCATCTTGTTCTTCTTCCTTAGCAAAAATGGGAATCCTGTTTTTTATCTTTCCTTTTACAGTTCTTTGACCTAAAGTGCAAGGACTGATTCAATTTTTGGTACCATGACTACTCTCTTGCTCGTACCTCTTTAATGTGTGTCTTGTGCCAAAGAATATTAATTATTGTAGGCTACAGTGAAGTCCATCTCTACCCCCACTTGAGCCTCTGAAATGAACAGTGTAGTTGAACTTTGCCAGCAACCGTTAGGAAAAGGGCCAAGAACAGCCTAACAGGAAAGATACTGAGGATTTTTTGTTTGTTTTTCTGCTAAACCATGTTTTTGTAATTATGAATACTTGGTTGAAATTGCTTAGAAAAGGAAATGCGCATAAAATGGTCCATAGAGTTAAACTAACTACATATTAGAATTGAAAGAATATAAAGCTGGTCTCACTCCGTTGCACTCGCATAGACAAAACCCCTTCTCAAAAGGAATTTGGCTTGAGAAGGCAGATCTGGAGACAAATCTTAAGTTAACTTCAGGCCCATGTGCCATATTGTCTGGTTTATGACTGCCCCAAATGGCCTAAAAGCAAAGGACATTCATACTAAACAAAAGCAATGGCTGAAAGAAAGAGAAAGAGGAATTTGAAAGCTTCTACTCAAAAGTTGGTTCCTGACTCCGGATCAGCAATTACTTTATGCTCCTAAAACTTTATTCTACTAGACTGGAGAGAAACAGGACTACTTTATTTTGCTCAGATTCACACAGACGCTGCTTTAATCATCCCCCACTTGCTCCTGCCACTTCTCCCCAAGCTTAGGTTTGTAAAATCTTGCATCACTAAATTGAGATCACTTGCCAAGGCAGGTGATCTTGCTTTCTCTTTTCCCTTGCTTTCCAGGATGGAGGATTCTGGGGTATCAAAACAAAGTTTTTAAAGTGTAGGAAATTACAACTTTGTCCCCTCCGTAAATAAATAAAGGAGTAAGTTGCAGTAGGACCACTTCAAACCGCTGTACTTCAAATAGTGTTTTAGCATTTCCATTTAAATGGTTTTCTCTAAGAGATGGCAATAAAACAGAAGCCGCCTGCTCCTGACTCCCATCACACTGAGGCATATGTAGTGTTACAGGCATCTCTCATTGTAAAAGGAAAAATGTCATCCTAGAGTGAGAAAGCTCAGCATTTGGTTTATAAAACAACATTTTGTGATTCAGCCTTAAGAAAGTCTTGGTTTTAGTAAAAGGAAAATTAAAACTTATCCTTGACTGATACAGTGAACTAAACTTTTAAAAGCATATGTGCAATATTCAAGTGCTGTCAAACACTTTCACTTTCCATAGTAACAAGCCCCTTTCCCTGTACACAAAACGGGTTTGATGCATAAACAATATTGCTGAAAAAATGTCCAAAAATAAAGCAAGGTCTACTTTATTACAAATGTAGTTTTTAAGGCCGATTCTAACCTTGTACAGTCCCTTATGTAACCAGCAGTATGCTGCCATTTGGCCAAGATCAAAATTAAGCCTCCCATCTCAATAAACAGTACCGCAAAGCACATTATAGTGGGAAACTGGTAAAGTATGTATGACTATTTTTACCCACACCGTGTGTAATTGTGTCGAAGCCTGTGTTAGCAACTAACTATTGCCATCTTAAGGTGGCCCTTCGTATTGCTGCAGATGAAGTCACGCTAGCTGCTGCTGCTACTGCGCACTGCTTGTTATACACCCCTGTCACTTGCAAGTTGTTGAAGGTGGTTAGAAGTGCTCGCTCCAAAAATCAGCCAAACCCTGCAGTACAGCTCTCTTTTGAAAGAAACACAGAATGTGTTTAATATCAAGAAAAGGTATTGCAAGATAAACACTTTCCGTCTCCCTCCTTCCTCTTACATAAAATTGTAAAGACATCTAATCCCTGGCCAAGTAGATCTGCCAAACCCAGACCTCTGTTTCTGGCAACCCTAAGTGGTGGTGTTGCATTTGTTTTGCCTAGCTGTACCTCTATAGCCTACTTGCCTAGACAATTCCGTAACCAGATAATGCTCAAAGTGCTTCATAAACTATTAATTTACATTGTAGACATGGTGCGAGATGACTCTTGACCTGATTTATACACAGGAAGTACAGGCACAGAACTATGGAGAGGTGCAGTCAGGGCATTCCTACCTTCCAGGTCTAGGTGATGACAACCTTCACAAACGAAGCGAAGTAACTTGGTGGATTAAAAGAACCCTCTTGGTGCCTTTTATCTGCAAGACATGTCTGACATCTGTAATTTTCTGAATGTGCTTTAATGCCAATGAGCAAGCAAGTAATTTCTATCTGAGCGGCCCGTGAACATTTTTGTACTCACAGATCTCCTGTCACTCCTGCAATTCCCACCGCCGAGCATGAGCAGTGATGACACCAGGACAGGGCATAACCAGGAAATTAAAAACAAATCCAGAAACAAACCTTCCCATGTCACTGGTTCTAAACCCATCCACAGGAGTGAATGCAGTGCTACCTCCTTCTGTAAAAGAGATTTCCTATTTTCAGTTCAATGGGCCTGTGAAAAAGCTTCCATCCCCTGCTGGTTCTTCAGCCAGATATACTCTGCAGGGAAATGGAAAACTGGAAAGGATACAAAATGGCCATCTCATCTGCACAAGTGCTCCAACAGGACAGCACTGACACAGCAGCAGGAAAACCTGCATCCCCAGTACCTGCCGTTGTATCTTGCCTGAGATTGCAAATGAGACCTGAACACTCTAATAACCTCATATTTCTCCTAAAACAACTTAGAGATAAGCCTAGACGCCTCAAACTAAAACAATTAAATCCTAAGATCTGTCAAACACACATTTATTTTGCATGTAAAAGTTACCCTTAAATATAAAACCATCCAAATTTATCAGATTTTTTAAAAATTGCAACACTGCAACTCTCCAACGCTTTTGACACCCTTTAAGAACATTGAATTAATTTGGGTACAAACTAGATAGTTCCCCTTGTTTGTTGCCCTTCCCTTCACTGTTTACATCTTGCCCATTGCAAACAGACCTGTCCCAAAGGCAGGCACATCAACTGGTTACCCTCAGTTGCTTTTCTTTGCAACTTAAATATGATTTAGTTTCACTAGACTTCAACTTTGCATAAAGCTGTAGCAACCTACTGTGAAACACTTGCACAATTCAACACAAATCAAAGATAGCCAAGCTTTAAGTGCTTTAATTGAATTTTATAGAAGTAACAGAGCATGTATTTAACTTGGTACTGCCAATTTGTCCTTCAAATAGACACAAGCCTGCTCTTAGAACCATCGCACCATGTGAACAGAACAGCATACAGCTACACAGCCATTTATACAGCTAACCTTGTTCAGTTAAGATGATGACTTTTGCAATTAAGGTTGAACATCCCGTTAAGTTACCTGAATGTGTCTGGCAGTTCTGTGTGAGCAGGTGACTTCAGCCCCGGTGTTACTCAGACTGCCACGCTGTGGGCCTTTCTAGTTGTGCAGCCACCCAGGGGTGCGGTGTTCCCCCCTTACTCAGCCCAACAGTGGCACCCAGTGGTCAAGTGTTTTCATGAACACTGGGAAACAGCTGCTGCTCCCAAGTTCCCACCCACTGGATTTCCTGAACACAGGTAGGCGGTTTAAATGCACTGTTTGGCTATTGAGGTTCAAAATACTACCCACTATTTAAGCTGTCTAGAAAGCCTGAGACTACCACCGCTGGTGAAGACTAGCCAGAGCTAGGAAGAATGCACAGTACCTGAAAAGCTGCACAGAAGGCAGCGAGGCACGTCCAAACAGGAGACCAGGCTACTGTTAAGGTCAAACACCACAGCAAAACTGTTCTTTTAAAACACAAGCATGACACTTCAGGCAACAAGGTGTTTTATATGTCCTTTTTTGAATAGCTACAGACTGTGAAAGGATTCCTGGGCAAGAGAGGATTATTTTGCCCTTGATGATGCAGCTCTGCTTTTCTGAAGGTCCTAGTACTCAAGCTGATTTCTAGGAGTGTGATACAGCACATCAGACAAAGTCTACACATGATGCAGTCTCCCAAGAATCAAAGGCAGTGGCAGGGCTAACAAAGCCCCCAGACATTAAGAGGCATTCAGGAATCTCCATACTATGTTGTTTTCCATCAGTAGCCAGAAAAGGATGATGCTTCTGAGATTTGGGGCATTAACTGAACAGAAACACGTAGAGGTGAGCCCAAATACAAAGACCAGGACTAAACTCTGAAAGATTCCATTTAACATTCTTCCCTCTTACACAGAGAAATTGGTTTCAGGTGAGGTGACTCATATTTATAGTCTCTATAAATAAACAGAGAGGTCAAATGTCAGGACAGCACGTCAGAGAGATAAGGCAGAAGATAGGAAAAGCAAGCTATGAAGTGCAGAAAAAACAGCACGAATAGAACAAATGCTTTTCTCACTAAACCAATGCTGAACTGAAAGCATTATCAGAAAAGTCTGTGAACCTAAATTTTAGTAAATTTAAACTCCCCCATATTGTAGCATAAGGGATTGCGAGAAGGGGATTAAACTGACATTGGAATTAGACAGATCAATAGATAAAGATCAGATGAATGAAACTGACTTGTAACTCTTAGCCACTGCCTTACCATGAATTGCTCTGGTTTCTAAAAAACCCTATTACTTCTAACAAAGATATAAAATATTCAGCATTACAGTAGTTGAACTTCTTGAAAAAATTTAATGAGACAAATGCCTTCATAATACAGGTAAATTGTACATCGTAGATTACATGTTTATAAGTGAACTGAATTAGTCTTTTCGTAATTGGACAGTTTCCTCTTTAATTCCATCTTTTGTGACAATGCAAATCTTAAGTGCATCCCCAGTGTACACATCTCTCTCGGCAGCAGAAATAAAGACATCTTTAACCAGCTGCAAAGCCTTTTCCAGGGTCAGAGGTACATGTTCCACATTTTGCATGTTCTTGAAGCCAATCTAAGAAAAGATGAAAATACATTTTAAAGGAAGTATGATCCATCTAGCATGAAAGCTGTGTCATAGTCTCTGCGTTAGAATGGGCAGATTTAGACAAAAAGAAGAAATGGTTGGTCTGTTCTGGAAACCCAAAGCTGGCAATAGTATTCTTCCATACAGTTTACAGATGCCTGATCAGAACTATGCCAGTGCTGATACTCCTCAAAGTAACTAGAAGCAGATCCAGTGTACAGCCAGCACAGCTCCCCCACTCATTCAGCATATACAAGATCACAAGGAACATTCAGATCGGAGCTGATCTAATTCTTCAGAAACTTCTCACTGGGTTAGCAGTATCAGAACTGCACACATGCCTTTTCTCCAGCCGTTTGCTGTCAGGAACATTTCATAAAAGCAAATATTCCTCAACATACCTAGAATTCAAAAATAGCAGCCTATGTTGGAGTATAACCAGTTGTATTAAATAGTACATTTTAGCTGTTAAACTTAAGCATCAGAACAGGAAAAGGAGGGGAAAAGTCACTCACTTTGCCTCAAACCTGTAAACGATAAAAAGCTACTTATGACAACTTTGTTTCTGCAGAAGATTTTTTTTTTCTTCAGTTAACAAAGTTCAAAACTAAGTCAAAGCTGAGAATCTGGAGCTGTTTAAAGAAAAAAAAAAAAAGGAAATATTCTATTCCTTTCTCAGCTGATAAGAACAAAGAGCACTTACTGATTTTTTTAAGCACAGAAGTCACGTTGACATCAGGCTCAACTGACTAAATACCAACACCAATGTCAGAGAATGAAATGAGTAAAACATGCTTTGGCATTTCTGTCATTCAACAATTAACAGCTTCAATTAAATATGAAAATATTCTTCTAGTGTTTTTAAGACAGATTTAACTGAGTAAGTTTCCAGCAGTTTCATGCAAGAACATTCTTAGAAAATGCTGTCCGAGCTGTACAAAACTTAAGACTTTTAAACAAGTGTATGTTAAGTGATAAAATGTATTATATACACCTACTAATTCTGTCTTCTTATTTTAGTATTATTTCATCCAAAGTAACAGACATATTTATGGCATCAGCTAGGGGAAGAAAAAAGAAAAAAACAAGAGAAAACACACCCAAACCACTTCTACGGGAAACATAATTCCCCAATTAAAACATTTACCTGTATTTTAAACAGGCAGTCCACCGCTTGTGGCACATTAAAAACCTGAACAGATTCTAAAGCAAAACTTTGATTTCTCCTAAGAAGGTAAAGCCACACAATTTATAAATGTATGGATTAACAGTCCTACCTGTAATACATTTAAAAGTTCTCTCAAAAGTAATATTCCCCCAAAATAAAGCTACATTAATTTGAACATCACAAATATTTACTGAGATAATAAAAAGAAGGACACAAAAAAAAAAAAAAAAAAAAAAGAGAGAGAACTATTTTACCTGGTTATCAAGCAACGGTTGCAGCATGGCACTTGCTGATCCACCTGCTTTGAAAGAATCTCTCTGGTATGAGCCCACTGGGTCAAAGCTATATACTGCTCCTTTCCCTAAAAAAAGAAAAGTATGTAATCACAATCCAGAGACTCTTGATACTGATAAGCATTTACATCCAACCTAGCTCTCTCCAAAAGCAGTCTCTGAATTACCGCAGATCCCGGCAAGCTTTAACCAAGTAATACTGCGGTATGTTCAGACGATGCTTTCGACAGTAGGCTCGCTATGGTTGTGGCCCGGTACTATATGTAAGGCTATTTCCAATATTTAAGCTATAACCATGCTCTAACAGACATTCCCTACAGTACTTACCACAGAAAAAGTGCTGATGCAGAACAATCAAAGCAGAAGATTTGCTAGAGTGCAGTGCTGCACAAAGAGCTGTGCTGGTTCTAAAGCTAGCACAAAGAGGCAGTTTAGCCATTGTTCCTGAACGATACAGTTCTTGAATTATCTCCTGAGAGCGTGCTTGGATGCCTCTGCATCGCCTTCCCAGAACCTGGGATGATGCTCTGGTCTCTTACACACTTCCTGCTGGAGTCAGGCCAGGTTCTGCAAAGCTTACAAGCTTGCACCGCCATCAGAGATGTAGATGCTCTGAGGCATCTCCTTCCTCTTGAGGAAGACACGCTAACCAAGACACAGCAACTGGCCAAGCTCAGCCTTTCTGCTCAGACAGGCTGCACCTGATTTAATAAATGGGCCAGTGCACTTGGCAACACTGCACAGATCAGCCCTGAGAAAGCTAGCAGAGATCCAGAAAGTAACACTAAATCAAACCAAATCAATCTTGATGGACACAAATTAAGCCCATGAACGCAAACTTGCACTCTGATTCTTACCAGTTGCTACAGAACCCTCATAATCTTGAGATTTACCATTACGCGGGGCCAACTAATCCCTTTTCAGATTCCATATATACAGCCATGTCTTCAAAAGGCAGTGTAACTTAATGGTAACAACAAACTGGGGAACAGCTGAAATCATCCCAACAAGACCACCTCTGAGCTCCCGCTCAAAGCCAGAGAACACTGTATTTTAGCAACTCAAACAAATCATTGAGCAAGAGCCCAGTAAGTCCTGGAAGGGCTGTATGTTAAACTACAGCTTCTGTGTAGAAGTCACGATTTTCGTTAGAGTTAACATTTACAAGTACCTTTGTACAAACCTGTCTCTGGAGTAAATCTCCGTATTTAATAACCTCTACCACACTCACAGACCAAAGTAAAATATATACAATTTTACTTCTAACATCTTTAAAGACACAATTAAGAAATCCAGCAAAGTTGTTATGAAGTGTTCCAATCTAGAGTAAAGTGAGAGGTAAGCAATGTTAGCAGATTTCACTTGAAATCAAATAATTGTAACACAGTTTTTAGACTTTCAGATCTTCAGCAATAGAAAATCAAGTTAGCAGTGGCAACTGGGAAACAAATCAGATGCATAATAGGCATTTGACCTGTGTAAGTACCGTAATGCCTAAAGGTAGGTGTTAGGAATAGGAACACAAACTTTGTTAATTCCATCAGTACACCTGAGATGTAAAAGGATAGCTATCCACCCACAGAAATTTAGACCTATTCACCCACAGAAATTTAGACCCTCTTTTTTTCTTTTTTGTTTGAAGTCTTACCTTCTTCATCAAGTCCACCAATTATGTTGTAAACATAGTAAGGAAAGAAACGTCGAGAATACAGAATTGTAGACAGCATTGCTGCGATAGCCCCAGTCGTCATGGTCTTGTTATTGGAATGCTTGTACATCTGCAAGTGGTACAGCACATCCAAAAAGAAAGTCGAACACTAAATTTTACATTCCATCCGTATTACATTTTCTGTACCTCACTACAGAACAATCTGATGCTAAACAAGATTATTAACTACCACGACAACTGAAAACACACTGGTCTAAAAGTAAAGCCTTCTTACAGGCCAAAAATTAACATTTCTCCAAAGTTTTGCCTCTTTATAGATGTTACCTCATTAACATTATCTTCTCCAACTCTTTCATTCTTTAAATTTGTTATGTTACACTTAGTAAGAACACGGCATCAACTTCCCTTGGCTGGTCTTTTACTAGCAATACAACTATGATAAAAACACTTGAAGAAAACCAGCAAAAATTATACTTAAAACATATCATATTATTGGTCTCAAATGTGATAATAAAAGTTTACAAATACAGTAAGACAGTTAGCTACCTTCAATCTTGCTTCAATAATTTTAGTAAGGGTAAGGCAGTCACCATGGAAACCACTGCATCCAATGACCGTTTGTTCTGTTCTGTAAAATTTTGTTGTGATTTTAGATTTAGTATGAACTATACAACTTTGTTACACAGTATATTATTATGCAAACATAAAATGTATTTTCAGTGTCCTTAATGCAATCAAGAACAGTTGTCTAAAATGTAGTAACAGATATCTGGTGTATAAAAGGTAACTGTAACCTTCATCTTGGAGAGGACTCATTAAGTGCAAGACCACACAGATGTCTTTCTTCAATCCACTGACTTCCACAGCAAAACCAAAAAGAAATTCTTAATTTCCTCATGTACCCCTAACTCTAGCTATTATAATTCAGTCTTGCTAGAGGATCTGTTTTGAGATGGGGAGCCTGTTACATCATATCACTCAGGCCAGTGCTACGCCCTCTGGCCAGAGGGCTGCCTTAATATTGTAGGATGGTTATGTAACATTTATGTACCCTGCAGGTGGTTTTCTGTGTCAGCATGACAGCGGTTGTTACCTGGCTGCGGGTGCACTGTAGGTTAGCGATTCGCTCAGTTTCAAAATGTTTTATGAACACTAAGTACATGAATGCATGTTTGAAATTCAAATTCTAGTAAAATGGTTGAGTCTACAAATATTCACATGCACTTCCAGACTAACACAAAGCAGTCATTCAGAAAACAGTTTAAACTGAAGATCTTCTCTCAGCCTGTCACTAGAATTACACAAATCCATCACATGCAGTATGCAGACTGTACCACAGTAATTTCAATTTCTTTCTCTTTGATCAGAGAGTCAAAGATACAGTAAGGAGTTAGCCAGGAGAAACATAAGTTCATATGACCTTGTGTCATCAATTAAAAAAAAATGTTTAAAAAATCTATACACAGGTAATAGCAGCATACTCACTAAGCACCTGCTACAGTCAAAAGACTGTAAACAGTATGTATTTTTAAACCAAGGAATGCTACCTAAGTGAGTCAAGATAAGCAGAAAATGAGCATAAAAAGTTCAATAATGGAACAAGTGAGAGGTTTACCTCTCCTAAAACAAACATCTCTCCAAAGTGTCAGATGGTTCACTAGAGAGACACGGTACAACTGGCAGTAGCGGGCACACTTGCCTACCAACACCCAAGTTACTACCGGATTAAGTTTTGCTACAGTTAAGACAAAAGTTCTTCTGATTATCCAGCCAAAAAAACACCTAACTTACATTAAGCCTTGTATCATGCTAAAAAACATCCTGTTATCAGCTACCTTCCAGAGCATGCAACAAGAAATCTGGCTGTATACAAAACATCACATCTGGCATTACCGCAATAGTCACCATGACTCCAAAATCAATTTTGATAGCATAATTTTTCTGAGAATTCTGCTTAAAGTGATAGATCATTCCAGGCAGGTGACACGCTCAGCAATACAAAAGATCTTTCATCTGGTTCAGTTCTTACAAGATCTGGACTTACAGTTTGTAGCATTTTGGACTGTCCCGGCAGTGAATTGCATAACCTTCACTCAGTCGTGTGTCAGAAGCCACAATAGAAAAGTCTTCTCCAGCAATCGCCAATACAGTCCTTAAAGAAGAGTATTCACATAATCATTACCTTTAAAACAAATATTTTCTTTATCAACAGAGGGACAGACTAGATATTAGTTCTATATCCAGACTCACGTTTTGTCAAGCATCTTAGATTCCTTGCTATGTTTCCAACTATGCACATCCCTACATGTGACTCAATACTGGAAGATACTAGATACACTGAAAAAAATGTATGTAAATGATTCTCTATTTTGACTACAAACTGTATGGAAACTTAGTAAAACGGAATTTCTATTCAATTCAAGAACCATGCTCAATGGACTAGCAATTTTAGATGCCTGCTAATGAAAGAGCCTTCTAAAAAAGCTTGGCTCTCCAAGCAAAAACAGTAGTCCATCAAAGTACTAAGCATCACTATCACTACATTTAAGTTATCATCACTTTTTAAATCTAATGCTATCCCATGTTATTTACTTATAAATAACTAGTTTTGTGATTGCCACATGTGTGCTACTATTAAATAACAAACAGATGTACTTTTAAAAACAGTTATGCATTATTAAAAAAATAATAACAATCGAAATAACACTATCCTGGACAGATCCTGTCACCAACTCAGGACAAGCGTCTAAAACATCGCCTACCTTTAACAGTTAAGACAAGATAGCTTTCAACCCCGTTACAGGTTTAAAAGCAGGTAATACGACCATTACAGGGGTTTTTCTGAGCAACTATAAAGAAACAACCCTACGGAGAAAGGAAGCAGCTTATTTTAACCCGTAAAAGTTCTGGGAGCCCGAGTGTGCCAAAATCCACACGAACACGCAAGAACACCTAGAAGAGCTGCACGGATCCGCGGCACGCTGAGCCCAGGGCAAGGCCGAGACCAGCTCTCACCCGTACTGTCCCCCTTTCTCTAAAGAGGCGCTAGCAAGGGGAAACAAACCCTCACAAAGTGCCGGGGGGAGACAAGAATAAGACTAGAGAGAGTCAGCACCACCACCACTCTCCTCCGGCAAGAGGGTGCGCCTCAGCCCGCCCCACACCCTGCTGCGACTCCTCACCCTCCGTTAAAGGTGTAGGGCGAGAAGCGGTACTGCACGGGCGCGCCGAGCTCGTAGCCCATCTCAGGCCCAGAGTCCGCATAACCGGCGGTGGACAACATCTCTAGGGCGCAGCTCCGTGCTGTCTCACGGCAAAATGGCGGCACCGGAGCCGGAAGTAATGACCCACCGCTCTAGGATGGCGGCGGCACCTCCTCTCGTCTGCTCTGGAGGACGCGCAACCCCGCGCTAGGCAGGCGGTGGGGGGCGCTGGCGCGGTGCTGGCCGGTGCCTCGCTGTCACCGGCCCGTTCCTCGCCGGCGGGCAGCCTGCGGGCTCCGTGTGTGCCTGTCGCCGGAGGGCCTTTCCCAGCCTGGGCTTGGCGGGGTCCCTCAGGCACGGCGCGCGGCCCCGGCCCCGGCCCTTGCCCGGTCAGCCCCTGCCTTCTGGTCATGGAAGCGAGCAAGCTGATGGCAGCTGGGGGGAGGTGATCCAAGAGTCCCTTGTGTTCGGGCAGATGGGGAGCAGGGTGGCTCCTGCCCTGGAAAAGGAGAAACACTGTAAAGATTAAGGGTCTGGAGGCACACAAGGTCCTTGAGGTGGGTCGCGGAGTGCGGCGCCGGGCACCATAGCACGACTTGAAACAAGCGGCAAGAGCGGGGGTAGAAGCGCGAAGAGGTGCCGGGGCAGGCGGGCGGGGAGATGCCGGGGACGCATTGTGGCACCGGAGCCACGCGCGCCAACGCTGAGCGCTGCCGTGGAACAAGGGCCCCGGCTCGCCGGGGCACGGCGCTGCCCGGCGCCGCTCCCCGGGCTGGAAGGCCTGGCGCCGCCCGCCTACCCTCGCCCTCAGTGAAGATGGCGGCGGGGAGGGCGGTGTGGGCGCGCGGCGGAAGTGACGCGTTCTGGACGCGCCGGTGGCGCGGGCGCGGGGCGCAGCTCGGCTCCTGCGGGCGCTGTGCGGCGGGGTGGCGCCGGGAGCGGCAGGTACCGTGCGCGCCGCGACCGCCTCCCCCCACCCCCCCGCTCCTCCGCTGGGCCGCTGCACGCCCCGCAGCCCGCGGAGGCGGCGACGGCTGCCGGCGCCAGCGGGGCCGCCATGGCGCGGGCCGGGCCGGGCCTGGAGGGCGGGGGCGGTGCGCGGGGCCGGGCTCGCTCCGCACCTCCCCGCCGGGCCGGAGTCCTCCGGGGCCGGCCTGAGCCGCGGGGTGCGGTGGGGAGGTGGCGGCCGCCGCCCCTTCATGGGGCTCCAGCGCGGCTCGGGGGTGAGCGGCAGCCGTTGGTGCCGGAGGCGGGATGGCCGCGGTCACCGCCTTCCTCAGGGGAGGGAGGGCGGCCGGGTGGGGGTCGTGGCGGTGGCGCGGACGTGCCGGCGGGGTGGGCTGCGCGCTGCTGGGGCCGGTCTTCGGGCAGGTGGGGGGCCTGGATGGCGCGGAGAGGCGAAAGGGGTCGCCTCATGCCGGAACGGCTCTGCCCGAGCGCTGCCGTGTGCTAGGGGAGAGATCCTGGAAGGGGACTCGGGGGTGGGTCGGGGCCTGTTGGAGGCGTCCTCTGCCTCCGCGCTCTTACCTCGACAAAAATGTTCCCTAGCGTTTGTAGTGAAGGCGCGAGTAAGCCACGATTAGGTGGTTGCAAGGTGGTTGCAAGATGGACCTCTGCGTAGGTGGTGTCCTCGCTGCGGGCCCTGGCGTGCCTGGCATCTAGAGTTCTTACTAAACAGCTGGGCTGTCGAGGAGTTGGCTTTATTTCTTCTAGGGTAATGTTTAGGCTTCGAATTTACCCGTCTCCAGGTTGTAATGCCTGCATGCTCTGTTTGATACCTTCGCTGAGGGTAATAGATGGTAATATCTTACATTCATGGGGGGAAAAAAAGCATGCCTTTTCAGTTGCAGTATAAATATTAATGTAATTCTGAGCTCTAATATCTTTAAAAAAAAAAAAAAAAAAAGACTGAATAGGCTTTCTTCAGATTTTGAAGTGGTCTGCCTTTGGCCTAAAAATGACCTTCAGTATTTCTGACCAATAGGTATCTAGTTAAGAAAACTATATATTAGTAAGAAAATATTTGATATCAAGATGTAATGTTTAAATTCTCCACTTGTGCTGTACGTTTTCATAACACAACAACGGAGGTATAGTAAAAAAAAAAAAAAAAGTCATGCATACGTTTCACTTGTGTACCAGAAATTGGCTTTCACATATTTCTTTTTTTTCTCATAAAGCACATATCATTCTTGTTTGAAATCTGATAGTGCTTTATTTTATGGAAGTGGATGGAAGAGGGTTTCCTAGTTTTGATTTGACCAGCGATGCTTTTCCCATAGAAGAAACAGTATTTTTGGAAGCCCAAGCCTTAAAGTCGCCAGGAAGAGACTTACAAGCAATGTGTCAGTAAACTTGTCGGTTAGTAGTCAGGGGAATTAAATTCTAAAAATATGAGTGCTTTTCCAGCTAAAGCAAAGCTTGGAGTAGAAGGACCATTAACAGCTTGAGATGTTTGTGAAGGAGCATTCGGTTAGACAGGGGCTTGCTCATGTGAGTCATGTTACTTGCCAGGGACTTCAGCAGAAACGTGCTGTAAAGTTTCTACAGTGTGTGTCTGAAAAAGGTTATTTTTATGGATTGTGCGTGTGTGTGTGCACGTGTGTGTGAATGTTCTTCTATCTATTTGTACGTGGGTGTCTCTTATCTAACTCAGCAGCTGATGGGTTTGTTTTTGGTTTTGTGTTTAGATATTGTTCTCAAGATACTACTTTTTCTTTTTTTCAGGCTTTGATTAGTATTTTAGACTTATAACACACATTTCTCTGGAGCTGATGTTTTCCTAACACTTTCAGCTTGGCTTAAAAAGCTACTTTGCTGGAATGTTTTAAAGGGTTAAAAACCCGCTAGGATTTGAAGTTAATTTAAATTAATTGAAGGAAATACTTCTGGCCTCACCAAAGAAATAACTGGAATCATGGATCAGAACAACAGCTTGCCACCCTACGCTCAAGGCTTAGCCTCCCCTCAGGTAAAAACAAATTATTTAATATGCAACTGTGATCTGAATTTTTTTGTGAAAGTGTTTTCTGTTTCTTGCATGTAACTTTAGGTTTTTTGTTTGCAGATCTGAAAAATTCTGCTAGGTATTGAATAATACTAGTATAAAGCAGAATTTTAAAACTGTCATTTTGTATATCTAGACGTATAAGAAATATGAAGATCTATGGGGTTCCTTTAAGCTGAAACATGACTGACAAGTTGGAAATACTAATTTAATTTTGGTGGTTGCCCTTTGTCATACCTAATGAACTGTCACTGTGTTATGAATGCATCTGGTACGATGGACACAGTCTGTTCAAACAATTGCAAGTTAAGTTGTGGGTCCAAGTTGAGACATGCTTGCGAGGTAGCGTGAGAAGTCTGTCAGCATCCCTGGCTGGAGGTGAACCATGGGGGAGTGGACAGATCCCTAGAGGTAATATTTTATTCTGTAGAACTGTATTTCCAAAGGTTTTCTGGTTTTAGTGAGTTACTGCTATATGCCTCAGGTTTGGTACAATCACGTTGATATATTTTTAGATTCCTCTTGAAAACTTTTTCTCTTAAAAACAAAATGGAGTCAACAGGATCTGTGGTTTCTGTTTCATGCTTTCTTCTGCAGGGTGCAATGACTCCAGGAATTCCAATTTTTAGCCCGATGATGCCATATGGCACAGGACTGACACCACAGCCTGTCCAGAGCACCAATAGTCTGTCCATCCTAGAGGAACAGCAGCGGCAGCAGCAGCAGCAACAAGCAGCACAGCAATCTACATCACAGCAAGCGACACAGGGAACGTCTGGTCAAACTCCCCAGCTCTTCCACTCACAGACTCTTACCACAGCCCCTTTACCGGGAACCACACCTCTGTACCCCTCTCCAATGACTCCGATGACTCCAATAACTCCTGCAACACCGGCATCCGAGAGCTCTGGGATAGTGCCACAGCTACAGTGAGTGTCCCCTGTGTTAGTGCAGCATGCACTTTCTCAGATGGAGCTTTATTTAAAGACCTAGGATGAAAGCCACATCAGGGTCTGAGCAGTGCATTTTGGTGGGAAGGGAGGTCCTGAGGATTTATGGGTCTTCTCTAGCAATATGAGTAATTTTTGCTTTTATTTTTAGCTTGGTTTCGTTACTAAACCACTTAGTAATATAAACAGTTTCTTAGCGATTTGTCAGCCATACGTATTTCAAGCATACCAGTGGAGGATGTTACATATGTCTTCATTTAGCACCACTGTAACCTTTAAATCTATGTACTTTGGGAGTTCATCGTGCTTTAGCTATAAAGTAATCTGGGTTGATAATCTGTACTTCAAAATATATGTACCTGGAAACATGCTCTCCTTTGTAATTTACTGGATATTTGTGACCTGTTCACAAAAAAGCAAATAAATCCACTTTACTGTGCATAGAACTTTGTTAGTGAGACACTAAAGAAGAATACAGGGACGGTCACAGCTGGACGGGGATTAGAAGGGCAGAGGGGAAGAAACGAGTTGCTAGTCTAGGAGCTAGAGCTGAGTTGTACTTAATATTCCATGTTCCATTTTCTAGTTCATGGCTACAGCTGAGTTTAAGGGAAGACAACCTAGAACTAATTGAAGGTTTAAGTATGAAAGTATCTTCACTGAACTTGAGTTTTAGAGACTTTTACAGCAATTTACAGACAGCCCGAAGAGAAATGGTTGATAATGTGACTTTAGCACTGAAAGAGCAATCCCTTGAATTTCTTTTTTTCCACTGAGGATCTTTGAGATTTCAGGAGCTTCCCAGAAAACAAGTTTCCAAGGAAATTTTGCACCTAGGAACTTCTCTTAAATTTTCTAGAGACCAGCTATCCTTTCACCTGGCAATGGGTTTACCTCCCAGGTCATTCCCACTTAGTCCTGTGCCTCTTCTTCCTCCTTGAAGGCCATACCAAGGAAAATTTCAGATGGTACTATTTCTGCCTCATTTTCTCCTGTTTCCAGCAGCTTCTCTGATTGTGGTGGGGGCTCTCAGCATCAAGAATTTTTCCTGCCAAACTGAAATAGAGATTCTTCTCATGAGACGCTTTTCATAATAGCTGGCAGATAAGGAGGAATCGCAATCATGCCTTAGGAGCTACTGCCCCACAAAAGGAGGTTCCTGAGCCAAATCACTGTTCAGTGCTCCTGTCGGTAGGAAAGATGTCACTCAAACTCACTTGGAGAAACAAATTTAAAAAAAAAAAAATCAAGCTTGGTTAAAAATGAGGAAGACACATGAGTTATTTATTGTCTTTTTAATGTATTTCTCTGAACTGTCTTCAGGAATATCGTGTCCACGGTGAATCTTGGTTGCAAACTTGACCTGAAAACTATTGCGCTCCGTGCCCGAAATGCTGAATATAATCCCAAGGTAAGAGAAGTGTGTTAGAGTTCATCTTATAACAGATATGTCAAAGGCACAAGGTTGTGGGTGTATTTGCTGTGATAGATTGGAAAACCTTCCTGCTATAGATGCTGTTTTGTACTTTATTGAAGATTTCTTTTTTAACTAAGCTCAGGACATTCTGTCAAATTAATAAAAAGCGTTTTTATGCTGATTTAGCCATGTTTTGCATGAGGTTGTAATTTGGTAGATTTAGAAAGAACACAGCACATTTAGGAGGAACCTAACCAACAGTGTCATACACTGGCTTAACTGTTTGTTGTAGAGCTGGTCTCTGCTACTATTCATATGGGCATGTTTGCTCACAGGGCTCAGAAAGTTCCTTTTTCATATTACTGTGAAATCTCTGATGATTACGACTTGTTCCCTGTCTCCCAGCAAGGTGAAAGGAAGGAAGAATTCAACTCCTGGGCTCCTGCCAGAGTGACAGTTGTTCTGTATATGCTGTAGCTTCCTTCACCTGGCTGGTCCCCTGGAATTCTTGGGGTCACAGCGCAGTCACTTAGTTTTTACCATCCTGCCTCCCCTCTGAGCTCTGTTCCTTGCTCCTGATGGTTAGGTTTGGTGGAACAGCAAAATGAAATTGATTTTTTTGCATGCTGACTTCTAAGTTGCCTGCTGCTTCTAAATAGCAGTCTGTTAAACTGTGGGGTTCTTTTAGCTCGGAGAAACTTCAAACAACAGCAGAGGACCTGGAGCATTGAATCAAATTCATGTCACTTCTCTTTCGGGTGGCTCTCTTGGAAATGTTACCTTTGCAACCACAGTAGTTGGACAGTCTTCATAATAAAAGTTTAGATGTTGTGTAGTTGAATTGACTTGCCTTGGGAAGGCTTCAGTTCTCCTGGAGAGCGTTTTGGGGGTTTTTTTAGTATTTGGTATTTTGCTGCGGTTTACCTGAACTCTGCTCTCAAAGATTAAAGCACGCATATGTGATAAATAACTCTGTTACTGTAAGTTTTTATCAGTGATGCTGTTACATAACTAACTGCATGTAAGATATTAGTGCAGCAAAAATTTGAGCATTGCCGTGGTAATTTTTAAGGTGGGGGTAGGTGGCTGTGTAAAACTTGCAGCTAGAATAATCAATACGAAATGCTGTTTCCACAGCAGAGAGAAAGAAGGGTTATGTAACACACTCCTGACTTTTAGTCAGTACATTCATCTATCAAAGGAAGAAGTTGCTTGGCTGTATTATTCAAGCCATATTTTGACAAAAGTGCTGTCAGGTAATCCATGCTACCACCTTGGTTATGTCAGCCGAACAGTTTACAGGACTGCGTGTTGAGCTGATCCAAGTTAAACATAACAGGTAAACAGGGTTTTGTGTGTGTGTATGCCCACATCAGTTTCCAGTATCTCTTGTTTCAGAGAGTTTAAGAATATTTGGAAATGCAGGCAGAGATGTTACAGTACTTAGAATATAAAAGCTGGCACTGTCCAGGCTGCTGTGTTCTGCTGTGGTAGTGGAGATGACTTCCGTTTACACAGAACTTTGATCTCCAGCTGTTCTGTTTGTTGGTATTCTAATGCTGTACAATTTTTTAAGACATGGAAACAAGACAGATCCTAAAATATTTGCAGGTAGTCTTCCATCCTGCCTATAATAGATAAAATTTCAAGATGTGTTGAGGCAATTATTTTTTATTTATTTTTAAGATTTTCTCTACTGCTCAGCTGCAAATGTTAGCATTACTTATATGTTGTATATACAGTAATGAGAGATGAGCTTAGTAAATTAGGAATGCAATGGTAAATATGCTTCCTGTGTGACTTTACCTTTCAGTGTGTGTGTTTGAAGATACTTATGATTTAAGCATTTCAAGGAAATTTTGAGTGATCTATATTTGAACTTTGTATTTCTTTGCAATACAGTGTAACTTGATACTTAGATTATGCAAGTTTGGTTTTAATGTAATGATTACAGCAATATATCACTAACAGTCTCAATGCTCATATTTCAGCGTTTTGCTGCTGTTATTATGAGAATAAGAGAACCACGTACTACTGCACTTATATTCAGCTCTGGAAAAATGGTATGCACAGGAGCAAAAAGGTATGTTTAGCAAACTAATTCAGGCTGTCTTCTTTCGTACCATCGTGCTTTAGAAATACTATTATTTGTATATGGTATTTGTATATATACAACAAAGTTGTACAACCAAGCTTGCTCCCCAGTTATTTCAAATAAACTAATATACGTTTCTACACAAAATGTCCTCATGACTGAAAGTACTTCCCTATGAAAGGGGAAATAGTTTTGTTTCTGAAGCTCTTTCATACAGTCTGATAAACTTGTTTGTGGAGGCTGTTACATTCACTTTTTGGCTTTGCAATTATCTTTTTTCCTAATAATTTAAAAATTTCAATGACTTTACACTGGAACTACTTAAATGGTAGGGGCGGTGGCAGAGGAAGAGTGATTTTTATATTTGAGTAGTTTCATTCATCACAGGCCAAGAGCTCCACGTCTCTGGTCCCTGTAGTCTGATCTGTTCTTAACATGTTCACTGAAGCATGAGAATTGAAAACTAAACATAACCTTAACTCCAGTGGGCAGGAGAGAAACTCTGCTCTAAAGAAGTCTGTTAAGAATTCAGAAGGAATAAGCTAATGAGCAGAGATGAATGAGTAGAGCTGTACAGGAAACACTTTCTCTGCCTGGTGATGCTTGAAGTTCAAGTTGTCTTACGCTGCATTAAGAACAACCAGATCCTCAACTGTTTACAAAACTGAAGCAAACAGAGTTCTGCAGCAGTGCATAAGGCTGTGCAGTTGTGTTAAAGCCAGGTTTGAATGCCTGGGTTGAATCGAGCAGGGGATTTGGGCAGTTTACGGATATTTTATAGAAGGATGCACTTTCTAGCAGTAGTAGTTCAGAGTTGTTCTATACTGAAAACTTAAGTAACAGTTTTCACGTCTTATTAGAGGGTCTTGAGTTGATATTTTTAAGAGTGAAATATGTGGATTTATAATTTACTGTTTTCTGCCTCGTGAACAGTGAGTACACCATTAATGGTGTTAAAGATCCTAGTACCAAAATTAGCATGCAAACCAGTGCTAGTTGTCAATTTTGAATGTAAGAATTTTGCATGTGACCTTCCCCTCCCCCACAACACACATTTTTTTGTCCTAGTTACGTATTTGTGGTTTAATGCTATTTGCTTGAAGTAGTATTTAACTTAGGAAATAATATGGGTATCCTTTTCTCACTTCAGTGAGGAGCAATCCAGATTGGCAGCAAGGAAGTATGCAAGAGTTGTTCAGAAACTGGGTTTTCCTGCAAAATTTTTGGATTTTAAAATTCAGAACATGGTGGGCAGCTGTGATGTGAAATTTCCCATCAGATTAGAAGGATTGGTACTCACACACCAGCAGTTCAGCAGGTAAAAAAAAAAAAAAAAAAAAAAAAAAGGCTTGCTTATATTTCATTCTTCCTAGCTTAGAGAGTGCTGTCTCATGAGATTATTCCCTTGCATCAGAAGGAAACCTGCATCTTTGTTCCCACTGCTGCTCTGCCTCGGGTTTAACAGAGGTTGCCCAGTAGGAACCCATCAGAATGATCTTCCCTGCTACTTTCTCAAGTTTCAGTGAAGTCTGCATCTGCTCTGCCCCTTCTTGCAGTCCTGCCGGTGAAAAACTGGAACATGTGTCTGCAAGCACATATAAACACTCACTCCCTTCTCTTACAGCTACGAGCCTGAATTGTTTCCTGGCTTAATCTACAGAATGATCAAGCCGCGCATTGTTCTGCTTATTTTTGTTTCTGGAAAAGTGGTTTTAACTGGTAAGTGCAAACAGTATCTCACTCCCATAGGTTAGATTTAGGCTGCATTACAGAGAACATGCAATGAGACCAGAGGAATGAAAGCTGCTACATACTTTCTTTAGAGGCGTCAGTACTGACAAAGAACAGATAGTACAATATTCTGTGATGAGAATGCACAAAGCAAACCCCACATTTGGCTAAATCCACATAAGCAATGATCATGAATCCTAGTTAAGTACGCAGGTGCCCAAAAAGCTCTAAGAACGCAGGTAACGTTTCTGGCAAAATCTGAGTGAGTCTGTGTGTGCTGGGTGTGTCTAACTGAGCTAACTGTTCTTTGACAGCTTGCCTGGAGGCTGCTGCCTTTCTCCTTTGATACAGCAGCCAAAGAAGGGGAGATACCTGGGCTCTAGAACCTCCTCAGCCTCAGGCACCCTTCCTTTTGCCCTCGTGCTGAGTCTTGCTGTGGAGAAAAAGACCCAGGAGTATCGCAGACAAGAGGAGGAGCAGGAGCGTGTCCCTGCAGTATGGCAAGTGGCAGGCCTCTGCTGCCAGAGCTTGCTCCCCACGAGGGTCACACTCAAAAAAAAGCTCCACCAGTTAGACCTTTCAGCAGACACATCCTATGGGGCTGCACTTCGGAGTTGGGTCTCCTGTGGAAATTATGTCTAGGAAAATGCCGTTTGCAAGTATAGTGTAAGCATGAAGATGCTAAGGAGAGTTTTTACCAGTTATCAGAATAAACAGTGAGAAGGCTGGTAATGTGTGCTCTGTATGAAACGTGTATTGGAGGAAAAAAAGGGGATTTATGGATGCATAAAAACAGGGATTTATGGATATGCATAGGTTTTTATGTAGAGTTGCATTCTAATAAACATTCTAAAAGCTAAAATTAAGTATGTGGTGAAAGGTACAAACTAACTTTATTCCCTCTTTTTCTAGGTGCTAAAGTACGAGCAGAAATCTATGAAGCATTCGAAAACATCTACCCCATTTTAAAGGGATTCAGGAAGACAACGTAACAGTTTCTACATCTTTTGGAGAAATCAGGGGTATATTTTAAAAGGTATTGCGTATGGCACAGCAGTAACAAGAGATGGACTTCCAGTGAAGCTGCAACACCAGGACTTGGACTATTTCCCAGTTAGTGCCTACTTCCCTGATGCTCGAGGGGAGCTGTATTCTTGATTATGTCTACTGAGTTACTGTGAGTTGCTTTACTGGGCTGTTCCTGGAGCAGTCCCTCCCAAGTTTTATTTATATTCTAGCTTTTGAATAGTTTTAATGCCAGTTCTATTAATAGAAAATCCGTAAGTTGGTTTAAAAAACAAACGCAACTGTGTCACTCAGTGTATAAACCACTTAAATTGCCATGTATATATGTTTTAACTTCCTTCCATATGACCATAGTTTTTATAATTTTCAGAACTTAAGCTTTTAAATTTTTTCAATTTTAAATTTCTTTGGTGCCAGACACATTCCCTCTTTCCAGTATTAAGCAAGACAGAATAAATTTATTAATGAAAATGGCTCACTGTACATATATATAATATATACCTTCCTTCTCTTTCCTCTTTCAGCTCCACATGTACAATAAACCCTCTTTGTACAATTATGGGAACTGTCTTAATGAATTTTAAAATTACCCAGCTGGTAGAGTGAAATACATTGAAATATTTTTTTTTTTAATTTAATCTCGATTTTTCAATAGCACATGCACTACTGTGACTTGTCATTTTGAGAGAAATCTTAACAATGCTCTGACTTGCTTACCAGCAGTCACATCCTTGGCAACATCTAGCTTGACTATTTCTATTACGTTAAAGCGAAAGAGGTGACTGGTTAAAGAAGTTTGTGTTGAAGTGTGTGTTGCCTTATGTCCAACAGATGGGATTTATGCAAGTCTTAAATAGCTACACTGGGCTGAATTGGAACAAAAGATCCCTGCTTAGCTTCTAGAATTTCTTCAAATTACTACTTTTGTATTTTACCAACTATGACAGTCTCACTATATTAGTGTTCCTGTAAAGTGTCAAGGTCCTTCCGACTGGAGTCAGTATGTACATAATCTTCCCTCTGAACTGTGCTTGAAGCTTAATGGGCTGAGAACTAAAAATAAACTTTTTTTTTCCAGTAATAGTAACCTCCTTTCTATGACTTGCACATTCTTTCAAACAGCTTTTATCTAAAACTAACCCAACTGTAACCATGGTCTCATTATTTGTCATTGCAGACAAAATGAAGTTTAGTTTTGGCTGGCATTGCTACTGCCCCCTTTGCAAATGCTGAGTGACCTTTCCATATTGACTCCCTCCACAGTGGCCTATGCTGGTGTTCCTCCAGGCCTTTTAATAATTGGTTTCATGGATCTTAGCAGAAAGCTGCTGTTTAACAACGCAGCTTTGCCAGGATCTGTTCAAGAAACCCAAACACCACATTGCCTTCAGGGCTGTGCCACTCTGTGCTGTGAGCTAGTGAGCGCTCCCAAGTGCTCTTGAACACAACCATATGACTGTCGGTGCTTTTGCAGGACCCTGAACTATTACCAACTTAGCTGCAAAACTCTTTAACTTGGCGGGAGAACTTGGAGCCTTAAGTAACTGTGGAATGATTTTCAATAAAAATCAGTCAAGCTGTACTATAGTGACTTAAGAGACTGTTTGCTGTTCCAGAACATGTACCAAGGCTTAAAATGACCCTTTTAGAAATTAAGTTCTGACGAAACAGTTTCTATATAAAGCATTTCCTGCCTGCTTATTCATTCCCAACCTAAATTAATACAAAAGAACTGCAACAGTGGGCCTAGGGCTTTCATAAAATCACCTTCACAATCACCAGTAAGTAGACATGAATAGTTTGAGGGAGTAAGGAACTAAGTTCTATATTGAGACACAAATACACACACAAAAGTGCCTTTCTTTTCTGCAAACGTAGCTACAGCCACAGGAGTAGTTAAGCAACTACCACAACAAATTTTAGCATTATGGTTTCCCTTTTCTCTTGCCTCAGCTATATGGCACTGAAATAGCAGAAGAATCCCTGCAGAGGGCACTTACATTTAAACTTCACCAAAGATGGCAGACTTAAGGTACAATTCATCTAAGTAACAATACAAATGTGTTCTGGTATGGCTGGATTTGTTTAAACTGCTTCTAGACCAAACAGTCCCATGCAGAAATAGTTTAATTCAGTTAAAACATTTTTTTGTGCATTCTATCTTGAATGAAAGTGTAACAGCTGCCAAGTGAGAAGCGGATTTAAATTCCACAGTGAAAGGCTCTGCAGCTTTGTCTTAGGTATGACATCTGTACACCTCCTGAGCATAAGCACTCAAGTGACCTTACAACAGTCTGCTTTTCTCTGTGAATGATTGTTAATTTTTGAGTAGCACAAAGAAAATCATGACAGGTAATAAGCTAAGTTCTTGAAGTTCAGTTACCAACAAAAGATACTTTGACCAACCCAAAAATATTTCATCTTTATTTAAACATTCAGAATTGAGACTTGAAGTGAAATTCACTGAACAAATGCATCTGGCTTCATTACCAGCTTGAAGTAAAAGCTCCTGTGGAGCACAAGAGAGGCTGTCAAGGTCTACTTTTAGTAGTTTTATCACTGTTGTAAGAGTTACCAGTGACTTCAGTTCTATTATGTTTGCAAAGTGCAGAGATGCACTAAACAAGGCAAGTATTCTATTTAGACAACTCAGGAACTTGATGGAAGTTAAACAGATCCTGCAGAGAAGTCTTGTTTCCATATGAACTCTTCCAGGTATTCATTTCCCTCACCGCAGTTGTCAGCACAAGTGTACACTACCAGCGTCCCCCAGTCAATGCTCTCTCCAAGGCTGTCAACCTGAAGGTGGTTCAGAAGCTGTGGCATGATCTTCAAGGAAAAACAAGGCTTTAGAGGCAGGTCACAGCTCTCTACCCTCTCCCTGATGAAGGGTCCTGCCCTCATTTATGTTCTCTTGCATCAAAAGCCCAAATCAAAGCTAAGTAACACACCAGCTCAAATAAAACAAATCTGGGATTCCCAAAGCAGTGTAGTAGACAGCCCCACTTATTTTACCTACATAAGTTTTATTTGACTTAGTGTTGCCTGATTTGTAAGCCTACTTCCATTTGAAATGACCTTCAAAACTATGTTTTGCCTTTGCATGACATTAAGTGTATAAAGCGTACATAGGCTTCTAGCGTTCAAAATTCCACAGCTGAATACTACCAGCCAGACGTATTTCCACTTCACATCATGGAGGCTTTTTAAAAAAAATATACAGTACCAGACTCCAATTACTTAAAGAGATGATTCCATATCCACAAGTGCACCATTTTATGCATGGTGCAAATTATCAGATGGGAACCTACCTTCTATATGTGAAAGTCTTATGGGAAAGAGCATTTACAACAGTAAGGGCTCCGTACAATTTAGCACAGTTTGAGCAACTTCTTGCTCTAACTACAAGCCAACACCTATACAATTAGATTCTGTTAAGTCTGAACTACATTACCTTGTATTATTTTTAAATGCATTTACATACCTGGAATTCAAAAACCCTTCTGGCACCACATAAACAATTTGGGATATCTTTTTCTTCAGGAATATTTTCACCTGATACCCAGATTGGGCCTTCTCCTCCTCTGCAGTATCTAATAATCTGAAATACAGCAGAAGTTTAAGTTCTCGAGACTTTCTTTTCATCTTGGTATGACAAAAGTGTAAGATAGTGCAGAAAAAGGACAGTTCCTTTAAGGAATACGGCAAAGTCTATCAGTTGCAAATACGGTATCTAAGACAGACAGGTTCTTTATATAAATTTTCTTAACTATTTGAATCATGCAAGTATTCATACAACTTTTTTTTTTAATGATCCAGGGATAAATTGCAATGATTTGTAGTTCTCTAATTAAAGGACCCAGAAATGCTAGGTCATGTATTTTGTAGTCTTGAGACAGAGGAAGAGCAGACTGCTAATTAGCACAGGGACGCGTACAGAAAATCAGGAATGCTCTTTCTATTGCAGTTCTGCATCTAAATGGAAGGGGCCTGTCCTACCATCCAAGAAGGAAGTGTTTTCAGACATTCATATCCTTTGTTATGCTGTTACTATCTAAATATTTATATAGCAAATCAGGCATTATCAACAAGAGCACACTAAGGCAGGTCAGTCAGTATGGGGGTGGTAGAGAGGGAAGTGATGCACCTACCCCAAGCAGAGAAGGGAACAGACTCAAAGTCTCTACTTTCTGGGAGTACAGCTTAACCCCTCAGCTACCAGGTAAAACATGGAAAGAATTTCTTCTTCCTCCACCGCTTTCATGGATTTAAGGCCTGTGTTTCCTCTGAATGGAACCAGGAACCATGTTTTTGTTTGATAATGTGGCTTTTTTCAGCCTCTTGTGTTAGCAGTAAATAGCATGGGAGGAAATTTCTCTTTTAAACAGTTGAAATTTTAAAGCCATCACTAATTTCTTCAACCCTAAAAAAAGGCAAATCAACCCCCCTGTGCAACTGGTGACAGTGACAGAGCTCCTCTCTGCAGTTAGGGTTCTGCTGAGAAGGAAAGCTGACAGGACCAAGGCCTGGGGAAGAGTGCAATGGTTCACCACCTCCCTTGGTCAGAACTACTTCACAGGATGGCAGGTCCTCCCCTCACTATGTCGGCTTCAGCACCCCTGTGCCTTCTCATCCTGACTAATTTCTGCTTGAGATAGATGAGCAGGTGCTAACTTCTTACTTCAGCATAAATCAAGTTCTGCACATAAGAAACACTGGAGTATGCTGGTTAAGGTGTGTGGAGGATGAGGAGGCATCCCCGTCGCCATTTCTAACCATACATACAAAAAGCAGTGAAACATTTTGCAGGCACGGCAGGATGCTGTGCCAGAACCTGCAAGTTCTAAGGCTGCCCCATCTTCTGACCTGCTCTGGTTCAGCAGCTACTCGTTCTTTAAACATTTGGAAGATCCTGTCATCTTCAGTCTCATGTTTTGCCATTGCTTCCAATGTCTCTTCATCTAAGGATTGAAATGCTTCACCTAAACAAGAAAAAAAAGAAAGCAAACATTTGTGGGAATATCATGAAGATTGGTGAGGAGGACTGTAAACACACTCAAGTGACTTGCAGCTGCAGTGCTGAAAAACACCTATAATACACCGATTGTTGCTTAGCCCTGTGTGCTTGATGGCTAGAATGTCTGCACTTAGATAAAACAGGCCTGTGAGAGACTCAGAGGCACCTTATCCAATATCCTTGAGATTCCTGCCCTGCTGTGGGAAAGATCAAAGCACAGTGGAAAAACACACCTGCAAAAATCATGGATATATACAGGAAAAAGCAGCAGGCCGGGGTTCTTCTTTTTCTTTTTCCCTTCTCCTTGTATCAAGGATCGAGCTCTGCAGTGTCTGCATCCCCACTTGTGTGCCTCAGCTCAGGTGTTGCTGCAGAGATCCCTTGAGTCACAAAGTAATGGGAATAAATTTACTTTTTGCATTTCATCTGTCGTTTGTGGTTGTTTCTGTGTCCTGCCTGTGCCGGCTCACATACAGGCTAATGCAAGACAGCCAAAACTTAAAACAAATATTGCACCTCTAAGTGCATTTTGCTCTCAAGTATCATTCCTGGCGTAAATAACTCTGAGCCTTTTTTTTTTTTCGTTTTGTGACATATTAAGATTCAGTCACACATGGATCCATTTACTAGCCTTAGCTGCATTTTAAAAATAGATGTTGGTACTGGAATGCTGGAAAGGGAAAGGAGTTCATCTACCAATGTTTATGGCTCCCAGTGGGTATCACTGAGACTGCTGAACCTTCAGAATGTGACATCTGGAAAAGGCCACCCATGCCATGCGTGTGCCACACTTCAGCTTCTAGGTCTGACAAGTGTTACACTCCAACGTTCACATCAACAGGAGGCATCAAGCAGTCTCAAGACAGCTTCAGACCACAGTAAGGGACAGCTGGGAACCTAACGGTCCTCTCCTGTAACACCACAGTCTCTCCACCCTGGGCATGTGCAGAGCTGGTGTGGTGAGCTGCAAACCCCTCATGAACTGGTGGGGAGCAGGGGGGAAGGGGCCTGCACTTCAACTGCTTAATTCAAGATCAATTAGAACAGCCTCAAAAGAGCTTTCTTCTAGCACAGACAAGGAGATTCTTTAAAGTATTTTCCGTAAATTAAGACAAATTGAACCAAGTCAAGCCAAGACCATCTAACTCAATCCCCTGATTCCAACAGTGTCCAGCAGCAGGTGCTCTGGGCTCTGTTTTTCAAACTCCAGCTGTTTCTTACCCTCGGGAAGTACCCAGGGACACTGTAACTCGCAGCTACCTGCAGCTTCACTGCAGCAACAGCAGCTTCAACAGCTGCTGAGGCTGGGGTTAATAAGTCTCTCCCCTAGAAGCAACTTATATTATGGGATAGCTACAAAAAACTTGTATCACAAATAACTGTGGATTTAGCCTTTTGCCACCAGTAGTTTACAATGAACACTTAAAATCACAGTGTTTTATATCTTAAAGATGTGAGACAGGCTTCATTAGGAAGAATTACAGACAGCATCTTATTTCTTACCTGCACTGCCTGTAGCTCTGAGTTCCTCTTGTTCTTTTGGGTCCTTTGATGTATCTGCAGCTCCTTGTTCATCATCAGGATCTACACTGCTGTCAGCAGGAAATTCTGGTTCCTCAGGTTCTATCAAAATTTCATATTCTGGGAAAAGGAATTCATTATGCTCTGGAATCGAATCCGCTGAATCAGCTACAAAATAGAAGAGATAACCTCACAATGTCATCTCATATTTCACATCCTTCTCCCCAAAAGCTACATAGCAAAAATACAGCACAAACACTGCATGAACAATAACGATTTACATCACAGCTAGGCCTGATTTAAATAGAAGAAAGATTTTTATATTAAGGAGGGTAGAAAACCACAACAGGTGACATGTTGCTTTGAATCTCTGTAAATCCAAGAGACATGGAAGACAGTATTAGCAGTTGCATTTTAAAAACCAAAACCTGCAGTCTGACAGCTCTGTGCACATCTCTAACCAGCATATGCAGAAAAGTCAAGCATGCATCAGGTGCCCTAAGGCCATACCATTTTTCTTACTTTTCTGCTGCATATTGAGTAAGCAGAGTTTCCACAAATGCATCGAGTAGACCTTCCATAACAACAGTATTACCAACATGCTAGTACATGTTGCAGGTTTCTGCTGTTTCAATTAAATATTTCATATGCCTGACCCATAACTTGATTTGCACAAATCAACTTCTTGTGTTCTGCTTATTTCCACTTCCTAAAAAGTTGTTGGGACTAGTATCCTACAATGAATGATGGGAGATAAATTGCACACACCAAGTTTCACTGCCCCATTATTAATGTGATACTTCTGAGGATGAAAAAAATACTTTAAATGCTCTGTCCCTTTAACAACCTGCAAACTAACGAGCATATGAATGAGACAAGAGAGCAGGAGAGGGGATGGTTTAAGAAAAGGGTCTCTAAAATGGCACACTCATGGGAACTACTCTTTTCATCTACTGACCCTCACAATATCCTGTGAGGGCATCACCTCCGTATGTTCCTTTAAAAGTATGAATAAGCCATCTTAAAAGTAGCCTGCAAAGGGAAAAAGTTGGTCTACTTCTTTTCAGCTTTTTATGACATAAGGCAGACAGAAAAAGGTCTTTGAAAGAGACCAGCAGTTACGCCTTTAATTTATAAGGCTCCCAGGAACAACAAAGGTCCCACGTGCTTATGTCAGATTAAGTAAACATCTAAGAGGAAGAAAAGCACACGAAGGAATTACTGATGTTTTCCCTACAAATCACAAAGCAACGCAAAAGACACGGCCTCCCTTTTCTCTCGCCTCTGCAGGCCCCTTCCCCGCCGGCAGGACCGCCGGTTCTGCAGCGGCAGCGTTTCCCGGCGAGCCCCCCGCCACCCAGCGGGGAAGAGGCGAGGCCAACGGCCGACCTGCCGCCCGGCCCCGGTCCCGGCCCCCCTCCCGCCCCGGCCCGGCCCCCGGCCGAGACCCACCTCCGGCGGCGGCGTGCTGCGCGCAGGACCGCCGGTGCCCCCGCCGCCAGTCTAGCGCCTGGTGCTCAGGGCCGCAGTAGGCGGCGCGACGGCAGCGCCCGCAGGCGCGGGGTCCCAGGCAGCCGCAGACGCGGCAGAGCGCGGCGCCGCAGCGGAGGCGCGGGGGGGGTGCGGCGGCAGGGCCCGGCGGCGGCTCCTCGGGCGGCGGCTCCTCGGGGTAGGTGTTGTTCCGCCGCGGCAGCTGGTTCCGGAACACTGCGGGAGAGAGGCGGCCGTCAGCGGGGCGGCGGCGGCCGGCCGGGCCCTCGCCCCCTCCCCACGCAGCCCGCTCCCGCCTCACCGCAGAGGGGCCCCCGCGGGCCCGGCAGGCGGTAGCAGGCGGCGCCGCGGCAGGCGAAGACGAAGAGGGTGCGGTGGAAGGCGGCGGGGCGGTCGGGCAGCGGCGCGTACAGCTGGAGCAGGAAGGCGCAGGGCTGCTGGCAGCGGCCGCAGCGCAGGGCGGCGGGGCCCGGCAGCCCGACCTCGCCCAGCCACGCCGGCCGCCCCCCGACCTTGCTGGGGAAGTAGGCGCTGCGCAGCCGCCAGGCGCCGGCCGGCCCCTCCGCCGCCGCCGCGAAGCCCAGCTCCACGCCGGCCGCCATCTTGCCACCGGAAAGGCGCCGGGCCTGCCTCGCGCCGGAAGCGCCCGCCCCCCGCCTCACCCTCTTCCGGCGCTGGTCTCCGCTGTGGCTGCTGTAGCGGAGCGGAGGCGGGAAGGGCGGAAGGCCCGAGGGGAGGCCGCAGTCAGCAGCGGGCAGGCCTCCAACACGGGAACGACGCTGCTTTAATACCATTTTTAAATAGAACATTCATGAATGTAATTAAAATAATGCCAAAACCAAACCCAACACAATTAACGTTTCTGGTTATGGCCCAAGATCTGATTTGTGCTCTTCATTCCTAGGGCCTTATCTTACATTTACCCAGCCAGCAACTTATTTTTCTAAATATTAATTTTAATAGCAATTCTTTTAATTCTCTTTTACATTTTCACATCCATGAAATATTTGAAACCAATCACATTCCTTGTTACAAGTCTAGAAAAATGTATTTAAGTAGCCATTACTGCACACGTCTCTTTAAATATATAAAAAAAAAAAGACTATGTTTAATCTGTTTTAAAAAACAAAACACAGTGAGGATACAACTCTAACCCTTGGCAGCAACAGTTTCTAAGCGGTAATGGCGTGCCACCCTGCTGAGGGAGACCCCTCAGCCTCTCAGGCTGGCCATGGCGGGTGAGAGGGGAACCCGGCCAGCTCCCGGCCCGGCTCTGCTGGGTGCCGGTGGGTGCTCTCAGCAGGTGCTTACATCCACTCACAGCATCAGGAGCCACTCAGAGTCGTGCAGCCACAGGTTTCTGTACAGGTATCCTGGCATCTAACACGGGGAAAAAAATATTATCATCAAAATGCTGTAAATAACACTGTTAAACTACTTGTTTTGCTTCATTTTCCTTGGTCATTGGGTTGCACAGCATTTCAAATAAAGGAGATTCAAAGCTGCAGTGAATGACATCAGAAAAAGTATTGTTAAAAAAGCATTAGGTTTCTTATACAGAAAAATCTAAGGAACTACTAAGGAAAATACACTACATCTAACATATATGCATTGTCCAAAGTTAATTTACAACTTGAGAACCCCTTTTCAAATTCATTAGAGAACACTTACCAAACATGTCCAGGATTTTACTAACAGCCTCTTGATTTACATTGTAAGTGAATCCATTGGACCTGCAGTTAAAAGAAAAAAAACCTGTTTCTTCAATGACTATTTCCTATTCCAGACATTTTTATACAAATAAACAACATTTTCATAATTACATCATATTTTTCATCCTGACAGCATACATATTAAGGACATGACAGACTTCTAAGCAGATTGTATTTTAGGAAGTTATGGTTTCTTATCCTTCCCCTTGGTCACAGTCCCCATGAATCTCTTTTTCCTTGTTTTTTATTAGGGACAACTGCAGGAAGAAAATGTTTGTTTTCAACCATATCATTTTCAAGACTGTCTTTCTGAAACTGAACCGAATCTTCAGTTGATGTCAAATTCTGTTGCACTAATTTATTCCTTTTACTTGAAAGGGCAATTTAGCTATAGACAACTATTCAGCACAGTGATGTGGCAGTACTCTGTGCACTTTCCAAGAGCATTAAAAACCTTAACCAATTCATTTCCTGAACAGAGGCATAAGAAAGTAGCTCAGGGCCATCAGCTGCCAACTAAGTTCTGTGAAACACTCAAGACAATGTGGGGACTTGTTGTATCAGGGACTTCCACGGTTATACTTTTAAATACAGTGAGAAGCACCACAACACAGATTAATTTGATAACAAGAAATGCATGTCACTATTTTTGTATAACAATAGTTGGGTTTTAATCTCGGGCCTATAAGATATGAACTACATAAAAAGACTTTATTGACTAAACTTTCATTTAGAAACCCTCTAAAAATTAGTAGCATTCCCGATTATTTCTTACATTGCCTCATGAGGCTTGTTTTAATACACAGAGTAACTCTTCTTTTAAAAATAAGCAGGACTGTTCTCTTTGCTTATCAAAGCCTTGGAGGAAATTTTGAAATCCAAAAGGTAAACCGAGTCAGAAGCAGCCTACTGGCAAATTAATGAATTTTGTTGCTGGGTCCTACAGGAGTGTTTTCACTATGAGGGGGTGCCATTCATCTTCTACAACATGTACAGAAAGGAACTACCTGTGTCTTCACCACGACTCAGGTAAATCCAAACAACATTCATCTGACTGATCTCAGGCTGTTCTGCTTCATACTAATAGCTCAGTCATTAAGAATTGCCAGTAAGACCACACACTGACTTCTGCACACCAAAAATCCAATGCTACTTACATTTTCTTCTTCTTCACTGCACCTAGTTGCACAAGAGCTGCTAAGGCATTTTTCTGCATGTCAGAAGACAGTGCTTCATAACACTGCGTATTCCCTACAGAGAAACACAATTAAAAGTTTTATCACTGTCCATTAACAGGCTACACTTGTAAAATCATATTGCATAATGACTGTACACACCCTTCTCAAGAAGTTGAAAAACAAAGTTGCGGACTCCAGGTATAAACTGCTTCTCAGTAAAGACTTCTTTTGTTTCCTTTGAGAGGTATCTGAAAATTAACTAAAATTTTTTTTTAAATTAGCACTTCTTTTCTTTTGATCATCAGCTTGTTATGAATTACAGACGTGTCCTCATAAGTAATGCTGTTACACTTTGAGAAGTGTAGGAGAGGAATTCAAAAGGTATCATTACATAAAGCATCTGAAATTTTTATTACTGTTTAACAGGCATGAGAATCCTAATATTAAAATGTGATTCAGTATTACTATAATAGTTACCTTAGACATTAATTTAACATTCCTGTTCTCACAATCAAAGCAGTATATTTTTCTTAAAGCAATATCTGTTTTAGAGATGGGAAAAACAGGGCAAATCAGTACAGTTCATCCCAAGTCATACAGCAGATCATGAACAGATTCCACTAGGTTCAGATGTCTACAGTCGTACCAATATTATGCTGACATACCCAAGATTTTAGCCTCCTCTTTTCACATACATTGCTTATTACAGGAATGTAAGTGTTCAGTCTTATTAAAACCTTGGAAAACCAAAAGACTTTGAAGAGATATGGATGCAGTTAATGACTCCCCAAAAAAGCTATCAGATACGAGATGCAAACTCATTTCCGCACCTGGCAGGACAGCCCACGTAAAATGAATTAAGCAAGAGCTCCTTGTAAGAAAGAACAATCAAACTGGTAGCAGCACACTCCCCATGAAGCTTATACACCCACAGTGGCCCATCACAGGGATCCTGGGGCAAGGGTGGTGTTTAAGATACTTATTACTGCTATTTTGCAACTCTTGCACTCCCCAACCATGAAAAGTATCTATTTGTACTGCAGAAGCATCACAGCTCTCCTAGTTTCCCTATAAAACACAGGACAAAAAAGACAATTTTCTAAAGAACTGCATACCTGATAACCTTCCACAAAAGGTCTGAACATAGTTGACAAGAAAGATACTATAACACTTCCTTTGTCAGTAGGGTAGATTTCCTGTTGACTTGTTTGAATGGCATCACATTTTGTGAGTAGAAAACATCCTTCTTCAAAATCCTGGGAGAGAGAAGCGTAACTGAAATTTTAACATCTACAGTAAAAGTGCAGCTACCTTTCCCCACAAAGTCAACAACAAAAACAACACAACACCACTTCCATTTCTGAATTCAGTTCTCAAGAGACTCAACCCAAAACTTTCCTACATACCAGAAATAATACCCTTATAAAAAGGCAGCTGGAACATGTTCTTAAACACAGCAGTATCTCAATCTGCAACACGCCTAGAAGCAAAGAAATCAGCTGTGGCTGCTATTATAACAGCCAGCTTGAGCTCCCTCGGGATTTCGTGAGAATAGGGTCAGGTTCCCTGGTTTAGATTTTTTTTCTGTGGGTGTTACTTATTTATTTTTAAAGTCAGGGTTTGCCTTTATCTTATGTCCACTGTTTGAAATAAATGGTAATACAGTTCACTGACCTGCCCGCTACAAAAGATGGCCCAAAGTTACAAATTATGGAAATGTCAACGACAAAACCATTTTACTGCCAATATCAGTATAAGGAGGAGGGGGCACAGAACAGACACACACACACAGAAGACGAGGGGATGGTACACAGACATGACAGACACATGGACGACTAGAGGGGCAGGTTGTGAAGAGATCCCTTAACATTATAGCAACTCTTCTCATCTGACTCCAGTGAAGTCAGTCATAGCCAGTCATCTTCATGTTCCCTACTTGGTTTCAGTACTTAAAAAACCTGCAAGAGTCAACAATTGCTAACAATAAAAACTAAACATAACAGTGCCAATCAGCCTTTGAAAAAAGGCCCAATTCTCCTCCATATAAAAATCTATGATATTTTAATAGAGTTGCAAGTCTTGACTATTCTTATAAAAATTATACTTATCTCTTTTTTTAATTCAGGAAAGATCACAAATATCACCATCCATTATCTGGCCTTAGCACTGATAAAAATCACATTTGATCAGTTTTAAATCCAAATGAAATCTACATGTGGATTTGTCAGTTTATACTGAGTGGGTATGAGACATTTTTTCTACTAATGAATTTATGCTCACCTACATTTCAAGCTGGCTGGACTAGAGCCAGCTCCAACCCAGCAGATGTATGTAAACTGACACATCAAGTGCCACAGGAAGCAAAGCGCTGCCCACAGTTTTCACAGCTTGTGCCTGTCCAGCTGCATTAGGAGAGCACAAAGACATACTGAGCCCTGTACTAAGGCAGTACCAGGAACAATACTGGCTTTGTCCAAGTAATGGTTGTATGGGGCGGGGGGTGAAACGAGGGAAAACTCTTCAAGCAAATAGGATGCAACTAGAGCTTCCATAAGACTCTACAAGGGACACTGTTACGCCATTAAGAAAGTTCTCACTTCAGAAACCTTCACAGGCTGCATTGCCTCAACTCTGTAGAAGATCTTGGCTGCAAAAATTTAAATCAGGTTTTACTATAAGCACTTCCCACATAGTGCTCACAATGTACTATCTGAATCTACACGAGGTAAATACCAGTAATAAAAATCTAAAAGGGCTCAATCATGAACCATCAAAATATTAACATTTACTAACACACAGGAACATCAAAACATTCAGAGTTCAAGGTATAAGAGGAACATTATAAACACTACTGTATTATAAACACCACTGTAAGAGGTGTTTTAAGAGGAACATTATAAACACCACTGTATAAACACTACAGAGTAGATGCTGCCATGCTGTGCAGTCAAGGAGCGGTGGGTACAGAGCTGTACTTTAAGAGACAAGGCACTGGGTGTTTGCATAGTCCTCTGGTAGCCCTGCCATCACAGACCACACACATAGACCTACACAAAACAACTGATCACAGCTGCACTAGAAGGAATATAAGCAACCAGAGGACAATAGGTACTTAAATTTAGAACTGCATACTCTATTTGTCAAAGATAACAAAGGTATACAATGGTTGATCATTAATTGGTACAATACCTATAGTTTAACTTCCTGAAAGAGCAGCAGTGCCCCTCTGCTACACAGTCTGCAAGAGTTTCTGGGAAAAATTATCCTGGTGTACCCTCAATGAGAATTCCTGTTTGTTTCTGAGCTGACAGAACATATCCACTCTGTGACAGAATTCAATTAAATCTAACCCCATTTTTCTTCACAGCCTAAGGTCTCTTTCATAACTGCAGAGCAAGAAGACAGCATTTATACTTCATTTAAAAGACTACTTTACAAATATTTTTTATATTTATGCTGGAAGACTGTTAGCTTTACACAAAAAAAGCCAAACTTCTGCTACAGTTCATTTTAATAGTTCAGAATTGGGCAATTTCAGGATTTTTAGTTTTTTACTGGAGTGGGGGGGAGAAGATTGCATATGCAACCTTGTGGACTCAGACAATGATTTGCAACTAACCAAATGGCCCCATTTTAAAGTTCTTCCTCCCACTTACAGATCAAGTTGGTATCACTGCAGGTGTTTATCACAAAGCACTTGTTCAGCAGAGCCCTGAAATCAGATGCTATTTTAGTTGTTGTATTACCATCAGTATTTTTATATAAAGGATGTATTTACCTTCAGTGAAATGCCAGGAAAGAAGATGAACTCATCAGAAAAAACATCTCTCAGGAAGCTGAAGCAGTTATAGACTTCCTCTGAAAAAACATATGGTACTGCTGTTTAAAAACTTAATTTAAAATATCCCAGTGAAAAGCCATTTAGAGAGAGTACCTACTTCAAACAAAATATGGACTTGACATTAAAAGCACACATACATATACAGCAGAAACTACCACAACAGAACAGCAAATACTCAAAGCACTTGACTCAGTTGTTACCAGAAGGAAAGAGCAGGGGGTTGTAGCTTCTCAGAACATGCATTAAATACCACATAATCAGCTGCTGCACAAAACTAAGGTACATATTCTGAAAAGTTTCTTTAAGAGCCAAGTACTGGAAAACATTGAAATGCTTTGGAAACAGTAGTAGGAAGAGAAGAAAAACTGAGAACTGGCTGCACTGTATGCAAGTGTAATTGCATAATGAGCTATGTATAATTTGTAAACTAAAAAGCTGGTCTGCTGAACACCAACAAAATAAGACTTAGGAACTGGGATCAACTCATCCCTCTCAGCAGAATATACTAACTTTCAAAAGTATCAAAGAGTAAACAAACAAAAAAGGCAAGCAAAATACCCCCATCCCCTCCCAGCACATCCACCTTATGTCATGGGACCTTTTCCAGATAATGGTCTCAGCTCCCATTAGCAGTCGCAGGAACCTGGCAGTGCAGTGACAACGCAAGGGGAAAAGCCAGCAGACTCTCAGAGCTCCCCAGACGTACCTTTTCTGAAGGTGCGCGTCATCTGCAAGGCAACTGCCACCAGAGACGGACGCACAAACACGTTCAGCAGCTGGTTTCTGTACGTGGCACACATGAGGATGGCCAGAGCACGCTTAAAGACGATTTCCCCTACAGCTCCATCTTCCACTCCTTTGTCATTTAGGACCACATGGCCATCAACAAGTCGAGCAATGTTGGAATGCAGAGCAAGGCCAGACACAACTGCTTTTTTGGCACACAGGTTATCTAGCAGGAAAACACAACACTCGGGAAAATGCAAAAGGGAACATAACTCTATTGAAACAGCCTAAAATGCACCAGTATTTCATGAAGTTTTATCACCAAAGGCCAATTATTACACCAAACGTTCAGTTAGAGAGATGTTCTAAAATAATCCATACGAGGAATTGGCAGCCTAGGCATAATATGAGATGGAGAGAACAAATTTCAGACATTTCTGTAATTAAAGCACTTTAAATTCTTCTACTTGCTATCGATGACAAATACTTTCTTTGTCTCTGGGACAAGTATTCTGAGCCTCCAAATAAAAGAGGATATATCTGTTTGATGGATACATTCATCAGTAAGGAAATGGAGACAATACCTTTGTTTAGGCATTTCTGGCACTACAAGCTTTGAACCAAATGCATAGATCTTTATAATGTTTTTCCTTAACTGTCATATACAAGGAAGGCCTCATCCCAAATTATGCTCAAAGAAATCCTAACATAAGTATCATTACATCATATACCTGCTCAAAGAGAAACCAGACTGTACTTAACCCCAAATCTCTTCTTGTTTCATAAGACAATCCTTTTAAAATGCCTAAAGCAAGGAAGTGTGTGGTTTTATTGGGGTTTTTTTAAACAAAGTTCTTTGAAGGCAGGCATACGTTTCACAAACCTGTGGGCTTTGGTCAAGCTTTTTTCTCGTTGTGACACACTGCAATCTTTACTCAGATAAAGAACAGCATCTCAGGTCTTAAAAATACACTTACTTCTTCAGAGTACCTTGCACTTTAAATGGTACCAAAACATTCCCTGCATTAAATGTGAACTCTGTGGCAAGCAAGGAAAGAAGCAATAAAAACCTCTTATTGAATGTTAAAATATATTTTACCCATTCACAGCACCACAAGCATATCAAATCAATATAGCCTCTGACAGAAAACAGAAAATCATATCCTTTCCCCTTAACATAGATTTCATGTAGAATCTCCTTGCATCTAATCTGCTCCTTCAGCCTACTTTGTTCCAATTTTTGCTAAAGCTCCCAAGTTTCTCAATGCAGTAAGAAGCAGAAGTCTGAGTAATTTTGCAGTTCCTGTTTTTAATATAAAATTTCTAACAGCCAAGCAAATGTTCTGCCTGTAACAATCAACCAGCATGACAAAGGCAGAAACAACTAGCTGTTTGGTGATAGAAGAATGTACAGGGTACCTGTAGTGGCTGATTTTGTGACATTGCCTTTAAAGTGTATTTGTTCTTTCAAATTATTGAAAAGCCAGAACAAAACAACAAACCCTGTTTCTATGCAGCTGATACCTAGAGGAGGGCCAGCACACTCCAACAAAATCTCCTCAGTTGTTATCATTCCTCTATTTCATGACCATGGCTATTTGCTATTCCCTGACTATGTTACAACTCTACTAAAGCAGAAGTTTATTCATTGTTGGTAAGAAAATAAACAAAATACCTAAGCAAACCTGAATGTGGTACGTTTTTCAGTTTACTGAGCCATAAGATTCTAAATTATATTTAAATATTGCCACGAAACTCTTCCTTTTACCAGGCTGGCAGAGGCAGACCTTTCCACATTCACTGCAGTGCAAATCCTTGAAAGAAGTAGTTTTCTTCCAGATATGATAGAGTTCTGTTATAACTGTACCCTGCTCCTATTTCTTTACTGAAGTAGTGAGAGAGATCCTTGATTATACGCATGACTACAAAAGCAAAGATCCATTGTTTAAATCTGCCTACAGTGAAAAGGTAAATGCCCTTGCATAACATTATTTTCCTTTGCTAGCTTTACCACTTACATCCTAAAGCTCTAAAATTAATTACTTGTGTCACCTTGGCTCACCAAGAGAAGTTTAAAACAATTGTTCAGAAAATTTTGAAGGAGAGTCAACCTTTCAGCATACAATATATACATATACATTATGTATATTAAAAAGAGAGAGTGTGTGTGTAGAAATATATAAGTAAAACCACCAAAGAAGCCTTCGCATCAAAAGTCATCACTGTTTCTGGGGATAAAATGAAATTTAAAAATAAACAGACAACTTATAGTTTTGATTTTCTCTCACCCATTTGTTTCTGCTAGTTCTCTGTCACAGTAACAACTTACACTACAGTCAGTATCAAGCAATAAAGATAGCATTACACCAGGTTGACTGCTGCAGATGTGGTAATTGCCTGTGACTTACATAGGGTTCAGAAAGACACTAGGCAAATCTCAGTACTCTAATATGTACCCTATAATGTCCCCCTCGCTCCACACTTCAAGATATAACAGTAAAATACCTGTTCTGCTTCCACCTAACTGTTTTTCAAAGTATTATCTTCTACAGGCTAAGTCAAAACCTGTCAGGTCTTAGCATTATTTTTAGCCTATCCTAAAATCCATTTACAACTCTGAGGAAAACGTTCTGTAAAGTTGTCACTATACACTGCTTCCACAGAAACAGATTTTATCCTTCATAAGCAACAAAAGGAATAGAAATAACACTTTCTCCGCGTACCAGGCCATTCAATGAATCCTCCAAAAGTCTGTGTTAAGCCTTTAAGCCACAGGGTCTTTTCTATTAGAAGTTCAAAATCCATGGCTGGCAAATTCTGGAGCAGGACAGCAGCAACTAGCACCCACGGGCTCAAAACCATGTTTTCTATTTGCAGGAGTTCCATTTTATAAGCTACATCACTGACAAATTCTTGGATATCCTCAGATGGCTTTTGGGGAAGATGCCTGAAGAAAACAATGCAGTTCAAGGTAAAGAGCTCCAAAAACTGAAATATAAATCACACCTTTCCTGACTTCTTCCATATTGCTCCCAGATCCATAACTACTTTACAGCACCTAACAGCTGGGGAGTGATTCTAATAATGTGCCATGTAGAGCAGAAGTACAGAGCAAAACATTAGTAGCTTCATGACAGCATTTGAAACACAAATCTCTGTGTTGATGCTGTATACTTGCTATCTTAAAAAAAAATTCAAAAGCATTGTTTTATATAGCTACAGCTCCCAGGCAGATGATCACAAAACAGTTTGCAGTAACAGAGCAAGAATGGAGACAAAGGCATAATTTTTAAATGTCAAAATCACCAAATTCTCAGAAAACAGAGCTTTGCTTGGCTCACACATCATCATTACAGTTTAAAATGGCATCTTCCTGACACAGTACAAAGTTACACAAGTAACAACCTGTTTCAGAGACACCCAATTACAAGCATGGTAAGCTTCTGCTTAGACAAAATGGGTTCAGCAGTCTAAATAGCCCAATGGAGGGGAGGTGAGAGAAGTTGAAAACAAAGTATAAGAGAACATCTTAATTATTTTACATAGGTGAGGACTAAACAAATGCTTTTCCTATGCATATACCATGGAAAGATGTGATACCTGGGAACCAAATTGTATGGGCACCGATTGATTCTACCAGATGCCAAGGTTCTAAGTGATACCGGCTGTCCAACGTAGATATGTATGGTACCAAAATTGTCACTGAGTATTCTTCTGGCTTTTAACAACCCCTACAAAAACGGGAAGAACAAAACTCAAATTTTGGTGCTACAGGGTGTGTATGCATCCACCTATGCTTTGTTCTTAAGGAATTTACATACAGATGTAGATTCTTTGGGCTTTGGGACTCCTAGAAGTTCATATGCATAGAGAGATTCTTCTAATATTCTCTCATAGCTGATGCTGATGGGAACAAGGTACGTGTCAAAGACTTCACGTTTAAAAAATGGTTCCATCACGATGCTGAGAAGACCTGCAAATTGAAAAAAAAAAAAGAAAAAAAAAAGTGAATCACTTATCTTTTTCGAGAAGGGAAAGGCAAATGCAATTTAACTTTGAAAAATATATCTTCAAATTTTAAAAACTGCTAATAGGTGTGCAATGTACCTTTTCTCTCTTCAAGCAAGCAGAAGCACAAGACATTGCCCAAGCTTTAAAACAAATGTAAGCAATGCATTTGGCCAGCTATTTGTGCTCTTTTCAGCAGCACTGCCCGGCACTCACACAGCATCTTCTTTCTAAAGATTCCCCATTACTTTTACAGTTAGCTTACAATATTTCTCTGCTAGTCAGGGGATGCCTATTTTCTATAAAGAAAAGGTGAAGAGTTATGCAATTAAGCACACAACAGGGCAAAGGGAGAGAAAGCAGTAGAGTGCAAGAGACTGTTATTGCCATTCTTCGTATGGCCTTGGAACCCCAACCATAGTGTTTTCCGCTATTCTGAAAGACCTCACCAATTTTTCACCACTTTAACATCCCTTCCTGTCTGAAGAACTTACAAAGCACAAAGCCACTAATGAAAACACTAATAATAATGAAAAGTGGCAAGTTTTCAATAAACCTACCAAACTTTGGAGTCAAAGTCTTGGCGGTGCGGCTTCTAGTCCCTTCAAGAAAAAATTCAATTGGGGCATAGCCACTCTTCAAAAGTAAAACAAACAAAAAAGCTGGTCAGAAAAATAAAAACATTTCTTCTTTATTGCCCACAAATAGTTTTAAGTAATTAAAATGTACCTAAGCTTTTTTTACTGAACGCCATGCATGTCTACCTTCAGTCATCTCTAAACTTATATTCATCCACTGTATTTGCCACACCATATAGTCATATTAGCAAAAATATTGTGTCTGTCATGAGATATGGGCACATGATCCAAAGCAACCGATGAGCAGCAATTTGTTTACCATCTACTGCCGAACTATAATAACGGAGTGCACACATGCCCTTCACTTACAGCAATTCTTCGGTAAGACGCATTTAATCAGATCACAGTGAAAACTTCTAGTCACATAGCTATAACATTGTGCACACTGCACATGAATCATTCCAACAAAGTATTTCTTAAGCATATATTTTGAGAGTTCACTAATTTATTTACCCTTAACATGGTTTTTACATATTCAGCAAACACGGCCCAGTAGAGTCTGTTCCCACCAAAGGAACGTCGCATAAAAAAGGCACCTGCCCTTCGTAGCAGCTCACCAACTATTTTCATTCCTAGGAAATCTGAAAAGTAATCAAACAAAGACAAAACCACATACACAGAACTTACAGGTTAATATCAACCAGCAGAATCAAACACTTTCTTTAATATACTGATTCAATGATCAGAGCAAGGAAGATCTCTTTCAAGGATCCTGTTGCTGCAAATACCTTTATTTGCTTCCAAATTGTCTAGCAAGACTTACATAGACATAAACGGCATATTATAATAGGCTTTTGATTTTTTTTTGTTAGCAGCATTCACTTAGAGCAATTTATTTTTGTAATTTAGATGGTCAGATTTCAACTATAATAAAGACTAAGTTTTTGAAGTATGTTGTCTCACTCATCTTCAGAAAGATCAGTTACCACTGAATGTATCCTAGAAGACACTGAAATTAACTGACCAATTACACTATATTACACCATTTGTGATCCTGACTCATCACTTTGGGAGGTGTACACCAAACCAGCTAAAATTTTTTATAGTTTTCTAGTTTTAAGCAACTATGGTCAATGTTTAACTTGTCAAAACCAAGGAAACAACATTACAAATTTATTAGGGAAGCATTTAAAATAAGTCTATGCAGCAGTTGGCCATGTGCTGTTTCCAGCTGCAACGCAGTCAATGATTGCTTTGAAGATGTCATATAATGTTTCACACACACATATATGTGACATATATATATAAGAAAAAAATAGAGTAAAAGAAATTGGCTACAGGACCCTGGGCAGCAATAGCAGCTGTCAGAGCTTCCCATGTGCAGAAGTCTATCTCTTTCCTTTACCCTCCTACTAGCCTTCCTCTCACCACAACATAGACTCTGTCGCCTCTCTTACTTCCACTCTCCTGCTGTGTACTCAACCTCCCAATCAGGATGCTGGCTGCATGCACAGTGCCTCTTCCCACCACGCTGCTACTACACAAACTGGGACCAAAACACATCTTTTCACATACCTCAAGCCCACACCACCTCACCAGCTCTGTGCCAATGTGTTGGGGGGGTGTGTGCAGCGGAGGTTTGGTACTGAGGGAAGTGGCTACAGCTCCCCCAGCTCCAAGTTGGACCCACCTCTGTGCCAAGGCCAAGCCAATTAGCTATGGTGGCCGTGTCTCTCTGATAACGTATTTAAGGGAAATCTGGGAGGAGGAGTTCTGAGGGAGACACTCAGGCAAACACTGAGGTCAGTGGAATAAAGGAGGGGGAGGAAGGGCGGGAGGTACGCCAAGGCAGAGCCCCCTTGCAGCCCATGGAGGATGCAATGCCAGAGAAGGTGACTGTGCCCAAAGAAGCCCAGGACTCTGTGGGAAGTCTGCATTGTTGTAGTTCAGTGCTGGCAAGACTGCAACACATGGGAGGGACCCACACTGGAACAGCTCGGATCAGCTGCAACCCATGAGAAGGACTTATGTTTGAGAAAGTTCATGGAATACTGTCTCCTGTGAGAGGGACACCATGCTGAAGCAGGGAAAGAGTATGAGGAGTCATCTGCTGAGGAAGAAGGAGTGGCAGAAACAATGTATGAAGGACTGACTGCAACCCCCATTCCATGCCCCCTGCGCTACTGCAGGAGGAGGAGGTAGAGAAATCAGGAGCAAAACTCAGCCAGGGAAGAAGGGAGGGGTGGGGGGAAGGTGTTTTTAAGATGTGGTAAAGCCTCTCACTGTCCTGCTCTGTTCGTTAAGTGTTGGTGTTGGTGTTTGAATTAAATTGATGTTCTTTTTCTTCCCCTAACAAGTCTGTCTTTTGCCTGTGCCCATAATGGGTGAGGCATCCTTCCCTGTCCTTATCTCGATTGCCGAGCCTTTTGTTGTATTTTTCTCCTTCCCGTTTCTGAGGGAGAAGGAGTGAGCAAGCGGCTGCACAGTGTGCAGTTTCCCTCTGGGCTCAAACCACAACAGCCTCTAATCTGACTTGCTCCCAAGACCTGAGACAGAAACATGACCCCAGCACCAGCTAGATTCCTGCTAATGTACTGTATGAGCATGTACTCTGATGTTACTTGCAACTATTTACCTTCCCTTAGCTAATCCCCATAGGTCTTTCCATATGTTGCTTGAAACCAAGTGATAACTAATAAATTAGGGGCACTTACCATCTACATCAGGAAAGCATCTCTGCAGTCAGCATTAAGTACCACTTTGAGAGTGAATTTGTAAACCGAATCTTGTGAACATCTAACACAACATGCAGTAGATACAACTAGAACCATAAAGAACTGTGTTTTCTCCAGAGAAATTTAATACACACATGCAGCAGTACAATCAAGCGGCAAGCCTCTAATTCTGAAGAACTTTGACCCCGAAACACTTTAAAAAATGCTAATTACTAAAAAAATCCCTCTAAGCTAAGCAAATAGTATCTCAAGATACTGATTTTGAGGCTCCAAACTCAAAAAAGGCTCTAATCCAAAAGTCAGCAAAAGATTACACTGATACCTACGTCAGCATGTGCACAGATTCTGAACAATACATGACAGGTGAGCAGCTGCAACACCTTGATCAAGGCAGCTATGAGACTCCAACTTCTGAATTCACCAGAATCTAACATGCATCACCCAGAGGCAAGGTACCACTAACTAAAGAAGATCAGCAGAATCTCATCTTCCCTGGAAAGCACATTCTCCCAGCTTCTGTTGATTATATACTGGTTTTCCTAACCTCCTGACTGGAAAAGTAGACTACAGTAGAGTAGTAGGTTCCAGATCTCTTCTAGCTTTCTTGTGCACATTACAGCACTGCACCAGACCTGAGGTTGTTGTCTGACTGCTTAGAAGACCTGGTTTATACCTGAAACTTCCAAGATTAGGTTTCTCTGTTAAGTGCTGTCAGGGTTTGGATTTCCAAAAAGCACATTAACTTAGAAGATATTCACTGTTAAAGTCTTCAAAAATTGTTTCCTGCAAATATACTGGCTTCATCTGCTTTAGAATTAAGTATGTCCAAAATCATGACCTCTGATGTGAAATTTCATTTCCCAGCTAGCTCAGTTCTCAGCACTTCACACAACAGAGTTCTGCCAATCCTTCAGGGGTATCAGTCACATCATCAACAAGCCCAAGGTGGCTGGCACTTCATATCTGGCTACTATGACTGCACTTAAAACTGTACAAAGTATCACAAAGGGTTCTGCATACACACTAGCTCTTGGGCAACTTTTCACCTGTTCCCAGGCTGAAAAAGCAACATAGAAATCTTCTTCAAAACACCTGTCTTTGCCCCAACTTTGGGTCTACAGACTTCTGGGTGAATTTGCTACGAAAAAAATTCACCTTTAATTGGACTCAGCAGCAATGGGAAGCTTTCAGATGCTGTGAGCATCTCACCCAAAGAGGTTTTAACAAGACATATTTGGAATAGAAGTTAAACACACCTACTTATAGTAGCAGTTACCAGACTCCTTGCTACCAATTCTCTGAATCCTGAAAATATTGTTAAAAGAACATACTTGCCTATTCCTGCAGCAATAACAGGCAAAGCCAAGTCATACGTATATAGCAAATAAGACAGCATCAAAAAGTCTACGTAGCTTCGGTGACTGGGCAGCAGTACAACTGGATGCTCCTGAATGGCGTGTTGCAACTAAAAAAAAATACCAGCACAAACAATATTGTTCCAGTATTTACAGACTGACTGTTGAAATTTGCAGTACAGAACTTCACAGGGCTTAAGGCAAACAGAAGCTGATTTGTTTGAGGGTGGTTTCTCTGACCACATACGCTATACCTTTTTCAGCATGGAACCACAGGAAATTTGGAGCAGTTGTTTCCAGACTAGCAACCTGTGGTTCACAAGCATTACAGGACTCAAAAGCCAGGGCTTGATAGTCTAATTCAAATCCCTTTTGATGGGGATGGGAAACCCAAAAGGGGTTGTCAGGTCTGACATCACTGTCTTCCAAGGAATGTACTGCACCCTCCAGAACAGCAGCATCCTGCAATGAAACAGGGGGACAACAGCTCCCCAGGCAACTGAGGCAAATTTAAAGCATTTCCTGCCTCAGAGGGGCACAATGTTTCACCATTCTTGGCTGTATGAAGGTTATGCAGAACAGCCAACCCACTCAGCCACATAACATTAGGTTTTCACCCCAAATTCAGCTAAATGCATTATTAAATGCACAGTATCAGATAGAAAAACTCTCACAGTGGCTGATCTAACAAAATTGCTAACACATGGTATTCCTTACCATAGGAAGCATTTAGAAAATGTACAAAAAGTCCTGCTGACAGTTTGCCTCTAAAATACTTACATATCATCTGTCTTTCCCCTCACGCTTATTAAGAAATGAAGTAACAAACACAAGTGCAGTCTTTTTTTTTTTTTCAAAAGGTATTTTTCATATTTGTTACTTGGAGCAAAGATTAGATCCTTTGTCCAAGGGACTGGTATTTGAAAATACTGTAACTTTTTTTTTCCCCCCACCAGTACTCACTCTCTGCATTCCTTCTTCATTCACACAAACTCTCTGGAAAAGCTGTTTAAATATTTTGCTCAATGTAAATGCAAAAAATCTGACAGCTCCTAATTGCATACTGTGGCCCATCTCATCCAGGATTTCCGTGGCTTCTTCTTGAATAATATCAGGTGATTCTCCCATCTCTTTTGCTAACTAAAAAGAGAAACAAAACAAAATAGCAGTCAGATGTTGTTCCCTTCTCTCTGCCCACGCACACCGTTCTATGTGCCACAACAATTATGCCAGAACTACTGCAGCAGTCCAGATTTTATTTTATGTGATAGACATGCACCTAATCATACAGAATCTCTTTGGTGTCAGCCAACAAGAGAAAGCCAAGTTAAACCTGTTCAAAATCAAGAATAAGCTTAAATGTCAATGGTGGGGGGGAGAAGAGTGTGCAACAATTTTCCCCCCCCCAAACACCCCATCTGAATGTTTTAACCTCTAGCATCCTCAGATGAGATTTAAATTCAAAGAACATTTCTTATATTACTAATCTGAAGAAGGCTGTGTGCAATTTTGACTAGTAAAATGAAACTTGTGTTTGCAGGGATATTCACAACGTAAATCTCTGAAGTGCATTTGGGTTAGATTTTAAGACTTGGCTGAAGAACCTCAGCCCTATCATGCTTCAGTTTCTAATGTTACTAATTTATTGGACTATCTTTCAAACTACAGCTGTCATATTTGACGAGGTCAGAAATAATCACCTTTTTTTCCTGCTGCCACACAAAGCTCGTCTGTGTTCAATGCATGTTGTCTTACAGCTCAATCTCCAGACTCACCTGCTTGATAACATATTGAACTTGCTCTGACTGGAGAACAGCACTTTTAATAGCGTTTGGCTTGCAAGGTGAAAGTCCCTTGTAGATCACAGGAGTATAACATTTCATCGCGTATCTCAAGTCACTGGACAATCGTCTTTCCTCCAAGATATCTTCAAACTCATCTCTTTTCTTTGACATGAGCTCTTTCTGCTGGGAACATACAAATAAAGAATGAGACACTGTCTCTAGCCATTCAGTGGTCTGCTTGGCTACAGTACCAAAATAACGGCACGCAATACTTTTGCAATCTTTGGGGTTTATTTTTAGCTTTCTATACTGTTTGCATTCCACACTCTGAGTGCATGAACAAATACTACCCGTTTGGAACAGTGCTGCAGAAAGAAACTAAAAAGAAAAGGGGAAAAAAAAAACAAAACAAAACCTCAACCCTTTCCAACTGCAAAGATCCTCAAATCACCCTATGCCACGTTACTTAATTCTGCCCAAGAGGAAGAAGTTGAGAAAACGCCTGGGCTTTGAAAGCTAAAGTGCCTTGCCTCCAGCCTCTCTGTGATTAATAGGTATTAACTAAAATACCTCTGATTCTGACTCTCACAGCTGCATGAAGACAATGCCATAATGACATTATAAAAACAATCATTAACACATAAAAAAATAATCCCTGCTACTTTCAGTTGCATCTGGGACTTTAGTGATTTGTGCTGGCTTTCACCAAGCCTGGATATAAGGTACATAAAACACAGGCAGGAACAGACAAAAAACCCCACATAATCAGCCATGTGAAGATCGAAATGCAATATAGTACACACAGAGGTAAAAAGAGAGTATAGCCTCTGAGTAACCAACACTACTGCTAAGCAGGAAAACAAAAGGTACATCAAGAACTAATTGTGGATCTGTCCTGCTGCAGAAGTATCAGTGACAAAACTCTTCCCCTTAAGTCAGTAGGTATCCCCTGTGCTGGAGAGAGATGTCTCCTATTATCTTCTAGAACACCACAGTTTGTATGAATGATCCCTCAGTCTTTCCAAAACTGAAAATGTATTACTCTAAACTTCAAAATATCAGCAATAGCCACCAGACAAGCAAGGCAACTGGAGCAAGCCTCTGTGAAACACAAATAGGAAAGTATTGGTTATGATCAAGCATATTTATTAGAAGAAGATGCTAAAAATAAAAATGTTTATGACTTCCTCTATAGCATCCCTTGAAGGGTAGCACAGGCATCCCTTCCATTCATTCTTCCTCCTCTCCCTATATACAATCTGTGCAGAACCAGTCTGATAATGGAAGGGTAAAACATGTTGTTTCCTGAGCTCTTTCAGTAACCTCTTCTGGTGTTGAGAGGTAAGTCTGGCCAGCAAACATACAGAACACCAGGAAGAGATAAGGAAAATGCCCAGCAGTGGCGGCTGGGTTTTCAACCTTGGGAGAGGGAGTCAGGTTTCACTGCCAGCTGACCACAGCCACATCAGCAACACTCTCAAAGCATTTGACATTTAAAGTAGAGAATAAACATTTAGTTCCTGTCCATTCATCGAGACAAGATAATGTGGCAAAACAAACAAAAAAACCTCAAAACAGGAATATCTCCACTTAAGAGCCACAAAAACAATCCTTCAAAGCCTCAACTGTATCAAAAGCCAATTTCATTTTTTCAGAGAACACAAATCCTGCTATGATGTTTGACCTTCTCATATTCTTTTCCCCACACAGTATAGTCAAATTTGGATACCATCCTTCTACTACAGTAGGTCATCTAACTTTTCTTCGCACTACCGTAATTTAGAGAATTGTCCCACAGTAACCACAGAATGAACTCTCCAGGGACTTTTAAAAAATCCTATACAAGGTATCAAACCCAGGCCCATATTAATTTAAAACTTTTAGGGTTTTTTTCCTGTATACTTTAGCATTACAGTTTTCAATCTTTCCTCTTCCACAGCATTCAACTAGTTGATGTTTTGCAAGAGCCAAGTAAGCTAAGAACTGTTAAGAGGACTGGAAATACTTTGTATTAACCATCTGTTGTCATTGATACCTTATATCAACCCCCTCGATTAAAAATAAAACAGAAAAAAAATCCTTTATGCTCTGTAATAGCAAAAAAGAGAGCTCAGAATAGCATCAGAAATTATTAGTTGTCTCTAAATATACACCTACTTAGATCAGTATGCAACAAGTCATTGCTCAGAAAATATAAGCAACATTTATGTCAATTAGCAAAGTTTAAATCCTGCAATGTGCAACTACATGAAACCCAGACAAAAAACCCCAGCAATCAGCTCGGATATCATCAGCCACATCAGCAAGCACCGTGCTGCTACAGCCATTCCCCAACACAACTCTGGCAACCAGTTTTGTAAAGGCCGCGGTCAATTGAAAAGTCACCTCTCCACTACTGCTCCCCATTTGATGTCTCCGGATTTGACATGCAACTGATTTCTCTCTGTGGCAATAGTTATTTTCACGCCCCGTACTGAAGTAGTGCTGAGGGAGCCAAAACACCCACTTTACCAATCGCTTAAGAAGAAGAATGCTGCTTTTGCACATTATGGCCAAACTGTTCCTCCAGATTCAATTGCCTGATTGAAAGCACATTTAGAAAATACACTGTTGGAAACCCTGACATCAGAAAATTCAGTTACGTGCAGTGTTACTGCAACATCGGTGAAGTACAAAAGCAAAACAGCAGGAGCCTGGAACTCCTCTCCTTCCACATAACCTTTCATAGCAATAAAACAAGGGTGCTCATGATGCACTTGGGATACCAACGTACAGCCAAGGAGACACAGGAGAGGAGTGTGGGAATCTCCGCCAAAACCAGGAGCTGTTTCCCCCTCTTCCCCAGTGCAAGCAGAGAGGAGGGGTTAGCACCCCACGCCCAAATCTCCTTGTCTGAGGCTGGCATAGGAGCCACAGAGGAAAAACAAGGTCAGTGAAGTAATTTCCACTGTGTAATGCAGGAAAACCCTCTTTGGCCACTCCATCTCCGTGACAGTTTACTAGTGCTGAATTCGTTGTCGCTGGCAGGTTCTGGGGCAGCCGCGGGGCAGCCTGGCGAAGCGCCCAGTGCTCAGGCACCTGCTGCCCACCCAGCCTCTCTGCCAGGCCTGGTCCCAGCACTGCTGGACAAAATCTCTCTAAAGAGTCCCAGACGCTTCCAACATTTTCTAGGCCAGGTGGCGTTTCACAGCGTATCTGAGGGGAAAACCGGCACTCGGGATCCGGAGCTGTGACTGTCGCGACTGACAGAACTGGTACTGTGGAGGCTAGGCTGGCTTGGGGCCCGCAGCGGCTGGGGAAGGTGAGCTTCTGAGGGGAAACGTCCGCTTCCCGCTTGGCCGCGACCTGGCCCCGCCGGGGCCTGGGACTGGCCTCGTCCCCTCCCGAGTGCGGCAGAGCGCAGCCCCCGCTCCAGGGCCGCGCCGCCGCCGCCTGCCCCCACCCCACGACAGGGGTAGGGCCTGGGAGGCTGTACGCGACACACCCGCGCCCAGCAGAAACCCTAGAACCCCCCCCCCTCTGGAGCCCCAAAGCGGGTGGGCGGGAGGTCGCGCCAAGTGCCGTCACGCTGCTCCAGAGTGAACGGACCGACGCGGCGCGAGGGTGAGGCGGGCGGCCCCCTTCCCCCGCGTCGCCGCTGCCTACCGAGTACATGGGCGCCCCTCGCCGCGCCCGCCCGGGCGCTGCTGCTCCCGCCGCCGCCGCCGCCGCCGCCATGGTCCTGCGAGCTCCGCTGCGCCGCCCCGCGCCCCGCTCACCCGCCCTACCCCGTCGCGGTAGCCTCCCGCCCGCAGCCGCCGCCCGCGGCGCCCATAGCCCCGCGCCGCCCCGGCCCGGCTGCCCGGTGCGCTGCGGCAGGCGCGGGAGAGGGCGGGGAGACGGCGCGATGGGCGGCGCCATCTTGGGGGCGACGGGAGCCGCTGGGGATCAAACGTCCTTCCGCCCGCCGCCCCGCGGCAGCCATGGGGTCGCGGGAGCCATGCCGCCGGCTGGAGGCGGTGCTCGGCGCCCTCTACGACCTGGGTGGGTGAGAGAGCGGGGCCGCGCCGCGGACCGCTCAGCGGTGCGGAGTGGGGCTGGGCACTGTGCCGAGGCCGGCAGCACTGCGGCCTCCCCTGGGGGCCGGGGAAGGGAGGAGACCGGGCGTGTTCACTCTGAAGCGGAGTGATGGCTGCCGCGCACAGCTGACCCGGGGCATCTGTTCGGCACTGTAGGTGAGGAGCCCAGCCCTCGGGGTGCCGCGGAGCACAGCGCGGCGAGCGCAGGGCCGCCGGCGGCGGAGCAGGAGAGCCGGGGACCGCAGCCGGCGGCGGGTAGCGCCGGCGGGGCGGCGGGCGGGCGGCGCGGAGCCCGCGAGTTTTTTGGGGAGCTGCGGGCCGAGTTGGAAGCCGTCGCCGTCCCGCCGCCACCCGCCGCACCCCCGGCCGTGGAGGTTGTGGTGTTCCGTGGGAGGAAGAGGAAGGGGCGGCCCAGCCCCTCGGCAGCACCCACCGGCGGTGCCCAGGTAGGGCCTGGCGGTGAGCGGGGGCGCGCGTGGGACCCTTCCCTGCAGCGTGCTGCTGGCCCCGAGCAGGGGCCGCCTTGTAACGGGGTGCGCTCCTTGGGCACGGCACCGGTACCGCTGAGTATCTTGCTGGTTCTTTAAAGCCACGCCGGAGACTTGACACTGAGCAGGTACTGGACTGGGCTGCCCGCTTACGGTGACAGTTACAAAACTCTTTACATGTTTGGTGCCTTTTTTTTTTTTTTTTTTTTTCCTGTCTCCCCAGTCTGCCACCGTAAATTGTGAGATACCTTCCATTAATTCCCCCTCCCGTGCCTAGTCTTCCCTCTTGCTAACACAGCTGCCTGGGGAAATCCGGGATCTTTTGGCGCTCTGTGCGCTCAGCTTGATGGCGTCCAGTCTGGCTGATTGCCAGCCGGGCTGCTGGCAGGGGCAGGCTGAAGCAAGGAATAGGGGCAGGACTTGAAGACTTTTTTTTTTTCCAATTTTAGGAGATCCCTGGAGAAGTATCCTGTATTTGAAATAGATATATCCAGCAAAATAAATTGACCTGCAGATAGGACTGCAGATACAGCAAGAAGTGAATGAAACGGGAAGCAAAGCCCCTTGGCTACTTCTGTGCCTAAGTGTTTTGTGTGCTGCTCTATTCTTGTTCATAGGTGTGGGTGTGAGGTGCCAAAGCTTCCTTCTCTTCTCTGGCATCACAGCAACACTCGGCTGTTCACAAGCAACATGCGTCTTGGAGGATCAGTGTTGGGTGGTCAATGGGGCAGGCATGACAGCATTAGATCTCAGTCCTCTGGTTTGGTTTGTTGGTGCTAAATTCCCTCATGCTACCAAAAACTGTAGCTGAGTTGCTTCAACAGAGAGGCCTGGATAGGCTTGGCTCTAAGCTGAGCTGCCTTCTGTGCCAAGCAGAGGGTCCCTTGCTTGTTGATTGGTCTCCAGATCTTATAGCTTCTCTGTTAGTTTTCTTTAAGTCATGTTTATGGTCATAAGATCATCAGAAGCCCAATTCTAAAGTCCATATGGACCAACACATGGCTGTCTTGAATTCAGGAACACTTACTGATATCTGGGGTTTGCTTGGAATTGGGAAGTTCAAGAGACTGACCAAGCAGCTGGTTGAATCCATAAACTTTTGTGCTTTTTCGGGCATGTTTTCCTCTAAAAATTGCCCTAGATATTTATTTTCTTACACTTTTTATAACTTAAGTTTTTCTGCCTGAAAAGACTGGTGTGCTTGTTAGTAAAATGCTCTGCAAATAACCAGGTTTATTTGTGGTCGAAATGGACAGTTTTATATAGAAGCTGTTTCAGAGTTGAGAGATGTTTGGGTTTGGCTTTTGTAGATGCAGAGGGAAGCCCTGATGTACCCTGGGACCTGAACCTGTGGCTCAGTGTGACTTAACGTCCTGGAGAGTAAAAAGGAAATGCATTAAAAGCATTCAGGTTCAGTTTTAATACATCTGTAGTACTCCTGCTTCCTTAGAGGCGATAGCGCCCTTGAGAGCAAACAGGGAAGGACGAAAAAGCAAATGCTACTCTTGAACATACTGCAGTTGTCTGCCTGCATCAGCACAATTGGGAGCGGCAAAGCATCCACTCAGGTTGGTTCAGCATGTCCTTCCTGAAATCAGGAGTTGGACACAGGCTAAAATAACCTTAGGAGATTTGTTACTGCTCTGAAGCATCCTATCTGGGACACTTCCGTAGCGAGCAGGCGTGGAGCTCTCTCTGGGGATTTTGCACTTCTTTTTCTTCCTAGGATATGATCTGTCCTCCCCTGGAGAATTCCTCCAAACTGAGAACTGCTGATGAAAGGTCTCAGTGTAAATCATGAATAGAAAAGATGTAGTTTTCACTGATCTCGTTTTGAGCAAGTGGTTTCCTTAGACAGCATTAAGTGGGATCTGCCGTTTTGTGACAGTGCATCCTCTGGAGCTGTTTCTCTTGCATTAGTTAAGCTGGATATGTGCACTAATGTATGTCCATGCAGTTGCGAATTAAGCTTCTGCGTGTTGCCACCAGCTGTTGGTACATGTGCTATTACCACTGCACTGTTACCACTGCCCTCTCTGTCTCAAACAAAATGACTTAAAGTTCATGTCCTGTCCTACATTAGCAGTTTGGTACAGATTTAGAAATGGAAATATGCGTGACATGTCGCTCACATGGCAGGTTTTACTTTATAAAATTTTAATTTATTCTTGAAAGTATAAAAATTAATTGCAGCTGTTAATATTTTAGCAGATGATCCAGGCAAGAAAGTGCAGGACAAAGCTATATGCACTGTGCTATAATGGTATCCTATAAATTGTGCAAGGTTGTTCCAGTAAGGCCCTATAATATCTACATATTAAAAATGCTGTTGAGAGTCTCTTCATAAATCCAGGTAATACGGATAGAAAAATATACTGCTGGAAAGCTGTATGCTCTTCTCTACAACTCTTTCTACATTTCACTGCTTTCCAAAAAGCTATCATAATCAGCATTTAAACTGGTGTTCCTTGTTATATTAATTTAAAACGTTTTATTTTGTTTATAGACCAAAATAGTGGATGAAGAGAAATATGCAAATGAACAAGAATTTAACTTTGAAAAAGTAAGTCAACAGGACCTATCTAATCTCACCATTTTAGTGTGCAGGTATGTGTATTTATATCCTTGGGAAAGCTGCAGTGGGACCAAGGGAAACGCTTCCAGGAAAGGTTATCTTGTAGGTGAGGATTTCCTAACAGGTAATTTTGACTGCATGCCAGGCCAAAGGAGGAACATGCTGGCTATTGTCAACTGCTTTGTGTGAAGAGAGGCATGTGGCAACTCTGCAGCCTTTCTTTCTGATCTTTCTTTCAGTGAGAATTTGAAGGGATCACTGTATGTTAGCTGTGTGAAGCTTTGTGAGTACCCATAGTGTTTAGCATAGCTCTTTCAGGCCCATGGTGTTAATCTTGGATTTCTGATCTCAGATGGGAGGGGGAAAAAAAGTATATTGGCATCTAATTTTGAAACAGCAGATTGCTTGTTTCCATTTGTCTTATTATTCTCATCTGCTCTTATATGAGCATAACTAGCATTGACCTTCTTAGATAGTTTAATTTACAGATCTGTGCAAGCAGGTTTTATATGCCTGGTATTTGGTCAGGGACATTCTGTGATCCAGTGAAATCTTTCACTAGAGATTCTGCATGGAGCTTCGTACTGCTGAGAACAGTGGGGATTTAACCACAGACTTTAAAAAGATTATCAACTCACCACAGGTTTTGCCACAGTATTCTTGTATAGTGTCAACTATGTGTATGTGTGTAGTCAAACTGTCTGCCCATCTGTGTTTTTCAACCGGTTAAGTGATCTGCAGCCAAGGAATGAGGACGCTCTGTAAATATTGGGTGCTGTGGGTAGCACATTTCATTGTTCTTTGTGCAGCACAACATGATTCATTTTTATGTGGTGGAGATCCATTCCATCTGTTGTTTTATATGAAATGAGGAGAATCAAAAACTGTCCCCCTGACAGTCCTCACCATCCAGAGCTTAGATGGACAGCAGTTAACTGTTCTGCAGTATGACTCCAAACTCAGTTAGTTTTATAGCATGCTGATTTCAGGTATTAGGGAGGGTTTCTTTGGGAGTACAACTTTGTTGTGGTCTGTCAAGAGTTATAACAGGCTGGACATATTATTAAATAATTGCAATTTTCTGTAATGTTCTAGGCTCGTCTGGAAGTGCACAAGTTTGGAATCACTGGCTACAAGAAGCAGGAACAACGCATATGGGAACAGGAGCGTGCTATCATGCTGGGAGCCAAGGTAATTGTCACTTGGTTTGTGCTGTGCAATCACCCAGCTGTTAACAGTGCAGGAAAGTGGTAAAAAACACCAGGGAGGTTTTGGCACTACTTCTTTAAAAGACAAGATTCCCTACCCTCACTCTTCTCCCACTTTATCCTTACTTTTACATTTTCTATTCTGTCTTGTCTGTTTTCTGTAGAAGTTTGAAAAATTAGTATGGTTGTGTTATTAGAGAAGTTGTATAGATGAAATACGACTGATTGGCATGGAAAACAACATTTACTAATTTTTAATCAGGCTATTCAAAACTAAATTGAAGGATTTGCTTTTTAAAGCTTCACTCTCCCAGTGAGTTAGAGGGAGAAAACTTTTCAGTTACATTTATCATCAGTAGTGTAAAAGAAAAGAATAATTTTGTAGGTCTTTTTTGGTGCATGAGGAGGGGTATGGGTTTCCTTTCTAGCTCAGAGAATGTAGAAACCTTGTAGGACTGATAGAGCATAAACACTCCCTCTCTGCTCTCTCCACCAAGAAAGATACGGTTTCTGTGTGTTTACCTTGCATCCCTTAAGTCCCTTCCTCTCACCCAAGAGGAGATAAACTATTTCTAAAATACTGTCCTTGCAAGTGTGTGAATATTTTTTGAACCTATTTGAAAATTTCATCAGTGGTATCCCTCCCAATCTTTATTGCAGCCCCCCAAAAAGGAACATGTGAACTACAAGACTTACCAAGAGAAAATGAAAGAGAAAAAAGCAGCAAAGGAGGATGATAAGGGAAAGGTTTGTATGACATTTTCTGTATTAAAAGGCAGCATGTAAGAGCTAGTCCAAGAGCCTGACGGATAACACCTCGGGCACAGCAGGAGTGCCTGAGCTTGACACCTGCTGCTCCCCATGGAATGGGTTCCTGGCTCCAGCAGGACTCATCTCATTGGTAAAAGCTGGTTGTGTGCAGTCTGAAGGTCATAGAGTTAGGCTTGTGTTCTGGTGGGTTTTACTGCCTCATCCTTTGAGGCTGATAGACTGATGACACAAAATCAGCAGGTTTATTTTTCTTACCTCTTAAAAGGAAAAAAATGGCCTTCAATTAAAGTTTGTTGCATGTTGTGTAACCGCAGAGAGCCAGATCTTCAGCTGGTTTTATATCAGCACAATTCCGTCTAGGATCTTACTCATTATTTAAAGCAAGGGTGAGGTTTTTGTTGCATCCATCCTCTAGCACAGCTCATCTGGCTCCGAGCCTACTCCCTGTCTCCCCATAGAGTCTTCTCATGTAGGTGGGAGCAGGCTGTAGGGCGGGTAATTGCTCTGTCAGCCTTTTTCCTGCCCCCCTCTTTCCCAGGGGACCTACTTTTTCTCCTCTGTCATGTGGCTCAAAGTGCATCCAATGCATGACCAGGCACGGCTGAACCCTGTTATTTGACAGGTACACTCAGTCAGGCGAGTAGGCACGCCTGCCTAGGTAGCAAGTTCGTATTTTGACCCCAGGATCTGTCACGTGCCTAAGAAGCAAGCTTCTCTCCTCGTGCGCCTGGATTTGTGCCTCCAGATTTGTGCCTCCTCATGTGGCAGGGGCAGCACAGTAGTCGTGAGAGGGCTGTACTTTCCGTAAGGTGACAGGAAGGGTTCTGGGCACTCCTAGCAGTGCCTCCATAATGTGTTGCATCACTTGGCCTGTCAGGAGGTCTCCCAACCTGCTTTAAATGTCTGCCGCTCTGTGAAGCAAAGGATACCTCAGGTTTTGTGTGCAGATGGTTGTTTAGTCAAGATGCACTGTTCCTTTTCCATTGAAATATGTATCTTTAAAAGCAGGAACATAAAGGTGATTCTCTCAAGAAGAAGAAGAAGAAGAAAGAACAGAAGGAGAGGTGAGCTGTTTTTAACATAGTTAAAATTAACTTGCTTTTGTATACCCTTCCCAGGGTATTTCCCCTGTGTAACTATACACAGTCTTATACCAGAAATCATGCAGATCACAGTGGAAGGAAATTCTCCAATTGCAGAAGAACTTCATCACAAAATGATGACGTTGCTCTGTGTCTAGCAGTTTCAAGAGGCTTTAGTTACGCAGCTTAACTGAAAATACATCAGTTCTGCCCCAGCATGTCTTAACACTGCAGGTGGAGGTGAGATGGATGGAAGTCCCTGTGTGCGGACCCAGAATATGCCACGTGCTTAAGAGTATAGAGAGGCATGAAAGATGAAGTGGCATTCTTAGTGACATTCTTAGCAGGTTCACTGAAATGTACTCTTTATCTTCTTTCCCTATCCAGAAGTCTTTGTGTTTCTAAATTTTTTGAAATGTAAATCATTCTGTGATGAATCTGCTGCAAATTTTGAATGGCTATGCAGATAATAAATATTCTGGGGTCATTACATGCTATGATTTCATATTCCATAATAACAAACACTGATTGCACAAATAAGTGACATTTTTCATCATATTAAGCATTTTCATGAGTTTCTGTTGCTTCTCTTTTATTTTTTTTCTTTTTTCCTCTTCCTATTTCAGGAAGGCCAAAAGGAAGAAATCAGTGCCTAGCATTTGGCCTGCAGGACAAGTTGGAAAATTCAGAGATGGGACCTTGATTCTGCAAAGCTATGACATAAAGAAAATTAAATCGTCTAGAGTTATCAAATGAACTTATGATAGAGTGAAATGGACAATATGTGTAAGATAGAATTCATGTTGCTACCAACACAGACTTACAGAGCCTCTCACCTTCCCGCCATATCCTCATTTTTTTACCTTATTTTTTGTTGCAGGATTTCTGTGTTCCATTCTGCCTTGGGAAAAATATGAGAATTTACCATTTTATAAATAAAAATAAGACTCTTTATTAAGAATGTTACACAGGCTATTTTTATTAGTCAATATATGCTAAAGAAAGCATTTAACTTTCTGGAATCAGTTTATTGGCTATAAGTAAAATATTCATTTAATCATTCATTCATTTAATCCATAATTAATGAATTAAAATATACAGCTCTTTGCTTTCATCTGGAAGGAATATGGAAAAAATACCTTACTTGCTCTGAAGCTGAAGTAGGTATTCTCAAACATTTATCATGCATCATCTATCTCTGTATCTTTATGAATTGTTAGTGGATTGTGGAAGTGCAGAACAGTGTTCCTGTCCAGGCAAACCTCTTAACGTTTCAAAATTATCTGCTTTGGAATGAAAATGAGATCCTCTGAAGTTTTTTCCCAAATTGAGTTACAGACTCAATTTATATATCTCTGCAGAGATCTCCAAATAAGCACTGTTTCAAATGGTGGTTTGGTGGCTTGATTGATTGGTTTTTGAAAATGAAACCATGTAAGACTGAGCCAAATGAGGCATAGACACTCTAACTACTGGTTTTTCATGCTTAACTCATGTTTATTTTGATCAGTGTTCTCATGTCTCATAAGGCTTTTCTATGAAATCTTTGTCAAAGCTGAAGTTTCAGTGCTATTTGGATTTCAGTAATTTGGTGTTTCTGAAAGAACAGTTTTGTCCTCTGTAGCTAAATACTTGTTTGATTTTAAAGTTGTGTTACTAACCCTCCAAAATGTATTCTCCCTTCTACCTCAAGATAAAGAAACTTCAGATATTTTAGGGGGAAGCAAAAATAAGGTTAACTGTTAAATGACAGACAAAAAAGTTCATGTTGTGTTGTTTATAGGCAAGGTTATCTGGAGCTTGTTTTGAACACCTGTGAGAGATGACTTGTAACTCCCCAAAAACAGGCCCTGAGAGAAACAGGCCTGCAAGAAAAAACAGCCTGAGAGAGGTAAGGGATGGGGGGTAGCAGAGGACCTCTGAGCCGAGGAATGTCTCAAGCAGTTGCAAGTAGTGAAACTGTAGTCATGGGGTGGATAGTGTAGAGTTGGATCTGATAAGGCTGCCTGGACAGCACAGGGATGCAGCTGGAGGAGGGAACTCTGTGAAGGTAGGATGATTCTGCTCTGCTGCATCTTGTAAAGTTTCAAGGGCCATCTGTTCAGTGAATGACCTTTGCTTCATAATCCAGGAAATGCATATTAAAGTTGACACCTCTGAATATGCTAATAAAGATTAACAGGATCGTGCTAATTACATGATCCCATGAAGCACCCTACCCCTCTCCATACAAGGGATACATAGGTATGTGGGTCAACCAAGGGTACAGACCCAAGGAAAGTGTGTGTAAATTGAGGGCAGGGTGAGGAGTGCAATGAAGGAAAGAAAAGAAGACATGAAGAAGTGAGGAAGATGGATGCATCCCTGACAAACTCAGATAGGACCAACGCAGGAACCCAGGCTGGTGTTTGCTATTTCTCTGTTCTCTCTCCATCTCCCTCCTTTTTTTTTTCCTTTTTTTTTATCCCTTTACCCTCACTACCATTAAGTGACACAAGGCATACTGTATCTATTACCCTATCTGGTTACATATTTACCCAATTGTCATGTATCAAGTTATTACATTGTGGCAAGTCAAATGTCTGGACTTCGAGACTGTCACCGTTGTCCACTCCATTGGGGATTTACTCATCTAAGTCACTTGTCTCTCTCATCTGAGTGGGATGTGATAACACCTCTGGCAGTGAAGCAGGTATGTATGAGAAGGAAAACAGCCCTTACTGGAGAAAGTTCTTCCAGGTGTATTGGTGAAATTCAGCATACCCCTGTGAGCAGGAGAAGAAAAGCTGGCTGCCACCTGGGAGCCTGAGTAAGGTGATATCTAAGCCCAAATGAGCAATGAGGTCTGTGTCAGCTTGCAGCTAGTAACAAGAGCAGCAGCATAGTCCTCTTGCCAAACAGCAGTATCAGAGGCTGCCCCCTCCACAGGATAGGAAAGTATGCTGGAGTAGGGAGAGCCACACCACAGAAAAGGGATGCTTTCTGGTGTGCTCCTTCCCCCACACCTCCCACCTTACTTTCAGATCCTTAAGAAGTGCCCTGTCAGAGGACTAAGAGGAGGATGAGGTCCCAGAGGGAATGAGGCAGGTAAAAAGGGGGTGTTTCTGGAGCCATTTAGGAAGAGGTGTGTGCAGAGTTGGATTGCTAAATACTGTCATCGTGTTTCATGATTGCGTGATTCAATTTCTGCTTATTCAGTACTGGTTGTTGATTCAAATTGGAATTGATGATGCTATCTGGTTACAGACTTAGAGAAATATCAAATCACGATTGCATGTGAAGGTGTAATCACAAAGCAGAATTTAGTACAGTGCATCAAGACTTGTTGAGGCAACTGATGGGTTTTGGATGTTGTGGCTTAACCTGTATCTTTTAATTCCTGGTTAATCCTTGAGCTCAGTTTTTCACTGTTCACTTCTAGACAAAGATTTGTTCAGCTGACTTTGGGTATAATAAGTTGTGGGAGTCTGTCCTCAATCAGCTTTGGTAAGTTAAAGGGTTCACTTTCCACCTTCACAGTTCCCAAAAACTATTTAGGAGTGAAACATGGTCAGAATAGAGTGTCTAATTTTTGCAGTTCTGGTCTCAAGCTCTGTTAAAGAAGAGTTGAAGGAAATTTGAAAATTCAGTTCTTAAAAAGTTGAAAACCAAAATGCCAAGCTGACTTAGGGAGAAAAAAACAACAAACAAACAAACAGCCCCACAAAAATAAAAGCTTATTTAAAATTTTGCATTTTCTCACTCATTGAACATTGGTGTGTATACATTATGAAGGGTTTCTGTTGTATGGTGATAGTAGATTGCTTTTTTTATATCAAACCACCAAGGTAATTCGAGCTGGTCATGCTACATCCTTGTAGGATGCTGTTCTCGGGTAAACACGGTACATTCAGTCCTATGTTGTTACTAGCTGCATTAACAAAAATGGTAACAACTGACACTTGGCAAAAAAACTGTTGAGGACCTGTTATTCACCTGGTGTATCGCAGGACTGGTGTATGTTAGTAATTAACAGAGTATATAAGCGTATGTTCAGGCAGCAGGCTGTGTTGCTGTTGGAGCATGTGTTGATACACAAAAGCCAGTGTTGACTGAGTAACTGATAGATTATGGGCAAGGAAGAGCAGGGACCGTCTTATTTTGCCCTCTATCTGCAGCTGAATAGAGGAATGAGGGATAAAGGAAGAATGCAAGGATTTCTCCTTATCTGCTCTCTTTCACATGCCTTTTTTCTGTGACAGCTTTATTGCTGTTTCCTCATATGCTAAAACCACTGTGATTATCTTTCCTCTCAGTCAAACCCTTTGCCATGAAGGAGTTGATGCCAAGTTGTTGTCTCTTAGAGGGGGGGGGGGGAAAAAAGGCCTTGATGGATGGTGTCTCCACACTTGTCCATACTTACTCCTGATTGTTTCCTGATTGCATGGGTTTCTGTTTCTTACTCTGGTGCTGCTGTTAGTGTGTTGGCATGCTTTATTCTGCTTTATTAACAGACATTTATGAATGTCTCTTAGCTTCAATAAGTGCCTTTTTGCAGGGGCTGAGTGTGCTGCCTCTGTAGCATTGCTCAGTCCCTCACAAGGCATCTGCTTTATGGAGGTGTGCAGCTACAAGATTATATTTTAAATGCCACTTGAATGTAATTTTAAAACATCTTTCAAAGTTTTATCTTTCTTGCCCTGACATGCTTTCTGCCCAGTCTGACTTTTACACTTACGCAAAGGCCTTTCCAATCAGAATCCTACTGGTGTTGCAATAATTTCCAGGCTCTGCTTACCTGACTGTCAGAATCTTCTGGAGACTGTGAAATCACTCAAAGTGTCTAAGGTGGATTGGAGCTAATAACACATTCTCAGGTACTTTATGACCAACACGAACTGGAGCTAATGGCATGGTGCTGAGAGAGAGAGGTGTTTCATACCACTGAATCCAGGCTATATATATGAGGTTGAGGCACAGATGGTTGCTCCAATGGAGGACTCTTGGCTTTCTCCAGCTACCAGATTATTCTTGGCTGTGGTAATGAAGCAGGTATCAACAGCTGAGAGTTCAGCATGCATCCTGCATGACCGCATTACATTATGAAATAATTTTTTTTTTAAATAATCTGTAATAATAAATAGGGTACTGATGCTGAATTTGTTGGCAATGTTTTAAGAATTTATTTAGAAACTGTAAAACAGCATAAACTCATATGTCCGGTTTTCCAAAAGGGCAATAATAATAATACACAAAGTTTTAGTTGGACCAAAAGACAAAAAGCAGTTTGTTTCCAATTCAAAAAATACAAACATTTGCTACAGGTACAAAATTATAAAAAGTTTGTATTTTCCTCTTGACCTGCTGACAGACACATACAGCAGAGATGTATATTTCACCAGCTTCAAATCCATATAAGCTATGGGAAATGGCAATAAAGAAAAAAATGTCGTGGTTAAGAAGAAAACACAGAAACAACATCTCATCTTTCATTTAACCAGAAGTGAACACTGTTATCTTATTCCTTTGCACTTTTTTCGTTGCCAACATTTAAATTAGTATTATTCATGCTTCATATAACAATCAGAAATAATAGCAGGTTTACCTCATGCATTTATTTTTAATATTCATCACATAATGTCTTCTCACCATGCTACCTAGAAAGGTTAGTGTTTTTACTGACAACATTTACAGGAGGTGGAGGATGAAGGAATGAAGTTGGGATCCAGGAATATTTCAATCTAGTGCTTCATGAGAAGATGTTAATAAATCTTCCAATTAACATAAAAAATAATTTTGTAATTAATTCTGCTCGGATCTGTTTGCAATAACAAATGTAACAAAAAGGTTGCTTAACAGAAGGGGAAAATGCTGCTGAGTGCCTCTGCCAGTAAAACGCATGTCTGTCTCTTGTGCAAAGGTGCAGAAGCCCCACACATTTTGTCTCTGTTGCTTGCATATGGACTTCTGCATGTAAGATGGATTTGTGCTTCAGGCTGCCACTCCAGTTGGTTGTGTGGGTGCAGCATTCAGTAATGCTGGGTGGAGAAACTGCCAGAAATATTGTCAGTAAAAACCAGAAGCAGCTCAGGGTTTTTTTTTAAGAATAATAATTTTTAAAAAAAAGACTCTCCACCTTTGTTTGGTAATTTTCAGTGACAAGTGCCCATTATGTTTGCAATGTGGCTGATTTGTTACCATAACCTGTTGAAGGACTTGAAAGTGTAATCTCCTTTCCAAAGTTGATCTAGCCAAGATTCTTGGGGTTTCCATATTATCTTGCATGGTTCAAAGTTGAATTGTTGACTTTGCTATTTAAGCAGAATGCTGTAAAGGTGATAAGGCCTGAGATGAGGTCTAACAACTCTCTTTCCTCATCTTTCTGTTTGTGAGCAAAGGATGTACCAGATGGCACCAGAAAGCTACTGTTACCAGGTTTGCATCCTTTCTCCCAGGAATGGGTAATTGAATTGTGGTCCAGAAATGCACCACCTCTTGTTGGCAGTTGCAAACACAGTGTTTTCCATGTAGTGGCAGCTTAGCCTCGATCTCATCTCTCTCTTACCTTAACATTTAAGTAATGTTATTATGTAAGAAAGAAAGAAAGAAAAGCTGCACCTCGCATTTCTTCTTGCTTTAGAACAACTTGGAGACCAGAGTATTGGGTGCTCTCTGCCATCTTTACTAACTACACTTTGGGTGAAAAATAAAATAAAAGCTTACGCAGCACTATGACAGAACTCTATCACCAGCCAAGAACAAACTACAACAATAGACTATCATGGCATTATTTACAACATGATGGAACATTATGCATATAGTAAATTACATTTTAATACTTCTCTTAAACTCTGATATATGTAAGCTTATGCTTTTAAAATTTTATTTATTTTGTTCAGTCCAATATATTTTCCTTTATGTATCTTAACCGAATAGGCAAGTATAGGAGGTGACAGTACTATTTGCCTATCTTTTCTATGTTTTTAGAAGCCAAATTGCTTTTCAAATTCATGATACATCACAGTATCCTACTGTCCTTACTGACATTTATTTTATAGCACATACCTTTCCACAACAGAAGTACTAAGGGATTGTCAACTAGGCCTGTGCTCATATTGACATTGTCTTAGTAAGAGACTTTCTTGTGAGCTTTTTTTTGAGTTGATGGGGAAAAGAAGGGAGGGGAAATTTTGTAGCATTGCACGCCTTCAGAAGTCTGACAGTGCTCCTGATGGCACTGCTTCTGTTTGTTCCCACTAAACTTAGCAGGGCAATCTGCAGAGCAAAGAGCCAGGAAGAAGGTTCACAAAGGCTAAGGCTGGGGTTCACAAGGGTAGGCCAAAACTAAGACTCCCTTGTTGCTCTGCAGAACAGAAAGTTTGCCTGCTGTATTTATTTAGCAGCTGTGCAGAGGTTCCAGATTGGTGTGTGCAGAAGTTTATTACAGGAGGGCTTGCTTGTTTGTGGGTTGGGGTTTTTTTGTTGTTTTTTAAATATTAAGTCAATTTACAGCTACCTTGTGTGGTCTCTGTACCATAGCAGATGGGACTCATCCCCGTGCAAAAGTTTCTGCTCTCCTGCTTATAAGGAGCAGCATGGCCTCTAGGAGCAGAAAAATCCCATGAAAGGCAACTCTGTGTGGGTCCAGGTGCCAGAGATGCTTTTCATCCCAGAGAGCTGTTCAAATACCCCAAGGAATCAGAAGGAAGCAAGAGCGTCCAAAGTGGTCCCCTTGGTTATCTATGCTACTCATCAGCCCCCCAGGTTCTCCCTGGACAGTCAGCAACAGTTTCTGCAAGGACCATAGTACTAAAGGCTGACTCCCTCCTAAAGAAGGGATTTGGAGGAAACAAAATCTGACAGAAGTGATGCTGTAGATGAAGAACATGCAAACTGCTGGGTTTATGAGACAGACCTTGTGGGAGTTACCTGCAGAGAAGCAAACTACCTTCACCACTCTCAGGATGGAAGTGCCCCACTTCTTCCCACCTGGTTCTGTTTTGCGAAGGGAAAATTCTGCTCTATGTTCAGATGGCCACTGCCATCTGGATGCTCTGCATAAATATTGACATGTGGAGTAGGTAGTTTCCTAGCATAATTCTAACTCCTTAAGCATTATTTATGTTAATCAAACCGTCAAAGTGTAATCCAGTTGAAGTCATGAGACTACACTCTGTTGGGGTAATTGTTTTACTGCTGTGAGTCATGACAAAGGCAAGACCTTTAATGTGTACACAATCAATATATACAACCACTTTGTTTAGTTTTTGACCTAGTTTAAATTAGTCTTACTAATGCAGGTTACCTACTTCTAACTGTATTCCTTTTATTTTATTTGCATTTCTGCTAGGTTAAAAGAAGACTGTAATGGTAGCTAGTCTCTACCCTACTTTTATGAATGTTATAATGTGTAGAGGACAACAAATGAGCTTCTCTACAGCTCATGTATGTCCTTACCTACTGTCAGTATTTCCATTAGAAATTAGTAACCTGTATCACTCACTGTGTTCTCCCCACGGTATAACACACCAGGAACTGATACCAAAGCAACTACGAAAACCAAAACCAAGTACTGCAAACACTTCTAAAACCCATTCAGAATTAATTTTAAATACCTGGCAATAGTTGAAGATTGGAAAGATGTAAATTCATTTGAGTTTCCTTCACAGAAGCTGGGAGTAAAGACAAAGGTTCAGTCCCAAAACAAACAACACCCTTTTGTTTTTAATGCAACAAGTGAAAGTGGAGTGCCTTCTCTATTAAAATTATCACAGGATGTTTCCCAATATAAAAAACTATGTGCAACTTATGTACATACACAGTATTCCCATACACTGCTCTGACTGGCAATACTCAAAGCCAGTGCTATGATTACAACTGTTAGGTTTGTAGAAGAGCACACTCAAGAGGAAATTAGGGATCTGGTAGCATTTTAGCTGAGGTAGGTTAAAACAGACCCACTAATTAGAAAATCCTGCATGAGTTCATATGGTATTAAACAAAACTGAAAAATATAACACAGTAGGTCTCTGCTATTCTTTAAGAAACCAAGACAAGCATATCACAGTTATTCCAATGTCTACAAGTTTACTAATACAATCCATTCCAGACTTTGAAGAAAGTACTGTTGCTTTCCCACTTAAAAGCTTACATTATTTTTTCCCCATCCACAGTTTTATTTCCTATTTCAGTCCTGACATCACTGAAAAGTCACTACTGTTGTGCAAGTGAGGTGGGCTACAGGAGGGCTGGTTTGTTACAGTCAGCGTGACGGCAGACTGCTTTTTGTCTGTGCAATACACCAGGACCGTTTCATTCTGGGCTGCCTCCCCCTCCCCACAACAGCTGTGAGATGGGATGACCCCAGGGAGGACCCTGGCCACTCTGCCACAGGGAAGTCTTGCCAGCACTCAGCACTACCTGAGTGATGTGCTCTGGCCAGAGACCAGAAGTGGACCTGCAGCAGGATGCTTGAGGGCTAGCAGGCTGCCCAAAGGCAGGTCTGGGCTGTTTGTCCTGTGGCTGTGGTTTAATGCAAGGCAGTAAACTGGATTTTGGTTAGAATATTTGTTTTCACGTTTAATAATTGCACATCTGATAACAATATGCGTGTGTGTATACGTATGCTTGGAAAGGAAAATTTGTATAAGCAGCAGGATTTAAAAAAGGAAGTAAATGGGGTTTATGTTTTTCTTGTTTTATAGCACCACGCTTATGCAGGATTACGTGACAGAGTCTGAGATGTCATGGGCTCACACAGTCTGCTGCATCTTGTCCTTACACATTGTCACTGTACACACACACTTGCATACGTTAACTGGGTTCAGAGAAAAAGAAGCACACATACACCAATCAATGTGTTTTCTGACAACAGCACACCAGTGACAGTGCCACGGCTGTGGGAAAAGTCCCCTGTCAGATTCCAGTTGTCATGGGCAGCACCTGAAACAGCTGCTTTTTTCCATGGGAGACACCAGACACAGGTAAGTCTTGGAAAAGATTTATGGCCCAATCCAGAAAAATTCTTAGAGATGGATTTCACATTAATGCTATGAATCTCTTTCGCTCAAGTGCTTCATCTAATCTAATAGAAAATTAAGGCTTCTGATCTCAAAGCTACATTGGAACTACAACTACCCAGGGTTTATCAGGATCAAAGCTAGAAATGGGATACTCTGCATGTGCCATATTTAAATAAAACACTTATCAGTTCAATTCAAAGGGGTCTTTCCTGCGCCATTTTTCAAAAATTGTGCTGATAACCACAATCAGATCTTCTGTATGTGACAGTCCTCATATCACACCTAAATAACAAACACTAAAATGTATCAAGGGTATTTTTCTCTCTGCTTTCCATATCTGAATTCTGCATGTATCACAGTGTTAGCTAAAATGAGTGCAACTATTACATGGCAGTATTTGGAAACCAATCTTACTCTCATTGACGATAACAAGATAAATTCTGCCATTGAATTCTAGGGGAACATTATCCCATAGCTTACTGCAGTCTAGAGCCAGAAGGAATAATTAATGATCATTTGAGCTCCTGAATGTAATGGACAACCAGGAATTCTTGAGCACACAACCTCCACTTCAGCTGTCAAAACATATGCTTTCTTGATGTAAGGACTTTGGCAAGGAAAACCAGTTCAGCTACTGGTAAATTGCTCCAACAGCCATCGTCCTTCAGTCTTAATCTTACCCATTTTTTTCTGGCATCCATAATATCTTTTAAGCACAAATCCAGACATGAGAGAGAAAATACACCCATTTAACCTTTTGCTTTATAAATGTACGTGTGTGTGTACATGTGTGTACATATGTATGAAATTCAGTGTAGATATGTTCAGGCACCCATCTGCAGTTGAGTGCCAGTTCAGTGGGTATGCTTGCTATGACTGTTAAATAAAAAATGGAGTGGCCTTGTTGTAACCAGCAGACTATTTGGTGATCAACATGCTGTACAATGTTTTAAGTCAGGGAAGAGAATGCTTTGTTACTGACTTACTGAAAAGTGCCAAATCACACTGAGAAATCTTACAGAATCCAGCACAGGGTTGGGCAGGGGCTTCATTAGTTGTTGGGCAACTTGGGCTGTTTTACACATTGTGGCACCTCCAGTCCCGTGTGCAGGGTCACCTGCACAAAGAAGAAATAACATGTAGATTCAGAACTGGAACATCCTCAGCAGAAAGCATCTGTGAAGGCCAAGAGCAAGTAAATGACAGGGGAAGGGCCGTGGGACTTTGGGTCCAGGTTTAAGTCATCAAGAGTATTAGTGGAGATGATATATCAGAAATAACCAAGACTCCTTCCCCCTCACCCCTCCAAACATCTTGGGGTCTAGAAGCCATGTGTCCATATCTCTTCCCAAATCCAGACAGCAGTTGTAGGTCTCCAGCAGTGCTGCTTGCTAGATACAAGGTGGATGGCGCCATCATGTGAGGAACCCTGAGGTACTTCAGGACAGGGATCACACAGTGGAGCCCATATACTAAATATAAGCAAATCCTTTTACCTTTGCTGTCCTGGCAGGACAGAACGCAGGACATTTTAGTGCTTCTTGTATAACCTGACATTTCTACAAGGTCAAGGTTCCCACACAGATGTACCAGAGCACCATTCAACAGCAAACACAAGCTTAGTCTCAGAGTATCCCCCTGCTTCCTTGTTGGCAACGGTCTGCCTTAATTCATTTGTGGTAAGAAGGTAATTTGTGAGTAAAAATCTGTGTTGAATATAGAAGTGAGGTGCCCAGAGAAGTGCCTGCATCTTTCACGTTGGTGCACCAAATACAATAAAGCTATGAAACATTCTTGAAAGATTTGGATGCCACCAGTAATGAATGCTAAATGTTCATGTACTGGTAAGGCCATACAAGGTTTCTGGTTTCAGTCTGGGTGTTTTAAATGAGGAGTGTTCCACCCTGACTGCATTGGTCCTGCTTGACCTAAGCTGACCTCCTTCAGTCCTCAGGCTCTTGTGTTTCCATAGGTTCTCCCTTATACTACATCCTGTTTCTAGCCATATGCATTTGTCTTGAAGTAAAAATGCATTATATTTAAAGAGGACTCCTCCAAGAGAAGATCCTCTTGCGGTCAGAGAGCAATCTCCAAAATTCAGAAAGAGCCAGAGTGATGAACTGACTGGGTCTCCTCTGTTGCACAAATTCTCTGACCTATGTTGTCTTTGCTCTCCTTACCACTGTGCTGCTCACATTTCTGTCTCTTGCCAAAGTTAATAATCTCCAAACATAAGATCTAAGGAGGAATTAGGATACTCATGTTTTTTAGTCTAACTGGCAGAGGAAGCTTTAGCACCTTTCCAAGGGGATTGTTGCAGAAAAATAGGTGTAGGAATTAGTGCATGTAGGTACTTTCACTTGGTTTTATGGCATTACTCCTCACATCTGTGAGGCAAGGCAGAAGGTCAGATGCAGTTTTCCAAAAAGTGTTAGTAGCCTACGTATCTGTCCAAGAAGGAAAGAGCTACTATCCATAGTGACTACCTACAGATGACATTAGCAGCCCCAGCAGCAATGCCTGGTAGGATACATTCTCCTTTAGATGAGAAGGGTAAGTGGGACTGAACTGCAGACCTACCTGGACGTTTCGATTGAGGCTCAGTGCAGGCATGAAGACACCTTCAATGTTTTCAAATGCAGGGGGCCCTTGCTGCTGCCCATTTATGTAAAAGGTCAGGTTGTGCTTGTTCAGATCCAGGAGAACACCAACGGTGGCACCTTTAGAAACTCCTCCTTCAGTCCTAAGGTACAAAGGGACCACACTGTTGGTGAAGGCAGGGTGCTACACCACCGCTGCTCTCTCTAGGACAAGGCAGTCTTACTAAGCAAAAGGAGAGCGGAGAAGCACTATGGAATGATTATCCCTGCAGCATTCCACAATGACTGATCCACACCTTTAACTGAAACATATGTACCACATTCAGGGGAGCTTAATGGGGGAACCTAAAGAGAAATTAGGTCCATGCCTACTCCAGCTGCAATCTAAGAGCTGAAAAGGGGTTCCAGAGCTAACAGGTCTCCTTGGCTGAGGACAGATGGGGAGGTGAGCAGGTCAGGTCAGTACTGAGCATGTGGGAGAGGAGTCCTGGAGACATCGCTCCTAAGATCATCCCTACTACAGTGAAGTGATGCACAGCAGGGAATGAAAAAGCAGAAAGCTGGTTTCCTAGGCATTTGTTTCTAATCATTATGCCTGCTAACAGCTCAAAACTTAAGATTGCCAGTTTGAGTACTCACCTTGGCATCCCCTAAGGGGACCCAGCTTTCCAGAGACCAGGGAACCAGCAGAGGTACAACAGACACTGGTTTGGGGGAGGAAGGGAAGGTGGGGCTGGTCAGGAACAAGCACAGCTACCTGACTGACAAGATGCTCAGATATAAGACTCGGAGTTGTCTCAAGTGTGCAGGCATGGTTATTAATACCAGCGATAATTGGTTGTGTCAGGAGCAGCTGCTGAGAGCTACCGTGGTATCAGAGCTTGGCAGGACAGACTTAGCCAGTCATTACATGCTTGAGTGATTTGACATTAATGCACATTGATTTGGGGGTTAGTCAAACCCAGTATTACTTTAAAGAGCACTAAGCAAAAAAATCTGCTAGATATGCAGATTGGCCACAGGCACTGCTACTGTGCTAATATCATGGGGACTCTGCGATGGATTTGCAGCCTGACACAATTTGTTCAGGGTAAATCAGATTTCAAATAATTTGCAGTAGGAAAGGAAGCAGCTGTCTTGTCCCACGCACTCTCCTCAGGCACACAACATTCAGAAGATTAATGCAATTTTAACATAAAATTTATCACAATAGGTAGGCAAAACATCAAAGGGTGGGTGGGGAGGGGGGTGGAATCAAATATGATTAGGAAGAATATAGTGCAGGGTAAGAAATTTTGATCTTGTCCACTAGGTGTCATAAACTGGTTTCCTTTAGATTAAATGCAGAAGACGGCATTTCCTCTGAAGGTAAAGGGAGTTTAATCTGTGACATAATAGTGTAGAATACTATTCTGACTTCTCCATCTTAAACTCTTCAATAACAGTATGGCTGAGAATCATGAATTGTCTCTGAGATGTGTTAGATTTCAAACTTTACCATTCTCAGGTTCCTTTTATTTTCTTTCTGGTCCTGTAAGCATTTATAGGGTTCTCTTTGAGCTCTTATCCAAAACCATGAAGTAAATTACTTTCCAACAAAAGTTACAATGTTGACCTATCCTCAGTATCTAAATATCTAGTCTGTTTTTATTAAAAGCACTCAATCATAAAACTCATGATGAAGTTGTGGGAAGCAAGAGTACTATGATCTAGAGCTATTTACAAATAGATTACATTAACTTTTTTCTCTGTTTAGGAACAGCTTTGATTGTAGGGCACCATGGTTTATATCCTGCAGTGTTTTAAAATAGATTTTATGACATCCTTTTAAATGACATTGATTCTCTTAGGGAAACAGAAACAGCAACTTTGCCTTTTTGAGATTATTAGTCTTTCCTATAGGATAAGCTAATTTGCTTCTTGTGGGCTAATTAGCTGTGTGCTGCACAGTGACATTGAGTGACTCCTCTGCAGCCCCCAGGGACAGCCCTGCTGAAGAGGAGAGGGCTGCTACCTGCAGAGCCCTGCCGAGGTGAGTGCAGGACCCATCTGAGGCTTCTCCAGGAGCCACAGGGGCACGGGGGCAGAGCAAAGGGATGGGGACCTCACCCTTCCTTCCTGCCACAAGTCGTGCAGGACTCCAGCAGGTAGATTGCCCCATTCTTCAGCCACCACCTCCCCACAGTAAGCAACCAGCCCTGGCAGGACAAAGCCAGGTCAGAGGCAAGCAGGAGCACCTTGCTGGGCTGCTACCAGGGAGGCTGGACTTTTTCTGAGGCTGAACAGCTGCTCTTCCCTAGCATCCCATGATTTCATTGGGAACAGTACCCTGAGGACTCCAGAGCTTTTTTGGACTACTTTCATAGTCGCTTCCTTTAGGAGAAGAGGTGTGAGAGTCCAAGTTTCATGAGCAAACTTATGCGAGACATTTCCTCACTCTTCTGTACATCATTTAGGCAGTATTATGGGATAATTTTTCTAACAAATGTCTTAGTTGCAATAGAAGAAGCCAGCTAGCTCAAGAGACTCAAATTGATGTTGCTCTCTCCTGGTACGCTTGTGTGGCAGCATGTAAAAAAGCTGCTGCTTTCCTGTAATGCATTTTTTAAACTATTTAATGACAATTATACCAGAGGCCCTGAGTAATCTGCAGGCCATGTAAAAGGAAAAGACAACTATTTGTTGCAATACTTCTTCAACAAATACTTAGCTTTCATTAAATGATAATCCACCTTTGAATATATGCACCACTCTTTCTTTATTTCAAGTAAATCACACTTCTCACACCTCTTTTCTCACAGTCCTGCACCTTTTTATATTCACATGCAGCAGTAAGTCCTGAGTGTAGAAGTGCTGTGTGGAAGCCTGGAAGGTCAGAGTACACATAGGGGAGTTTGGCTACTATGAAAAATGTCACTACCTGTGTTATTCTGTTATTCTAAGATGTTTTCAGCAGCAGCTTGGACAATATGCAGAATAGGACTGTATGGATTGGCTTGAGAAATTAAGAACAGTAGTAAGCTCCACTTATTGAAAAATAAAGCTTGACAAGTTACGAACACTTCAATAAACTGAAGAATGTGTTTTACTCTCCATTAACCGTATTTTAATAATGAGCTTTACAGTAACTTAACAAATGTCTATTGTCAAGGACAGTATTTTTCAGTCAATTATAACATTTTTCTGAGACGAAAACCTGGTCTTGAGATCTCTGAAGTCAGGGAAGAGTCTCCCCCGATCACAAGGGTCTTTAAGACTACACTTCAAATTCCCTTGATTTTGACTTCCCACTATCTTTTAGCAGAAAACATTTCAGTGTGTCTCTTTCTTTACATAACCATGTAGTGGCTAGAGTACTGCCTACAGCACTAGAATCCCCTGTTCTTGGGAACTTTGCCAAGGAACAGATCTATTGCAATGAATGCCAGTGCCTCTTAGCAACAGGCATACATCTCTGGTGTGAACTGATTATTTCCAGGAACAAGGCTGAAAGCTACCTCACAAAGCTATATCCCTGCCCTAAAGTGTTTTCTTAACCAGTTTGCTCAACCGATTCTCAAAGGTTCCCTCTGGTTTTGATAGCTTTAGAGTCTTCTGTTCATGCCTTTTCTTCTAGCATTACAGAAGTCATGGTAGTTTTCAAGGATGTAGACAGGTCCAATTTTGCGTGCTGTGAGTGAAAGGAACAGGGAAGTACTCTAAACGTGACAGGTCCCATGAATAGGTCCTCCAAGCTCCACCTCATCTTATCCTTGAAGCTAGCAATTTATTTATTTATTGTCCCAATTTATTCTCATGAAGATTATGAAGCATTAAATGATTACTAAGATAACACCACAATAACATCCAAGAGGCTAAAAGCTGACAATGAATTTCCTTTGGACTGTGATACTGTGCTGCCATGCACTTGTTTCCAGTGGGGAAAAACAACTAGGCAGCAGTAACTGTTTCCACAAGACTATTAAGCTAATGAGTTAAAAAACTGACCTATTTGACTGTGACAGTTAAAAATATAATGCTTAGACCTAATTTCATTGAAGCGCGTATGATTTCATAGAACTACACGTCATTTATGGGTGTATTTCACTTGAGCAGACATTCCATGGGATCTATCCATGCCTTGGTTGTGCCTGCAAAGCCTTTGTGTGTTATCTAGTAAAACCTGGGAAACTATCACCAACAGAAAGCACTTTGTTCCCCTGTTTAAGCAGGATGATTGGAAATCCAAAGTGCTTCCATTGTTTGTGCTTCCCAGAAAAAAAAGCTTTTGCTTAGTTCCTGTGATGCTTGTTGGGAGAAGCATGCTGAGGACCAAATTCATAAAATAGGTTTCTGGGACAGTAGTACACAGAATGGTTGCCAGCTTTTTTCCAGAAAACATAAGCTGTTTCACAGAGCATTAAAATTAATATAGCTTAACATTACTTCTGCCCAAATTGAATCAAGATGTTAAAGGGACAGAGAACATTCTGATATATTTATTATACTGATCTTATTTTACTCTACATGTCTTAGGACATGATCTAAGGTCTTCGGAGCCATGGAAATTATTCCAATTGACTTCAGATAGCTTTTGATCCAGCTGCAAGATTCCTCCATCTGTCTGTAAGGAACTGCAATATCAAACTATGCTTCAAACAAAAATTCCCAGAAATTGCAGTATACTTACTTAAAACACAAGTATGCTTTAGAATATAAATGACTATTCAACAGGACACATAACAACCAGCTTTAGGATACAGTGTATGTTGGCATGAACTTAAGTCTTTAAGGAGATAATACCTGCATTTCAGCATTTTAAAAATCACTGCAAGCCTTTCTTTTGATCGTTTGGTATAACAAAAACAACACCTGAGCTAGTGAGTGTGGAAGACCTACTGTGACTGTCAGTAGAAAACTGAATCAAAATGGATTCCTGCTCTGCCACAGACCCGCTATAGTGATTTGGTCAGTCACTTCATTCATATATCAATCTCTCATCATGATAGTTATACAAATACACCATTTTTTAAAATAAGCAAGGGATTTATGATCCTAAATCACACTCTCTAGTGGAGATCTTCTCCTGTAGTACCCAGCTGACTTTCAGCTAGGGCTGACCCTCTCACGGGACATGGAGGGAGAGCAGTGCAGTTCTGCTCTGGTGATACCCCAGGAAGCTTCAAGTGAAGTTGACCAGGTGTCCCCTACACAGTCCAGCATCACATCAAGGAAACAGCCAGCACTAGGCAGAGGTAACCATCACCAGCGCTGAAAGCCACACAACCGTGTCAGCACAACACTGGAACTATGCTGATACACATTGTCTCCGTGCGATCCATCCTTGGAGGTAGATTCAGTTAGAACACGTCTCCCCACCGCTCTGTTGTACAGAGCACACAGAGCCTCTGAGTGGTGGGAGAAAGAGGGGTTTGGTAATGATGGCTCAGGGGCATTCTGAAATCCTCCTTTGTGCAAGTTGGTTGTAAACTGGTTGAGACATTTTTCAAAGCTCTTCAGTACAAGGGCTCAGTTGGATGGAAGCTGTCACTTAGCCCCCACTGCCAAAAAGCCCCTTATGTCCAGATCACCCGAGGTGTGACCTACAGCATTACCTTTAATCAGCCTTCAGGACTGGCAATAAACACCTGCATTTTGTACAGGCAATCACCAGTGCTTTGCCTAATTACTGTGCAACTCTGCAGTCAAGATTCCTCCTAAGAAAGAGAATCAACTACCTTTCTCCCTGTACTCCTCCAGCAATGAGAGAGAAATCCTGCATTCTAGTGTGCTGCACTCCTCTCTGCTGACACTGTGGGTGGGACGTGCAATAACAGTCTTAAATCACATCAGGGTGGATTTAGGCTGAATCTCAGGAAAAAAATGCTAACAGTGAGGATAACAAACACCAACACAGATTGCTAAGGTGCAATCACTGCCACTAGTGATTTTTAAGAAGGAATAAAACAACTGCATTTATCAGGAAGATGACCAGTGGCTTGCTGAGAACCCTTCCTCTGATGCAAAGCAGAAAAAACAATCAGTAATGAGAAAAGCATGCAAGCGGCGCTTACCGATTGGTGTGAGAATTGCAATGCATGAACCAGCTGCGGTTGTTGTCAACGTACATGGCCCATGCCTTGTCGTCCTTGCCTAGCATCATGTCCTTGACAACGTTAATCCTGGCAATACCAAAGGCTGGATCTGGATGGTTGTCATACCGGTCCACATGCAGTTCCCAGTAATGAATGCCCTTGGAGAAGGCTGCTGTGCCTAGAACAACTCGGTCATCGTAGCTGTTGCAGGTGGCAGTCTGGTTGTCATTCGACAGCACTATGTCTCTGTGAGCTGAGGAGGGGTCAAAGGTGAACCACGCCACTGTGGAAGGGGAAAAGGAAAGGCAGGAATATGGCAGAATGGGCTGTATTCAAGTATCATCTGCTTTACTTCAGTTGGGAGAATGAAAGTCTGCCTTCCTAAAGACCCCACTACACCTTCAGGTAATAAATACAATCTTTCCTCGTTACTGTAGGCAGCTACACATGATTGCTTTGAGCTGGTGCCCTGCTGTTTCTCAGCTCCAAAGTGTGTTACATTATCTGTGCTTGCTCCTCTGAACATAAGCTGCTATGGGCAGCGACTTTCTGTTCTTGCACAGTAACAAGAAAGTCACTGACAAGACAAAGGCTTCTCCATGATGTGGAAACTGCTCACATAGGTGAACTGGTTCAGGTTCGCCCTTAATGGAAATGGAGTTCCACTGTGTCCATGATGGTTAGGACTGACTTCACTACTTTATCAAAGGGAGAAAAAACAAAGGAAAAAAAAAACCAGAAAAAGCTCTTAAAGTATAAATATTGTATACTGGCCTATTTTGGCAACACAGCATAAAAGTGTAAGCAATAATAGCATGCACATCTTGATTCATTACAGTGTCATTAAGAAAGATGAACTTCTTGTAATGCCCATACAGATGTCAAGTATAATTACAGAGGAACAAGCATGAATTCCCATCTCTGTATTATCAAACCTTGCTGTGAAATTGAAGCAGTAGTGAAGAAAAAGGCAAATTCCAAAGATATATGGAGAAGTGGAGACACAGTGGCACAAAAATATCCCATGTGTTGCATAACTGCTTTTGTATGCTAAAGCAAATAAGAATCTCAGTTAGACCTCAGACTTCTACAGACAAATAAAATTGCATGATTTGTAACCTGAAGTGTTACTGATAATGGAAACCCCCCCAAAATGCTAGAAGGAGAGCTCAGTCCCTGTGCACACTCAGTTCCTGGCCTCTCCATGAAGCTGGTCTAAAATGTCTGTGCCAGTAAGTGCCAAAGATATTAGTGGGTATAAAGGGATGCAAGTGCCCTGCCACTGAGACCTGCAGCTTTTCTCTTAGAAACTGTCAAAAACCCAACTCACCATCTGATGTCTGTAAAATAACTGTCTTGCTGTAAGGACCAACTCCCGATGAGTTGAAAGCTTTGACTCTTGCATTATAGGTACTGTTGAAATGAAGGCCATCGATGGTGCAGAGAGTTTCCTTGCCAACATATACTTCCTAAACATTACAAAAAATAAAAAGGAGAGAAAGAGGGACATAGTTTAACTGTATCTCTGTGCCTTGTGATCACGTTAAGACTTCTAAATGTAAGCTACAAGCAACAGCTTCTCATTGCTTCCCAGGGATGTAGAAGTTACGCTCTTATAACACAGACAGCTACAGCAGTGGAGACATCAGGGATGGTTAGCAGTGGAGATACTAAGATGAAGATGAAACTGGAAGAGTACAGCAATAAAGGGCAACACAGAAAGATCTTAATTTTTATCCTCTTTTCTTAAACATCTACTCCAAAACACTATTTTGGATAGTAGTCCCAATGTCTGACCCACCACAGCCATTCTCATGGCCATTTATGTAGGATCAAAAAAGGGGATGAGAAAGAATAAAAAACCCAAGTAAACACAGTTTTATTCTGTTGGAAAGATTGTCTCATGCCTGTGTGAAAATATAATTTTGAAACCTGCAAATATAGAGCCAGAAGAAACTGATCTCCTAAAGATTAGACTCGCATGCATCGTATTATGAAACAGCAACTAGATAACAGAGACATCATAAAAGTCTGCAAAGTTTTATTAAACAACAAGCACTTGTGTAATGTGAAATATTTCAGCAGGAGGAACATCCAGGCAGACTAATGAAAAGGATCAGATTATACAGTCTGTGATGAACTGAGAGAAACCTAGAAACTCATGTTTGTTGGAAAACTGAACAGAAAATGACAGAAAAGGAAAAAAATCCTGTCTTGGCAGCAGGTTGAAAGCCACAATTGCTTTCCACCTCCGACTTCTCTGATTCTGTGAAATCCATAGATCTGTGGTAGCAAAGGCCCCAGAGAGCTTAAGGATGTAACTAAGCAGCCCACTCAGGCCCCAGTTCAGTTAAGACTTCAGTATATGCCTAAGAGTAGCCCTGTTCATTAAGGCTCTTTGATATGAACCTAAAGTGAATTAAGTATGTGATGAATAAGAAATGGATTCCTTAAAGTTACAGCAGGTCATGTATTTGTCCACTTCGCTACCATGGCAGCTGCCACAAATAACAAAATCTCTTGGGTCCTGAGTTAGCTGATGATCTTTCATGAAGAGAAAGAAGAGTTTTAATAGAATAGCTTAATTTATCTCCATGTTATAACATATGCTGTCATGCAAAAAGTTGTATTCGTAGAACAACTTTCACATTTTTTAATCCATTTAATATTTTTACCACTGTTCACTGCTTGTGTTTATTCAGATTGATGCTCTCTGCTATGATGGGAGACAAAAAACATTCTTTAAATCCACCCATCAAATACTGATAAAGTGTAATCAGTGTTATTGCTTTCAGATACATAATTATTCATGAAAAGGGTCAGAAAACTCTTACTGAAATGGCATTGCTGAAGAGCCTGCAGTTTATCTTTCAGTGAGTAAAACTGAGGGCATTTCTACCACAGCAAGAAAAGTGTTCCCCTGAGGAGCTGTCACCATAGATTTTTAAGGTTTTAGACTGTTTTGTAACTTTTTCAATCTAAAATCTTGATATGGCAGTACTGGCAGTCCTAAAACCTTTGCCAGTTACAAACCTCCACACACAAATGGGCTTGGATATACACCATCTGAAATTTTGCTTATTCACAAGTATTTATTTAGATGTGAAAAGCACTTGAAAAGGTTTATCCAAGACACTGGGATTCATAAACACCTTGCTCCTAACTCTTCATTCATCACACACTGATAAAATTCTAATATTAACTATATTGGCACCTCCCAGCTGCTGCTCACAAAGCTGCTTTTCACACTTTCAGTAGTGGAGACCAGCCTCTTCAAACCCATGTGAAATGGTACTTGGACCAAGGAACTGAGGAGACCTTCCAGAAACACAGTGTCCCCTTCAAAATGCCCTGCCAATATCACTGTCTCTTCTAACAAGGGGCATCCAAATCAGGTGCCTTTTCTGGCTATGGGTGTAGCAGTTTGGCAAAGGGAGGCAGTTCGTTAGGTGGAACTGTGCCAGGCCATTTTCAGCTTGAGAAACCTTTAGGTTTCCAGTGAGAAGCCAGTTTGCAGCTCCTGAAGAAATGCCGTCACATGTTTTTGGCAAAATTCCCCATTTTTGAAGAGAGCAGCTGTACTCCACAATGATCTCCAGATGCTTTTGAGGCACTAGTCCCTAGAAATGTACCGGGCCAGCCTGGTCCTGGAGCGACGGGAGCATAAAGCCTGCCCGAGGAGGAAGGGACACAGCTTCCCGCAGGACATGGCTGGCAGAAAGCTGACTGAATTATTTCTGTAGTTTGTTTATTGGGATATGAAGAAAAGGGATGGGAGTCTATAAGTATCCTGCACCTGGAGCCAGGAGCAAGCAGTTGTGGCATCGCCCTGTGGGTCTGCAAGGACAGCACTTGGGACACCTTCCCATACTTACCAGCCCCACTGCAGTGTGTCTGCAGAAAGCTTCCACTAACCTGGTCTCATCCACTGCCAGAGAAAAGATCTAGAAATCCCGTATTTTTATGTAGGATCCCATTTTTACTCAGAAAAACAGAAAAAAATGAGTTTCATTTCTGGACCAAGAATCTCAGCTGTTGAAACCAGGTGCTATGGACAGATGAAAGTAGGGGCTTAAAAGAAATCTCTGTTTTGTGGAATGAACCACTTTCAGCTCCTGTAGGCTAGTATAGGATTTTCTGCTCTGGTACACTCCAGGGGGACGCCAAGGCCTTCTTTGCCAGAGCCCTAAGAATAACCTCAGCCAAACTTCATACCCAAGCTGGGGGTCCTTCTACTAAGCAGCATTGCACTGTCTTCTACAGCCATGCTATGGAAGCAGGGATGTTTTGACAAGCCGTATCTTCCCTACCCCCTCTTCCCACCCTTGGACAGACGCAAATCCATATCTTGAGGAAACTCACATACAAAGAAACACAAATAAATGCTGAATGAAATTCTCACTCGGAATTGGCCACCATCTCCATCATCAAGTTCCAAGATATAACCCTCCACTGGGTTGTGGCTCAAAGGCGGCATCCTCCAGGCCAATGTCACACTGTTGTTTCTGGTGCAACACTTCTCCAGCTGCAGTAATGGGACGGGTGGCACTGTAACAGGAACTGGGTACAGATTAGTGTAACTCTGCCCTACCCCATTAGTCTGTGCCGCGAGCAGTATGGGGACCTCTCAACTCCTTCCCCTTGCAGGGGAGTCAATATCCGTTAGGAAAAGGGCCCATTCCTTCCTTGAAACAAAAGGCAATAAAAATGTTATAACAAAATGTCATTATTTGGTTAGACAAATCATTTGGCTGAAATACATAAACAGCAACATATCTGGACATGCTTCTGGTGCCTCATAAGAACTACAGTCTGGAGACCTCACGTCTGGTTTCCTTCTCAGGGGTCACTGGCTAGAGGAGTTTTTTCTCAAGTTAGAGCACTTTGACCCCGTTGTCCCCAAAAGAAGAGAGGGAGAAGCAGTGGCAGAGGGTGTTTCGGGCCACAGGGTGGCATGGCAGATGCAGTGCTGCCGGGAAAACCAGCTCACTGACGAAGAATTGGGTTATTAACCAGCAGCGCAGCCACTCCTCCCAGAAAAGCAGTGAGATAGAGCCTGAACTCCACCAACAACAGGAAAACATTTCTTCACAATAGGGTTGGTGGTTTTTTTATATCTAATCTAACACACCCCCACCATTTTTCATCAAAACCACCTTGGATATGTGATCTTTATGGCAGCCATAATTAGAATAAACTGTTGAAGAAAAATTGTTCCATTTGAAAATTTTATGTAAATCATTTGGTTGAGGTAGCAAAAGGAACTTCTGCACCACAGGAGACTGCTTGTGGCTCTCTCCTCCCAGAAATTACAGGTGGGAAGTTACCTACCAACATGCCTTTTTAGTGACTCACTCAGGAGAAACATCAAGAGACTGTTGAACAGACCAGCATCTTAAAAATAAAAATAAACCGAATAAAACATTCAGCCATGCCTCTGTGAGAAAGAAGCCTCCAGCACATCTTCTCTGCTAAACACAACTAAATTCCCCCCGTTCATTCTTTGCTGGAAATTATGAAGTGAAAATTCGGTCTTCTGCAGAGATCTGGCACATATCTTACGCACTGTTGAAATCACACAGTTTAAGTGGGATGTAAGTGATGCAAAAACCCTGCCTGGTCTTCTGCCCAAGGCTGAATTTCACCATTCAGGATCATTTCTGCAGAGCTCGACTGTGTCTTACAAGGAGCTGAGTGCTCTGAGAATTCATTGACTTAGCTCTTAACACTGTCAGTTTGCTCTTCTTTTATCTACTATGCTTTGAGCCTCTAGTTTATTTTCCTCCCTCTGTCTGCGTGAGAGCTAAGCCCTTGAGCTGTTCCTTTCGTCCTATTTTACCTCTCCAGATAAAAAAGGACTGTTTGCGTTTTGTGTACCAAGCAGTCTGTGGGAAAATGGACACTACTGTGTAACGGGTCTAAGGCTTCACCCCCACTTTGGAAGTGACATGAAAGTCAACATCGCACTTGTGATAAACGGTGCAGAAGCTACCATGGCTTTCTGCTGGCATTATCCATCACCGCAGTGAACACAGATGGTTGGTAGCCCAGAAGAATGACTGTGGTCTAAAACAAAAGAGCTTTATAAATTAGCTCTTGAAGGTTTTTCTGTGAAAAGAGAAGAAAAAGCCTTGTTCCTATTCCTTGATATTTAAGAATGATTCAGAGGGTGTCATAAATAAAAACCTTCTTGTTTTTTCACACGGAAAGTTCAGACTTTTCTCTGGGAGACACTGTGTCTGGAGAAGTAACAGAAATGTGAACAAGAGTCAAAAACCTGAAAACGAGTAATTCAGGGATAATGGGATGTTTTAAGTGAAACATTTTAAGTTTAGGGTTTTGTCAGCATTTGTTAGCCTGTGTATTTCCAGTGATTGATGAGCCTGGGAGAAGATAGGGCTGTATCAGTCATCCACACTCCTGCCACTCTAGCTAAACGGTTAGCCCTCCAGGAGGCATTCACTAGGTCCTCCCCACTTCTGAGACTTTCCCTGGCAAAACTGGATGAAGTCCTAAATCCTGAAGTTTATAAAGTGCAAAATAGACAACACCCACTCACCACTGACCTCTCCAACCCCCTGCAAAAATCCAGGAACACTGACAGGAGGCTTTCAGGGACTGTTCACATAACGCAGTGTGGAAAAAAAGAGTGGACTTTTTGGGGGAGGGTAAGTGGTTTAAAAGTCCTTACTAATTATGTAGACAAGAAGGCCATCTGTGATTAGAATATGTTTTCATACAGTAAAGTGCTGTTGCTTCCACTTCATAGGGGCAGTATGAATTCTGGCCCTACATGTGAGAGTCACACATACTATGGGGAAGTGCCTGGGCTTCTTTACTGTCCTGTGACACAGGACATTTAAGTTTTTGTGAGTAATCCTTATCAGCCTCCACCTCCCTTTGGGCCAGCCTGTGGCTTGAACTGCACAAACTACAGTAGCTGAAGGAGAGGTAAGAAGCTCCCACCAAGCAGATGTGCAACTCTGCTGGATGACGCTGACTGTTCCTGCCCTCCTCCTCTGGACACAGGCAGAGATCTGCCTTAATCTCAGATTCCCTCTGGGAGCAGAAAAGGTGAACACTGGTTGTAAAAGTCATAGGAAAGTGTGAACCGAGTTGAATAATCAGGGCACTGGGATTACTTCATAGTGAAGAGCAATGGGACAGGACTAAGAAAAGAAAAATATAGGCTGTGTCAGGAAAAAAAAAAGAAGATTCAGATGTCAAATTACAGTGTTGTCCCACTTCTTGTTCAACTTAAAGGCCTCTAGAGAGTTTTTAAAGGAAAAGATTAAAAATATAAAAGGAGAAATGATACTGCATTGGCACTGCAAGATCTATTAATGAGTCTGAATGATGTCCTGCTATTTTTAAAGTGCTCCATGCTGGTCACACTAAGCTGAAAAATGTGATACTAATATCTCATGTCAACTCAGCAGTTTCAAGAATGCATTGCTCAATGTATCTCACAGCTGATCTCCTCTCAGAGTAGAGTAGAGCTGATCTAACATGCTGTCTGTTATTTATCCTCTTGACAAGCAAGTTGTGCAATGATGCCCTCCACCTTCCCAGATTAATTTTTAAAGGACTAAATGCAGTGAAAGAATGGGACCCTCAGAAACATGAAAACTTTGACCTCCTCCAAAACTGCAGTATGGCCCTGTAATAGCCTGAGTCACTGCTGTAGCAAGTGCCCTACAGTCTTTTCAAGAGAGAAGGAAAGACCACAAGCAAAGACCTGGGTCCATGATACAGAGTAGACAGAACCAGGGACAAAGCCTACAATGCTCTTTCATTATCAGGGCTGTGCAGCTCATGGCTGGAGAAGCAGAGATTTGTGGCAGGAGATGTGTCTGGGGAATCTTCATGTATGGGTTTGCAGGAGAGGGAAGGAGTCACTCCTCACAATGAGAAGGGGCATATGAGTATTTGGAGGTGGTACAGAAAAGTAGAGAGTAGCTATAGTCTTTCCTTTTTTTGTACCAAGTGTCCATTTTACAACAAACCAAGATCACATGACAGTTCCAGCTGATTGAACAAAACAAACCTAGAAAACCTATTTGCCTGTGCCCACAGTTTGAACTGAGAAAATGTGATGTACACATTGAGCCAGTCATCAAAGAGGACAGGAATTTTGTACTGAGGCACTCAGAAAAAGCAACAGAGAGAAGAAAATGTGAACAGAAGAAAGGGATCTGGGAAAGCTCAAAACTCCAGCAATTACTAGAGCTCTGCGTGTGTCTCAGCAGGTCAGCTAGCCTGGGGACATGGGACTCTTGCCAAAGGGCTATCAGTGAGATCCTTTGATCAACATGAATGTTTAAGCATTACTTCTGCACCTATCACATTTCTGCACATTTCATTTGTTACCAAATTGCTTTTTCTTTCTGCAAAAAGAAAAAACAACCCCTGATCTTTATTTCTTGAGTTGAGGTTTAGATAGGGGCTTACAGAGAGTCCACCAGTAAGGTACATGAACGAGTCATGAAAGCAATTGTAATGTGATTTGTTCTCATTTTCATTCTTCTTTGTCTAACACAGTGAATCAATGTTTACTTACAAGCGTGCTTTCACTCTAAATGACCCATGCAAGCTCACTGAGGTTGAATGAGGCCAGAGTTTGAAAAAAAAAATAGAAATTCAGTCATGCACTAAGCATCGATAACAATAGTACAGACCTTACATAGCAAAGCTTTTGCAACAAAACAACTTGCAGTTGGAAAAGCCACACTGGCCCTATTCTCCTAGGTTTCCCCAAAACTCCCTTTACAGATTGTCTCTGATGTCTTTAATGCACCTACACTTGTCAGATCAACCAATATAGTGACTTACTAACACTCCCTTCAACAATGACATCTGGCAAAGATTGATGACTTGGTGTGCTGGGGTAGGTAGAATTGGAGAAGAGCAGATGTGAAGAGACATGTAGATCTTTCTTTGTGAGATTGGAGGCTCAGAAATATACAAATTCTGATGGTGATAAAGAGCAAAACATCACCCTGCAACACCAGCTTCTCCTCACAGTCAGCAAAGTGATGTTCCCAGTAAGTCTGGGTGCTTGCAGCTGAAAGGCTGAGATGCTTACTCTGTGGTACCTGTATTTCTAGATGCAAGACCATTATGCATGAGAAGATAATGCAGAGCTGGTTGAGGTTGTAGAGGTAAAATTTCAGAAAAAAAAAGCGCCAAAGTGTCAGAGTGAGCAGTTCAAATGCAGATAGATTTGCTGTCATAAACTGAAAAATATAAGTATACCTCTATATACTAAACAATCCTCAATACCTATGAATATTAGCTGGGGACCAGTCAGTGGCTTGTTCTGCTTGGGCACACAGAGGCATGAAATGCTGGGGTTTCAACCCCAAGCCCCAAATTAAGGTTGACATATGGGTGATTCCCACATCCCTTCACCAAGGGGGGGTGAGTTTGCCTTTAGGCTTCCCTCCAGGGTGCAGCGGCCTGGCAGGGAGAGCCACCGGGTAAATGAGCCCCGGGTGTCTGCATTAAGTAACCAAGGGTCAGGTGTCCCACTGAGGGATAAAAGCTGGGACCACTTGCAGGCAGGGGCAGTGTCTGTCTGTGAGGTGGATGCACTTTGCAGAGTTCCCTGTTGGCGAAGGACCTCCTCCCGCCTCCCTGGAACTGGGCTCCAGTCAGGTCTGGCTTTTGTAAACATGGGCTGTGTAGAGATTCAGTATGTGGCTTCCTTGGTCTTATGTATTTGGCTTGCTGACTCAATTGTCTCTGGTCCCTTCTACGGGAGACTGCATTTCACCATTTATTCCACCCATTGTTGGTCGTGTGGTGTCATTGTTGGGGTCAGTGGGATTGATGTCGATTATGTATAATCTGACTGACTTGTTCGTACCCCCAGTGCTCACCCATGTACTGACCCTTTTGTATCAAATACAATTTGGTTATTGGTTCATCTTTATGCTGGCTGTGTCCTTTATGCTAGGCCTAATCATTGGCAAAACAAGGCACAAGAGGGAATAATGCCATTCCATATGCACCTTCAGGAATGGTGGCCAGGTTAACACCATTTCCACCATTCCTTGCATTGTGTGCATATGGTCATGCTAGCTGTGCTGACCAACCTGATGGGACATGCAAGAGGCAGTTCCTGGTCAAGGCCAAGACAGCTCAAGGAAGAGCCTTTCCCGAGGGCTAACTGTTAAGGTGCCTCTGGGGAGCAAGGCCCGAGGGTGTTCATAAGCCCTGTGCAGGCTTGGGCAGAAGCAGTCCTGTCCTCTTCTCTGCTCCTCAGGCTGTGTCTAGCTCAGTACCAGAGCTTTGCTGTGATAGTATGGTAAGTGAGAGCGTAGCAGACAGGACTATTTTTCATAAAGCTCCAGTGAATCTGGCTCAATTAAAGTCTCATAAGTCTTCAAGCTTAAAGCCAGATGAACATTCAAAAGCCAAATACCTAAGCTGCTCTAACCTCAAGTGACCTTAATTAACAATCTAAGTGGATAGTTTAGCTAAATTTTTTTATATGTTTGGGAAGGAGAGTGGTGGAAGATTAGTATTAAGGATATTTAAGAATAAATATGGCCAGCATTAAATATAAACTGATTTTAAAAGACAAGTGCAGAAGTGGAGAAGTTTTATTAGTGATACTCTTTCTCCCTTGACTGCTTTCCTGGCTGTCAACATTTCAAATGAGCAGTTCACAGGTGTTTTTTTAGTAACTTTAAGATAGCCCGATTATGCCAAGATGCAAACCATTCCTAGGGAGCAGATTTTGGCCTTTATCTGTTTATCCATTGTTTCTCCACATATTTATCTGCCAAATTATCCACCCTAATTACTTCATCTTGGGTCTCTTAGGTTCAGAATTAGGCCCAGAGAGAACAGATAAACCGAACAGAAATCTTTATGCTTGCTTGGAGTCAAAAAAAAGCACATCCGACATCACAACACGATTATCCTTAACTCATTCACTGACTTCTGGCAGCCTCCATCCTGTCACGCACATGTATAATTAAGGCTTGAATCGCCAGTGAGGGAAGCTAATGGCATCATTCCCAGGGACCACAATGGCCTTCAAATCTAGCTGGTCTATGGATCTATCTAATTCTGATGCAGTTCTCATCCTGCTCCATATAAATCAAGCTCATTGCAAGCGCATGATGTTAATTATTTTTTTTGCCAACGGCATCAACTGTTCATCAGCTTCTGCTTTTAAATACTTTTTTCAGCCTCCTTTCCCTTTAGCGTGTCCCTCGGAATTATTCAGACACCTGGAAACAAGGAAGGGTATAGTTATGGAGCTACTTTCCCCTTGTGAATCTCTGCCTCACAATTTTTTTTTTAAGCTGGGCACTGTTTGCAGCACAGTCCAGATACAAGTCAAAGGGGTTTTTTTCCCTCTTCAAGAATATGGGGGGGAGGGGAATATTTATTTTCTACTTTAGCTGCTCTTGACAAGAGAGGGGTAACTGGTATTTTGAATTAACCATGTTAAATCTAGGAATGCTGTAAAATGGCATAAAGTTTCATGCAACTAATGTCTTTTTAATATAAGATAGCCCTACTCTGAAGAATTTATCTTTTCAAATTTTTAACTGTACCTGGTATCTCTGTCTGAGCTTGTTCAGGTCACTGCATGTGAGGTGAGCCCCACCTTTATAGGAAACGCAGAGTAATCTGAATTTGCTTGAAAACCTTTTAAAACTATTCAGCAGTTTCAAGTCATTCCTCTTTCCTCTCTCTGTGTCCCTGTCCCTCCCAGCACTGTTTCAAAACATGCACAAAAAAAAAAAGAAAATCATAAAAGCTCACCCCTACATTTCATCTGAATAAAATCCAGCTGGTGAATCGACTGCAGTAAAGGTTCACTATCCAAAGTCAAGTCAAACTCAGCAGACACTTTTGGCTCCAAGGCTCCTTTGACCCACTGTTCCTGAGATACCTGAACACGCTTGATTAAAGCATCCGAAATCTGAAAGAGAGTATGAGGCTTATAATGAAACGGCAAATGCACACATTGAAAGTGACAGAATGCCTGTGAGATACAGCACAAAGAAAGCAGGAATATGACAGCACAACAGCTGAGATGAGATCTGGTTGTTTTGGGGTGAGGTCCATTTATGTTGCATCCTTTCATCTTGCCTTTTCAAAACAAATCTCATCTTAGGGTAGGGAAGTAAAAATCGCATTTATAAAGCCTGTTAAGATTATGTTACGTATCATGCCTCTGAATGCCACATACACTTCTGCACTCTGTTCTCTGATCTACACAATCTAGTTTTGCTCTCCTGTTTAAAAAGCAGTTGCACAAAGAGAGGCTTAAATGTTAGAGGATCTCTCCATTCAGCAGAGCTGATTCAGCGGATGAAAGCAAAAAAAGAATAAAAAAATCAGATGGAAAGGGAGGTATGTATTTCTCACAGTGTGGGTGCTAAGTTGTCAGATTTTTCAAAGAATATGATGAATTTTCTATCATTACATCAAAACTGAATTTCATTTTTAAAGCTTTGCTCTAGCTCAGCCCACAGACAATTAGGCCAAAAGTCAGACTAAGATGATTGCAGCGGACTCTTCTGAAAGTGAAATCCTGATTCTATGGAAATCAATTAATTCAACTGTCCTTGAGTTCAGTGAAGCTGCCACTTGTATATCTGGAGTCCCTCCCAGTGAGCTTCCTGTAAGTCACAAGGAGCAGAATTTTCTTCTAGATAGGTCAGAGAGAGTTTTTCTTTACTGCAGGAGTTCAGGTACATTTCTTCATTACTGTTACTGGAAGACACTCCTGCCTGAGCCCCTGCATCAACAGCTCCTAATCAGCCTGTGCAGTAAGTAGAGGAGCATCTCATAGCCTTCCTACAACTTTGCAGTGACTTACTGCGATGCTGGATCCCTCAGCTGTGTTTCAATGTCCTGGCTGCAAAAGTAGCTGCTCTAAGTAATGCAGTGCCTCAGTGCTTGCCGGCTGCCTTGAAAGCATCGTTAGATAAACCAGGAAAAGGTGAAAACAAAAGTATTTTTTAATAAAAGATGACTAGAAAGAATGAAGCCACAAAGGTTACAGGAAAAGTAAGCTGAAATGAAAACGAAGCATGTATCTTGCTAGCACACAGATAAGACCTAAAGACCTTTAATTTGTCCTGCAGTATCCAACAGACAGCCTGCTAAAATCTGTGTAGTCTTGAGATTAACGTACACTACATATTCCACACTCTTGCTTGAGACCTGACATGACTGTAACAATCAATCTGGAGTGTTAATAGGTTTAAGGTGGCTAATTGTCATTGTGTTTTTTAGGGATGCTGTGACAGTCCCCTGACACTCATGTATTCACGTGTGCAGGGTGCCCTGTTCAGCTGACAGCCACGTGCAGATCATTTTGTTTGATGTGCCTTTCTTAGGCAATTAATAAGGCAACAGAACTAACACAGCAAAATAAAATAATTAATAAAAATAGCAGAATTAATTGGGCAAAATAATTAATTGGTTAATAAAACTGTTATGTTTTGTCTCATCAACAGATACTTTCACTGCTTGCACCTAAGAAACAATATTCTGCAAATTAAGGCAATTGTTAGTGAGGCCATATTTTGCAAAGAGGGGTTACCTGGATCCTCCAGCTACAAGACAGGTCTTGTAGCCCAGTGAGGTGCAACAATCCCGGTGAAGTAAAGCTACACGCAAGCTCTTAAGGCTGGATTTTCTCACAGGGGAGATATCAAAAGGACTCTTTCATGGGAGAAAAAGTAATGCAAAAGGGAAAAGCAAAAAGGGGAGAAGTACTACTCTGCTGAGTCATAGACCTTTCCAAATTGATCAGAGAGGTCTGTGAGTCCCTGTGTTGGGTTTCTCAGATGAGAATAAAATAATATCTTGTAGAAAGTCATTATTAACTGCATAGTATCTGTCTTCCGGCTCAGAAGGAAGGGCTGGCAAGAGGAAAGATGTCAGCAGTCAGGGAAGTGGCATGACCACTAACTCCACATCTCAGTCAGGGTACAGCTGTTCAAAGCCATCCCTTCCCTGGGCCATTCATGCAGCCACCAGGCTATCTGAGCTTTTAGACAATGATAACAAGAGTTAAGATGAACCTGCCTCAGAGGTGGAAGACCCTAATTAGTAAAACTGACCATTTTTACATTTAATTTTAATGTCTTGTCTTTTTTTTTTTTTTTCCCCCGAACATTGGAAAGAAAAATACCTGTAAAAACCCAGAGGGATCATTTTCTTTGATAACTTCTAGGCAGTACTCCATAAGCCCTGTTGACTGGCGTAGCTTGAGTGTACAGTGATTTATCTGGTCCCAAACAACCTGGAAAACAAGCATCAGTACAGTTCTGATGACTGCCTCAGCTGACAGTGAATTGTATAAGATTATTTCAGAAGAAACAACGAACGGAAGAGTGTGTTAAAGCTGTGCTTAATTTAGCTGCCATATGGCCATTGCCATATCTCCATCAGCTACACTCACTTACGCTGTATTGCAAATACCGATAATTAGCCTGGCAAAATGTTGTGCACAGGGGATCTCAATTTTCAGAGCAGATTAATTGCTCAAAGATCAGGCTTGAGGAACATGTTTCTACATTTGCAGTATTCACATGTACAATCACACTTCCACTAAAATCTGAGCTTTTAAAAAATCGTTCACTTAAAAGGCAACTATTACAGAGGATAACTGCAGGAGTGTTTTTTTGCAGATTATACTCTACCGTTCTCTTCAAAATTCACCATTGATCCTGCTCTGTTTAAGAATGCATTTCTGTGATTAAGAAATAAAAAAGCTGCATCTCATTTTTCCAGATTTTGAACTGGATTCTGCTGCCACATTGCTGTAGACTAGGCCTAATTGCACCGTGCTCGATAGCACAACTCCCACGGTACAACAGCCTAACAGGAGTAAACTGCAGGATTAGCTGTGCTCTTAGCAGTATGTCCTAAGTGTTGGTTCTTGTTAAGCATGGGGGTTTTTAAATGCTGATCTCAGGTAGATTTTATTAATTCTTTGCCATCTTAGATATTTCACTTCCATTTTTTCTTCTATCTTAGATGCTATTAATGTTACTGGCAGTACAATACCTCAAAATCATATATGCAATACAACATTTCAAGAAATGTGTCTATTTAAACATTTGTTCAACCATTTATAGCTTTCCTCTCCCCACCCCCCTTTACTGCATTTCTTTAATATCTTTTCAGTGGCACAGGGATTTCTGGAGGTGACTTGCCTGAATTTCAAAGGTTTGAAGAGACACCAAAATCCCAACATTTTACTTGGGCAGAAGGTTCCAGAATTCAAACCACACACAGGTTTCACTGGTAAGCACCTCTCAAAAGATAGTCCCAAACCATCAGATAGATAAAGACTGATGGCCTGATTCAACAAACTACTGAAGCATATGCCTCATTTTAAGTGTATAAGCACAGTTCCACTAAACCACTGAACTAGAACCTGCTAAAGGACTTTAGGATTTGGTCACTAGGAATTTTCATGGTGTAAAGGGCTGGGGACTTGATGAAATGCACAGTAACACCAGGTATCAGCAGCTGTGCTCAGCTGATGAGAGTTGTGCTCACCTTCAGCTTGTGCTCACGTTCTTTGGTCACCTTTGTGAGCAGTTTTGCCTTTTGTCGTGTTAATGCATCAACCAAGGCATCACACTGAGCGACAAGACAGGCTTCATAATCCAACCCGTTCTCCTAGAAGAAGGTGAGAGTCATATTCATCAAAGAAATGATATTTTACGTCTTAAGCTATTGCTCATTCTTACCTGTTTTTCTATTCAGGAAAGAATTCTTTTCAAGACCTCAGCATTTCTGTTGCCCTTCTGATTTCATTATAGCTGTATCAGCAATAGCTGCATGCTATAAAACAAACACTAAAATGCTATGCCACAAATGGGCTTATTTAAAACTTCGACTTACGGGCACTTTCCGGATAACAGATGTAGTACAACATAATGTAAAAGCTAAACCTAACATACACAGTGCATACATATACATAAAACGATTCTGCTCCATCCTGTTTTAATTATTCCAATGTAGCAACTTTGAAATCACTGGCTCTACACCATGGCAATTCAAACAGAATTATGGACCTGAATCTGGTCTACAGGCTTATTACAAGGAAATTAATCAGGTACAAAGCCCTGAGATTTGTGTATTGTTTCAATTCCTTTTTAAAAAATAGCTAGCAGTTGGAAGTGGAGACATGTATTTGATTAGCTTAAAAAGCCCCAACAAACATGGTCAGTTTTCATTCACGTTGTGGTAAAACTCTCTGCTAGGCAGAGGCCAGCATCTGAGGAACACAACACTGAGCCTTGAGTAGGTCCTGGGTATCATTCAGTGTTACATAAACCCTGTGCTCTCAATGGGGAACCAACCATGCTACCACAGAATCCCATGCAGAGGTACAAATCTGAGTAGATGGTACTACAAGGTCCTGAGCTGCCCCTCCTCCCAGGGATGGCTTTCTCTGGCTGTGAACAATGCTACAGCACCCACTAAAAGGGAGACTCTCCCTTGCTTCCTCTGCTCATGAGACAGCTTTCAAGATCCTCTTTCAAGGAGTTGTTCAGTTACCCTATCCGCTTTCCTCCCAAATACCCAAATGAAAAAAAAAAAAAAAAAAAAAAGCAAGCATTAAATGTGAAAAGATTTTAAACACGTGCTGAAGAAGCATCTCTGTGGCAAGCCATCACACGCCCCTAACTCATTACTCGTTACATGTTTTTCTCTTCTGTTCATTTGCTCTGTCTTCATTCTTTTGAGAGCAAAATTTTCAGGACTGTATTGCCTTCCCTTACTGCAACCCATGCATCCTGTCCTCCAGCTCAGGGACACAGGGTCACTCTTTTCTGAGAGGCCCCTGCCGCAATCCTAGACCTGCCAGCAAGATGGGTGGGGGCAGAGACACCAGACGGCTCAGTTACTGTTCACAGGTTTGTCTTAGACTCTTCCTGTTTGCATCTCTCCCTCCTCGGCTTATATCACACCCAACTCCTCCTTAAGCCCATTTCCATCCAGCTATTCTTGAAGTGCTGGTCTGTATACAGAGCCTGAATCAGCCGATGACTGCAGTGCATCATTTCTCTCCTCATTTTCTGTTCACACATCAAACAGGGTGTTTGGCAATATGCCTCTTTCAAGTGAGAAAGGATGAAATTGTTACAGCAGATGGGAAAATCTGAAAATCAGATTAATGACAGCAACAAGGAGGAGCAAGGAAGCAACAGGGGCAATGAGGAACAGGCAGTTTCTGGAAAGAAGAGACCAAGAGATTTAAAAGTGACCTCAGAAAGGAGAAGGAAAGGAAAAAAGAGGGGGAAACAATCAATCTGCAAAGCAGGGAAAAGAAAAATATATATTTGCAAGCTACCCCAAGCAAGATAGAAATACAGCTCCTGGGAGCTCTGGCAAACTCAGAGAGGAGAGGAAGAGTGCAGGTGGCTGTCTGGTCTGCCATGCATTGAGACAGGATAATAAAATGTACATATTGTTTACACTCCTTTGTGTAAACATACATTTTAAAGACATTTTTGCTGAGGGGTAAATGTTGGTACGTGTGTGTGACAGCCATCATAATACTCCTATTAGAAATAACCTGCTCTGAGATACATGGTTCTGGGTATAAATCTATGTACAAAGGCTACATCTATTCCTCCCCAAATAACAGTCCAAGATCTGTTTTTTCGGTCCAGATACCAAAAGGCACAGATCAGCTCATGACACATCTAAACCCTTTCACCTTAAATAGTGTGGCTGTACCAAACCTGCCTACCAGGAGTATTCCTTGGTACGTGCTATCATCAAATGCTGCTTGAGCATCACCTGGGAAGATTGCCATTTCTCATGGGAGAAAACCATCCCTGGGAGCTCGTTAAGGGTTAAAGTGTGTGGGTGATCATCTCAGAGCTGAGCCCTCGCCTTGTTTTACTTAGAAATACATTATATACAGGGCTATATACATATATTAAATACAGGGCTGATTAGCCCTCCTCTTTAGATTTGCTGAAATTTGATGTCCTCACTCAGACTCAAAATAGAGACTAGCACAACGTGTGAGGGTCAGATCCAGCTTTGTGCCCAGACATGCCTAAATGTTACAGGGTAACTGCTGGATACAGTTTCGTCCTCTGAGTTCTCCTCTAGCACTTTAAGCAAAGAGCAGCATCAAATAAATGGCTAGGTCTTTTGATGTAATTGTAGCAGCTCCCTTATGCAGAGCAATTTGGCAGTGATTCTATTGAAATCCACTGAAGAATTTTACAGCATAGTCATAAATAGTCGTAATAGTCCAGGTTTAGGTTTCAGGAGGGAAAAATACATTTCTAATGGAGGTAGGTGACTCAAGAAAAGACTGGTGATAAACTACTGTTTTGGATGAGTTATCCCATTCTAAAATAGCTGTTCATATCTGTATGAAGAACTGCTTTCTTGAGGTGCCTGTCCTTCTCCTTGGACAATGAAAGAAGCCTAAATGGCTAAATTAGATGAGCTACATAACTTTTAAATAGGTAAGGTCAGCTGAGAGAAACCTCACATTGTGTTCAAAACATGGCATGTGACAGATGCCAGTTGGTGCCCTTGCACTGGTTACTTTCAGTTAGATGTGGTGTTTTTTTGCCAGTTCCTTGGTCTTGGTTTGTTCCCTTCCCCTTGTGGTGAAAGACCGTGAGGGTGGGTAGCTAAGCTGTCCTGTGGCAACCTGAGAGCTTGGGCAGCCTTTGCGGTACGAATTCATCATCTGGAGTGTTCAGTGGAATATCTTAATGATTAAATTCTAAACTAAATACAGCTATTTGAACTTCTGCTTGGGCTGTCTGTTACTAACATGCACAGGACTTGGTTGTTGATGGAAGATAAGCAAGTAGCAGAGCGGGCATACTGTAGAGAAGATGATGTATATCCATCCCACAGAAAACCCACCACCGCAGAGCACTGCTGCTGCAGATAGCAAGCATCTCCTCCTGGGCACTGTGAAGCTTAAACTAAGGCAGCATGTTTCCAGCCACACTCTGCAGGGTAAGAAGGGCCTTGAGGATCATCTGACCTCCAGCAGTGATGAACCTAAATTTAGTTGAAAATAGGACTTGTTTCATTTTCGGTTTGTGCCCTCAATTACTGTACCCACCATGAGCCCTTTTCTGACTATTAAACTGGTTAATTATAGGCATGAAAATATCTTCTGCTTCAATAAACAGACACATTGATTTAGCAACATTTGCTTCTTCTTTATTTTGATTTCCTACAAATACTCTAATAAACAGGTTGACTGGATTTTGTCCAGAAACTAGTATATTTTTAGAAAATGTAAGGTGAAAAACAAGTAGCATGTTTTGAATGTGTTAACATGAGAATTTATCCTAAATGCCCAATTCAAGCAATTGCAGTCAGGAAGGAGCCCAGCAGCATGACTGATGGATTCAATCAAATACTAATCAACACAGCTCAGATGTCCGGTATTGAGTATCAGCTTCTTGCAATGAACAGCAAACAATCTAGAAGCTAAGAGGGGCTTGCAGGCATTATTGGATGAATAATTTTGCCTAGCAAATCCATTCAAGGAAGGTTAGATGATTCTGGGAAAGATGAAAATAGCGCAGCAGACAAGTCATCAAATAAATTATTCACTCAGTTCTATTGATTACTGTATTATCAAAACAGCTAATATTCTACAGTTACCTGGATCTGCTGCAATAAATTTTTCAGCTGAACCAAAAATTCTTTAGCTTCCTTTGCTTTATCTGAAACACCGTTTAAAGCCTGAGACAGCTGTGCCTGCAAGAAAAAAAAAAAAAAAAGGTGGGGGAAAAAAAAGGAAAAATTAGAGATAAAATGCAAATGTCTTTCTTACTAATCCTTGGGTTTGATGATTAATAACGTTCTAAAAGGCTTACTTGCCATTGCATGTATTCTTACAAGGACAGAGTGTTTTTACTAGAAAAGAACAGTTAAGACTTTAATTGTAATAAGATTTAATAAAGGTGAAATATGCATGTGGGGGCAGTCAAGTATTGTGTCTGCACATACCACTTAATTGCAGTGACTGGGTAAGTCAAAATACCTTTTTATAAGACAGCTACCCACATATATAAGGAGATAATAGCCTTAGACAGTAGCATCTGTCATGCCGAAAAATCCCCAAGTGCTTTCCAAAATGCCACTTTTTTTAAAATCAAAGCCTGAATTCTTTATAAATGTGGTAGATCCTACCAAACCTGAGATACACTAGGACCAAAGACAAGTCTGCATTTTCAGACTTCACAGTAATGTCCCTTTGGGGCTTCAGTTTTTCGTTCTCCAACCCAACAGAAGAGTATTTCTGGAAAAGTTGGAAAAAACCCTTCTAAATTTTTGACTGGTGAGACATATGGAATATGTCTTTTGCAAGTCCACACTGAAGACCTAAATTCCCCTCTTCTCAGCTGCCACCTGAGATCTCTGAATCAAACTGGAGGCTTCTTGATGGACTTCCACGATGGGAAAGAAATGGCAGTTCTGCCATCTTCTGACCAGAGCAGCCCTGGCGCAGCTTCCCTGGAAGCCTGGCTGGGATTACAGAAACTGTATTGCTCTGCTTGTCAGCCCATGGTAATCCCGGATCCAGCATTACTGCTCTGTGCAGACATCATGCAGAGTGACTGGATAGGTCCCATCGTGAGTGTCCTGCAGGTTAGATATTCTCTTCACGGGTCTACCCCTCAGGCAGACTTGGCATCTACCAGAATGCCAATGCCCGGTTAATTATCCTCACCAAAGAGACACAACAACATTTCCAACAGGAAATGGAAGATGAAGTATCTTTGCTAAAGTCAGGTTTTCAGAAGGTTGCCATCTCTTGTTTCCTTAGGACTACAGTGTGCCTTGAGACAGAGCCTTGTATGTCCAGGAGGCACAAAAGTTATGTGCCCCTAACATGAGACCTAATTGAAATTCAGTAAGTCACGACTCATTCTCTGCTTCCCTCTTGCTCCTAGAGGGAAGTAAATTACTCCACCCCTGAAAAGGGCACAGCTCACTTCTTCAGGCTGTCAAAGTCTTGAGTTTACCTCCCACCTGCACAAACATGCTCCACTTGTGTTTGCTCACTCTCACAGGACAGCAAAGAGCAGACCCTGGCAGTTCCCTGTGGGCACCTCACAGCCCAGCTCCGGGGCAGGCAGCCTTACCCGGGCAGAGCCACTGCCTCACCCCACATGGCGCTGCAGGGAGTGCGTACAAACCCTGACTTGGAGCTGGGACTGAATTATAGAGAAAGAAACCAGACTAGGGTTTTTTTCCTCATATTCACACAAACTTTTTCCTTTTAGCCCAGTTGTAGCTATTATATTAGCGCAAAATTTGAAAATATAATGTGCTTTACCTCAACTCATTTGTAACAAAGGTAGTGGGAAGACACATTACTGTGTATGTTTCTCAGTATTTGAATATTCAGCACTCTCTTTTACAAACTCTTGTCGCTGCAGAAAAATTTAAAGCGATGATGTTTGATATGAATGCTACTTGAGGTCACAAAAGCAAACTCCAGGTCCTTGAAAGGGTCCCTGTTTTCTGCCAGATCAGACAATCAGGACTTCAGATCAGCTCTCCACATGCTGATCACAGTTGCCAGAGTTTAAAGCCCACCCTTTTTGATTGCACTTTCTTCTCCATCCACAAGCCTTTGGTTTGTCAAGCTGATGCAGGACAAGGTAGAAGCAGCATACAACTAAGCAGGTGAGGAGGAACCGAGAAAGAAATAGGTGGCAAAAGCATGGTATCCTCTGCCACTGACTGGCCCAACCAAATTGTCCCAGGGAGGCAAGGGCTCCTTTCTTTCAAATCAAAACCAGTGATTGGTTCCAACAAAAGTAAAACTTCTACTTTTCCAACATCTGCTCTAGCTCTCAAATCATCGCAAAGTGCATTTAACCAAACGAGAAGAGCCAAAAGCTATATGCGGGCATCTCAGTAGCCACAGAAAACTGAATCACTGCAGATGAATTGTAACCAGCATACAGCATATGTACCAACGGCAATTAGCACAGTCACTCCTGGCTCCTGCCATGCTCCCATCGCAAAGACCTGCAATAGAAACTCAACAACGTCACTGTTGAAATGGCTCGTAAGCGAATTGCTGCGTTCATTAAAACCTGTGGTTGCATTAACGCAACTGCAGCGTGAAGCCGAGGAGAAGACCAGATCTCCATTTGTGAAACCCACTTAGAGATAATAGCCTTGTTTTTCCAGGCATTTGTAAAAGATACCTTACAAAGCAGTGGAATTTAGTCATGCATTTCCCATTAAAATCAAATGGAGCTACATGACTAAGCCCTCACTAAACCAACCAAGCCATAAAAAATGCCCTATACACTCAGAGCAATCTTTCATGATGCAGAAATACTTACTAGAATCCAAACTGAATGTTACAAGCTCCACTGACTGTGACACTTAATAACTCCTGACAAACAGTATTCTACCTGGTGTTATCTTTACTTTAATGCCTGGTCTTGCAACAAATAATGTGGGTGCTGGAGATGGATAGCAAGTTTCTACTTCAATCAAATACAGTAACAGAGAGATAATAAGGGTGAGTAATTAAACCCTGATGGGCATGGAAGACTGATGTTTCCTTCAATTTTAGAAAATGAACGAGATCATGCCCACATCCTTTTTTCAACCAAACAGTTCATCTCATTTAACTTGTTTTCCCTCTATCTCTCTTTAGCAGCAGATTAACTATTGATTAGCTAAGCTTGTCCTGGTGCTGAATGCTGAAACAGCCCACGTGGTTTTGGGAACACAACTCTTTAGGCCAGCAAATAAAAGCAGGCATTTGGACTCCAACACTTGTCTTCAACTGCCTGCCATCCTTTCATTCACAGACCTATCCAACTGTGGCTTTTTTTAGCATTTCGGTATATATATATATATATTTATATACACACATATAACCATTTAGAATGGGCAGAGCTGAAATGTGTCCATCACTCCTCATACTGGCAGGTAAAAAGGCCTACCAACTTAAATCTGACAACAGTGTCACTGTTCTTGCTAAGAAGACATAAAAGGACTTAACTCTGGCAGAAGACTTACAGTTTTACTTAACAACCTCAAGCTGCTGGTCCATATGCACTTTTCATGAAAGAGAATACAATAAAGCCCAGCTAAGTCAGTGGATTTTCACAGATTTATGTCATTGGGGCCCTGTTGTTATTTTACACCATTTCTAATTTCTCTGTAGGAGAAGTTACATACGGCAGTGTAATAGGGAACCTGCACCATTAACAGGGGCCAACCAGTGGCAGTATAGCTGAGGGTAAATGCACGTTTCAATGCATGGTCTGTAGCACTGTAGGGATAAACTCTGTAGCTTGCCACTAGATCACTACATACGGCACAGACAAATAAGTCAAACACTTTGAACAAAAGGCTAATACGGAAGTGGGATGGAAATGGATCCTAAAGCTGAAGGTGGTCAGAGCCTCTGGAAAATCAATTTTGCAGTCAATAGAAAAAATGTTTGAAATTTGCTGTTGTGGGATGAAACTGTGTCCTGAGAGGTGGGGAAATTGATCTGGCAGCCCTCTACCAGCCACTGGCCTTAGAAAGGAGATAAGCAGGTGCTTATCAGCTGACGGTGAACAACTGCCAGTCTGTCAAAATTACTGGGCTAAGAACACTCATGGACAAGCCCTTCCAGCTGCCTCTACCAGCTACACCTGGAGCATCTGGAGAGAACACATAAAACCTGAATTACGTTTCATATACCACTCAATGTAAGTAATTTATGGTTTGGCTAAAGTAACTACAGGTAATAAACTTGTAGAAATTGCTGTATCTGAGAACTATTTCTAAGCAGAAGTATCTAATTCCAAAACGATTTATCTGAATGAATGTGAGCTGATGATTTAGGCTGTCTGGCTATATGGTTCCATTATATTTATTTTCTGCCAAGCACATTGTTCTGAGAAAATCAATATTCACAAGACCACAATTTCGGAGTCCCCAATTTAGTTAAATTTGAGTATTTTTTTTCTACCACTAGAATTTTCACATTGATTGAGTCTGTAAATCAAGAGAAAAATCACATTCTGTGATACCTTAGATGCAGAAAAAAAATGCAGTAAAAATATAAACCACCAGGGTATTGTTCACTCTTCTGACAACATTTGACAGTACGAAAGAGAAAAAATGACTGACTGAATTTTGATTACACCGGAGTTTATCACATTGTTCAAAAAGGCATCAAACAGTTTAAACTCAAGGTAGACCACAATACAGCACAAGCTTGTCTCTCACACTCTCCAAAACATCAGCCATACTTGAACAGTGAACTCTTGTCCTTGCTCACTAAAATAATTCTGCTCAGAAGTGGATTCTGCCACTGGCATAAGCAGCAATAGCTGCAAATTTGTAATCAGCTCCTTCTGGGCCAAGAGAACTTCTCCTCTGCACAAATACCCGTCCTGTTAGGGAGGAGATGGCTGAGCCCTTGGCAGGGCATTCAAACTGAAACAAGTACTGAAGAAGTTTGTCTTTCTCAGATGGACAAACTATGCATATCAATCACCCCGAGGGGCATCTTTTTTGAATCTTAAAATCAAGACAATTTTTTGCCTTGCCAAATGTCTTAGCCTAGCTTGTGCTCATCCCCTCCGTGGCTGAAGGATGATGAAACCAGTCTTGATTTGTCCTCTCCTGCAGTGTCTGAAAGGATCCCTCTGTACTTCCTTTACTACTAGCTGCAGCAGAGAGCGAGAAGAAGGGAATCCTGCAGACAGCACAGCTGGCCAAGTGCTCTTTGCACAGCTGTGGGGGAAGTTCTTTCCCCCCAGTACAGCGGGAAGCTCCAAAGGTCTGCTCTCAGCACTCAGGCATTAAAGTCCCCTCTGTACATTGATATGTATTCACTAATCATTTTCCCAGGGTCCACCGTTCTTAGCAAGAACGAGCTAACTTCGTACATTCTTTCAACTTGTACGGTCATGTCTTGCTCTTTATTCTGATGGTTGCAAAGTCTTATTTTTACCAAGAAGTGCATGGCCAAGTGAACCCCGTCCCCCAGGGGGCTCCAGGGAGGTCTAAGGCGCATCCCTTTCAGACCATTGCATTACCGTGATTCAGGAAAATCTTTACTTGTCCCCAGACCCCATCCATCCTACAATTCATCGCTCATCTTTGTGTCATGAAGGTCCCACTAGTCATTCCTCCTGGCCCCTTTGGGAACTGAATGGGAAGGGAGACCTCTTTGAGGCCCAGGAGAGAACACAGTGTCCCACGTTCCTCCTTATCACTCTTTCCTGTCTAAAATATTCGAGTGACTCTGGGCGACTCTTCCTCACTGACGTGTGGTGAGACATGGTTGTGGCAATTTGCACAGAGTCCTGGGTGAAAGGGAGGTAGTGAAAGGCAGGAATAACCATCCCGTCTCCTCACGGGCAGCTGCTGCCACCCACAAGAGGACGGGATGGCCAAGGGCCCTGTGGAAGGCAAACAAGTTAGTGAAACGGACTGGCTAACCCCAGGTGTCTGCCTGAGGCGTGGTTGAGCCTGAAATTTGCTGACTGAGGCGAGGCCAACGTGTTGGGGAGCCTGTGGGTGTTCTCACCCTGAGCCGGGGCTGTGGGGTCACTGGGCAGTCAGGAGGGACGGGAGACCTAAGAGCGCAGGGGAAAAAAGTCTCGGAGGACGATGGACGTGAAGTAGCCTCATGTCCCACAGAGTGCAACCCGACATCGGGGCATCGGGAGGGAGGAAATCATCGCCCCAGCTGCTCCCGGCCGGCCGCCGGGACTCACCTTGTGCTGCTTCCACATGGCGCCCAGGGCCTTCACGTCGTGCTTGCCGTGCTGGCCTTCCTCCAGGCACCGGTAGCAGACGGGGCTGCGGCAGCTCACGCAGTACATGCTGTAGTTCTCCAGGTCGTGCTCGGCGCACGTCGGCAGCCTGCGGCCGCCGCCCGCCCCCTTCCCGCCGCCGCCGGGGGCGCCCGGGGGTGCGGGCGGCGGCGCCAGGCGGTGCTTGGCGAAGGGCCCGCGGGCCGGGTGGCAGCGGAGCTGGCAGGGCCCGCAGTACAGCACCTCGCACTGCTCGCACAGCACGGCGGCCGGCTCGGGCGGGCTGCGGTCGCACAGCTGGCACTTGGCGGCGGCGGCGGCGCGGCCCTGCTGGTACCGCTGCACGATGGCCTCCAGCAGCCGGTTGCGCTGGAAGCCGCGGAGGCCGCGCTGGTCCAGCGAGGCGCTCCGGTGGCACTGCGGGCAGGTGAGGGAGGAGCTGGCGGGGCCGGCGCCCCGCGGAGCCGCCGCCGCCGCTCCCGGGGGCGCCGGCACCAGCGGCAGCACCCGCACGCCGTTGGGGGACTTGAGGCTGGGGGTGTAGGAGCCGTAGCCGCTGTCGGTCTCGCTGTGCAGGCTCAGCTTGTCCGCGTGGTCCCCGCCGCCGCCGCCGCCGCCCGCCGCGCACTCCGAGTCCAGGCAGGCGGCGGAGCCCGCGGCCGCTCCCGGCCCCGGCCCCGCGGCGGCGGCGGCGCTGGGCGGCGGCGCGGGGCCCCGCGGGTGGAGCAGGGGCGGCAGGTGCTGCTCGCTCTCCGGGGTCTGCACGGCGATGGTGCGGGCGCAGGGCAGGCAGACGTTGTGCGAGCAGGGCAGGATGATGGGCTCCCGGAAGAGCGAGCCGCACACCGGGCACTTCAGCTCCTCTTCCATGGCCGCGGCGCGGCTTTGTGCGCGGGGCTCGGCCGGGCTCAGGCGAGCGGCGCGGGGTCGCCGCCGGCTTCCCCCATCCCCCGCGGCGCCGTCCGCCGCCTACGGCGCCGGGGGGAGGCCGGGGGGTCCGGCCCCCGCTCCCCGCCGGGCGGTTCAGCACCCGCCGGGGAGAGACAGCGCCGGGCCGGGGCCGGGGCCGGGGCCGGGGCCGGGGCCAGGGCCGGAGGAGGAGGAGGAGGAGGAGGAGGAGCCGGCCGGCGGCTGGAGGCTGCCTGGGGCGAGGGAAAGGCTCCCTCCCGCCCGCGGCTCGGGCAGGGAGCGCGGTGGGGCTGCTTTAACGTTGGTGGCATAGAGGAATAATATACGGGCAAGGGAGGCGGGGGGAGGAGGGAGGGCAGGGGTAGGAAGGGGCGGGAGGAGCCCTTTCCAGCGAATAAGTGGTCGCTCTCTCGACGGCTGGGGACGGCGAAAACATTTTTTAAAGGATCTCTGTACAGCGGTGTCTTTATATGTTTAAATAAAGCCATTGTTTGGGTAGCGGATTGAACGCAGGCGGGGTTCCGTTATCCCTAGGAGCCCTTTCCCCACTCCCCGAGGCAAGGAGGGCGCTTTCCAACAAACCGAGCCTGTGCCTCTCCTTCGTACAGACCTCGCCGTGCCCGAGCACGGCCGGGGTGCTCCGGATGTCAGGCACTGTTCGAGGGAAGAATGAAAAAAGGGTTAAAAGAGAAACGAGAAACCCGGTTACAAACGCTGTGGCTGGGAGGGAAGAGTGTAGCGAGCGGGGAGAGGTGCCGCAGCGCCCGGGCTCGTAGCCGCGTAACCCCAGCAGAAATTGGCTGCGAAGATAAATCAGGGATGACAGCTGAGAGTTTGTGAACTGAAAATAACTATCCTTAGAAGAAAGAAACCAGCACTGGGAAATCCCCCATCTGTTTTGTTTACTCTACATATGCTTAGCGTGGATGTAGCAGTGGTTTATTTTCATAGTGAAGAGATTATACATAAGAGGGATTTCACTGCTTTATTATTACCATTGTTATTGTTATTATTATTATTACTATTGTTGTTATTATTATTATTATTATTATTATTATTATTATTATTATTATTATTATCCTATCTTTTTAAAAAGCCACATCCGTATTAACTTCAGGTCCATAAGCAGATCCTAATTGTTTGTTTCTTTCTTTCTTTTAAAAATGCGAGCTGGTTGTTTCAGAGCAGCTATTTTAAAAATGCAGAACTAACTGGTGTCAAGTAAAAAAAAAAAAAGAGAGAGAAAATATTAAATGCATCCCCCTCAGCATAATATTTCTTAGGACATGATGAGCATTTTTGACACGGGGTAGGAAAAGATTTTCTAGTTTCAGGTTTTGCTTTTGCCAGATTATTAAAGCTGTTGATGCATAGAAAAGGAGGAATGGGGACAGAGAGCGGGAATATATCAAAGGTTCCATTTTTCTTTTCAGTCTTCCCTCTGCCGTCTTCCTTCTTGCATCTTGCCTAGCTGTTCTCATGTCAACCTGAGGGGGAAAAATATTCCTGAGGGGTTTAAAGCTTTGGAGTTCCCCAGTTCAAGGTGGAAAGGGACAGGTTTGTCCTCTGGCACATAAAAAAAACAGCACTGACCCACATAAACCTGCCTGTCTTCTGGCTAGGTATCTTTTTCTCTCATGTGACCTCTGTGCTGAGATTGAGAGTTTACAGACTGTGTGTTTGGGCTGCCTCCAGCCAGAAACCTCAGCAGTGCAAGGAGTGTTCTGAAACACCATTGATTTCACAGCCACCTTATGTTACCGTATCACAGGGAAAAAGCTGTGGGTGAAATGCTGTTATCTTCATAGTCTCTGTTCTCTGCTCTACCATCTGTCAGCAGCAGGAGTGGATGTATGCTAAAGATTTCTTTCAGGTCTATAGGTGAATCTATGGCACAGATTTCAAGTCTATGTTGGAAGCCATAATCCTAAAGGTAATTAGGAATGCACAGTGGCTTTTTTCCTGGACTTTTGCTTTCTTTCTTTACATGTGTTGTGTGTAAGATGACAGTGATCATAACGTATGTAATGGACATATTGGGTCTGAGACATCTAAGCAAAACTGGACATAGCAGACAAGAAGTGGTGGAAATTAAAAGCTTTGAATACCAAATCCGTCCAGCTCCCCTTTATAGCTGCCTTTTACCTGGGACTTCCACGGTTCTTATACAGTGAATTTTACATTTCCATTTTGACCATTACTCTAGAGTTTATGTAAAATCCTGGGATTGCTTGTGCTTGACTACAGAGGGAAATGGCAAGAAAGAAAACACCTCTGAATTACAACCACTCTCTTTCACACTGAAGTTTACTTCACATTTCCACAAACCTTAGCTGGCCTTAGAGCATATTTCCATAAGAGATGGCATTCAAAATGGAGATGAAGAAGTGATCTGATATTCTCTGTACTTGTACTTCATTCACTATCTTTTTCCACCTACTTTAGAAGTTTGTCTGAAGCATTTATGCCCAGGAGAGTTACAGCTTTGAGAGAAGGCAGAGCTGTGTGGTCTGGTGCACCCATTTATTTATCCTGCTGATCCCAGAACAGCTCTTGTTTCCAAGGAATTGTAGAGTTTAAATGCAGAAACCTTCATCCCCATGGCACCAGAGACTGCTGATGGAAGTAGCACCTACTGTAATGATACTCAATGCTATGATGGGTTTAGGTTGCAGAGCACGGATTTTCCTCCTTATGACAAATATTTATCTAAGAACTGTAAGGGTGCTACTGGTGATGGAGATGAAGAGTCAAAGCACCGCTGTCATCCTTAATGCTCCAGGGGCCAGAACAGAAACCGATCTAAGTGTTGAAAAATGCCACCAAGCTTGAGCAGACTGACTTTGGACACCCTGACTCTTGCTGAGGAACAGATCACACTGAGTCAATCCTACCAATTTTAATGGAACTATTCATAAAGCACTGTTCAGTCTGAGCCTGATAGAATCGGGCCTTTACTATGTTTTGTAATCAAGCCATTTTTATAATGGAGATGATCCCTATGATTTTCATCTTTTTATGTTCAAATGAGTCTTTAATTTGTTAGAGCTGTAATGGTGTATGGATAACCTAGAAACCCTATACTGGCAGTCCTGGCTTTGATCTTTATTTTAATACTTCAGTATCACTACTATCATCCCCTTAAACTATTTACCTTCTGTAGAACTTATTAGCATCTTTTGTATCTGCCCTAAAAGGAAAAAAGCTAATGAAGTTTATTTATAAATTTATATTAAAAAAAAAAGGCAGGTTGCAGTACAACCCCTCAGTAAGGAGAGAGATTTTATTAATCTTTTTGCCTCTCTTTTTTTATTGCTTATGCTTATGCCTTCCCCTTCTGTTTAGTGGGGGTGGTGGGGTGGTGGTGGTGTTTGTTTTCCCATTTTCTTATACCTTTTTATGTTTTATATTGCCCTCACACATGAACTCCTTTCCAATTAGTTTTCCTTTTTTCTTTTCTCATTTTTTTCCGTCAGTAGCTGTCCACCAAAGTGGACAAAACTTTCCTAATTTTTCTTTTTTTTGCCACTGCTATTTCCCCATGGGGAACTTTTTGATTCTAGTATTCCAGCATCACTTCTGCTAATGGGTACCACTCCAAGCACTCATCCTCTCTTTTGAAGGGTAACAGGAAAAAAAAAAATCTTATCTCCACAGTGCTTATTCCATTGCAGAAAGGAGGACAGAGTTCACAAGATCAGAGAAGACAAGATGCACCTGAGCTAATGATAGCAGCGTGTGTGGCAGTGTAAGGTGAAGAGTCTCACTGCCTCATTATAAATGCACAGTGCTCAATTAGCAGTGGAGGATGCCCTCAGCAACCACTGCAGGCAATGCAGCTGCAGCTGTTGGTCATGTCTGAATTTTAGCCTGGAGTACTAACCAGTGGCTGAGTGTTTTGATACACAACCGACACACACCTTGGCATTGTTTTTACACATAACAGACATGACACCACACAGTAACCTCTCCTCTCTGCTTGTTCTCCATCATGTTCTTTACCCAGACTCTTCTTCCCAATATTACCAGCTCTAGCTGATGCTGGTGTTGCATGTTGTTTGAGGAATGATATGGCAAAGAGGCATGGGAGGGTAGGCTTCCCCTGTGCCTTAGAGGAAAAGCTGATATATATGGTCTGGGAGGCAGGACAGCTTTGGAAATGGTAGCTGTGTACTACCCCTTCCTCTTCTTTCCCTGATTTTGTAGATTTGCATTAGGTACATTATACAGGTGTAACAGTTTTTAAATCAGTTTGGTTCCAGGGGGGTTTCTGAGCATGCATTCAAGTAGCCATTATGTTATTTAGAGTTTTCAAATGTTTGCACATTGATCTGTTTGTGAAAGGAAAGAAGACAGAGCTTGGCAGGAGCCCAGAAGACTGCCACAGAAGCGTGGCTGCTGATAAAAAGCTTATCTGTTGGCTAGCAGAAGACTGTATCTGTAAAAGAAATGCAGCTACGTATTGAATTTTCTCTGTCAGAGGAGTAAATCTGCCATAAAAAATATAATTCACAACAGAGGACAATTCTATAGAACAGAATTTTATTCAGACTGTCTGCTGAGTATATGCTTGTTATGATGGTTAAATGGCAAAAAAACGATGCTTGATCCTAAACACTGCTTGACAAATACACTTCTAAATCTATTTCCACAATTTATTAATTAAATTTGATACAGAGGAAAACATATATGCCTTAATATGTTATTTTAAAATATATGCCAACAAAAAGTGGTAGGTTGGCACAGACAAATTTCCCTAAGAGGTTGGTTTCAACACTTCTTAACAAATTTGTACGGAAAAGAAAGCACAAAAGGCACTAACCTACAATCAGGACACTTGAAAAATAAGATGTCATGTTTCTGTGACGTTGGCCTGCAAGCTTCAGGAATTATTCCAGGGACATCTTCGCTTTTCTGCTGTGCAAGGAGCCCTCTCTTTGATGCTTTCCTGCAGTGGAGTGAGATCCTTTCCTTTGCTGCTACAGTTCAGCCTGCAGGCAGCATCCTCAGAAGGGTGCTTGCTCTTTTGAGAGGCAAGAGTGCTGGACCCTGGGCAGCTGCGCATAAAGGAAAACAGGAAATTGTGCCCTGCTTTGGAGCCATTTCAGAACACCGTGGACAGTGGGATCACAGTTAATGTCTTCACAGTACGATTGTTATAGAGAGCTCTTGTCACATTTGCTGCCCTTTCTTTAAAGTAAGTGTGTAAACTTCTCATAGAGCTGATTTGGTTTCAGTGGTATTATGGCCGAGATTGGGTTACAGCTCCTCATTTTGTTTCCTGTGCCTACCTGAGGAGAGAGTGGTAGGAAGCTGTCCTGGAAGGGCATGTAGGAAGCATGGACTTGTAGTCTGTCTGAACCCTCTGCACCTGTCCTGCCATGGTTCCCTGCTATCCCCAGCTGTCCCCGTGGTCATCCCATTCATGCCTGTAAGGAAAAGAAATTTATATGTTTTTTTTAAGAAACTAGCCAAGGATTATATAAAATCCAAACCTGTTCCAATATTCTCTTTTGGTGGTAAGACTGGAAGGGGGTGAGAAAAATTAAGGGCATTCTAAGCATTGGGGGGTGGGAGGGAAGAGAGGAGAGGGACAAACAACCCCAAGAAAAACAATGGAAGAGCAAGTAATCTTAACATGGAAGTGCCAGTGTTTCCTGAGAGCACAGAATGTGCTGAAAGAAAACAGACATTTGGAAAATAAGCTAGACTGGGTCAGGTACCTCTATATACAGTTGTAAAGTGGAGGTAAATTGCCACCATGTGGCAATCTCTCCACATGTAAAGAAATTCCTTACATAAAGGGGGTAGTGAATTTTTGTCCCTGAAAGGGCAGGCAGTATCCTGTGAACCGGGCTGGGGAGCTGATCCATTTGTGACTCACTGAGATGGGTCCTTTATCAAGAAAGGAGGCTCAAGTAGCTTTTCTACAGCTTCACTATACATAAGATAAAAAGTGCTATCGAAGTGCTATCGTTGTTTAGCAAAAGACAGCTAGTGACACAATTTCCCTGAGCCATGAAGGAGCTATAAATACCCTAAGGAGACGGGCTTTGCTTTTCTATTCCGTAAGCAGATGGAGATCAGAACATCCCACAAGGTCTCCAGAAACTGTGCCCTGAATGCGTATTTAAAAGACCAGGAGACCTGTGAAACCAGCCTTGGCTGTAGTTGCTGGGATAAAATTTACATGGAGTTCTCGTGAGTTTGACCAAAACCACCTCTATTTATTGCAGTGTCACCCAGGAACACCGAAAATCAAGAGACTTGGAAGCTGCAAAGAGAAACAAGGGGTAGGAGCCAAGAAAACAGGGCCACTGGAGAGAAGTGTAGGAGATGATAACTGCAAACGAGGCCAGATTGACAAGTCACAGACACTGGGGCTGCCTTGGGCTTCCCCTTCTCTCTTCAGCTTGGTTTGAGTAAACAAGAACTCCTACATTGTAACACACCAGAGAATCAAGACAGGAGAGGCATCGTGGGAGCTTGTGTCCTTCCAGTTGGTGATGAGACAAGCTCTGTAACCTGGCATAAATCTGTGTCACCGCTGTAAAGGGAGGTCCTTCCTGCCACCATCCCTAGCTGCCCATTCTCATCACCTCTCCTGCGCTCACAGAAGCTTTCACACAGCCACAAGAATTAATCCAGCCCAGGACAGTTAGTTTCCCGCATCAGTATCTTGATTCAGAGATGCCCATGACTACACAAGGCCAGGACTGGGGAGGAGTGGCCCCTTGCAACACCACTGAGAATTTGTACCAGATCCGAAGAGCAATGTCTGTGGCCTGAGACATCAGCATCAATCAGGTGGGGAGACAAGTCCACAAGATGGTAAGCTTTATATACCTTTTTTCATCAACGCAACACCTCACCTACCCAAGATTTATGCGCCCCTCTCTTCAGTGGCTCGTTGAGCTGCCCAGTAGGAGGGAGAAAATAGATGTCAGCCATATCAATCACATTCACACCAGCTATGTACCTTATTGCTTTGTTTAGCATTACATTTTCAGATTTGAAAAACACTTATTTCTGCCATTGTCCTCTCTTTCCCTTTGCTGTTTTTCTTTCATCTATGATAGTATCTTTCAGTGTTCTTAATAAGTACAGAGATTCTGCTTCCCTCTTCCTTATGTTGCTTTCCTTCACTACTCTTCACTCTCTCCTTGTTGCAGAGAAACTCCCTTGCTCCTTCACCCTCCCCTGCTGACACCCATTACAGTCTTTCTGCCAGTCGTCTCACAGACAGACACCTCCTCCTTCCAATACTCTGCTGGTTCCCCACCTTACACCAAGCCCAGCCCCAGGTGCACCTTTGTCTCCCCCATGGACAAGAGGGAAGCGATCTGCAGAACATGATTCCTATACAAAGAGGTGAGGTTTATCCCGTCAGTCCTCTGTACTGGCTATGGCAAGAAACCCTCATTCAAGTGAAGGAAGATTTGCCTGCCTGTCCCTCGTGCACTAAAGGATCACCCTTCTCCTGCCCTCACTGCAGGGCACCAGCCAGCTGATGGGGTACAGTGCTGACCATGAGGTTTTCTTGTTCACATCACTGTGATACAAGAGGCAGAGGATCCTCCCTGGGGAGAACCCCTCACATAAGAGATTTTGTTCATCAGTGTGCATTGCCTAATGCCACTCCCCACACAGAAGCACAGCAAACAGGAGAGGTTTGCACAAAGAAAGCAGCATCACCAGACTGCTGTGCATCTCCAGCAATCTGGGTCATCGAGGGATGTGGGAAGCTGTCACCATTTAGCCTACTGGGAAGTACTAACCTAGAAGAAATGCAAGGTTTTCTCTGGTGCAGAATCAGAAGGAACAAAGACAACTATGAATCCTACAAAGCACACCAGACAGTCTGGTCCATCAGCTTCAAATTCTTATTTATGTTGCTTTTGCACCCTTGTAACTACTGATTTCCATAGCATGAGCTGGTTCTCACCATAGTGTGTACATATCATGAAGTATGCACAGAATCAAGTATATTCACTGACTAGTTCTTCTTTATGCTTCTGCTATCATCCTGTAGAAATGGCTAATCCACTTTCAGGCCTCCTGTTCATTCCTCGAGCTTCATCATTTCCCAGTACACACCATGTGGGAAACCAGAATTCCATAAAACCCACCTTGCCAGAAAAACCCAACCATTATCAATCTGATGTCAGTTTCCTTCTTATAATTGCTTTGATACCCACAAAGATAAATGAAATGGCAATATTTGTGAAATATCCAATCTACTGCATGCATATTTAAAACTGAATCTGTCAGCACCTTATCCCAGCTGCAGAGCGATTAGTCAGAATCTCCCCCCTCAACTTTCCCCTCCTAAGTCTCTTGCTGGGCTCTTGCCTCTGAGTTGATTCCACTTTTAATTTTATGTTTTCATCAATAGCAGAGAAGTAAAACAGCTGAAGGGGACAGATAAGGGACTTAGCCCACTACAACCACCATCCAACTCCAAATTGGATTGACTGGCTGAGTGCCCCCAAATCCTCCATGGATATGCAATTTAATAGAAAGAAAAAATTCCACATACAAAGAAAAATAGGCAAAAAGTTAATAAGGACACTTTATGAAACATAATAGTTTCAACAATGTGTATATGATTATAGCCTTAATTCAGATGAAATGTAACATACATGCTGTTATGTTACCCAAGGAAAAAAGAACCCCAGTTGATTACTTAATTTGTTCTTTTACTAGATGACGTAATTTTTAGCAAGCTGTTACCCAAGGAAGAACACAAAAAAAAGGCCATATCACATCAGCTTAGCGATGAACCTGGTCCACCTTGTATTTGACAGCAGCTAGTTATGGATACTGAGGGAAGACTACAAAATAGGAGTGCAACAGAACAAAAGGCGAAAAAAATGCGAAGGAGAATTTGAGGAAGAGGAAAAACGGGTTAAGGCAGGTGGAGGAACTAAAATAATTCCCTTAGTTTTGTAGACAGCTGCATATGTACCATATCAGTGCACGCAAGGCTTTACTCCCATGGATGAGTACACATGGATTTCTAGCGAGGCAGCTGCAAGCAGAAGCGGTGCTTGCAGGGGGCAGAGCTCTTGGCTGTGCATGAGTGCTCCCTCACCTGATGGCAGCGATGGGGATCAGCTTTCTTGCCTGCAGAGGCAGAGCAGCAGGGATGTGGCCAACCATTTGCTTTTTTTTTTTTTTTTTTTTTTTTTTTTTAACTTGAGATATTCCCCCTAAGATTCAACCAGTTTTACCTGGAAGCAGAAATCATGTATCTTCAGAGCATGTGTTGGCATTTTCTGTAATTGTTCAGTTAATGTAAAGATTAAAACAGTCCTACAAAACTCTGTTGTCCCAATCCAGGGAGATCTCTGCCCTACTAGTATGCTGTGCTGTCCTCATGTTTCCCTCTCACCAGCCTTCTATTGAATTAATCCATTTGGCTTCACAACTTGCCTTCCCTTGATCTCCTAATAGGATGGTGACCCCCTGATCCCTTTCCAGGAGCTCTGCCTGCAACCTAACCTTTCCAGACTCCAAACTTCCATTTGCTCCTCATTTGTCTCCTGCCATGCCACCAATGTCATCAGTTCCTTTCTACATCTCGAGCTTTCCATTTTCTTTCATTGTTTTTCTGCTAGGAAAACTCTGTTTAGCCTGTTCACTGCCACCACAGTAGTTGCTGAGTAACGAAAAATCAGTGGAACATTACAACATTTGCAGCGACTGCTTTAGCAGCACCACAAATGTTTTGCACGAGGAGAGTGCAGTGATTTCTATTTGCTCCTAATAATTGGAACAGCTCCAATTTCAATGCTGCTGGGTTGGGGGGTTTGTCTGCTTTGGTAAAACTGAGCCTCCCTTCGTGATGTGCGCACAGCACAGATCTGCAAGCAAGAGGTGGAGGGTGGGATCCATTTCACCCTGAGAGCATGGCACATCCCGCCATGGGGACCAGCCGCCTGCCGCCCCCCTTGTGCCGCTCCAGGCAGCTGGCGAGGTCAGACCTTCAGGTGGCTCAAGCTGGATGAGGGAAATGCTGTCTCCAGAGGACTTTGCCTGCTAAAGTGACAGCAGCACCTTTGGCTAGGAGCTGGAGAGGTGCTGTAGGCACAAACACAGGAGGAGAAGGGGGCATCATTCTTTTAGCAAAATGCCTGTCTGTACAACAGATCCCCACTCTTCTCACTATCCCGCCTGCTTCTGGGCATTGGGTTATTTCTGGCCTTGCTGACAGCAGTTTCTGCTCGTACGATGACTGTGGGTAGCAATGCTAGCTCTGACATTGAGACTTAATTGACCCTCATCCCTCAAGGACACGGAGCAGAACAAAGAAAGGCTATGCTATAAATACACTGAAGTAGGCCACGCACCCTTGTCTGGAGAGCCCTTCATCTCTCATGTCATCATCTTGCTCAGGGGTTCAATGAAACTGTGGGTTCTCCATGGGTACTGTCACAGGCATGTGGCCAGGAGCAGCTGCATGGCTATACAGCCTTCCTCAACCCATGGAGCTGGTCCAGCCCCAGCCCCACTGAGGTCTCTGGTCCCTGCTATTACCTCTTGTGTGTGCTGAAGGACATTCCCCTGGTCCTCCCTGTCTTCTCAGGAATTGTTACAAATGCTGATTGGCTCACTTCGTGGCTTGTTGGGTAGGACAATGTGTTCAATTATTTCTTCAGCAGAAGCCATAATTATATTTCAATCTAAGGTGCAACTGCCACGGATGCACATCTGCTCAGGCAAAAGACATTCTAAGCTAAAACTCAGGTGATGCACAGGTTGGACCCACATGTGGTGGCATCATTGTTGAAGTCATTATTTCAGACAACAGAGGTCTCAAAATAGTAGTAGAATTTTTTTTTCATGCATGTAAACATGTTCTATGTGAGTATATGTACATAAGATCTACCTGTTCACCAGCTCTGAGTAATTTCAGCCTGCTTTTATATAGTTCCACCACAACCCAAAGAAGGTGAATGGGAATCAGGGGTGAATGAAGTCTGCAGGAATTCTGGAAGAGGCTGCTGAGGTGACCCCAGTGAGACCAGAAGGGCGCTCATTTTTCACTTGCTTCTTCCTCTTTAGTATTTAAAATTTCAAATATTTTTACTGTGCCATTTGTCAGTCCACTACTAATAATTACAGTGATAATCACAAGATCACTAGTGATAATGACTAAAGTGTAGTTTTGTGATGTTCTAAGACACTCAGTGGAACAGTATTATAAGAAATTCAAACTATTTTTCCCCGTGCATTTTTTTTTTGTTATTTTACATCTCTGTTTAAAAAATAAAGATAGTATGCCTTGCATCTGGAATATAAAAAAGCAGCACCTACACGTTCCAGCAATACAAATACAGCATGACAAACTATACACATATATATACACGCACCTTCCCTCAGCCTGAACAGCTGTTAATAAATATGTATTTTACATTTAGCCAGTAATGGCTGTTCAACGATCCTTTCCAGATGCTCAGGGACAAGTTAAACATCATTTTGATTACAGGGTAATGCATTCCCCATATTAAGAGCCAGCAAAAGGAGCTCCTTTGGTAGCAAAAGAGACAGCCAGTGGTGATTAAAACAGGCAAGCATCCTGAGGAAGTGTTTGAAGCAAACTGCAGACCCTGATCAAAGCACAGGTAATGTAAGCAACACAAGGCAAGTAGGAATAAATCCTGTCTTTTATTAGACCAGCACACACTATTGGAGAAAATGGGCAACTTTTGATACAAAGGCCTTTCTTCAGGTCTATTGTTTGGTCTAATAAAAAGTGTTGTGTCTCCCTACCTGTGTTGCTTCTCTTGCATTCACAGACCACTGCTGAGCCAATACTCCTGCTGATATGTCAGAGGTAAGTCTCGCTGACAGACATGATTGATGCCACACTGTCTTAACAGTTTAGGGGAATAATCTCAGATCTTACTTATTCCAGTACAGAAATGCAACTCCCAAGGAGAGTTTATTTGAATTATTGAAAAAGACCTCTCTTAGAGGAAGAAGAAACAAGCAGTTGAAAGACATGTTTGTCAAAACCAACACTTCTATTACGATGTGGCAAAATCTGTTTTCTAACATGGTGAATGTTATCATAGAGCAAAGTTGTCTGTCACAATCTCTCTCTGGCTTTGTGCAACTTTATTCCAGTGACTTCAGGTATTTGTTTCTTAATCTGTGGCTACGCACCCCTCTTTCCTACCTGACTGGTTGCCTGCCAAATTGAGACCTTCTGCCACTTTCTCCCAAGATCTGCGAGACTGACAAGAAGCACATCTGTGAGCAAGCAGAGAGCTGAGAAGAGCCCTCTCCAGCTCACATTTGCAAAGGGTTCACTGCTTCTTGGCTCCTTCTCAGCTCTCAGCAACAGCTTCTTCCACCTCGAGAACTTGTGACTTCTGTGGGGAATGAGGCTGAGCTGACAATAAGAGCCTGAGCCACATGTGGTACTGCAGAGAGAAATCAGTGGGACAGGGAGGGAGAAGAGAAAGGTGATTAACCAGCATGAGAATTTCTGCAAAGGCAGCATTTAACAGAGTGATGGGCAACAACCTGGAGAAGAAAGAGTCTCAAGTTCATGTTTGGGCTATGTGAGGACATAAAACACACTTTGGGATTGGAACTGATTTATCCTGAACAACAGTTGGGTGCCTTGGAGAATTGTGGGATGGGACTTGAACTGGGTGGAGGCAAGTACAAGTTCTGTGAGGGGAGTGTGGCTCTTCTGCGAGAAGCTTGTTTAAAACTGCCTCCCCTTCACTGGGGTGTGCATAAGGTTCCCTAAGGGAAGGAGTAAAACAAGGACAAGAGGGGCAAAACATTAAGCCAAGTCTTTATTTTTTGTGATACTAAAGCGAATCCTTTAGTGAAGCATTTTGATTGAAGGTAATGCTGACACATGCTCCAGTTGTAGGTCTGTCAGTTTGCTTCCAAACCGTCTGTGATTAGAGGAACATTTCCATCAGCCTGCTCCACTGACAAACAGGCAGGCAAGCAGGAGTGAGACAGAGTGGCTGACTAATTTCCAAATGTCAAGGCTTGCCTTTAACTCTCTCTCTCTGCTGCCAGTTTTACAGAGGCAGGCTGCCCATTTGTGACAGCAGTGCCTTCGGCAAGAGGACTGTTACTGCTCTTGGGACACTAGCTACCAATGCTGTACCCTGCTCCTGAAGTCTCGTCACACAGTAATCCCTGAGGAACACGTCTTCATCTGTTTCTTCAAGGACTGACTTTTTTCCCAACCTGTGTAATGTGTGAGAAGCTGCTGTGAATCCTGTACAAATGTCACTTGCACTTTCCTTTCAATGAAGAGCTGAACTCTTGTTACAGATCCTGGCTTTGTATTGGCATGTACCATTTATTCCTCTTACAGATCGATACAGTCCATTGTGTAGAAGACTTTCTAGAGAGCACATACATAGTTTAACAATAACATATCACCAAATGTATTCCTTCTCAGAGACAGAAAAAGAGACAGTATTTCCTAGAATAAACACATCTATCTATCCAGTCCTTCCATATTCGTGCAGACAAAGACGTGGGGAAGAGGTGAAATGGTAACCTTTCCCTGAAAGCCACTCAAAGGTCCTTGCCTGACTAGAACAAGGCACTGAGGTCTTTGCTGGGAATGTTGCATAGCTGTGCCACATTAGACCTAGGCACATGGCATGTAAACCCCCAACAGCTCTTCATGAAAGAATTGACTCTTTAGCAGTCAAAAATCAAATCTTGAGGTATATTCAGAAGTAAACAAGGAACTCCTGCAACTGTTGAGAAATGGAGTGTCAGAAGTGTCCATCAGTTACTGCCCAAGGGATGCTCACACTGCAAACCATCCGTTTTGACAGCTGTGTTCTGCTAAGGCTGTAACTTCTCTGAAAACTCTCAGGGGTGATGCAAAATGAGGTAACCTCATCTGTAAGTCACATATATATGGGTGGACATAGAAAAGTTACATGCAATGGTCCAGAGATGCAAATGGAAAAATAAGAGCTCTTCACTATGTACGTTAACAGAAATTTGAGAAGAAATGGGAGAATTGGAGCCCCCTCTCCCCCGCAGGGATTTCAGCACCACTGTTTTTGTTTTTTCCTTTTCCTCTTCTTTTGGCTTCTCCTTTCTGTCTTGCTGACCATATTAATAACTGTTTTAAGGGTGCCATTTTTCTCAGCACTGTTTCCAGCAAACTTTTCTTTCCCTTTGCCACATGCTTCTTTTTATTTCTTTCTTTACTGTCTCACTGGTTACACACCTCACCCTACTGCTGGGGCGATATCTCCCAGATGCACACTTCAAATTTGCTTATTGCTCTCCATTATCTTTGCTCCAGACAAAGCCCCAGTGATCTTTGAACTCAGGTCCTTATTCCCTGCAGAGGTCTTCACCTCACAAGAAGCTCTTCTCTCTTTACCTTTTTCTTATTTTACTGCTGCTTTTTCAATGTCATTATCTCTTTTTCCACCACCAACACAACCACCTCAAAGCTGCCCCTATGTTTCTTGTCTTCCAACCTCTCCTGAGACTCTCCTCATTGAATTTCCCATAAGGATCCCTGTGAAGATCACAAGACCCATAGAAAACCCTGCCAAAGTGATGAAATATGCATTGGCTCTACCTGCACTGATAGCAGTAGCCCTTTCAAGCCTCCTGTGTCAATCATGAACTCTGCTGTTCACACGGTATCCTGCAAAGACGATAAACTAAGCATGGATTCCTGCAGAGAAAATAAAAGCCAGAAGGGCTCTCCTGGTGCTTCACATTACACTGAAGCTTCAAAAAGGTATGAATAAATATATTCAACCTCTGCAAGATGAGGAAGCACAGCAAAATGTTGCAGAATGACTCATTTAAAGGAGTTTCAGACATGTGGAGGAAATACACAGTCCTGGGTTAAGATGCAAGGGTGATACACAGCAGAGTGGTATAAAGCTTAGGAAACTTCATAGGAAAAAAAGGAGATTGGGACGAATTAGAGCCTGGAAATTCAAAGCTAAATTAACCCAACTGTTGCATATATAGGCGATCAGGAACAAGTTGACTTAGAAAAGCTTAAATCTGTCTCAGCACCTTGCTGCCCCAGGCTCTTTGACATGCTAAACCCTCTGTATCCTTATCAGTTCTTTGTCCCATATTGCCGTTATCCTAAACTAGGTCTAGCACAATTTAAGTTGCAGAGGACACGTAAGGGAATATCTTTGCACACAGAGCTGCAGTATTTTTGAAAATCATAAAAGCTTAAAGTAGTTAGCAATTTCCCAACTACTGACATCAATAAATTATATGAGAAAAGCAGGCTGGAAATGAACTGAATCTTTGGATGAAGTATGAGAAGAAAAAGAGGGCAGGCACTGCTTCTCTCTTATCAGATCAAGGACATGAGAAAAGTCTGTGATCTTCTCGTAGTCCTTTGGGCAGGTTCCTGGGTACAGCCACGGCTCGCTGTGGGTCAAGGGTGTTATAAAGACTTGAGCTCTTCCTCTTTCCGAGGCAGCCTGAACAAGCAGCACCTCCAGCCAGATCATGGATGTGTCCCTCTTCCACTGACTAGTTGACCCGGGACTTCAAAACCCATGATGCCACCACTGGCACTCATGTATACAATTCATTTTGTATGCATACATAACAAATTCTGCAGATTAAGCTTTTTCTCAAAACCAGTGGAGTCCGCTTCAACTGTCTTAAAATGTAGCTTGTTTTCTCTAATGGTCCATTGCAACAGTCAGCTTTGACTTGAATTTTTCACTGTTTTTATATAACTATTTGCTTCTACACCAGAGAACAGATGATGCCAGCTAAACACAAATTTATGCCAGTATGACTTTAATGACTTCAGTGGAGTTGAATTAAGTGATGTGTTTAGCCTCGCTTGGCAGTGTTCCTTTCCTTCTGTTATTGATAAATTAACCAGTTGTTTTAAATTAACCATGGGTTTTTAGAAAACTGACAAGGTCTAATTTCTTCTTACAGCTGTGGGCTCCCTACCTGATGAGCATAAACCAAGACTTACTAATACCACTATTTTTAGTCATCTTTTAAGCTGCATTGTTCTTGTTTATATTTCACTTGAGCATTTAAATTTTTATTTATGCATTATTTTATTTTTTGCCTAAAAAGCAGTAGAAATGAAGCAATGCACGATGATAGAGAAAAAATTACCATATGAGCAATGTTTAAAAGTATGTAGTTGTACAATGCTGTAAATTGGGAGGAGAGGAAGAGCCAGAGGGGAATAAGGCTTTTTTCAGGCTAGGCTGCGTCTGTGATCGGAGAGGACAAAATTAAGACAGTAGGGCATTGCCAGGCTGCACTTCCACTGCCATCTGAAAAGTGCCCAAGGGGAGTTACGCTTTGCTAGCTGAAGCTATTTCCCTTCCCATCTGCTCAAGTTGATTTAGAGAAGTGCATTATGCAACCTAACTGCTCTGCTGTAGTCCTGCTATGTTGAGGCTCAAATGGATGTGGCAGTACACTTAGCAGTTCTAGGAAAAGTTTTGAGGAAAAGGAGTGATTATATCAAACCAGGCCTTTCAGTCTGCAATGGTAAAGGTATTGCTATATGGCTATTTAAAAAGAAAATAAAAATTAAAAAAACCCAAAACAACCTGAGGAAAGATGAGTATTATAACAGAAAGGCTGAAGTACACTCAATCATATCAGCAAGAAGTAATAGCATGAAAACCAATCAGGACGAGGCTAAAGACACATTACCTGCACAGCTTGGGCATTTGGCAGTGAAACAGTGATGTTATCGTACACCAACAATCCAGGGCAGGGCCACTTGAAGTCCTTCAGATCGTCTCATATCACTGCCAGCATGGGAAGCAGCATTTGTAAATCACACATTAAGTGCTTGCCCTCAGCTAAAAGAAATTAAAGATTTCAGTAGCTATTTGTGAAATGTGATAAAACACCCTATTAATATTTAGTTTAATGAAATCCTTCTTCAAATTCCCTACATTTTCTCTTTGATGATGTCCTTTACACAGGCTAGTATTACAAATGACACCATCTTTCTTGATCCTTGTTTATGTGACGATTACGCACCTCCCAGCTCTTTTGGATAAATCAGTGCTGCTCTAAGGACGTAGCTTCCCTAGGGAAAAGGGTGACAGCAAGTTCGTTCATCAGCTCTTTTCTGAAACACTGAATATTCAGACACCACAGACATCCGGTTGCTTTTTAAGAGCAGAGAGAAGTGGTTGGTCACAATGATCTGTGGTGACTGATCACTTCCAGCTCAATCTACCCTTGTTTCTTCCAGAGGTGAATAAGAAACCACAAACACCATCACTGCACTGATTCAGGAGGGCTATATGAACCTATCTCAGGCTGTTATGTCACAGGTTTGTGCTAGTCCCAGAAAGCCCATTTTCGCCAAGAACAGTCCAAGTTGTAGTTCAGGAAGGTGTGGATGTACAGGATGAAAAGCTGAAGAGGCCACACCTCCCTTGACAATACAGTTTCATCTGGTGCTTCAAAAACCCCCCATATGCATTGAGTTGGCTCTATGCTGTGCTGTATTTATAGATTACAAACAGCTGTAAGAGTCATTGCTGCTGGTGGAATGCATTTGACAACCAAGCTCCTGCCTCCATTAAAAACAGACTCATCTTTGAGGTTGAGGATCACTTACTGAATCAGCAGGACATGCACAGGCCTTCGATATGGAGCTTATTTCAGTCCTAGGACCTAACTCAATTTCCTCTGCAGCTGAAGTCAGTGGACACTGTCACTGACTTCCTTAAGATTTGGATCAGGCTTGATGAGGCTTGTCTTATGAATGCCAGAGGTCTCTAGAGCATATTAAGAAGTATCTTCCTATGAAAATCTTGGAAATTATCTTAAATTGCATGCTTCTTTCAGTTTTAACTAGTTGGGGCTTTCCTGATATTTCATTAAATGATGAGAATTAGAAGTAATTAATTTTCAGAATCAAGTCTTGAGCAGAGACAGCAGAAGTATTCAAGTTCTGAAGTGACAAAAAAATCATGGCATTTTAAAATTATTACTTGTTTATCTTCTGATTTATGACAGTTCACCAAAGTGATATAAAATATCAGAGCAAAGAATGACTCAACAACAATAAAGTTGGTACGTATAAATGGGATAATCAAAAGAGTGAGTGCCACAGGACGCAAGTAACCTATTTTCAGAGCACTGACAGAATTATGTTGATTCTATTCTAAAAATTTTCATAATTATTGAAACATAAAAGCTGGTTCTTGTTATTTTTTGCTTACAGTAGAAAATTGACAAGAATTGTGAGATACCCTGAAGTTATTTCAGGTTACTGATATTCCAAAAGTTCTGAAAACTCATGATTAATTAAAAAGCAATTGTACTGCAAAAAGTGACCATGTAAAAATGCTAAGTTGAACTCAAAGCATGTATTCCTTGCACTCCAAATCTTATTTCTCACACTGTAGGGGCTTTGTGGCCTTGTATCCATCCTGAAACAATGAACCTGTACAATGTCACGTTATAAAAAATTCATTTTCATAGTAAATGTTGGACTTGTTAGTAATCGTATTTCTGATGGTTCCTGTTCAGGCAGTCTCTGTAGGCTTCCATCTTCCTTGGCCAATTTAGCAAAGAAAGACAAAAAATTCTTTTTCATTTGCCCAGGCAGAATGATTCTTATTTTTCCAGACTTGCCAAAAATACTTCAGAAATCCCTGTTCTTTCCTTCTAACTCATTTGTATACCTGTTTGTTCCTGTTAGCGACTGATAACAGCTGTAGTGATCGGCTTGATCTGATCTTTCCAGCACAGATGTTTGGTTTTCGCAGCTTCCCCTCTTTGTGGGTATTTGTTATCGCATTTCCCCCTGCAGGGCTTTTAGCCTTTTGTTTGGTTTTACTTAGGTTTTTTTGTTTCCTTTTGCAACCTTAACAGATACTGCAGATTGCTTTTTGGTTTAGGTCTGTGCCACGCTCCAGACGGCAACAAGTTGCAAAATGGCAAAGAAATGGCTGGATTATTGTATGGTTTGATTCCGCCCATATGTGTCTCCAATGATACAACAGGTGCCTAAGGTATGTATGGGAATCGTTGCACTCCAGCACAATGGAGTGCCTACCTGGCAGCGATGGCTGTTGGCATTACAGCTCTTCTCCAGCGGCTGAGGGAAGGCTGCCAAGGAAGAATGGCTCTGAAAAAAGCTGGAGGGACTTCAGAGAGGGAAGATGAACTGGGCCCCTGTGCTCTGGCTGTGTTTCTCTTGGTCTACGCATCTGTCTGGGACAATGACGTCTGGCTGCAATAACCTGAGAAGGGTGTTTTTGTTGTGAAGCACATAAGAGCTCAGCACAGCTACAGTTCTTGGGTAGGAGTCAGAGACACTACCACTCAGTTTTCAGGACCCGGGAGAGGCATTTCTAATAGAAAAGGAGGGAAAGAAAATGGGTAAATTAGTTTTGCCTTATTTGAAATGTGAACTTCTTTGATAGTATTTCTCTGACAGGTGCATGTCAGGTAAAAATCTGGCATCGTAAGTACTTACACAAGAAGTTATTTTCAAGCATTACGTTTGCTGCATGAAATAGATTTTATTTTTAAATCCTAACAGAATTTTAAAGTTATTCCTTTGGCTATACCATTATAAAAGTTGACTGCCTGTACTAAATAAGGCTCAGTCTTGTTGCTGTTCAGGTGCCACATACTAAAATGCTGCAAGAAACAATGATCATAGTTCAGCTAGCAGAACATCTGCCTCTGAGTGAGTAATTACCGAGTGCCCCTGCACTGAATTTAGGAGTCACCAGGCTGCTGAATGTGCCGTTCTTGTATGAAATATGAAACAAAAATTCTAATCACTTGTTGGCCATTAAATAACTGATGACAGCTTTCATCAGAGACTCACAATAGCTTTGCTCCTCTAATTGTGCCAGGTAATTACATTCTCTCTACCTAAATGAACTTTCAATTACGGAGAGTACTTTTCTCCTCTAAACTGTTTAGAAATAATGTTACACGCTGTTAAATTATTGCCCTTGTCCCACCTCAGAGGTGGCTCAATTTCAGCACAAGACAAAAAGATCCAGGTCCATGCAAGGATGCTCCACACAAGCTTTGGCCCAGCCTCAGTTCAGCCTCCAGATGCTGCATTCTCAGGCATCACTGTAGCCTTATACATCCTATGCAACCCCAGCTGCTGCAGCGCAGAGGCCCCACTGAAATCTGCTCATCGCTCTCGCCTTCTGAGAGCTTGTACAGGAGCACAGGCAGTTTGCAGCACCCGGTAGTACTCGAGCACAGGCAGAGAACAGTATGGGATAATAACATTAGGCCCAGCTGAACTGAAGGGTATGAATTGGTTTTATTATGGCCTCAGTTTTGCATTTGATTATGCAGCAATTCAGTTCAGGCACGAATCTGTCTACTTGCATTGTAGGATAACAAGGTCATTTTTCAAGAACATAGGTACATCTGAGTATAAAATTATGCCCCCCTCCCCAGCAAGCATTATAGCCATTCACCCCCAGCAAGCATTATAGCCATTCACCGCTGAAGAGAAGTGTTTATCTCCTGAGCAGCATAATCTACATCTATCTTGTGGAAATATGTTATCTAACAGATTTCCACATTCAGCCTAGAAAGAAGTCTCATATATACATTTACTAAGGGAGAATGCAGAAGACAGAAGTAAGAAATATGATCTCTTTATTAACATGAGTTGGACATAATAGTATATAGAAATTTCCATGTCTGCTTACAACTGACCATTTTTCAGAGAAATAATTATTTTTTAAAAATGATTGACTACTACTCCTCATTCAAAAACGCTTCAAGGCAGGTATCAAAACTGCTAGAGAATCTGCAGTATTCTGCACTCTGCAAGCACAAATCCTTCTTCTGCACACCCGCAGCCATCCCTGTTCAGCAGCGCTTACTTTCTGCTGTGCAGTTTTGCCTGCAGATTTAGAACTCCCATCACTTTTACCTCAGACGACCTTGGCCCAGCTTAGACAGCATCCTCCAGATTTGACCCCGATGCAGATCTCACTAAAGGAAAGGGTCTGCTCAGTGACAGTAGGATAATAAGACAAATACCCTTAAAGCCTGTAGCTCTGATCCCCCGGCTATCTGCTTTCAGTAATCAGATTCTGGAAAGCTGTTACTGTACGTCAAGTTGGTACTGTTAAGAGTAAGAAGCGCAGTGTTGTAAGGCTAACAAACTGAACTCACGGCAGAGCAGCAGTAATAAATGCCCCCTCAAGCTGTCTTTTTGAAGAGGCAAATGCCTATCAGAACTATACTGAATTCATAGGAAAGAGGGGGAAAAAATATCAAAAGGCACTTTGAAGTCCTTTTCTTTTATGTTTTTGACACAGTAAAAGGAGATGAAGGGGAGGTTCAGAGCCATTAAGAGATGTAGGCATGAGGCTAGTTTATTACATAACTGTCTCACAAAATTCTGCTCGTTTTTTTCATGGCTATGAATTTTCACATAATACTGAAATTATTAATTCCTACAACCTACTGTTGTTTCTAATTTCATTTTGAGGGATTTGCTTTTACCAGCTGATACGAAATACTAAAATGTCTTGCTTTCTTATTTACAACAGAAATCCTGGAAACAAGGACACAATGCAGGAACATGAATTTGGTGTGGTCTAAGTGACAACTCCTTTTTCTGCTAGAGTTCACATCAGGGGAAGAATCTATGAAATTGGAGAGGCAGAAAAAAAAGACTGATGCCACTACTTCTAATTTAATAAAGTGAGAGGACAGTGAAGAGATTTTAAAACCAATGTTGCAGAGCACTGAGTGATGTACTGTGGAGATTTACAGTTTGATCTGTAAACAGGTTAACAGGTTAAACAGAGATTAACAAGAAGCCAGATTTTGGCATTATCGGGAAAACAAACAGTTGGCTACCTTAACTGTAAGTTCAGTCAACTTCACTATCAGATCAAGTCCTTATTTCTCCTGAGCATGATCCTTCCTATAATCCTTCCTATAAACCAGAATTTCTGATATAAAGGTACAAACTTTGAATCTTTTTTCTCCCCTTCACAACACAAACCAGCAGCACTCAGTAACACCGTAATGTAAAAAAAACGTTCAGGGGAATGAGGCCCCTTGACACTGCAGAAATGTAACTGCCTATTTGCCACACGCACACACACTCCAGATTTCCAGACTGCTTCTCACTGCTTTATGCTGGGCATAAATTAGTTCAAAAATCCATACCATCCTCATTGTGAAAAGGAGAGAGGAAACAGAGTTCTGCTTTGAGTAGCTGCCCCTTGCAAACAAAAAGGGAAAAAAAAAATAACCCTACATGCACATTATTGCTGGCTGGACGATGCCTGCAGTGGAGGAACTGTTAGTCACACACACTTAAGAGATCTCTACAGACCAGTCCCCCTGTGTAACCTCTGAGAGCAAGTGGCACGCACAAGAGTTTATAACCACAAGAATACATTTCAAGAACTTCAAACTGAAGTCTGGATCCCGAAATCTCTGTATTTCTCTATTTCTAGCAGTTAGTTCTGAAACCTGCAGACAAAGGCAGAAGTGTCCTTCTTGGGTATCTATGTGGTAGCATACCTATAAAAAAGATAACAGCACACTATTGCTCCTGTTTAAGTAGCTTAAATAGGAGGGTCTCTGCTCTAGATCTAAGGATACCGCTCTGCTAGGCACCTAGCTGGAAGCCACTCTGGTATTCTGTGCATTAGAATATACTTGGGTTTTCACCTTTTAGACACAGACATAGAAATATTCCTGGGAAAAAAGTGTCAAAATTAGGACCTGACCATTTTATTTAAAACCACTTCTCTGATGAAGAATGATGCCTAAGAATTGAATAGTCTTTAGCTAAAAATCTAATTTGTGTTTGGATATGCCACTATATGGCATCATATATCAGGTGCCAATTATACCCAGCATCTTCTAAATTCTCCTTAACCAAAGAACTGAATTTCATGTCATTCCCAGAGCACCACAGAATAGCATGATTTCTGTTCCTCCCCATAAGTGATAAAAACCATAGATCTCATGAGAAATAGAGGATGTTGAGGCACTCTGACTACAGGAGCAAATAGAAGAGCAAAGCATGTGTCACTAATCATTAATTTGTCTTGCATATGCCCAGTTTGCGATATCTGGATCTTGACCCGTCCTTGACAAGCAATCCTGATTGCAAGTTAACCCAGTGAGAGACATCTTGCAAACACAAAAAGGACTTAAAAAGGCTGATGGCACTGACAGATGAGCTCTGGTGCATCTTGTCTGGCAAGTTTTAAGATAGCCCTGCTGCACAGCAGACAAAATGTGACATTAGCCACATCACTGCAAAATCTGGAGTCTTACTTTAAATCTCTAATGAAGGTGGCTTTGAGCAAAGGTGCTGCTCTGCACAGGGTTGCTTGAGGCAGAAGCACACATCCTTCTGTCATTCTGTTGGGTGGAAAATCATCCCTAGGAATCACAAACCAGGCGCTTAAAATCAGTAGATGTTTTTTAGCATGACCTATCTTTAACTTCCCGTGTCCGGGTTCCAGTGTGGATAACAATACCGCCTTCTATCACAGGGTTGTCACAAAGAAGAATTCATTAACATTTGTAGATGTCAGTTGTCAGAAGGGAAAGCATCACAGAAAAGGCTGTAGGAAACAGTCTTAATGTATCAATTCAAGACACGCTATAATGCATATCGATCACATTTGGAAAGAGGTATGTTAGTAAACGATTTACAAATGATAAATGGGCATTGTGTATCCTCCTAATGCATGAGAAAAGGAAATAACGTCACATATGAATATGTAAATTTAAAATATACCATAGTATATTTGCATAAGGAAATTGTATGGGACACCTCTCTTCTGGCACTTCCTAATTCTTTATGACATAAACTACATGTATTTCTAATGTGGGTTTTTTTAGGTAACGTCCTTAGCACAAGACACTTTAGATGAGAAACACATTTCTGTAGTTCAATTCTAGGAACCAACAAAGACAGCTGGCATAATTTATACAGCTAATGAAAGCTTACTCTGTAACCAAAAGACATAACTGCAAAAGACTCCAGCTTCCATTATCACCATGTTATAACTAGGTCAGACTAAATAAAGCAGTAGATTTAGGTTTTAAAGGATAGCTATTGATTTAATATGAATGAAGGCCAGATAAGGTTGCCAACTGTGAGAAGGGTCACTGACAAACCAAAAAGCATTTTTTAAATTTTTCAGATCACAAAGTTGATCAGTAAAACAGCATAAAGATTTTTGAAAAAGTAAAGATATGGCAACAAGGTGCCTAAAGGACCTGAGTGTGAAGAAAATGCCCTTAGAATCTAATGAGATTGGGCAAACTGAAAAAAATAATTGATAAACTGGTGTAGATAAGATATTCACAGGCTTTTCCAAATAGCTGTCATCTGGAAAAAAAAAAAAAAAAAAAAAGTGGGTGAGTTGAAAGGAAAACAAATAAATGTATTTGCTAATAAGCAGAAAGATAATACAGTGCCTACATCCTTAGCAAACCAAATCAATATTTTTGCTGACAGGCATCCTTGGCCTGGAAGGCTTAGGAGTTTTTGTTGATGCTTTTAATCTACAATAGGTATGGTTTTAAATGCCTTTAGTTTCATAAAAGCTATCAGTACTACTTTATTTTTCACAATCGACCTGGGCAGAAGTGGCATCATGACAAAGGGGGAAAAAAATACCTTCTTGATTCCAGTGTACAAAACATTAAAAAGCACACCAGGTCACCTGAAAAATCAATCCCTAAAGTAGCATGTAAACATGAATAAAGATCGGCAAAAGCTTCCTCCACTACAAGCAGTTTTAAAACAATTGTCACAGGGTCAGATGACATTCAAACCATGAAAAAGGTATGCAGGTCTGGGAACAAATCTGAAAATAACGTAGAGGCTTAACTCAAACCCCTGTGTCTGGTTATTTCTTGAAGAGAAAACGTCACAACGCAAGCAGGCTTGCGGCAATAGGCCTGCGCCTTTAAACAACCCGGGTTTGCAAGGGCAGCGCATTCCCAGAACTCCAATTTTATACCCTGCTTGAGTTTGGATTTTGAATGATCCAGAATTGCCGTAATTTATTGCAGAGACTCCAGAGATACAAACACGCCGAGGAAAACGAGGAAAAAATAAAAGGCGCAGAGCTGGCAGGCCGAGGCTGTATCCCTGCGATAGCAGGACTGCGGCCGCCGCGCCGGGTCAGGGCCTCCCGCGCCCAGGCCCCGTCCCGCAGCCGCCCCTTCCACCACGCTCCCACGGAATGGCGCGGGCGCTGCCGCACGCCAGAGCAGTAAAACCAGGGAGCTAAATCCCACACCTTTCGGATTGCGGCGTTTGATTCACAGAGCAGATACACCTAAATCTGGTTAGCTGCCAATCTTGGAAAGGCTGTTGATACGAAGCTGGGCTGTGGAGATGTGAAGGGAAACCCCTCGGTGGAAGGGGAGAGCGCTTTCACGTACCAGGTGACTGAAAGCCACCAGGGCCACAGGAGAGCTGCCTGCCCTCCGCCTGCGGCATTGCATCAGCTTCCACGGTGCTTTCACCGCGCTTCACCCCCATCCCCCACGGGATGATGCCGGCCCGAGCCCGGAGGCGCAGCCCCGTCCTCTCCGCGACCTTCCGCCCCTCCCAGCCCCGGGGCAGGCGGCTGCCGCGGGGGTGTTTCTGCGGAGCGCGGGCCCGCCGGGCCGAGCCGCCCCGGCTGAGGCGGGATGCCGGCCGGCCGCCAGCCGGGCCTTGCCCGAGGGGACGCCGCGCCGCGCCTCAGACAAAGCCGCCGTGGTGCGGCGCTGCGGCCGAGCCCGCCTCCGCCGCGTCCCGCAGCCCCGGGCACCTGCGGCCCGGCCCCTCCGCCGCCGCGGGTCCCCTCCCTGCCGCCCCGCCCCACCCCACCCGCCGGGCCTCCCCCCCCGGCTCCCCGGCCCGTAGGCGGGGCGGGCTCCGGGCGGCGCCTCCCGCAGCGGGGCCGAGGCAGCTCTTTCCGTCGGTCGCCGCTGCAGCATGAGCGGGCCGGGACTGCTGGGGCCCGGTGGCGGCGCGGGGCTGCCACCGCTGCCCAAGAGCCTGAGCGGGCTGCTGAACTCCTCCTCCTCCGGCGGCGGTGGCCAGGGCGGGCGCTGGCGGGACCTGGAGCGGCTCTACGCGCAGAAGTCCCGCATCCAGGACGAGCTGAGCGGCGGCGGCCGGGGCTCGCCGCGGCCGCCCAAGCCTCCCAACCTGGACGCGGCGCTGGCCCTGCTCCGCAAGGAGATGGTGAGCGGGGCGGGGCGGGCCTCGGCGGGGGCGGCGGACGTGGCGAGCGGCGGCGGGGGGCGCTGCCGCCGCCCGGCCGCCTCCCCGGGGCCGGAAGGGCGCACCGGGCCCGGGCCCGGCGGTGGAGCGGGCGGCACGGGGGGCGCGGGCCCGGGCCCAGGCCCGGCTCCGTGCAGCCGCTGCGGGGTGCGGGTACCGGGAAACGCAGCGGAGTCGGGACCCCCGGCTCCGCCGGGCTGCGGCCGCAGTGGCGGGGGCCGGCAGCCTGCGGGTTGGGAGCCGTTTAAGGAGCGCCTTGCTCCGCGGCATCCATTTGAACCTGACACCCATTTTAAAAGGCTGTCGGTTAAAAAAGAAAAAAAAAAAGCGTCAGCACTGATTCATGCAGTTCAAGTGAAGTGCGATTAAACATCGTTTTCTTCAGGACTTCGTTTTGATTCTGTAGCGCGGCGTTATTAGTGGAATTCCTCCGGGCGACCCGGCGCACCTTTGATTAAACGCTAATTTAAGGTGTAGGTGCTTTGCTGGTGCCAGCTGCAGTTGTAACGACTAATAACAACCTAAGAGTTGTGTGCTTAGTGTTCTGAAACGTATAAAATATGATATTGCTGAAAATCTGCCCATTTTTAAGGCCTTTTTTTTCTCATGGTAAGAAGGTGTTTGAGCACAAGGAACTCTGTTGAAGGCCTTTTTGTGGATTTAGAAGGACAACGTTGTGTCCTGAAATCTTAGTCTGCCACCGATGTTTCAACAGGTAGTTCAAGTAGTTTGAGATACGCATAATAATGTGTTTTAGAATCACCAGTTTGCACTGACGCATGGGAAGCGCAAGTGGCTATCGACTGCTGGGGCTTTTTTCTACAGTGCTGTAAGGGGAAGCAAGGATAGGATCTTAGTTGTCTTGCTCCTTTCCAAAAAAGCAAAGGTAACTCTTTATAAAAGTGCAGTTTATTTTCTCTAATGGAAAGTCAAATTAGATGCTTGCTAAAGTCATTTGACAACTAGACTTCCCCTTTGATACTCTGTTATCCTTGATGATAATTTGATAAAACATTTCTGAAGAAAAAAAATACGTTATCACCAAACACATCAAAGACTTTAAAGCAACAGTCTCCTCAGTTCTAAGTGTACTTTTTTGTGGCCTGTACGAGTAAGAGAGACTCTTACATACTAATAGGCTGCCTTTCATCAAGTAGATAATAACACTTTATTATTTATATTGAACACTTTCTTGCAGCAAAGGGAGCATTTCTATCGAGTAGCAAGTTTGCTTTAAATTTCCAGTAGTGAATGAGGAAGAAATATGCAGCATCTTTCTATGCATGAGCAAGCAAGGTGCTATGTATATAAGTTTTTAAAGATGAGAAAGTGATGGATTTAGATGCTTTGGAGGAGGAGGAATGAAAGGAGAGGTCACTTCAGAACTGTGATCCTGAAGAACAGTTGATTGTGTGGGACTGTGCATTATAGGTGCTATGATAAACTTATAGAGTTGAATGCATGTTGTCTGCGATTAAAAACTTAATGCTGCTGCTAGCAGGCTTGGACACCTCTTGAGGCTTTTGCTACCTCGGGGATCATACTTGAAAGCTGTGAAGAGCTAGAGGCTGCATTTTTCGCAGTAGACTTATTGTTCTTGTTTGATTGACACTAGTCTTAGCTGCAGAAAAATAAGGTGTTAAATGTAACTGGTGTTAAGGCCTGCTAAGTTAGTTCTGCTGAGCAATTTCTATCTTGGAGATTGCACTTGGCATAGAACTGATCTTCAGAGAAAGCGCTGAAGCACTTTACAGAGCTGAAATGTGAGAACTGCTGGTGGAGATGCTCCTGCTTTCCTCAGGAGACAAAGAACCAGTTGTCTGTCTCCAGGTTGAGTTTTCTGGCTCAACCCACTCCTAATCGCTCTTTGAACAGTTCTTCACCACAGTCTTGTCCTTCAGACGTTTAGCTCTGATGCAGGTCTGCCTGGTGGGTCTTATGTTCGCATGTCATAGCATTAAGTCTGGCTTCACAGCATCCTTTCTTAACCCGAGGCAAGCAGTTTGTTTAGGTGGGGCAAGCCAAACTTCATTGACTGCCGCCTCCAAAGATTGATCTTCAGACTTTATTCATGGGCAGGTAAACAGTCACTATCTTAACACTGAAGAAATGTCTGAAGAAATTACTTCAGCAGGGTTAGATGGAGGGGTCTGGATATGCTACAGATACCTCCCTTTTATTTTCCCACCTGTAGTCTTGGTTGGCTGGTTTTTGTTTTACAAATTTTTGCAGAAGGAGATTTGCACAAGTACTGGTTCCCTCTTACAGAATAGAGAGCAAGGAAGAGTAGTAGCGTATGCTTCCTGCAGAGTGAGTGCTTAAACAGCGGGAGAGAAAGTTGTTGTGTTTGTTACAGAGGAAAATGGAGATGGGTAAGAAAAGCAGCACAGATCCAAGGTGGTGGAAAGGCTTGTCTGTAACCTCCTGGCAGCTAGGGTAGCATCCCATGTCCTAAAGTCCTCATGTTCAGTCTGCACATGGCATCATGTCTCAGCTTCGTGACTTCACTAAGTAATTTGTGTTGGTCCTGAAAGACACAGTGTCCTGTTTGAGTTGGAATGGCATTGCAGTGTATGATGCTTTTTTTTTCCTCCTGCTTCCATCTGCAGAAAAAGTTGCTGGTAGGATAGTTCAGCAATGCCAAAGGAAGATCTTCATGCTAGCGTCTTGTGGTTTTCTTGTGTGCTGAGTGTAACTGTTCTTAGAGTTTAGACATGTAAGGAGAGGGGTTTTTTTGAGGTAAGAGTTCTCATTCTGGGTAAAATGTAGGCTGGCATTCAGCCTGCAGTAAAGGCTGCTAACGTTATTATTTATTTCCTTTGAACAGGACTTGTAGCAAAAAATTGTATTTGATGAAAGTGAGGCTCACTAGGAACAGCCTGTCAGCTTAACACTTATTTGAAAATTTAGGCAGAAATGGCTGCTCTTGAAGATGTTTAATTGGATAGTAGTTTTACTTTACTGCGAGACAAAATCTAGATTTAATTTGATCTGACTTGGATAGGTGACAATATCAAATGGACTTTCCATTTTGTTGCCAGAGAGGGAAACTGCTTTGAGTTAAATGACTAGCTTTATTTTGCTTTGCAGTGCAATACACTGGTTTTGTACCTGCATAAAGAGGCAGGCTACAAGGTAACCTTTTCTTAAAATGTTGCTCAACTAATGTTCTAGAAGTTTGGGGACCAAAATATTAGGCGCTTAACTATAAATCGAGCCTATGCTTGAGTAGCACATGAAAACATTATGAAGATTTGCAGGCTACAATGTATGTCCTTATCTCGCTTCTGCTTTAGTTTTGCTGCCTTCAAGTAGCATGCTGTATCATGCCAGACATACCTTGCCTTGTGAGAGATATAGGTATGTCAATACAGAAAAGAAAATTATAGTAGAAGATGCTTAGCCAGGAAGTGGAAAACCAGCCAGAGCTCCACTTCCAACTTTCAATCCAGGCCATTTTAAGCAAAAACAGAGAGCCTGTGATACTGTGTGAGAAGGATGGCTGAAAGACACACAGTGTTGCTGGAAAAATGTCTCTTGCATAATAAGAATACAGGGTTTATGAATTTATCTGTAGTGCTTCAGATGGGAGTGAACTGCTAACTGGAGGTTAAGCAAGGCATTGTAATACAACAAAATCTTGAACATTTTGATCATGTTCTGCTCTATTGCATCACGTTGTTCCTTGTTCTTTTGTTCAGTTTATCCCGTGGCGAGTCTGTCACCTTAGAAAATTAATTATACTTCCATATTTCATAACTGTTCAAGGTGGAAAGAAGCTTGATCCATTTGTTTAGCAACAAAAGATATATAGCGTTATACTGCCAGTAAAATCAAAGTTGTAATCCTGTTTGTTTGGGTTTTTTGTTTGTCTGAACTATTCTCCTCTCAGGTTGGCCTTCGGCAGCTAGATATGTCACTACTGTGTCAGCTGTACTCCCTGTATGAATCGATTCAAGAATACAAAGGTGCCTGCCAAGCTGACTCTAACGCAGACTGCACGTATGCTCTGGAAAATGGTTTTTTTGATGAAGAGGAGGAATACTTCTAGAAGCAGAAAGATTCACCTCCAGGCTGGAAGATTCACCTCCAGAACCTGACTGAGGTTCTTTTGTCCTTCTCCCTGTAACACACCTCAGCAAGAACGACTGGAATCTGTATGGATCCCTCTTCCTGAGGAGGAACACCCAGCTACCCCGAGTTGTGTTAAATTCACTTATTTTAACAGGCTGTCAGTACAAGTTACTCATGCAAATACCACTTGAGGAAAGTGCTGTACTCTTAACTTTTGAAGAGTCCTCAGACATGCTTGACAAGAGTTTTCAATTTAATTTGCAAGGTGGGTGTTTCAACTTACAAATGTTGGTAGCTTATAACTGGAATTTTAATTGTAGAAAACAGCAGTGACTTCCTGAGTTGTAATAACTTTGTAAGGGGGGAGGGAAGCCTCCACTGTGGTGTAAATAGCTATAGGTGATTTTTTTTTTTTGGTCAGTGGTATTGATACAGGCATCTGGATGCACACACATCCTCAGCTCTACTAAGCTAGTTCTGCTCTTACCAGCTGCGTCCAGTTTTGTACTGGGTGAATTGTTTACACAGTTTAAATTTTTTTTCTCCTTAAGCTAATTTTGACTCTTCCTTACTCCTAGCTTACAAGCTGTACATGTGATAGTGAATGTTATCAGCAGGTTTTTTTCTGTTGATCTAATTCACTTTCTTGGTACTGCCACTTGGCGTTAACTTTTATACTATTGTCTGGATTTCTTGCATCAACGTAGCTCTTTGACCTGCTAAACTCTGTTCTGAAATGGCTTGCTTAGCTTTTACTGTATTGCATAGTAAAAGCTCAGATTCAAACATAGTCTGTCTGCCACTATGTGGCTTGGAATAACATGAACTCTTGTGCAAGTGTTCTCGATCATATGAAGAATAAGGAAACCTCTCATATGACACAGTGGGACAAATTGCAATATTTTATACTGGGTGAACTTTGTTTCTGTAAGGTGGACTACAGCTCTTTTTAAAAATGCAAAAGTATTTTGAGCACATACTTTGCATATGTTAAAACTTTTTATACTAACTTGTCCTTTGAAGTATAACTTATTTTTGTTTTCAGAATTTACTAAAGCACTCGTTTAAGTTTTTATTATTTCATAGTGTGTACATGTAATGCTTAATCAGCTTGGAAAATAAGAGTCGCCAGCTATCTGAGTCTTCACCCTTCTCTATTCTAAAGTAAAATCAGCTCCCAACACAATTTAAATTTCTTTAATTCTAAAGATTGCTGTAAAGCACAGTGCCTGAATCTTGACACAAGCTAATAATTAAGGGCTTAAATCTCAAAGGGTTTTCGCGTGGTTCATGTCTGGCATGCATACAGTTTACAGAAAGAATTGGAGAACACATTCTGGGGTAGCTCCTCTCTTAATTCTTAGCAAAGGCTAGGATGTTGCAGTGACAAAAGCCAAGAGCCTTCCAGGGTGGAGTTTTTGTGCATTCCCTCTAAAACCGGCATATTTTAGTGGAATTTAAAGGCCATGAGTAAAGACTGTGCTGTAATTGTGTATGTGTATAAATTCTTAATCTAGTCCGTAGCAATGGTTGGATTTTTTTTAATGGTTATTCTGGTCTAAACACTCACCTAAAACTAAATTGAATGATAAGGCAAACACAGATAATCCAAATGGCTACATATATATTTTGAAAGTTGTGTGCATATGTATGTATGAGTATATATACACACATATGTACTGACAAATTTATGCTTTGACTTCAGAATGTATCAGCTTTGAATATAATTTGCTGTGCTTTTGGTATTTAGATGAGACTTTTTCTAGTCTGTTGAAGTACTGCTATTTTCTTGCTCTTTCCCAAAAAATAAAAAGCATGATGTTTAGCATAACTTTTTAATGTTGTGTGTATTTTAATTTACCTTTTCAGTGAGTCCAAACCCTCTGCCTTTCCCAAACTTTGCCTTAAAAAAACCTAGGACTAGTCATCACCCCTGGACTGAAGTAAACAATTTTAAAATTACAATGGAAAAGGTTCTACCTGCCTGTAATTGGAATAGGAATTTCCAACTTCTGTCTTAATTGTATTTTACTTTTTGAATTCAACAGAGAAAATCCTGTCTCTACCAGAATTAAAGATTCTGTTTTACAGATCCATACACAGTGTCATTGATTAATAGTCCTGCTGGTGAGAATGGACTTGAGCAAAATTCACAGTACTTTCTTTTATATAAATCAAACCTAAAAAGTAAAATCATTTATGCATCTAACTTTAATGCTCATGCTTGTGAGTGGGGGACATGGAATCTTTGGCTGATGTTTATACCAAGAGAAGCATGAAAGTCTCAAAGCATCACTCCACAACATTATCAGCACAGAAAAAAAGATGGATTATTAGGACTTGTTAAGTTTTCGGCACCTTGTTCCTTTTAATAACACCTTCTTGCATGGGAGGGAAGTTACAGTCTATATTCCTAAGGCAAATTCAAACACTGTGAAGGCTGACTAGCCAGACAAAGGTTTTAAAAACAGTGAATTTGCTATTAAGTCAAGCAGTTGTTCCAGAGGCAGATTTTTGTGGCTGGTGTTCCAGTTGTGAGCTGTTTCTCTTTACCACATTATAACAGCATGAAGTAGGGAAATGGCTTTGAAAGAGAGGTGCTTGGTGGGAAATTATAGCTTAAATAGTGAGTTGATAGTTGCATGCAGCTTTAGGTCAGAGTTTGGTTGTGTGCATGATAGAACAAGCTGTGTTACTACAAAACCTTGCTACCCTTGGTCCAAACCACATACCGACAACAATCCCTTTCCCGTTTTTACTCTGTAACCCCAATTTGAATTACACATAACCTTTTAAGGATATTTTTTAAGGGTATAATGAAAAACTCTTAAACTTCCCTCTCCAGTGAATACTACACAACTTTCAGTCCTATACAGTGCAGCCACCTTAGCCAGTACTGAGCAGGCCCAGGAGAAGACAGGTTTACAAGGAAACAAGGAGAGTTGGGCTCCTGCTGCCCAGAGATGGAAAACTGTGAGTACAGCGGTTCAGAAGACCCATCTACCATGGGCCTTTCTCCAAAGGGCCTACACATATGGTAAAGCGGTTAGAAATACGGAATTACTAGGTCTGTGCTAGCTATATTTGAAGATTTTTTTAACAACCTACCACCCTTATTGCTATGACAACTGCAGAGTCATACAGTCATGTCATAATTACATTACAGTCTAGTCCCTTGGAAATGTTCTTAGTCTACAAAAAGAATCTGGAAGAAATTCTCTGCTCTGGAGAAAGCGGGTGTTACAGAAAAATGTGGCAGCTGTAACAGGTTCAGCTTCAGGTCTTGGTGAATTCACTGTCAGAGCTACTGATTTGAGTTGGGATGAAGTTCAAAGCAGGGATCTTTTTACTGAAATCAGAACTGCTGCTTGGTCTCTTTAACTTCCAAGACTGTGGAAGAACGGCATGGTATCTCTACTAAGATACAAGAGGTATTCAAATACATGCCACAAAGGTTTTCAAAGGTACTACTTTGTAATGCAGTGAAACACAGTAGGCGATCATTTGAATAACTTGTGTTGCTTCAAAGAGAGTTTTTCAATAAAGGTGGGGCAAAATTATACTCACTAAAGTTGAGTTTTTAATACAAAATTTAGTGGAGTCACATGAAGACTAGGAGAAGGATTGTGCAAAGCTTATTATAATATTTGTAATTAACTTAATTCCTAATTGTAGTAATCAAATCGTTTTGCATGACCTAAAATAAGTTGCTTTAAAAAAAAAAAGTTTAAATTTTCTCATAAATAATACAGTTTGCAAAATTTTAAATGCAGCGAAGAGAGTGGCAAAGCCCCCAGCATCTTTATAAAAAAAGTTGATCCACTTAGTACTTATTTGCAAACCTAAGGTTTTGCCTCACAGTCTTAATTCCTGAGGAAACAAAACTTATGCCAGGACTCTGTCCATACATCTTCTGTCAGTCTGTTTGCTAGAAACCCCATCTGATAGAAGTTGGAAAGTTGCTTGGTTTTTACAAACCTTGTAAAAATTTGCAGGTGGAGGAGGTGAGAGACTTAATGCGGCTTCCACTGACAGGATCTTGGGTAAAACTCACCTTTTGATTGCTGTTTGGCCATCCACCAGCCAGAAAGCAAAAGCTGGGTGGCCAGCAGAGCTTATAGCAGCCAAGACACAAGCTGTGCCTTCCATGGGGCTGGATGCCAGTAGGAGGGGTGTGAAGGAGGGGAGAGTTTCCAGCACATCTTCAGGTAAGTGAGGGTGAAAAGCAAGGGGCCTGGGGAAGAGCCCAGGTGTTGCCTTTGGGACTGGATGCTGGAAGGTGTGAGTGTTGTGGCAAAGGACGTCACAGCCTCTGGGGGCTGGAGCTGCACGCAGTTTGGAAGGAGATGCTGAGGTCCTGAGACACAAGTTGTTTAAGATCCCATGTTTGATCAGTTCTGCTGCTGACAGCTTGGGGGATTTTTCATGTCCTTTTTCAACCTGCTTCAGAGTCTGCATGTATGCTACTTGTCCTCCATTTTTAATGTTACAGTCATTTGTTGCAGGTGCAGAGTTTGGCTTAGCTGGAAAGAACATGCTTTATTTGCCTTGCTGCCTAGCTAAAGCCATTGGTTTTGCTTGAGGGATTAGGTTGCTCTGAGGACAAGGCTAACTAATTCCCTCACCCTGTTGTTCAGCTGATTGCTGGGGAGGAATGTGAAATGGGAGGATTAATCAGGTATGTGCCAAAGGAAACCCTATCAACAGGTCTTTTCTCCTGTTTTCATGATGCCTGCCTGTAGATGATACATTATCACAGCAGTTTGGGGTTAATATTCCTTTTCATATACTAAGTGCGTTTTCTCAGAAAACAGCTAATCAGAAGTACATTTTTCCATCCATTGTTATCTTTGTTTTATTTGAACGTACTAAATTTAACTCTAAACAACACTGCATGACCTGAGGAAATAACTAATTTGTTTTCTTAGCAAACTAGTTAAAAGCTTTATCTTATTTGCAAAGTCATATTCATTTTGACATTTTCTGGGAGTTTCAAAGCTCCCTAAAACTACGTGCTAAAGCTTCCTAAGTGGCTCCTCCTTGATCCTGGCAACTCCAACTCTGCAATTAGCTTTGCAAACCTGCAGGGTCTGCTGCAAGGACTACCTTCTGCCACGGCCCAAGGAACCTGGGGGATCTGTGTGGATGAGGCCTGTGCACGGTTCCAAACTCTCCTGAGGAGCTGAGGTTGTGTGGAAGAGCAGAGGCAGCCCAGATGTGCTCCAGGGCAGATGTCATGGGTTAAACTGTAGCTGAGGCAATTAGGCCTTGTAAGGAAGCAGTAGGATTAGCAAATTCTTACTCCAGGTGACCAGCAGTGAGTTTGACCATTTGTTTTTAAATGACAGGAACTTTGAAGGGGATGAATATTCACTGTGGAAGTCTGTTTCTCTTACGTTCTTTGGTTCCCTTTCATCCTTTCTATTCAGGAAAATTCATTAGATGAATGTGGAAACAACCAGCCCTGAGTAATGAAGCCCACATCTGATTTGAAAGGAATGTGCTTTTAGTGGTAGAATTTACATTTTTCAGATAAGATTGGTAGGCAATTTTAAGAGACAAACCCATTTGCTATTGAAATACCCAGGTTTGTGACTATTTCAACTCTCCACTGAACTTTTGCCATGGGTTTTAAATGCATTCATGCTAAGACATTAAGATAATGTCTTCAAGAAAATGTAATATTTGAGAAGTCCTCAATTTAAAATGAGAGGAGAAATCCCATGCAAATCATGGATTAGAATTTTAAAAGATGAGACCAAAGCAGACTGTTTAGAATTGTTGGTACATAGGGTGTTCAATCCTGTGTCAAACCACTGCCTTAAATTCATGTTAGCAAAAGTAGTTCAATCCTCCTTGCAGTGCTAACTTCCATGGGTCAGAAACATCCCTGTGATTATCTGGCTAGACTCATGAGTAAGTGTTGGAGAGCTCGTTTTGGCTCAGGATACCAGGCACTGTCACAAACAATAAAGTTGCCTGTCTGAGCCCTACCAGCCTTCGCTTAAACTCATTAAACAGCAGAACCTTTTAAATAATTTACTAAAAGGCAACATAATAAGGTCATTACTCCAGTTGTGAAAGCACCCAGACGATAGTGATAGTGCGATAGGGACAGTACGTTTTGTTTCCTCTCAACTCAACCCTTTACAGTGTCTTTGGTTTAACTGAATCTGGAATTTAACAAAAACAATTAACAAATAATTGAAAGCCCTTACAGCCTACAATTTCCTTAGGGTTGCTTAAGATACTGGAAAGTTCAAGCAGGGCATGCAGAGGCGAATTAATAAGGAGTGATGCAAAATTTTGAACAGGTAAAGAACAAGCTTAAACAGGACCACATTCCTAACTTGTTCCATTACTATTAAATAACGTCATAGGCTGTTCATATCATAGAGTAAAATTATTTTTTATATGCTACATTACACAAAAGGTAAACTACTGAAATATTAAACTAGTTGTTTGATATAGGGGAAGGGCATTTTATCAGAATTGGATAAAAGAAAAATCAAATCAGAGTGAAAATTCTCATAGCACTAGAATATCAAAGTCCTTTTACCATTTGTTTTGTATTCTGTATGTACATAGCATATCTATATTCTAAGAGTCTCGATAAAATTTTTTTTCTTCTGTTTACTATCATACAAATCATGCACAATCTTATCTTGCATCTTTAAATTACCCTTGGTCTTTCTGACTGATAGTCATGTTGCTCAAACTGGAGAAGCATTTCCTTAAATACCTTGCATCATACAATATAACCTGTAGAGAGAAATGGAATGTGTAGTACCTATTCGCTGTATAATTTATACCTCTCTTTGTGTGTATTTTCAGAAGAGGAAAGACATTTATGCACAAAGCTCAAGTGTATCTTGGGGACCGTCACTGCGCATAGTGCTTACATAAAGGATTAAAATTTAATGATAAACGAGAGAGGTAGAAATTTGTGGTAATCTCTGTGGGGAAGAAGGAATTCTGGTTTATGCATTTCTTTTATCCTGTCTCATGTCCTTTTCCGTAGAATTTGCTTGAGGTCTGAGTTTTCATATGTAAATAGATATGTCTTGTCTCCAGTGCTTTATGTGGTTATGCAATAGGACTTTTTTCCCCTTCACCACTTACTTATCACTAGCCAGTCATTCAAAAAGTCCTTCCTATTTCTGTTGCAAATGTAGAGCTGTTCTAGGCTTTCACTTCTTATAGAGAATGAAACTCTTTTCTATGCTTTCAAATGCAGGTGTGTACAGACAGAATACATCAATCAGTATTAGAGAGGCCAAGCATATCTCACAATTATCACAGATGTTAATTTGTAAGAGCGTCTGCTTAAAAGTGCGCTGGCTATGGAAATTTACACTGCAGTTTCTTTTGCAAATTAGGAGGGAGTTTGTACAGATGCTTTATTCTCCAGGAACAGAGATCTCAATTCACCATGCCCATTCTCTGATTCTCTCAATGAAACTCTTTCACTTGTAGGCAGTCATCCTATTATTGTTTCAACTTAACTGTGTGTAACACAGTGTATAAGTCCTTACAAGAAGCCTGCAGTAGATCTGAAGAGGTACAGGCTGCCTTATTTAATAGTCTCAAATGCTTTGCAGTCCTATGGCCAAGGAATCTTGTTCATGTTGCTTGACTTACCAAGGGCTAAGCAGAGAAGTGTGTGCGCAATCTGGAGAATAGAGGAAAAGGACACAAACTTACTAAAAGATCAAGCCACCATCTTCACAATGGATTCCTCAAGTAAAATCTTCTATTTTCACAAAATTGTATTGCTTGAATAGTTGAGAAACAACTGGGCATCAAACTGCCACTGCGTGCACTAAGAGACAAGAGGTCTCCTAATTTAGGGAAGGCAGTGTAGCTTTGGTCTCTCTGAGCGAGGATCTCTGCCTGCCAGGGAGAACATCTGTCAAGAGTGCCCATCCAGCCTAACAGCTGGAGGAAGGACCAGATGACCTCTGAGTTCACTTTCAACTCCCTCTGAAAACAAAACTGTTCCCATCAGTGGTGGCAGAGGCAGCTGCCAGCTCAGGACAAAGCTGAGCCTTCAGGAGCAGCTGCTGCATCAAGTTTAGAGGAGCCAGCGCTTTTCAGTATAATGGCATGAAATTACAGACGGCACCTTCCACCCTGCCATTATAGTGAGGAAGGATCTGCACACAAGGGCTTCCTGTTTTGCTGTCCTCTATCAGGATGTATTGTGAGCATTAACAATACCTCTCTGAACTTTCTATCAAAGTGCTTCTGCAGCTGATTTAGATTAGCATCACTATGCTGGCATGTTTTAAAATGAAAGCAGATGAGTAACAACAAAGGAAGTGAGACATGATCTGTACATGTTTCTGATGCTGTATTATCAGGGATATGACTTTCTTTTTTCCACTGATACAATCTGTCTTGTTGCACAATAGTCAGACAATTGTGGGGATAAGGTGCTTTTCTCCCAGGTGGTCTTTTCTTTCAGTATAGGACCTTTATATGGTCAGAAGTGGCACAATTTCATACGTAGATAAGGCAGGAAAACACACACGCTGTAAGATTAGGATTGACTCTCCCTCTCTCCATCTACACGCATACATTGTTTAGATAAATTGCACATTTGAGCAGGAAAGTTTTTAGAGAAAAATCCACTTGAAATAAGTGTAAAATAAAGTTTGAAAAGATGAGAGATTTAACACAAACTAAGTCTTGTCATGTGGTTATGTAAAGAAACGAATACCTACCATTGTGTTCACCCCCACCAAAGTTAATTTGCTTTTCCAAATGAAAGGTTTTACATAATCTGTCCACCCTCGTTGAAAATTTTTTTCAGTAATCAGTACTGTCTTATTTTCATTTTGATCTCTCCCAGGACGGAATAAGAGATAGTGTTTTCCTTGCTATGCAATCTACTTGCCATTTCCACACTACTAAGTAGAAGAAATATCCTCATAAGGAAACAGAGGTTCCTGTTGAAAAAGTTGATAAGGAGTATGCTCATAGGGATCCATTCACTTTTGCTCCTTATCCTGCACAGTCCAAGCCCTTTTTTCTGGTATGTGGCACTTTATTATGTAGTGGATGATCTCGATGGAGAATGTTTTCTTCCTAGTTATTATTACACTTTTGTTGGCTTTTGGTTTCTGGTCATCAAAAGAATGCTGTAGTCCTCCTGAAAGAGATGCTATCTCTGCCATAGCCAAGACATGATACATCAGTGGCTTTGAAGGATAAAACCAAAGCTTTATACTGGAAGTGAAGTGAGAGACCAAAGAAAGGATCAAAGTTCAGGAGTGATGCCTGCATAACAGCCATCAGATGGGCTACAGCATGCATGGCAGGGAATCACTATAAAGGTAACACCCACAGATTCAATTAGCAGTTCTGAGAAGAGAGTGAGAGAGAAGTAGAAGGGCTTCTGTGTTGTTGCAATTTTGTTTCCTTGTTTAAATTTGTGCAATGTTACTGGATTCATTTACTGAAAAGATACCAATGGTTTGTAATCATTTTTACACAAGACCTCCCTGTGCTTTCTACCTCAAAGCCTCAAACTGTCAAATAAGATACCTTAATTTTCCTTTTAGATTGCTGAAAGTAAGATCAGGTAATGTGCTAGCTCTCTCCCCTCCCAAGTTTTTAAACTAAGTTCAGATTTATTTTGGCACACAGCAGCTGCAGTAACTTAAAATTCATGATAAGGGATTCATGATTTACTGTATATAGCCCTAAAAGTCTTCAGATATGTATGTTATAGAACTGTATTCTAGCAAGGGTCAGAATTAAAGCTTCCCTTAAAACAGCAAAGACTTTAAACAAGTCACCTCCAATATTCACATTCTCTGGCTCCTGGCATGTCGGTTTCAATATCTGACATTCATGGTGTTGACCAACTTCCAACAACCTGGAGCTGAGAGGACTTAATGCTTTTCATCTTTTTATGCAGACATGAACAAATTAATCATCCCGCAAATCCCGCAAAGATGAAGGTACAATCATTTTATGGAGCCACATATATGACTTGCTCAAGGTTACAGCAGTAGCTGGTCTTATAGCCAAGATCAGGATTCATGTCTTAATTCAGGTCCCCACTCCTCTGCTCAAATAGCTATGGCACACTTCCGTGCAGTTTATGGACAACAGTTCTTTTGGCCTAAAAATGTACTCAGAATTACAGTTAGAGATTATAGGAAATTATGGGGGTCATCTGGATTTATTTCTGTAGCAGCCAGCAGTATACCAACTGTGTGAGTTCACACTCTTGCGCTACTATGTAAAGGAATTTAAACCACATTTTCACTCAGGAAAAAAAACCCACAAACAAACTCAAGCAATATACATTATCCTAATGAATAGCAATTAAAACACCATTGGCAGTATTTCCTAGCTGCTTTGCAGACCTGCCGTTTACCTATACAGGGCTCAAAAGAGCTTTAAAAATTTAGGACAGCAGATCATGTTTAGAAAACAGATTTTAAAAAGTTCATCACGTTCAGATCTTCTTTTTGGCCACCTCAGATAGTAAGAATTATTGGAAAGACTAAGAAGGTCCCAATGGCGTTATAAGAGGCAGGGGCAAAAACGGGAATCTTGTTATACAGGCTTTCCTGCAAATTCTGACTGCAGCAACCTGGGTTTCAAATTAATTCAGCAACAAACTTCCTATTGATTTTTAGCAGCAGAGGAATGCATTCACTGTCTTTTGCACAAGAATTTTCTCTGGGCTCAGCAAGGCTACTCAGAACAATCCCAGTTTGCAGGACTGTTTATGTCTTAAACAAAGAGATGCTGTGCTAAAATAATTTGCATTTTATACCTTTCATAGTGCATATATTGAATTGACCTTGATACCAACTCACCAAAACAAGTATTTTGTGACCTGTTTTTCATCACTAACTTCACTCTAGCATTTCTCCAAACTGAAAATGAATGTCGATTTTAAAAGCTTGTATTTGTGATTTTACAAAACAAAAATTAATCAAAGACCACGTACTCATAATGCTTTTATGTTCCTTCTAGTTTTGGAAACAATAGTGCTTTACTTTCCAACTCCAGATGGCACTGTGGTCCTTAACACTACCCAACTGGGGGAGAGTTGATGGATTGCAAAAACATCCAAGCTCCTGAAAAACAATGGCTTTCTTGTTTTATGAGAAATCAGCTGCTAATAGTTTTCCAGTGCAGATGTCCTATTTTACTTTCAGTTCGGTGAAGGCTGGGCTAACAAATGGGAGTTTATATGCCTGAGATACGACTTGTTGTGGAAGAAAGGGCTCACTTGTCTGTACTCGCCTGAGGTCACAAGGGTAGTAGCCCTTGCCACCACCAGCAAAACCTAATGCAACACACGCTATTGCAGAATGAAGGGAGAAGCTCTGCTGTTGCACAGCTCTCTTCCTATTCACAGTGACTAATTCCATCTCTGTACAATTGGTAATTCTACTTATAAAAGTGTATTTTCAAGGATGGAGTGTAAACTATTGAAGTAATGAAGTTATCAGTAACTTTTCTAGGGAAACCCGTAGACTTTCCTGTTTGAAAGACATTGTTTGCCATTTCATGTTATCACTTAAACTATTACAAAAATGTCTACAATAAATAATATTCTTCCTTCATGTTAATCCTTTGAGAATTTAGGAGTAGGATGTTCCTATATTTGTTTAATCATACAGACTCATCTATACTGCATCTTTTCTTACATATTAATTTTTCTTGAGATTCTATCCCCTTGTTTTTTATAGTCTTCTCAACTCTTAATTTTGTAGAAGTCTGCCTGACACCTACATTGTCCTTCCTAGATTATTCTCTTAAATTTCCAATTTTGTATAGAGTAATTTCTAAATACTTGCAACCTGACCTGTGGACCCAGTTAAAGTTCCCAGCTCCTACTGCACAATCATTAAACCATTGCTCAACCCAAGTCTGAATAACATCAGTGGCTCTTCTGTGCATTTCATCCAACAGAATTCTGGAATTTGCTCCATAGGCCCACGAATTTCCCATAGGCCACGATATCCCTTTTGATTCCAAGCAAAACTCAAAAGAGTTTACATGGGTTCATTTTGCAGGCTATTATAATTTTAACCCAAGTAAATCCTTTCCTGTAAATTAATGAAGCAACTGAAGATATATAGAAAGGGCAGGCTATTTGTCATACATCTTCCAGCAAAGATGACTATTTAATTACAAAGATATTATGAAAGAGGAGGAGGTCAAAAGAGAGAGAAATGACTGCTTTTAACAGGCAGGCCCTTAAAATAGTTCTCTGAAGCACCATATGGAACCCTTTTCCAAAGCCACCAAAAATGCACACACACCTGCCCCCACACATAGAAGGTATCCTTAAGTTCCCCCTAGATTTATGAAATATTAGTGTTTTCATCATGCTAGTTGTGGTAAATGAGTAGCCATAAAACTAGACAAGGCAGGATGTCCTACATGATATGTCCTACAATAATGATGCCTCTGAAGACTGACAACCTGTACAGCACATGCTTTCGTTCCACAGCTCTGTAGCTCTTAATTTTCTTCACCATCCTCAAGTTGCAGGACAGTGGTGGCTCCTGATAGCATTACAGAGTGCATAACTGATATGTTATTGCATATGTGACACAGCAGATAAGCATTTCTTCTTTTAGAATGTGTTCATGTCCATTCTAGGCCTTTTGAATAAAACTCAGAAAATGTCCCAAAATCAATTTTTTAAAATTCAAAAGAAACTTTAAGAAAACTGTCCCCAAGCAAAAATTATATGCATTGTATTTACAATTTTGCTGCTGACTAGGTAATATTTACATTACATGTAACACACAATCTTTCCCTTGCATTAGTCACACTTAAAAGTGCTCCACTTGGCCTTTAGACTGAAACCACTGCCAGAGGAGACAAGAGAGAAATTTCTGAAAACAAGTCTTTTGTGTATAACCACGACACATATGATTAATTAAAAAAAAAATCTAACCTGAAAGGAACAAACCAAAGCAATGTTGTCACATCATTAGGAAAACGAAATTGCCAGTAGAAAGAATGCACATTTTCTGAAGAATGACATACAGGGTGGTGAGAAACTTTATCAGCTGCAATGCTAAGGCTGTACTAAGATGAACAGAGAGCTGCGTAAAAGCCATGACAGCTACAATAACAAGCAGGGCTTGGCTCAGCAGGCACCAGCGTTTTCCTAGTGCATATTCTTCTGTCATCCTCTCTGCTGCAGCAGAACTTCATTCCCTCTTAAACTGAAGGCAGAAGGTGAAGGAGGAAAATGAAAGCAGGCCAGGCCAGCATCCCTGAAGCTTTTCTAAAACACCTACTGCTCTTTCCCTTTGCACCTTCTCAACCTGCAGCCTCTGTGGCAATGCTGTGTGCTGATGTGGGAGGAAGATGAGCACTACTCAAAGTACCTTTGGCAACATACTGTTTTTAAAAAAGCTTTTGGGGGTGGTGTGTCTCCCCAGATCTAGTTATGTAAAGCAAAGCATGTTCTAGGTACCGTATTGCCAAAGCTGCTGCTCAGCCAATGAGCAACTGCACACCTACACTCAACTGTCTGGCTAATGATTCACACCAGTAGCAAGGTGGATCCCTCACACACCTTCACAATTATGTGCTTGCTTGGGCAGCTGCAGGGTTGAACTGTCTCATGCACTTAAAGAGGTTGCAATTTGGCGTTTTTTTTGCTTTCTCTACACGCTCAGAAAGATGTAAACTGTAACACGATTGGCACATGAGTGGTGTCAGCCTCTGACCTATTAAAAGAGAATCAGCAACCAGTTGCTTTTCTGACCAAGAACCTTACCGTGGCATGGGCAGTTGCATCAGACATACATGTCTGATGACTTCTGTGGTCATAATCTAGACTTACTCTAAACCTGTTTGGACTTAAATTGAAATGTTGCAAAACGTTATTTGATGCATTTTACAAAACACAGATAGGAGGCTACATCTGAGGAAAATAAAGAATGGAAGTAGTACCTATAGACAGTACAGCCTCCCCGAACTGAAGCAGGAGAATTCAACATTGGATGGAACATAATGGAAACTGGTCTGCACAGAAGAAGTTGGTTTGTGTCCTAATTATTGTCTTGCAGAAACCTATTCTGCCAGTTCCTTTGTGGGCCATCTAGCCCTCTCTTTGTCTGCTGGGGAAGAAGGTGCGGGACTTCTATAAATGTTTCTTCACTGATTTAAGCCTAAATATGGTGGGGTTTTTTGTTTTGTTGATTTTTTTTTTTTTAACAAGTACTACTCTACTGCTGAGCAGCCTCATATTTCATTTTTTGCTTCCACTCAACCTGCTGCCAGATGAGGGCTGGGTATGGGAGATGTGGCTTAATATTAAAAGCAGAAGCAGCAGTATCCCAAACAACCATGGATGCTGGGGTCAGAGTCCTTTCACTCTCTTTTCAGCTTTCAGAACAAAGCAGCAGCATTTATAAGATCACACAAAATTTCAAGCCAGTTAAAACTACAGTTCCTAGAGATAGCTCCAGAGTTTTACTCTGCAATACTTGCCTTTTTTTCTAATAAACTGTTTGCACATATTCACTTCTCTCTTTGAAAATCTGTTTTTGCGGAAATAACAATTTTGGCTTTTACATTTTTCCACTGACTGTCTGTCTTCCTCTTAAGGGAACAATTCATCCTCCTCTTTCTGCCAAAATGCAATGATTGGTAGCAGTGCTGTATTTTTTTAATATACCTTTTTTGTTACAGCCATAGCTATGCAGCCAGATTTATAAAGCTCTTAGGATAGTGACACATTCATATTTTTTAATGGGAAAATAAACATGTTAAGGTTGAAGTTTTATGGTTCACCACATTAAATAGCCAAACTTCTCATTTTGACTCATCCTAAAACTCTCTACACTCACCACTAATGCAAATTTTTGTTATCTATTGCCTGCTTTATCACTACAAAAATAGTGTCTTTGGACATTGCCAGCAGACAATGTCTTTTGGACATTGCCATTCTTAGAAAATTATCATCATATTGTTGGTATTTCTTCAGATCTGGGCTGACATTTCAAACATCCCATCCCATTTTCTTGAACAAGCAGACCACACCATTTTCAAAAATTAATCCAAAGAAGATGGCCAACCAAGGGAGCATTCGATTCAAATTCAGTGTAACTGCAAAAGAAAACAGAACAAATTTATCACTTACCATTTAAGACGATCATAGAAATCACCTGAGAATTCATATTAATTTGTACGTATAAGAAATTACACAAGTCTGTTAAAAGTCTGCATTCGAAAGTCATGCATAAAATTAACATGAAATTTTCATTTTCCAGGCACACAAAGAATTCTGTTTTATATTTCAATGATCCATGATGAGTTGTCTCAAATTCTAACTGATGGATCGGATGGATATAATACAACATATACAAAAAGATGATGGTGAGATAAGAGGTGCTTTTTCTTTTTTTAATAAGGCGTTTTGTTTCATTCACTTTCTATTAAAGTCTAAATAACACAGTTTTAGTATAGAGCTATTTCAGTCACATAACTGATACTGATTTAAAAATATGACTTCTATAACAGCTGCATTCTCTCACACACATTCTATACAAATAATGCTGTAAATAAAAAGGAAAAACGTACCTCTAATTGCTTGAGAGTTTGATATCAAGACAAACACTTTTATAAATGCAAGGCACAAAGGCGTGTAGTCATGTTCCCAAATAACAGCTGGAATTAGCAAAAGCTTTCCATAGCTGGACAACAGCAGTGCTTTGAGAAGTAAAATGAAGTCAGACTTTGTTTTCAGCATGTCAAGTCTCATCCACCATAAGGTAATAAAAATGCCAATCAAAAATGAAGTTTGTTCTAAGAGGAAATAAGACAAGTTGGAAAGAGAGAATGAAGCACCAAAATCAAGACCTTTCTTGGATGAATTTCAGTGACATACACAAATATGAACATGTCCTCCATCTCTTTTGTTCATTTTAATAGGCAAATGTTACTATTATTTACTTAAACTAATTCAGTATCATGACATTCAGAATAATTCTATCACAGAATTCTATCTGTAGGATTGTCATACTCATCATTTCTGAAACCAAACAGCACAGGAAGTTTAGCGTAAGAACCTCTTTACTTTTCCTTTTTAACAAAAGGAGAGGGGTTTTTTTCCAACTGTCTGTTAGCCTGTAAAACAAAATCAATACTTGTCGTCTTTGAAACGGTCACCAGCAATGAACTCTTTCCATCCAGCATGAGAAAGAACACTAAGGTGAAAGTATCATTGAGGTATTAAGACTTTTTTTTGACACTGCGATCCTGTGTAACACTGGTATCAATGCAGATGTCAAAGTGACTCTCACATCTGTAATAGGTGAATTACTACTGAAAACTAAGTTCCAACATTTTTACTGACATGTTATGAAAACCTACTTAGAGCAACATTAGACAATAAATGACTGAAGTTAAATTCTGAATGTCTAAGGGAAGTATTACTTTTAGTCTGCAGGCTTAATTTAAACACTATCACCAGAAAAAGTATGAGAAAAGAAGTATTCACCAAAATAAAAAGAAAAACCTCCCCCCCTTCAAACGTAGTCCTAGAGCACCAAAGTATTTACTCTTTACCAGTGATGACACTGCTCTGTATTTTTGTGTATTCATTTAAAAAAACCCCAAAGAGATATACCTTTTCCCAATTATTGTTTACTTCTGTAAGGATCATCCTTAATGTTAGATCACCTTAATAAATAATAAACCTTGAAGTCAACATGAAATACAGAATAAGGCTGAGCTCTACTTTGGTCTTCAAACTATATAAATGGACTCAAATAAAGATTTCTCGATATTGCCACTTTTCAGTATTTTGATATCTAATGCTGATCATATCAGTCTGAACTGTAATTTAGATCAAAATATGCATCTGCATTAAATGAAGGCAAATTAGAGAGTATGTGTATAATCGTTTAACCATACTGGGTTGGACATGACATCCATTCTGTGTTAATTTTTGCCATATGGGCTTGTTGAAAGACTCATGAAGTTATTTAATGCTTAAAGAGTAGATAGTGACATGAACTAATCATTGATCTTACCTAAAGAAGCTATACCAAACATTCTATAAAAATCCCATTCCTTGGCATATCTGATTAAGTCATCAGGATCTATATTTTGGCTTGAATCCTGTAGTTGCAACCACCTGAGATAAGCTTCACAGAGCAAACAAAATACGCAGAGCTTCCCATGAATCTGGTTAAGTGAAAGAACAATAAAAGCATTAGTATTAAATCAGCATAAATTAAAGTATTAGTATAAAATTGGTATTTAAAATACATTTCAACATCTCTACACACAAGCTCTGTAGGTTTATTATGTTTGTTCAGAAATATATGCAAATTACTTCTGTTGAGCCACGGGTTTAGCACATCCTTTTAACGTCAATTAAAATGATAAGCAAATTAGAGAGTGTAGAAAACTTCATGAACAATTCCATATAGAAGCAGGTGTGTAACTAGTTTCTAAAGCCTGCTCTATCCTTTTTTAAATTGGGAAGGCTGTTTCAGTTAGGAATATAAAAACAAAATTATGCCATAGCTAGTAGAATTGTACTATAAAAAAATTCAGTTTACAGGCAACTACTTCATTCAGTGAATTGGTTTAAATAGCCTCATTTGTCTTTTTCCCTGGGACAATCTCCATTAGAAGAAATTGGTAGCGTAGTTATGCCAAAACCATTTTTTAGTTCAGATAAGGGTGAGGTACCAAAAATAAATGGAGCAATATAACCAAACCAAACAAAATATCCTCTGAAGTGACTGCAAAAATGATGTCATGAGGGCCCATATTTAGTGTGTTTTCACATTTAACAGTCTATATGCCAGTGTGTATGTGGGGTGAATTCTGGTTTTATAGAGATTTAAATAAATCGATGCAATTTCTGTGCGTGGCTTCTACTTTTTCCATTAGAGACTAGTTATGACAATTGCACATACATGCACAGCATGAGCCAGTTTACAGTTCAACTCAATTTATCTGAACAGATGAAATTTCCACAGATGGAATACTTCTTGCAGAAGCCTCACGAAAAACATAATTACTAGTCTCCAGAAGCACTGAATTAATTAAAAATCTTTAGTCAGATTTATGCCTGAAAGACAAGGGGAGCATATTTATCTACATTGCTTAACACTGGACTGGCCAAGAGGCATCAACACAAACACAGCATACACTTATGCCTGGATAGTTTGCTCTAGATTAGCTTCCCGCTCCTGGGAAATCAATCCTTAAACTAAAAATACACAATGTTGTCAGTAAAGCTATACCTCTCCACTCCAGACTGGCCAGCACAACTAGGCTGACTATGTAACTACATCAACAATGTTTCATGTGAAAGCCACTATCTTTTGCTATAGTTTTGAGGGCATGGTTAATTACTCAGGAAGAAACTAATGAGAAATTAGTACAGTAGGTTTAATTGGCACACTATTGTTAATATGGTATGTTATACTACTATAGCTCATGGAAGAAAGAATTGTTTCCAACAGAAATTTAATTTGAAATGAATTTGAAATTAGATCTTTCTCTTCCAATATAGTTTAGCACATCATCCTTTTAACATCAATTAACATGACAGGCAAATTAGAGGGGTAGAAAATGGCATGAACAATTCCATACAGTTCCTTCTCTTTAACATGTAAGATGACTGGCTGCTATATTTGCTGGTATTGTGGCATCATTACTGTGGAGACAGTAACTTTCTTAGTAACAACTGGATTTGAGATTGATTTCATGTGTTCTATTCATGATATAACTGGTTCAGCCTGCCCTGTGGAAGGGCAGGAGGAGAACAGTCTCTAAAATTTTACAACTATTACAATCAACTTACCAAATGTAAACAGATCTTTAACCAAAAAAAGTCACAGGGTAGGGGCATAGCAACTTACATTTATCTTTGTATTGAAAAGAATGTGCCTGTATGCTTGTGCTTTACATAAAATAGCATTAATCAAGATGATAACAGGATCATACTCAATGTATTTGTCCACAGGTTTCTGGCAGGATTTCTGAAAGTCACAAAATAAAAAGAATTAGGGGGGGGGGGAAGCAAGAGTTTATTAAACGTTCCCCTAATTTTAGCAGAACTCCATAAACCCAAACTGGATATTCAATTCTTGTTAGTCTCTCCTTAATGTAATCTTCATTTTCAAAAGGTTTTTAATCCATCCAGAAAAATTGTTTCACCTCCCTTGACACTACAGTCGACACACTGATTTCCCTTATAAAACATAAAGATACACTATCAATTTTTACAGGCTTCAGATTAACAAGGATAATAAACTATGCAAGGATGTACTTAGTTATTGCTTTGCGCCTGACAGATGCAAAAATACACACTACCTTCCCAAGACTCAAGAAATGCACCAGTACCTTGTTAAAGATTAACTGATCATGGCTTGTCTACTGGGTATTTTAGAGGGTTTTTTTGTAATTTTTTTTAGAAGGAAAATAAATTTCTTCTATCACTTCCTTCTTTTCAGATATGCTTTATCCTCCTATCCTACTTTTTCTTCCTTTCAAGAAGACAGTAAATGTTTTTTGCTGTTGGATTGTTCTTCCATACTGGTCCAGATGTTCCAACTGATTTTCCATTACTGAACAAACACCAATATATTTGGAATATGGATAATGTAGTTTTCACACATAGATACAGCCAGAGTCAGAAGTTGCTACTAAACAGTGGTGAGACACTAGACCATTACTTCTCCAATACATCTGTTGGTTGCTGCTGTGCCTACTAGACAGGTTGTTTCACCTAGACCACTGGGAACTGCTTGTCATCAACCCCCTTCATATTTATTGACGTACCAGCATGGGTAATGGCTCCTTGACTTGAGTTAAATGAGAAGGGCTAACAAAAGGCTACTATACTAACTGTGAACAGGACAGTTAAATAACAGTCTTACAAAAGGCTTATCTAGCAGACCTGAGGAGGAAATAACTTATAGTAGAGAGCTGAGGAGCAGCAGCAGTTGATCACAGTAAGAACTTCAGCTCTAGCAGCGCACTTAGAGAAGGGTGCTCACTTGCAGGTCAGTTTTCTCCTCCTTCTCACCCTCCACTTCAGCTACTTGCTTCCTCCAACCGGTCCTCAGCTAATCCCGCTCCCCTGGGCTGTCTCATTAGCTGCCATGCTTAGAGTACAACAGTTGTAGAAAAGATCTCAATTTCCATTTTTATGAGTGCATGGCTGTGCACTATCAGAAGAGAAATCTATGTACTCAGCTTTCTGAAATGCTGTAAATCAAAAATGCATCATTAGACAACACACACCTACAAACTCCCAGGAAAGAACAAGGTTTTTTCAATTTTACAGGGATTCCTTGTGTCCTAAGTTAACTTTGCCTTGCTATTTACCAGAATTATTATGGGAGAATTTGAGAATACAAGATTTCACTAGCAAATTGATGAAAAATGTTACTGTCAATCCGGTCTCAAAAGAACCCTCTAAGACCGTTTGAAGTTTTAAAAGGCAGGCATTCTTTACACCAGCACTGGATGCACAGGGGATCACTCCACCTAATGTGCATACACTAAAACAAAAAGTTCAGCCTTTATATACCTTAAAAACATGAATCTTCATACATTTTCCAAGAAGTCTCTGCCTTTCCACCTATCTACTACATTTACATAATGCTGGCATTGCAAAACTACACTATGCATGTGCGGGGGTCCCAGGTGGTCATCAGTGGCCATTTGGGGAGTTATCCCCCTACTCCTTTTTCCCTTTTATGGTCATGAGTCTTTTGAGGACAATTTCTTCTCTTTGGATGCTTCCCAACTCTGTCATCCAGCCAAGTTATCCACCTTGTTTGAGCAATTCTGCCAGGATGTATCTATTCTCAAGGTCAGGATATCTTCTCTGTAGATCTTTAATCAGTAAGGCCTTGTTAAACACAAACATTGCCTGGTAGAAGAATTTCTTAACATTTCTCCCTCTGAGACTTCTAAAGTAAGATCTCTTTGGGAGACTCACCTAGACTGCATAGTTCTGATAATATTCTCGACTTCCAGGTATACAAAATTGGATACAACATGACCACATAAGGTATAATAGAATGCTTCTTTTATCACTAATTGTTACAGGCCTCAACTTGCAGGCACCAACTGCTTGCAGGCATCAAAAAGTCCAACATCCATATCAAGAAAAACATCCAAACAAATGCATAAGTTGAATAGAGTGTCTAAGGACTGTTGCTACCACTAATCAGTGTTTCTTGGTCCAGGTCAAGAAAAAAACCCAACTCATTTGGATTAGAAAAGAAAATACTGTGTATGACAGTACACAGGTTAGAGGTAATGAATTAAACAATTGACTCAATTAACCAACAGGTTGATAGGTCTAAAATTAAAATGAGTGAGATGGAAGAAAGGACATAATTAACAGAAGACCACGGCTACTGGATTTAATAGTGTGAAAAGAAATTGGAAGTATAATTAAAGGCAGTGTCTTGCTTCATTTCTTTCTGCAGGGAAATCATGAACAGATATTTTTATAGGTGGTAATTTACATATGTCAAATCTCTGGGTTGATGTAGCACAGGAAAACACCATTTTTTTTTATAGGCTTATTCACACAAGCACTGGACAAGCATACACAAAATAAGATTATTCTTGAACACGATGTCTGTCATAAAGGTTAAATGAAGGATGTCCTACATACCCCTGGATTTATTATGCTCTCAAATTTTCCTACAACAGAACATTTTTTGACCGGGATCAAAAATATTTCTGAGAAGAATAAAGAATGATCTTTTCAAGTGGAGTGTCCCAACCAAACACTGATCAAAAAACTTGCAGTTAAGACATACTGAAAAATTTTCACTGACAGCTGATGTGAATTTTAGACAATTAAAATATATGATACCAACCCTCCAGGCAAAATCCATGATACAGAAATTCTACTGTATAGATATATAAGGGGACTGCTACAAATGAAAACACAAATAGTGATGTTACCCATAAAATGGGTCTTCTGTTCCACAGCTTCTGGCAGCCACAACCCAGCCTCCTGCAGCTGTGAGAATGATGTTTAATTCAGTATTTCAGCATCACCAAACATTAAAGTATCCTATTTCTCTTGTGTTACCTCAACAGGAAAAGAAAATCTACCGATCACAAAAGAGCAGCTATTTTCAAGGACTTTCACACACAGATGTTTGTGCCTGCCTGTCTTCTAGAGCTAGATGAGCGCCCTATTCTTAATATATTTTATTTCTGTTTGAGTCTCAACTGTATGAAGGAAAAGCCTCTGTGCTTATCCAGCCACTGACCTAATCGGCATGAGTTTATTCAGGAACTTGTGAGACCTACAAACCACCTTACTGCAAAAGACACAGATGTGCACTGCCAGAGACTATTTGGACAAAATGAAGATGATACTTGATACACCATGAGAATGTTACAGAATTAATAGACCCTCTAGGATGAATTTTTTTCCATACCTGGATTTTTAAAAATTTTTTCCAGCTGTACTACTAAAACATCTGACACCAGCCTTAAGTGCCTTGGAAGGAAACTTGTGACTAGAGCCTGACTTCAGCAAAATCAATGCAAGCAAGGGTTAATGCAGTTTAAATGCACATACTTCTGTCTAACTAGATAGCTTTATCTAGTTAAACTGATGTAACTTTATAGATATTGATCCTTACTAACACTTTCAGAGAAGATCATCATGAGCAGCTCATCTATGGAGAAGTGCTTGCATGCTTATTATTAAAATTTTAGTCAGGCAGTTCAGAGTGAACTACAATACTGGTGCTCAGATCTCATTCCCAATTGCAGTTTTGCACAGCTGTAGTCTATGGCCTGTTCAGCACGACTGCAGAAGGCACATCTTTAACAAAACTGAATTTTTTTAATCTTTGCACTTTCTTGAAGAACTGCCTCAGTTATCATAACGAGCTCTAAAAATGATAGAAAGAAGTAACCGGATTTCTCTGTTTTTAACCAGTTTTTAATTTCTTCTTTGAATATGTAACTAACATCAGAAACTGTAAATAACTGGCATTTTTCCTTGGAAAAACAGACATTACATTGATTGAAAGGTACTTTCAGATTATGTTGCAGAAGAGAAAGTGCAAGGCACCATTCCTATTTACAGGTCTTCTAAATTGGTAAATTTAAGGAAAATTATGAATGTTTGAAACTGACAGACAGAAATCCAACAGATACTCTGTTCCCCTAAAAAAGGGTGTTGAATGTATTTCAATATTCTAATTAATTTCAATGGATATTAGTTTAGGAATTGTTTGACTAATCAAGTATTTAGGAATATTTGACTACACTTGCTTGTTGTTTCAAAAAAAAAGCTTCAATTTTAATAACTTAGAAATTTGCTTAGTTATCTTAAGAAAACCTATTTTTAAAATGAGCAAAGGCAGCTTTAAGAAAAAAAGAAATCTCCAAAGGCTAGTACAACCACGTTCTTCATAGTGTAGTGTATCAGATTAATTCTGATCAAAACAATCCACAACAGTTAAGCAAGGTAACATGCTTTAACATCTCAGTTGTATTAAATAAGACAAAAGAAGTACTGAAATGTTAATTCTGCCTACATGATTATCAGCCTTTTATAAAACACTACTCAAAAGATATACTACTTCTTTGTTCATCAAAGATACTCAACTGCGAACACAGTTCACAAATATATGCCAAATACAACACAGTCTACAAGCATTTGAGGAAATACTAGTGTCACTAAACAGCAAAGTTCCTAAAGTATATGAACATGACATTTTTAGAGTGCTCTCTCCATCATTAAAACCTAACTGAATTTTTAAGTAAAAGTATTTTGGGATGAGCGTGGCGGAAGGGGAAAATCTTCTTGAACAGGAAGCCATAGGACACGACTGAAAAGAAAAATATACAGTGAATAACCAAGCTTCACCCTGAACTAAAAATACCATGGAAACCACACCAGGAATATGTTTGCAAATCTCTGGACATTAGAAACACCAGTGAAACAGTCTGATTTTAGTATTCCTTTCTCCTGGGTTTGGAGTTTATGCTGGACTATGTATACAGCAAATTTTAACATTCACATAGCTTCAGCATGAACACAGGTCCATTTACATAGGTTCATAGGGGAAACGAGCATGGACCCAACCACCTTGCAAGAGTGGCCTTGATCCCAGTTGCACCTTTAAACAATAAAATGTAATTAGCTGTACTGCTTTCAGTTATGGATTCTTTATTAGGGATGCGGCTAAGTGTCATAAGCAGCTGAAAACCAAAACAGCCCAGTTGCAGATGCATTCCACTTCAGAAAACTGAAATTAAAAATAATGTTTTATAATTTTTCTGACATGATACATTTTCTAGCAGTGAGTTGGTCTGTAGATTGAGTTATGTAAATAAGAAAAACAACATACTTTATTTTCCAGGATCTTTGTACTCTTGGCAGATTCTTCACCTTACCACATAACTGCTTTGCATTCAAAGCATTTACAGTCTCTCTTGCCTTGCTGCAATAAAAGAGCTTTTCAATTATTTTTTAATTGCAGAGAAGCTAAATGAAGTGTGCACTGCTCAGGCAATTTGGCTTTCTTATTACAAAACACAAGGGGATCCTGACTGAGCTCTACATATTGCAATGAATAATTTCTTTCCCTTTGTCAGGGTCTGGAACAATTAACATTTTTTAAACTTTATTTTTAAACACGACAACATATATGTAATTTAAAAACAAATTTTTGAAAATTTGCATGTTTTCTTTCTGTTTTTGAATAAGTCAAGTTTGCTAATTTCCTTTTATATTCATTGCACTTTTACTGCAGAGTTTATTCCAGGTTAGACCAATATGGGTTTTTTTCCCCTACAGGATGAATACTATAGTGGTAGTGTTATCTGAACAGTATTTGTTGTTACTGTTGTTAATGGTTGGTTTGTAACATATTCAGGGAAGATTTCCTGTATTATTTAGAGATCATTTAAGTTTTAAGGCTCTTGAAATAATTAACAAAAATGTCATCCATAAAGAACCACCTAGGCTTACTTTCACCATCACTTCTGGTTTGGAATAGGGAAAACATAAGCACATTCACAGCGCAGGACTGGAACCAGACCCACAAATTGCAAAGCGACCACCGGAAGTCGTCACCTTTGTTGGAGGCGATCCTAACAAGCTTGCACACCCCCCCAACACACCCTGCCACCCCCCAGTTATCACAATGAAGAAAAAGCATATTGAACATGTCTCCCTGAGGAGGTGAGTTTCATCAGAATTTTATTACCAATTTTTAAGTACCTTTAAGTTCTTTTTAAGGAGCAATAGTCCACCTGTCTCGTGTAATGGCACTTCCCCAGCAAAATATATGCAGGATGAGAAGAGGACTCATTCACTAAATTTGAATCTCAAGCAAGAAAGAATGCACAATACCAGAGGTCTAGGCTATGCTTCTGCTGAAACTGGCCTTGATTAAACAAAACTGATTAAAAACAAGATATAGACCTTGAAGAATTTGAGGCAGTTAGCCACCTTGAAGAGCTTTTAACAGAAGACATGACCTTTCCATCCCGAGTTTCATGTTATTGTGTGGACTTCTATGTTTGACAGAAGGTTTGTTTAGTTTCTTCAGTATCTGTTGCAAATTTATTTTGAGTGGATAGTAATACCTGTGAGGTCTTTAATGCTTGCTTGCACTAAAATTACAATATGGAGCTCAAAGAAACTTTTAATTATCTTAAGAGCAATAACAAATGCTGCAAGAGCTAAACTGAAGCAGTACCATGAATATTAGACTGAATTTCCAAACTTGTGTTCAATATTGTGGGCTGGAAACAGATGTTCCCTAATGGAAGCTTCTAGTATTTGCCTCTGGAAAAAATCCATTCTTCTCCTCAATGGTTTAATACCAAAACACAAAATCATGGTATTTTGCTTAGTCATTCAAATTTAAATCTTCCACCTGAAAATCGCACCCAGATCAGGTTAAACACATCCTAAAAATAAATGTAGGACTAGACAGAAGATGCTGTTGGGAGAACTTAGCTTCTTCAACCTGAAGATGATGGTCCAAAAGGTGCTGAATGACAAGAACATCCTGAGAATGTCAAAGACTTTTCAGATGCAGATTTATTACTTTATCAAGGATAACTTTAAACTAGGACTGGAGCAAGTCTATGGGTCAGTATAAACCAGTGATGATCTTGGCAATGTTCTGTGTGTTCCTAATTCTCTGGGGCCCTTCAGTGTTACTATATCATGTGGAAAAAATGTTGGGGTGTTGTTTTTTTTTCCTTAATATGTCAGTATTTTCATGTACTACTTGAAAATGGGAATGACACACAAATATCCCAAAGCTTTTTAACAAAAAAATGATCAAGACAATGTTCAATGACCTCACTTTGAGTACCACTATACAATCTTTATATGTATTTTTCACTTTTTCTCTCAAGCTGCGATGGAGTAGCAGTACTCAATGCTCTAATTCCACAAAAACAGATGGAAACTGTTCTCAGGCTGGATGATTACACCTTCTAATCTCACCTCAGACCTTCAATTTTTCTTAACTACCTTCAGCATTTCACAAGTTTTTAGAGGCCTACACTCTTAAGTTTTATAAAGACCTGATACAAATTATGTTTCATACTGGTAAGCGGGATATTCAGATTTTCTGAAGTGGAGAACACTTCTAAGGTATCATTATTTTCAGGTTAAGATGAATCATAACACTGACAAACTCATCATAACACTGCTCATGAAAGTTTGTGAAAGGTATCAAATGACATTCTGTACTTGACTATTTTTTGTTGTCAGTAGTGTGATGCCGACCAACTTTCCAGGTCTCTGGCACAGCATTGGCAGCATGAAGTAGAATGCCTGCAGAGGGTTAGTGCAGTGACAAAACTATCCTTCCAGATTAAAAGGCAAAAGTAAAACAGGAATTGTCCTATTAGAAAGCATGAGGTCTTGGTAGCTGGAGACAACAGCAGTGCTTTCCTGCAATATCCATCTAGATAAAGCTGAATTCGTATCCATTTTAATTGAAGGATCTTTTGATCTTGGCAATCTTCTAACATTCTCATTTCCACTTCATAAACCGTGAGCCATGTTTCTTATTAACATGCTTTGTATTGCCGTTCCTCATGTGGACCGCTCTGACTCTCAACACTTCCTGGGTGGTCAAATGTGGAGAGAAAGGCTTACAGATATGACACGCACCACCACATAAGAGCAACTAAGACTAAGAGTGAAACTGAACCATGACAACCCACAACATAGATTGAGGAAACAGGCTGGTAAGAGTAAGTAAAAAATGGTACCAATCTGGATCTGCATGAAGAAAGGTGGGTAAAATTCCAACTTGCTAGGAACATGTGATTTTTTGCTTTTTCTTTTACTCTGTTCTTTACTCTTTTTGTAAGAGCTTAGTGCTTGTGATGAACACAGCAACTGGGACTTAAGTCTTTGATTCTACATGGGATGCCACAGCTGCAGAAGATCAGGATCTTCAGTCCTCAAATGGTTAAATTTTAAGAGGAACGAGTGCCATCTACTGGCTTCAATTTTGCTTTAGAGATTATCATACTCAAATTAATAACCATAATTGATGACCTGGGTTTACAAGATGTGGTAAATCTTAAGTGATATAGCTGCAGCCATAAGATTTACCCTTGTTCTTTTGTATCCAACTTGTCCTTGATTTCAAAGATGAGTTTGAAGCTCCACATGAAAGGGCTCCAAGGAAAACTATTTACATTTTTATCATGTAACAATGATTAATTTTGATTACATGATTTGACTACCAGTGATTCGATGTAGTTCATATCCACTACTAAACATGACACACTATACTAAAAAAAAAAAGCAACTAAAAATCAATTTTTCCTTGCAGCAGGCATGTCTAAAGCCAGCAGAAATCAATCTCTATTACCTTGTTTGTTGTCCTGGCTTTGGTTGGGATAGAGTTAATTTTCTTTCTAGTAGCTCGTACAGTGCTGTTTTGAATTCAGTGTGAGAATAAAGTTGGTAACACACTGGTGTTTCACTTGTTGCTAAGTAGCCCTTTATCCTAAATTAAGGAATTTTCAGTTTCCCACACTCTGCCAGCAAGCAGGTGCACAAAAAGCTTGAAGGGAGCATGGCCAGGACAACTGACCTGAACTAGCCAAAGGGATATTCCATACCATAGAATGTCATGCTCAGTATGGAAACTGGGGAGAGTTGGCTGGGAAGGGCGGATTGCTGCTCAGCCATCAGTCAGTGGGTGGTGAGCAACTGCACTGTACATCACTTGTCTTTTCTTGGGCTTTATTTCTCTCTCATTTTGCTATATTTATTATCATTACAATCATTGTTACAATATTTTATTATTGTTATTATTACAGTTTATATTTTATTTTATAATTTTTGTTAGTTATTAAACAGGTCTTATCTCAACCTGTGAGTTTTACTTTTTTTTTCCAATTCTCCCCATCCCACCGGGAGGGGGGAGAAGTAAGTGAACGGCTGCGTGGTGCTTAATTGCTATCTGGGGTTAAACCATGACATTTGTCTTTTACCTAAGAAAGCTGCTGATCTCTCCAGTTTCTGAAATGTCTGAAGAGATTTTTGTGTACATTTTCAGCTGGTTTATGCTCTATAACAACAAGCTATTTTAACCAACTGCTGGGCTGGGAAAAGAGAAGGATGTGAATCAGCTCTTTCTACTGTCATCAGTAATTTGTACATATCTTGCTTTCATGTCCTCTTATTGATAACAGAAGCTGAGATCTAGCATGTACATCTTAGAGCTTGAGCTAACCACTATTTCCCCAGATATAAACTGGCCACAGACCTCTATGATCCAGTTGTCTGTGATCGCTATTTTTGATCTAAGAAACGCCTGAACGACTCAAAGTTACAAAGTCATGAAGGAATTAATCACAGGTTTCATACAAAGCTTTCTGGTCATCTGTTACATTTATAGCCTCATGCTTAGTAAGTTAACCCACCTTCTATCAGCATTCTCAAAATGCCAAGGGCTACAAAACTGGGGGAAACAACAACAACGGAAGTTTGAATGACTTCTAATTCCTTACAAAATACAAAATATTCAGCAATTCAAGCACAAGGTTTCCCAATTTTATAAGGAGCAGACAGGATGTTGTGAAACACAATCAAAGATAAAATCAAAGGCTTAGTCAAGATGTATTTGTGGATCCCTCCATTCCAAAATTCTCCCCCCCTTTCCCCCCCCTGAAATAGAGGGTGCTAAAGTGCTATAATTTTTAAACACCACAGAAAAAAAAAAAAAAGTCAAAACTAAACACTGAAGTCTACATAAACCCTATCAAAATTTGAAAACAGTAATTTAGAAATAGATGAAATAACTGCTTAAAAGGTAATTTTTTTTTTTTTCTGCAGCTGTGAAATCTCCAAGAAAACACAGAAGATGCTAAAAGGAAGGGAAGTTATTTTAACATTATGAACACTATGGAAAAAAAATGAACTCTGTGAGAGACAGAGTGGGAAAGGAAAGCAGTAAACAGCCTGGAACATGCTGGTACCAGTCTGGGAAACACTGTGGCTGGATAAGTAATACAGAAGTCCTCACACATATATTGAATAATTGTCAGTCAAAACTGCGCATTTAGGTACCAACCATGCTGAAGTTGTGTGCTAGGCTTGAGTAGCTGGGATTTTGGTAGCAGTGGAATGGGCTACAGCAGTGGCCTTCTGAGAAGCTACTCAAAGGCTCCCCTGGCTCCAAGTCAGACCCACCTTGGCACCAAGGCCAAGACAATTAGTGACAGTGGCCACACCTCTGTGATAACGTATTTAAGAAGGGAAATCAGAGAGGGGGTTGGAGGGACTTTGAGGAGACTTTATGAGAAGGATACCTATGTGAACACTGAGGTCAGTGGAAGGGAGGAAGGAAGGAAGGGAGGGAGGTGTGTTGGAGCATGGACCCCTCCCTGTATCCTACAGTGAGACAGCAGGGCTGCCCCCCTATTGCCCATGGAGGTCACTGGAGGAGCAGAGATCTGCCTGCAGCCTGTGGAGAACCCCCAGGACTCTGTGGGAAGGAGAAACCCCCACTGTTGTAGTGTGGGTCTTGGAGGGCTCCAACACATGGGGTTGACCGCCACCGGAGGGTGGCCACTTGAGAACAATGCATCCCATGGGGAGAAGTTATGCTGGAGGTTTGCAGAGGACTGTCTCCCATGAGAGGGGAACCATGTGGAGCAGGTGATAGAATGGAGAAGAGTGCTGCTCCCCTACCTTGGAGGAAGAAGAAGTGGACTGACTGCACCCCCCATCCCCTGCACCTGTGCTGCTGTGGGAGGAGGTAGAGATGTTGGGCACAAAGCTAGAAGAAGAGAGGGGTAGGGGGAGGTGTTTTAAGATATTTAACGTTTCTCACTGTCCCATTCTACCTGTTCAGTGTTGGTTTTGTTACGGTTTGAATTAAAGTGACGTTCTTGGGTTTTTTTCTTCCCCTAGCTTGTCTTTTGCCTGTGACCATTTAGATGGGTGAGTGACTGTCCCTGTCCTTATTTCAATTCCCCTGCCTTTTTTTGCTTAATTTTTCTCCTTCCCAGCCCTGATGGGTGGTGCTCAGTTGCCCTCTGGGCCTGAGCCATCAGAAGTTGTCTAACCATGCAGCCACGCTCAAATCAGCCTTTCAGTGAGTAAAAGACACGGCGCACACGACAGGCCCACCGCACTGCCCTGGGCAGGAGGGCACAGGCCACCCGGGACGGTGCCACCACGCCGCTGCCCTCGAGGAGCCACTGGCGGGAAGCACGGCAAATGGAAGCCTACACCCGAATCCAGGGAAAATGGCCAAGCAACGAGGAAACGCGCCCCGTAGGCCTGGGTTGAGCCCTGGGGGAGCCCGAGCAGGGGCGACACCCGCCGCCGGCGGCACCGAGGCGCCCGCGTGCAGGCGGGTATGCCACCACGTGCCACCGCCTACTGCTGACGTCGAAGCCTGCCCCTCGCCCCTCTCCGGCCTCCCGCGCCGCTGCCCGGCCGCCCCGACTCACGCAGATGGAGATGCGGAGCACCCCGCGCCGGTAGTCCCGGTACAGCTCCGCCGCCACTCTGCTGCACTCGATGCAGCGGTAGGCGCCGCGCGCCGCCATGGCACGCGAGAGCACGCGCCGGCCTGTCAGCGCTTCAAACCGCCTCGCTTCCGCGTTCGGGGCGCAGCCGGGCCGGGCCCGCGCCGCGGTGCATTCCGGGAGTTGTGGTTTGGTGCCAACGCCACCGTCGGCGGGGCCGCGCCGCGCCGGACTTCATGTCCCAGGGGGCAGCGCGGCGGCGGCCGCCTCCCTGCCGGTCCCGTGGGCGGGGCGACGGGTGCGCCCTCCGTGTCTGGCCGAGGCGGAAGCGGTGCGCATGCGCCCTGGGAAGATGGCACCTGCCGGCCGCCTCGGGGCCGTAAGGGGGCTGTGGGTGCCGCTGGCCGTGCTGGCCTTGGCCCGGGCCGCGGTGGCCTTGACCGAGCAGTACCCGGCCTTATCCCTGCTAAAGCAGGAGCTGCACCGCCAGGGCCCGGCGGGGGGCTGCGCCCTAGCGGGAGAGTGGGCAGAGCAGTACTCGGCCGAGTGCGGTGAGTCGGGCGGGGGCGTTGCCATGGTGGCCGCCCCCAGCCCCGGGTGGGGGTGAGGTGGCCGCTAGCCCGGCGGCACGGCGGAGCTCGGCCGGCCCTGCGGAGCCGTGAGGCCGGGGATAGCGGCGGGGGCGCCAGTGTGGGCACCCCCGCCCCTCGTCTCTGCGGCGGGAACAGAAGAGAAGAGCGCGGCTGGGCCTCGCCTCTCCCCGCGGCGCCGACCCGGGCCGAGGCGGTGCGGAGTCCCGGCGGCGGGAGGGCGGGTCGGCTCCGCGCTGTTCAGCTGACTCATACCGAGGCATCGTCTGCGTAAACTGCGCCCCCGAGTAGCGATGTGCCGTTCGTTGTGTGGTGCGGAGAGGAGACCGCCGCTGTGGCCCTGAGGGGAGGGAAATCTGTCGCCCCTTGAACGGAGAAGCTGTGGGGCCTCTAGTGTCACGCAGGAGGACTCCTGTTGTCCCAGTCGCCAACCTGCTAAGTCTTACTGCTGGACTCCGCGTGCTTTTTGATCCCTGCACTCAGTAGTATGCAGACATGCCAGCACCTTGTGCTCATTTTACTGAGTTGAATATGGCTTGATTAATTGTCTGCTACAGTTATGTGTATTTTGCTGGTGAACCGGATGCGTTCTTTTATGAGCCCCAAGTTCAGGTAGCAGATCTGGTATTTTTCAGGTTAATAGATGGCTTGTAACACAAGTGCAGTTAAAACTGTTTTTATGTCATTAAGTATCTGTTGCATCAGGATCATGTGGTTTAAGTAATCTGTTACGATCTTCAATCATGAGCATGGTGTGAATGTGCTATACAAAAATGCCAGTCTGAATCACAAGGTGCAGGTAATACAGATGAAGAAAAAGTTTTAACGATTCAACGAAGTATAGACACTCAGTTACTTAGAATAACCAATGATGTTTCATGACTGCTTCATTGTCTGCAGGGTTTTATATTTTTTCCCCTTATTTCATAAAGTCTGTGCTCATATCAACAATTTCTCTGGTCCCTAAGGACAGTATACAGCTAGTGTCATCCACTCAAAATTGCAAACTTTCTAGAAATACTTTGTTATGAGTTTCCTACATCTGCTTTTTTTTTTTCCCCCCCCCTCTGAATGTGTGCTTTTGTCATCACAGCTTGAAGTTCTTTGGTTAGTTTTTATCTATATCAGCTGTTAAATAGGTATTTTACATCAGCTGCTTTTTTGGGGAGGGAGTGGCTAGAGTGGCTGAGATCTGTAGTGCGTGAACACTAAAATCAGGTCGTGAAAGTTATATCAGGTGTTCATTGGTCCAAATCATTTAAGCTTAAGTATAAACCCAAAAAGACCTTCACCCAGTGTTGAGATAAAATCTGTATGCCATACAAGTTAATAAATGGCAAAGCATTTGATTACATGTCTTACCTTACTAGGACATAAATGATTGACTTGGATTGACTCCTTTAGAGGTTTATTTGGGAGATTGGATTTTGATTTAATGGTGGATGTTGTTTTAAAGAGACCAGTGTAACTGGGATTGATAAAAGGAATTCTGCTTAAATCATCAGGTACCTCAGGTAGTTTACATACACTGATGATAAGATAATCCTTCATGACAGAACAGCATACTTACCCTGAAATAGCTGTATACCAGTTTCCTCCATACTATTTAAATCCTCTGGCTAAATAAATTGCTAGTTGAAAAATTCCTTTAGGCTCTCAGCCTTTGTTTTAGTTCAACCTTCTCAGAAGCTGGGAATCTTTTTATCTCAAATAGCTTCTCTTGTAGCCTACTGCAAGGTCCAGGGTAATTTCTCTGGTTGGTGTTTCTGCTTTTTCATAAAGTTGTTAATGAGGCAGTGTGGTACAGGTTTAACTGTATCTAACTTGTAGACAAAGGCAGATCCATTCTTCCATATGAGTTGCCCCCAGAATTGCAGGATTCTTATAACAGATAGGCTGTTCTTATTCCTTGCAACCTTATTAAAAAATTCTTCACTAAATTTCTGCTGTTAGGCAAAAGATTTTTCTGGAGGTAGGCTGTGCCTACACCTCTTTGTTTTGGTTTGTGAAGTAGAAATTGCTCAGTGAATCCACAGTGATGACTTTTAACTGTCACTGACTTATGAGCACCAACACAGAACAAGTAATGTGTTATTAATGCTGCCATAGCACAGGAGGGTTTGGCCAATGTGAAGAACAAAGGGCAGTGTTGAAACCTCTTACTGTCAATGCGTTTTCTGGAAACTGTGGGTGGTGAGCCACTGTTCTTACAGGACTTTCTGACTTTAAACTATGACCTTCTGCTTTTTACCGCTCTTGCTTCTGTTATAAAACTTCTCCACCATTTATCGTTTATGGCTCAACTTAGTTCCAAGTTTCTATTTACGGGAAATGACTCTAGATGCTATTTTGACTTCTCTTTATAAGAAGACTTTCTTTTTCTCTTTTAGCACTGTACTTGTGAGAAATGGGGAGTTAATTAACTGCAACCCTTATGTAATCAAAATACAGGAATAGCAAGCACTGCCTGTAAAAGTGAATTAGAAATGCACACTGCACCCCAGCCTTTCAAACTCAGCATCAAGTTTGTATTTACAAACATTAGGGGAGATGTTAAAAGTTGGGATTTTTGACACTGAATCGGAGATAATACTGTTTATTTGCTTTTCTTTGTTTACTCTTGAAATATTTCAAGTTAATAGAAGCTTCAAGATGTAAAGATTTAAAAACTAACATTTCTGTTGAGATAGCAGTTAGAGCAACATGTAGGTGAAGTAATGACTTCTGTAGTCTATGTCTGGGGGGGAATTGTTGATTATTGTTACTTCCTTATTTGTTTCCTTTGTTAAACTTTTTTTCTGCTGTGCCAACAAGCTGTGTTTGATTTTTCATAGATTTGAATCAATCTTATGCTTTTTGTAATGGCCTTCTTAGGAATATACTTGTGAGAACCTTTGTATATGTGCAGTCAATTACAGTTTACTATTCTGTCTGCTTTTTATAATCTTTATACCTCTTGTTTCTTGGACTTCCAGCACCAACTCTTTCCCTACCTCTGTATGGTCCATTCCATTTATTTTCCTCTTCGGGATTGGAATGATACTTCTGTCTGTAACTTCTTAGGCCAGAGAATAGAATCATAATGCAAAATGGGGACTTATCTACCCCAAACTTTTCTTGTTTCCAGCTTCCTCCCTTTTCATCCCTCACCCTCCTTTTTTAAAGCACCTTCATTTTTTTTTTTTCTCATGTATTTTTGGCCAAAAGCATAAGTAGAGGTAAAACTAATTCTATAAAAGCAGTTATGTCAACTGTTGCTTCCTTGGCTGTGTGGATGTAGTGCTGTGGGCAGAAAGCACTTCATGAAAATTCTGCCTTGTGGAGTGCCCAGTGGGGAAGCTGTTCAGATGAACATGAGGAAATGTGGGATGTGATAATAGAACGTACATGTAACTCTGAGCTCCTAAAGGTATTTTCTCTCTTTTCTCCCAGATTCATCATTTTTGCACTTCCATGAATCGGATTGTGACATAGGAGGGTCTTCATCTTGTGAATCTATGCTTTCTCTCAACACAGAAAAAATTCTGGTATGCTATCAAGAATATAATGTACAAAACAATTTTTGAGAGATTATTGAAGTCTCGGATCACTTTAGCTGCTTAACCAGTTAGAATGAAGTTCAGGAAAATAACTACAAATAGAATCTATTAATCAGTAGGCACAGGTCCCCAGAAGGCTTAAAGTATGAATGAACTCCAGTTGCTCATGAAGGTATGGTTTCATAGTACTCCATCACGAGTCTCTAGGGCTGTCGGCAGTTTCAACTAATTGAAGCTGATCTTTCCACTGAAGGCTAATCTTCACCTGGATTAGTCTTCCAATTTTTTTATTTTTAGGGGTGCAGGGGCTGTGACTGAAAAAGGGAAAGGTGCATTAGTTTTTACGCTGATTAACTACCTGAGGAGGTATATCACAAAATCTGTGTAAGAGTAGGAGTGATAAATTTGCAATTGCTACAGAAATAACATTGTTCACAGATGATAGTTAGAGGCTTCAGACCATATTTCAAGAAATGCAATACAGACATGGTATGCAGAGAATATTTTAACAAAAAAAGAGTATCTCTTGGTAGAGAGACTTCAAGAGGATTATTTGGAATTTGGCTTTTCTTGCAACACTACTGTTAATCTGTTGATCTTGAACAAATACAATCTTCATTCTACATCAGAACACAGGTTTGATGCTACTGTTCAGTCCAGTAGAGTCACAGATAACTGAAAATTTTCAAATAATTCCCATGTGAATATACAAAGAAACCTTGACAAATTTGTAGAAATTATTGGCTATGGTGGAGCATGGAAACAATATTCTAATTTGAAGCAATTTCTCCAAAGGTCACATTTGGAAATAAAACTACTCTTCTGCAAATCCACCAAGCCAATTATTTAACTTGAATATTCTCCTTAGATATTACTTCATCAGATCATGGTCAAATCTTCTGTCATCCAGTCTAGTAGTACCAGCAATTCTTTCTAAGACAGTGAAGAGTATATTATTTTGTAAGAAATTTCTCTTTTTTAAAAAAAAATGTTTTGAAGAGAGCAACAATTCAACCTACTGGGAGCTGGTGCCATGATGAAAATTCTCACTCAGAATGACTCACAGTTTTTGCATGTAGAGCTTCAGGGTGTCTGACCTGTAACTGGATTCAGAATTTGTTGAAGTATGAATCCTCTTCCACTGCTGTGCCAAGAACCAAACAGTGTTCTGTTATTCTGATAACAAAACAGACAAAGTAGATGAGGGTGGGAGAAACTTCATGGTCCTTCTCTTGCTGAGTGTCACATGCAGCTCTGTAATTCATTGGATATATTAATATAGTCCTAGAGACTTTTGGTTGTAGCTCATTTTCTGATACCCAGTGAAGAATCTTGCTATATCTTATCTTTTGTCCACAGTCAAAGTGTAGGCCTCTCTTGTAAATCCACCAAGGAAGAGGCTGTACTTTAGTAAAAATTATTTTTTTCAATGTTAAGACAATTCTAGAAAAATAATGTTTTGCAGAGTTAAATATTGAAGATCACTTTCTGAGGTAGATCTGGAAAACTGCAGAGGTTTGAACTCAGCCAGCAGCCAGCCCCCCCTCCCCAGCTAATGAAATAGGGGAGGGGCAAAAAGAAGAGAATTCTTAGGCTGAATAAAAAGAAAGAATTTACTAAATATAACAAGAGAACAACAGAAATAATAGTGAGTCCAAAAAGAAATGGGTAAAATGCAGCAGTGGCTTACCGAGCACGACAGCTGCCCCCCACAGCAACAACATGACCTGATGAGCAAATAGGGTGAGCCCAAGTCAGAGCAAAAGCCCGTCTGAGAGAGAGCCCACCCACCCATATCCCTGGGCATGACATCACATGGTATGAAATACTCCAATGAAAATTAAGTCCATCCTGGTTGAAACCAGGACAAAATCACCTGAAGGCCATTGATGATATAAAAACCTTGTGTTTGGAGGTATGTGATTTGTAAATATATATGGTCTGCATTGTAGATTTAATTTTCTAATTGGTATACCTGTTGAACCGTGCTTATTCTTGTGCTGTTTTTTTATGACTTTTTTCTATTAGGAAAATAACTTTTCCATTCTGTTACTGTAGGTGCAGCAGTATGTACAGTTAATAGTGTAATCTAGAGCTCATACATGATCTCTGCAGTAAAAACAAGGTTTGCAAAATCCAATTTGCTAGTCGTTCATACCCTCCAAAATACTCAAGTTTTTAGAGCAGACCAAACTTTCTTTTCATTCCTAAGATTATTAGATGAACAGGGCAGAAATTGTGCAATGGGATTTGGCCAGTTACTTTTACACTTTATAGATCATTGAAATGTTCATGTCACGGACATAAGTAACCAGGCTACTTTTGATTGAACAAGCCAAAAAAAAAAGTGGAAGGGAGGATGGCAAAGTACAATTATCTCAGTAGAGAAAGGGATGAGTTAATTATTTTCTCTGAAGTTTAAGGTATTTAACTGTCTTCTCTGAAGTTAGATGTACATATTTGCTGTTTAGCTGAAGCAAAAGAAGAGAACTGAACAGTGAGAGAAGGTAGTTTTTTCCTTTCTTGCTTCCTAAAACAGTTTGGAAGGCCTATTAATTATATGAGCATTTTGTATTTTTCTGACATAAACTGCTCTGGTAAGCTTAGAGCTGTCTATGGAAAATATTAGTGAAAATGAACAGAGTAGAGTATTTCTGTATTACTGAGGGGTTGTTTTTGGCAGTATTGGTTTGTGTAGGTGCATTATTTGGGGAACAGAAGTCTTAGATGAGGCTACAACTGACTGAACAAAGTCCATAACTGTAGAAAGTCATTGTTAAATGGACAGCCTTTTTACTTTAGTATAGCACTGCTAAATTAAGCTTGTCTTCAGTGTTTCATTTTCAGTGTTCTGCTCTTCTGTAATACCTTTTCCTTTGCAGGAGACAAAGAAATAATTAATGGGGTAAAGAGTATAAACTTTCATATGAAGTAGCATGTGTCTTAGACTTCCAAAACATCATGTTAAGCAGATGTAATACAGAAACATCAACCACTTGTAAAATGTTGACAGCGTTCTTTGATCTGAAAGGTTTGGTTAGCCTTATGCTAGAGAGGATAACAGCAGCACCTGACTGAAGAGTTATTTTTCTCCCTATGGAAGACTAGGAATGAATATGTTTTCAGTTACCTTAAAGCAATCACATTAGCCCTAACTTTTTGATTTAAGGCATTCTCTTAAGGATTTAAGACACAGGTTTTCTATTAAATTCTTTACTGTTGTTTGCTGAACACTTAAAAAAATGATGTTTTACAGAGTCAAGCGAAGTTGCTTGCAGAGCAAAAACGATTTCCATTTGCTACTGATAATGACAACACAAATGAAGAATTGGGTAAGATGTCTTATATAAGTTTGTGCAGGTGAATTACGTGCTAATTATTAGCACTGGATGTTCTGAAACTAAATTTATGATTCCTCAGTGATGTATTGATTTTTAAATGGTCCTAATAAGCCTGAAAATACAGGGAGTTTTACCTGGTCATACAAAGAAAATATCTCTTCCTAAAAATCTTTTCTGCTTTGCTCACTAGAATTCTTTGCCATGTCTGCTTAAGCAGGTGTTAAAAAAGCATTTTGATTAAATGCTGTTAAACAGTCTCAGCTACTTCCTGCTTCCCTTTTTCTGTCATTATTGATGACTAAAACTATTCAAACATCAAAAAAATTTACCCAATGGAATATGCTTTCTATCAAGCATAGATCTTGGATCTCTCGTCCCCGCATCAATGTTTATAGGCAGCAGGAAGGCTTTTTGTATTAGGTCCTTATAGAGGCTGTACTTGATGTTTTCTCAAAGCACACTCAGCACAGAAAATGGAGGCATTTCAAATGAAGCAACATGAAATACTTTTCTCAAAGGACTTGAGGAAGGAGTTACTTGAACTGCTTCTCTAAACTCTTATCCTATATAGGAAGCAGATGTATTATGAGGTAGCAAAGAGATTGTTGAGAATGTATGTCAAGGAAGGCAGCAGACTGTCTTTTATATAAGAGCAAAGGGAGACTTTACTCATAAGTTTTCTAATGAAATTAAAACAATTGAGCAGTTTTTTGTTGACATAATTTCTGCCTTCATAGGTTTATCCAGGAAAATTTGGAGGCTTAATTTTTTTTCATATTCTAGCATACCTAGCTATGTTCATAGAACCCTGCAGGGAATACTGAACTTCATCTAGCAGAAAATATTTGGTGCTTTTAGCATCTGTAGCTCTGTAGACTTGGAACACTATGCCAGAAGGCCCCTATCCTCATGTTTGACCTGTAGGCTGGCGCCTACCTACCCACTTTATTTAAAGTATGTCATGGTGTGAGGAGCTGGGTCCTTCTTGTTTGTGTGTGTTACAAGGCAATGTGAAACGTATGGGGCATTCAGAAGCAATGTTGGTACCCAAATACTTGGGCTAATGGATCGTTATTAACCTTTAGATTTTTCATAATAAAGAACTTGTATATTTGTAGTATTTAATTAAAGATGAAAAGATTAATTGAAGAGGTAAAAGTTAAAAAGAAGCTGATACTGTATCAGTTACTAGCTGCCAATCACTTGCCAGTTTTACAGACATGGTCTGTGACCTCTTGCATTTTGCCAAGAGTCTTGAATAAACAAAATTAACTCTTATCGGTAAGACAATGACTCTTCATTATCTTCCTTCCGCTGCTTTTTTCCTTAATACTGGAATGGTTGAGTTGATTTTATTTTACATGCCAACTGTTCTGTGTTCTGGGATTGCAACTGTAAGGATGATAGTAAGAACTGTGTAGTCTTAGAGAATGAAATGAGGAAAATTCAAGAGCTCTTCAACCTGTCCTTCACTCTGCCAGTTTTCTTTCCTTTTCTTGTCAATGCTCTGTGTCTCTACCAACTGAAGCTTTTTAGGTATTTTTTATGAAAAAGCTTATACTGCACACAGATACTTCCTTCTGCATAATATAAATGCTCCAAGAATGAGGCAAGCTCTGGATTAAATATATTTCTTATTTCTCTTTCATGTAACTTTTTTCTCTTTTAATGATCAGTGCTTATCAACACTGCCAAAACAGTGTGGTTCTGCTAGCAGGAAAGATTAGCGTCTGTGTCCTGTTGAAGATACTTGTGTTCTAACTGGCTTATTTGTCTCTTCTTGTGTTTGAGTAAATAATTAAGCCGATAGGCACCTCTTCCATTCTGTTTGGATGACTGCTAAAACTCATTAGAAGTGTGGGGAAGGGTGAATTCCTGCTTTTAGTTCCACTGTCAGCTATTCGTGTGAACTGCCCAGGGAAAATTTGTACTTCAAATTTCATAGCTCTGGTCTGCGAGATACTTGTGTTTTGTGGGCAGCGTAGACAGAGTTTAGTCCGGAGTTAAGAACTGTGAGAGATTACAACATGCAAAATGAAACAGTCTTGAGATAGCTGTCAGAACTGAATCTCAGTCATACAAGCAGAACCACAGCTTTCTGGTCTTGTGATTTGAATGTATTTTATATCTTTTGGAGATTATAGGAACATGTTTTTAAAACAGTGGTCTGTTTCTTTTTCAAACACTTGGCTTGTGCTCCAAAGCAGGGGGACACGCAAGAACTTTAAAGCTTTTCATTATTTTAACATGGGTAAAGATTGTGTATTTTTTTAATCTCGTTTTTATAAATAGTGGGATCAACTAAAGTGTTGAGGTTTTTCTAGATAATTCAAATGAAGGAAAAACGTATTGTGAGCTAGTAAAGTTTAGCAAGATGTATACAAACAAGTACAATCCAATGTTTTCTAATAGAATTACCAAAAAAGTTAGCCAGTGTTAGCCAGGCTCACTTATAATTAAGAAAACATCTAGGGATACTAAATGGGACCATGGTACCTTTCCTGGTCCTGAGTACTTCAGAAGCAAACATGGATCCTTTCCTGAAGAACTTGTAAGAAGGAGAGAAAAAAACCACAAACAAACCACAAAAGGTAAAACCAATTCTGATGAGCACAGTATGAATTGAATAATTAATGGATGTTAGGTAATGGTTGACAGAAGTCACTGTGGTGGTAGTTCAGAAATCATTTGACTACTTAAATCTTCAGTGCAATGTAGGAACTTTATATTAAGGGCAACCAAATTGTAAGATGTATTAAAAGTCAAGTGGTTTTTCCTGGTTTATTTATATTTGTAATCTTTTGTTAGCAATTGCTTACGTGTTGATTGGCAACGGCTTGTATGATGAAGCCATACGACATTTTTCAACGATGCTACAGGTAAGTTTTCTGTTTCGACCCCTAAAAAATCACTTCATGAAATTATCCATTACAACATATGGCTTATACTAAAACAAAGATTCAATTAAGGATTTTAAAATGAGAGTAACTATTTTGAGAGCAATTATTCTATTAATTGTTCATTTTTTTTCCATCCAAACGTAAGCATATTCTTAAAATCAGGTGATTCAGTATCTTGGTTATTTGGCAAGGCTTTTTCTCATCTGTAGGAATAAACTTTTTATGTTTATGGTAATTTAACAAAAAAAACAAAAAAAATCTGTAGAAACCTGTCCTGTGCAAAAGTGAAGTTCCTTTAGTTGCTGTGTTGGCTGAGATATTTTGATGTGGATTTTTTGGGGTGACAGCGTGTTGCCAGTAACATCAGAAAAAAACACGACGGAGATCACTTACTGCTAGTGGCAGGTATTGCATTGTTTTCATGATGATAAATAGCTTTGTATGCTGGGTTTATTCTTCTTCAGTGGCAAGCATTTGATGAGTTTAATATACAAATAAATCTTAACTAATACTTCAACAGTTTTTTTCTTCTGATCGAGGTAAGGAATTCAGAATCTTTTTTTTATGAAGTAGAGGGTAGCCACTTTTAAAACAAAACCAGCTCCAGCAGTTTAAAAGCTTTAAGTGAAGCTGATTTCAAAATACTGTATTTTTGTGGCTAAGAACCTGGGACTAGCAGAAGCATGGACCTGGTTTTTGATCTAAACTGGTTGTAGTACACCAATGCAAGCTGAAAGTAATACTGCAAATACTAGCATGTACTTTTTTTAAACTCAAAATTTGTCATATGGCTCATACTTACATTGAGTGAAAATGTGGCGATTTAATGGAATTATTCCAGGGAATTTATCAGAGGATCAGAATGTTTTTTTGTTGGGTGTTTTAGGTGTTTAGTGATCTCTGTCTTTGATTTGTTTTTAATGCGAGGAACCTTTTTCCTTTTTTTATCCTAATGAGAAATCCTGCTTCAAAAGCCACTATGTTTCCTGCCTTCTCTTTATTAAGAAGGAATTTGATATAAGTGAAAATCAGGAAGATAAGCAAGATACAGCAACTGTAGAAAAATATTCTGAGAAGTGTGTATATAATAGAGTACCTTTGCAACGCACTCATTTCAGTTGAAATTAATATCATGCTTATTGTGTGCCTGAAAGGCTGTAAAGTGGTTATGATTGTTCATTCTGTCTTCCATAAGGCAATTTTAAATACATAAAAAGTGAGCATTACAACATTGAACAGAACAAAACAGCCTTGCTTAGCTGCTGTGTTTGTTACAATTGCCTGAAGTTGCCACTGGCAAGTGTACACTTTGAATCAGCTCAAGTCTAGCAAGCTGCCAGCTTTGGTGTGTCATGTTTTTTTTTGGTGTGTCATGTGTGTCATTGTTTTGTCAGTGAAAGAATTTGTTTCTTGGCAGCTGTCCCACTTAAATGAGACCAGGCCTATGCTACAAACTTTTGTTGCACAGCTGTTCTGGTTGCAGGTGTGAAGATGACGTGATTCCTGACTGGTTTTCAGGGAAACTGACTGCATCGGCACTGTTGTGCCAAGAAAACTGGTTTTGCTGTTGTAGTTCTTCAGATTTGGATGGGAAACCATGGCTGGTGTAGATAACATTGAACATGAAGAGTCACTATGTGAGATGCATCCCCTTAGGTGCCCGAGTTGGAAAGCCACAGACTTAAATTTAACCCAAATCTAACCCAAGGAGGGATTGTTTGAATTTTGCAGAACTATTTTGGCAGAATACCTTTAGTTTTAGTTACTGCCTGAATATAAATTTCATCAGGATGTCACAATTTTCTGGTTCCTAATTTTAAATCTCAAATTTAAATTACAAACAAACAAGCTTTGAATGGGTGAATTGTATTTGTTTATTTTTATTTCAGTGACATTAGACAAAAGAAGTCATATAATTACCAGTAAGGTTACAAGTAATGAAGTTTGGGCAGCAGACTATACTAATGTGTACATATCTTCTGATAGGTCGTCATTGACACTATAAGTGCACTTTGTTTAGCTCATTTTCCAGACAAATACACCAGAAAAGTTCCAGTAAATTGAATTAGAAGTTGTGAGTATGTGAAAGTATGGACTGTAATACCATCAATTTCTTTGCCTGACAACTGCGATTGTTCATTCCTTACTAAAGATCAGCAAGAATTAAATACATATTGAAGAAAGATACCTTTAAAAAAAACCAAAAAAAAACCCAAAACCCCGCAACTGATTATTGTATTCATTTTTAATCTTTACAGGAAGAACCAGAGCTGGTTAGTGCAATTTATGGACGAGGGATAGCGTATGGAAAAAAAGGACTACATGTGAGTAGATAATTATTTAAATTAATATCTGACTGCATTATTTGAATCCAAACTATAAGACAGCCTCTAATAGGAGGAGCTACACTGTTTAGAACTGGTTAGCTACATCCCAAAGTCTTTGTGCTGTCCTACTATAATGATGTGTCCATCCGTTAGTAGGTGCTCCATAACGCAGAGGGATCTAGTGGATCATACTGCTCAAGCCATAGGTACATTTGCTCTGTGGGACTGTGGAAATAAATCGGCATGAAGCAAGGGTGCCAAAGGAGACTATAGGCACAATTGTAAGTGGTGGATAGTAACACTGGGAGCCACAGCCGCTTGAAAGAGTTATCTAATAAGATAACAGGCAGAATCTTGCCTCTGAGAGGCAGGTTTATGAGGTCCCACTGAATTTGTCTCCATATCTACTCTATATTTGGAAAGAAAAATGTCTTTCATTGCAACTTCTAAACATCGTCAGCTCTGGCAATTCAATAGGCTTTATATTGCTTCTTGACTGCCTATGACTCTTGATATGTATACCATCTTGAATGTCTTAAAAAAACCCTCATAGTTAAATTACAATTACAGCTGACTGCTTAAATGATTTTCTGAGCAAAAAGAAGTTTAGTAATAGACTTAAGGTCCTTGTAGTTTGAGCTTGTAACCTGTTGAATCGTGATTGAATGGTCGCTAGAATTCTGGAAGAAATAATAGTTGAATAACTTCTTGAGAATTTCCTTTGTGCAGAATATTTAATTCTTCAGTGGTGTTGGCAGCAGCTTGAAGTACCTCATATTTGCATGTTTTTAACAACAGCATGAGTTTTTCTCAGTCTGGCTAGATGCTAAGACAGCTTCACTTCATAAAAGTTTCTGTGAGTGATGCTTTCAAGACACATAGATGATGTTAAGCACATGTGTGATGGTTTTAAGCCCTACTGGGACTGGAGACCATGTTGCCGTTGTCCCTCCCCCACCCTCAGCTGGTCAGGCTGGAAGTGAGGCACAAACCCCGGGTTAAAATAAGAAGAAATTTAATACAACAGTGTAATAAGCAATCTGAACAACAACAGTAGCAATGATAACAACAATAAACAGCAATAACAGTAAACAAGACAAAAGATATACGGAGAAATACCGCAATGGTTACAGACAGCTCGCTCGCGATGCTCCCCACGACCAAAGCCACAAAGGAAAAAGTTCTCATGCTCCCGTGCCTGGACCTGAAGTCAGCATGGTATGAATAACCCGGCTGGAGATCCCTTCGCCCTCTCTGCCTGGGAAACTTAACCCTATCCTAGATGAACCAGGACATAATCCACCCCTTTATTCTATACCATCTGCGTCATGTCCAGCTGCCATTTAGCAGTTAGCAATAACAAAACAACAATTAACAAAGGCACAGCATAATTCACGGCATGTTCTCACCCAGAATCAAGTCCCCCTGTTGTACGCATCAGACCTCTCCATTGTCCAGCATCACCCACCAGGTGCACCCAGGTCCTTGGGCAAAAGCAATCCCGTGGATGGGTTTGCCTTTACCTTTGCCTGGTGCAGGACTAAACCAGACCATTTTTCCCAATATATTCCTCATGCGCACCACAGGGACTCTATCCCCATCTACAGCACATGGAGGTTTTGACTGAGCCAGGCCAGCTTGACTGGCAGGTCCTCTTGTGTTGACTAGCCAGGTGGCCTTTGCTAGATGCATGTCCCAGTCTTTGAAGGTCCCACCTCCCAATGCTTTCAATGTGGTTTTTAATAGTCCATTGTAGCGCTCGATCTTCCCAGAGGCTGGTGCGTGGTAGGGGATATGGTAGACCCACTCGATGCCGTGTTCTTCTGCCCAGGCATTTATGAGGTTGTTTTGGAAGTGGGTCCCGTTGTCTGACTCAGTTCTCTCTGGGGTGCCGTGTCGCCGCAGGACTTGGGTTTCAAGGCCCAGGATGGTGTTCCGGGCGGTGGCATGGGGCGCTGGGTAAGTTTCTAGCCATCCAGTGGTTACTTCCACCATTGTGAGCACGTGGCGCTTCCTTTGGCAGGTCTATGGCAGTGTGATGTGGTTGATCTGCCAGGCCTCTCCATATCTATATTTCAGCCATCGCTCCATTTCGCTGGGGCTTCACCCGCTTGGCATGTTTGATTGCAGCACACGTCTCACATCCATGGATGATCTCTGCAGTGTGTGTCAATAGTGAGGTCCATCCCTCGATCTCGAGCCCACCTGTATGTTGCATCTCTACCTTGGTGGCCCGAGGTCTCATGGGCCCACCGAGCTATGAACAGTTCACCTTTGCGCTGCCAGTCCAAGTCCACCTGAGCCACTCTAATCTTAGCAGCTTGGTCTGCCTGCTGGTTGTGTCGATGTTCATCAGTGGCCCAACTCTTGGGTACATGGGCATCCACATGGTGCACCTTCACAATGAGGTTTTCCACATGGGTTGCAATGTCCTGCCATATTTCAGCAGCCCAGACAGTTTTACCCTTATGTTGCCAGTTGTTCTGCTTCCATTGCTGCAGCCATTTCCACAGGGTATTCGCCACTGCCCACGAGTCGGTGTAGAGGTAGAGCCTCAGCCATTTTTCCTGCTCAGCAATATCCAAAGCAAGCTGGATGGCTTTCACCTCTGCAAACTGGCTCGATTCACCCTGTCCCTCAGCAGCTTCAGTGACCCGTCGTGTGGGACTCCATACAGCAGCCTTCCATCGTCGATGTTTTCCCACAATGCGACAAGACCCATCAGTGAACAGGGCATATCGCTTCTCCTCATCCAGCAGCTCGTTATATGGTGGGGCCTCCTTAGCACGTGTCACCTCCTGTTCTGGTGACATCCCGGAATCTTTGCTCTCTGGCCAGTTCGTAATCACCTCTAGTATTCCTGGGCGAGCTCGTTGTGTTATCAATGCAACCCATTTACTCCACGTGGCATCTGTTGCATGATGTGTGGAGGAAGCCTTTCCTTTGAACATCCACCCCAGCACCGGCAGTTGGGGTCCCAGGAGGAGCTGTGTTTCAGTGCCGACCACTTTTGAGGCAGCCCGAACTCCTTGTATGCTGCCAGTATCTCCTTCTCAGTTGGTGTGTAATTAGCTTCAGAGCCTTTGTATCCCCGGCTCCAAAAGCCTAGAGGTCAGCCTCGGGTTTCCCCAGGTGCTCTCTGCCAGAGGCTCCAGGTAGGGCCATTCCATGTTCTTAACCTCCTGCCCTTCCCGGACTGGCCCGAGGGCTACTGCTTGGCCAGTCTCCTGCTTAATTTATTCAAAGGATTGTTGTTGCTCAGGACCCCATTCAAAATCGTTCTTCTTACGGGTTACGTGGTAGAGAGGGCTCACAATCAGGCTGTAGTTCGGGATGTGCATCCTCCAGAACCCCACATCGCCCAGGAAAGACTGAGTCTCCTTTTTAGAGGTTGGTGGGGCCATGGCTGTGATCTTGTTTATCATCTCCATTGGGATGTGGTGACGCCCATCTTGCCATTTTATCCCTAGGAATTGAATTTCCCTTGCAGGCCCCTTAACTTTCTTTTGCTTAATGGTAAAGCCAGCCTTCAGGAGGATTTCAATTATCTTCTTTCCTTTCTCAAAGACTTCCTCAGCTGTGTCCCCCCATACAATGATGTCATCAATATACTGCAGGTGTTCTGGAGCCCCACCTTTCTCCAGTGCAGTATGGACCAGTCCATGGCAAATGGTGGAGCTGTGGTTCCACCCCTGGGGCAATCGATTCCAGGTGTACTGGATGCCTCTCCAAGTGAACGCAAACTGTGGCCTGCACTCTGGCGCTATTGGAATGGAGAAGAATGCGTTAGCAATGTCAGTCGTGGCGTACCACTTGGCTGCCTTCGACTCCAGTTCATATTGGAGCTCCAGCATGTCCGGCACTGCAGCACTCATCGCTGGCGTAACTTCATTCAGGCCACGGTAGTCCACAGTTACCCTCCATTCGCCATTAGGCTTTCTCACTGGCCATATAGGGCTGTTGAAGGGTGAGTGAGTTTTGCTGATTACCTTCTGGCTTTCTAGTTGAGGGATCAGCTGATGGATGGGGACCAGGGAATCTTGGTTGGTGCGGTACTGCCGCCGGTGCACCGTCCTGGTAGCAATCGGCACTCGCTGCTCCTCAACCTTAAGCCACCCCACCGCTGAGGGATCCTCTGTGAGGCCGGGTAGGGTGGACAACTGTTCAACCACCTCCAGGGCAGCTACACCAAAAGCCCACCGGTACCCTTTTGGGTCTCTGAAGTACCCTCTCCTGAGGTAGTCTATGCCCAGGATGCACGGGGCATCTGGGCCAGTCACAATGGGGTGCTTATGCCAGTCCTTCCCAGTCAGGCTCACTTCAGCTTCCAGTAGGGTCAGCTGTTGGGATCCCCCTGTCACTCCGGAGATGCAGATGGATTCAACCCACTGTAGCTTGATGGCATCAGGGTGCACTGAGCACCAGTGTCCACCACAGCCTTATATTCTTGTGGGTCTGATGTGCCAGGCCATTGGTTCCACACTGTCCAGTAAATCGATTATCCCTTTCCTCCACCTGGCTGGAGGCAGGGCCCCTCTAATCCTGCTCAACATCACTCACTTCTTGTAAGAACGATTTAGTGGTCCCCTCAAGAGGGTCAGACATAACGTTGGCCATTCTATTCTGTCAGGGGGATTTCTGACTGGACGCTGGAGCTGCGCTTTTCTTGGAGGACTCCCCTTTCGTGATGGTCTTCCCTTTCAGCTGCTCTACTCGTGCAGCTAGGGCAGCAGTGGGCTGTCCATCCCACCTCCTCATGTTTTCTCCATGGTCCCGGAGGAAAAACCACAGGGTGCCTCGTGGTGTGTACCTTCTGCTGCCTTTCTCTTGGGTGGGGATACGTTTACTTCTAATGGCTGAGACATCATCCCGTGTAGGTGGAATGTAGGACATGTCCTCTTCCATTTTCTGGACCCTTTGAGACAGTTCCTCCACAGCTGAGACTCAGCAATGTTGAGATGAAGGGAGATTTCCCTCATATTGCCGGAGCTTGCCAACCACTCCATCCACTGTTAGAGTGTGGGTGTCTGTCCACCAGGACACTATTGCCAATGCTTTTGAGTGCGCTTCTGGTGCGCTCTTCAGGAACTTTTGCCACATCAGGTGTGTGCAAGGGGCCTGATCTGGGTCCATGGATAACTGCTCATCATACAGATCATCTCAAACCCAGCCAGTTCCCTGAGATTCTGAATGCCTTTCTCAATGTTGGTCCACTTACTTAGCTGACATAGGATATCATCCTTGTAGGGGTACCTTTCCCTTACACTGAGCAGGAGTTGCTTCCAAAGGCTGAGGGTTTGAGTCTGTTTCCCTATTTCCCTATCAATGCCAGCATCCTTGGCCAAAGATCCCAGCTGCTTGGCCTCTCTCCCCTCCATTTCAAAAGCACTGGCTCCGTTGTCCCAGCATCGGAGCAGCCAGGTGCAAATCTGCTCACCTCCCAGGCGGCCGAAATCTCTCTGCATATCTCGCAGCTCAGTTGGGGATAGAGATCGGACAGTCACCTCTGGTCCTTCCTTCTGTTCCCGTGCTGGGCCTGGCTCATCCTCATCCCCCACTTTGCAAACTGACTTTCTGGTATATTTGGTTTTCTGTATTGGGGCGACTGACACCGGCACTAGCTGGCTCTCTGGCTCAGTCGCTGTGCTGGTGGAAGCGACTGATACTGATTCTGCCTGTTCCCTCGGCCCAGCTGCTGTACCAGTAAGTTCACTCTCAGATCCTGCAGGCCTTTCTCCCCCTTGAGGGCAGTGGGTGATATTAAAGAGGACACGATAGGCATGGGCAAGTCCCCAACACATTGCAGCGATTTGTGTCTCCTGGGTTTTGCCAGCTTGGTAACACACCCTTTCTAAGCACTCCATCAGCTTATCAGGGCTCTGCCTTTGCTCAGGAGTGAAATTCGAAAGCATTGGAGGTGCCCACTGACTCAGGCCTTTGCCCATCTTTTCCCACACCCCTTGCCACTCACTATTATCTGACCTCGGGGCAGGTTTCCGGGCACTGCTATTGTTGGAGAAGTGCCACATGGCCCAAAACAAGATCTGGCAGGCATTCAGAAAGCACAGTGCTGCAATCACACTGGCCTGCAGGCTCCAAGGGTAATTGAAACTCCCAAAACCCGAGAGGGATCTCTTCCCCTGGCTGACCCATAGAGGGGGTGAGACCCCTAACAAAAGCCCAGGCAGCAAACAGTTACTGGCCTACCCCCACCCCCGCGATACAAAGACATTATATGCAGTCAGTAGCCTGTATAACAAAACAATTCCCTTTATACATTTTCCACCGACAACAAACATCAGCACTGGGAACACGCAGTGGATATAAGGAATAATCCAGCCGCACCACGCAAGCAAGTGGGCCAGCATTGCAAACATTTTCTTATCAAACAGTACAAATAAAAACAGAAAAATTGCACCCAACAGATTGCTCTAGCACACTCTGGTCAGGGTCTGTACCTTTTTGATTCTTATTTCAACCCTCTTGTGCCCCACGCTGGTGTGCCAAAAGAGGCTGTGTTGGTTTAAGCCCTACTGGGACCGGAGACCACATTGCCGTTGTCCCTCCCTCACCCTCGGACACAAGTAGGGCACAAACCCCGGGTTAAAATAAGAAGAAATTTAATACAACAGTGTAATAAGCAATCTGAACAACAACAGTAGCCATGATAACAACACTAAACAGCAATAACAGTAAACAAGACAAAAGATATACAGAGAAATACCGCAATGGTTACAGACAGCTCGCTCGCGATGCTCCCCACGACCAAAGCCACAAAGGAAAAGCTTCCCCCGGACCTGACATCAGCATGGTATGAATAACCCGGCTGGAGATCCCTTCCCCCTCTCTGCTGGGGAAACTTAACCCTATCCTAGCTGAACTAGGGCAACATGCAAAATTTCTTTGCCTTGAAAAAGAAAGAAAAGATCAATGAAATCTAGTACAGAACTTGCTGTATAATGAGTTTGGATTTTTTTTTTTCCAATTAGATAACTGCTTCCATCCTACAGTTTATTGAGGACAGTATAAAAATTCTGATAGGCAAGATCCTGATGGCATTAACCTATTCACCAACACTGCTTGGGTTAAGTTACAGACAGTACTGATGAAAACACTGGTGAGTGAGGGCTTGAGCCAGCATTGCTGCCAAGAAAGATACCTATGGAGCTGTAGTTATATTAATAAATGATTAGAGGTACAGCACAAAGATGATGTGTACAAGCAAATTTTATTTTTCTTGTTTACAGCAGATATATGGGGTTTTTTTCAGCTATTTGTAGAATACTACATTTTAATATTATTAGGAAAGGGGTGAAGGGCTTTCAATGTAAACTGATACACTTTCAGAAACTACAAGGTTCTTGTCCTTCAGTCTTCAGAATATATTACTCTAAGTATGCACAGTGTTGTTTACCATGTTTATTTTTCTCCTTTTCAGGATATGAAAAATGCTGAACTTGCTCTGTTTGAGCTCAGTAGGGTGATTAGTCTAGAACCAGATCATCCTGAAGTATTTGAACAGCGAGCTGAAGTGAGCATTCTTTGTCTCTTCAGATTTTTGGAGAAGTTGTGATTATGCAGTTACTTCAAGTATTTCTTCAGTGATATAATGACTAAAGTTCTTACCTGTGTTTTTCTGTGAATATTCTTCCTTTCTTTTAGAATATACATACTTGCTCTCAAACAGTGTAGTTTGTGGAATGTCTATTTTTAAAATTAAACATATGCCATAGCCAATAGAATAGCACATTATTATGTTTTAAGTGTTTAGATCATGTGTGGTTTGGGCTTTTTTAAAATATATTGAATCAAAATATCACTTGAACCTTACTGTTTGCATTTAGTGTCACCTTAGTAAATTTATTGTTAGGACTAATTGATAAAATGACAAACTTGTAAAGAATGAGTTTTTAATCAAATGTTTTGGTTTTGCATTATGCATATAAGTTAAATGTCATTCAGATACACAGATATTTTTCATTTTGAAAATTGTGTTTTGTTTTGCCAATTAAATCACAGAAAATGGGTTTTCAAGAAGCAGCTTTGTAGACAAATCAAAAGCATAAGTATTTATTAAAGTTAGCATACTGTATAATGCTAGCTGCCATAAAATGAAATGGTAATTCACAATTTTAATGTCTTTAATGATTTGTTAAGACACTTGTTAATCTTGGTCTAAAAAATGTGAAAGGCGTTCAAATAATTGGAAAATAGACCATTTTCCATTGGTGGGAATATTTTTTCAAAATGGAAAGGGTTATGAGAGTAATTTAATTACATTTTCAGTTGAATCTGTTGAAATGACTTGAAATAGAGTGTTCTGCTTTGGCTGACATTTTTATTTGGAATACTAGATTTTTGAAAATGTTATTGGTGATGTTCATGTACACTGACTTTTTCTGAGAAAAATGTTTTCAGATTTTCCCTTTTATAGGGGTTTAAAAGCAGTAAATACTGAAATTTATATTAGATCTTTCCAGCCTGTTCTAGCAAATACAGTTACTCTGTTACTGCTGAACATGAAAAAGAATAATCTTCGTATTTCTAAAACAAACCTGTTCAGCCTGTCTGCTCTAAACAATATGTTTGTTTTATGCTCTTAGATATTGTCCCCACTAGGACGAATCAGTGAAGCATTATCTGATCTCACCAAAGCTATTCAGCTGCAACCATCAGCACGGCTCTACAGGCACAGAGGTACCCTTTACTTCATATCTGAGGTTAGTGGATTTGGGGGATTCTGTTTGGGTTTGGTTGTGTGAATGTTGATTATTTTGTTGTTGGTTGTTCCAGTTTTTCAAGAGCTTTTTTCCTATTTAAATAAAAAAAGAAAATAACAACAAAAGCCCCAGTTTTCCCATAGTTGTCTTTCTGACAGTTCAGAGGTATTCTTCAAGTAGTTCATCTGCGTATCTATTTAATGCAGAGAATCAGAGGGCAAGTACCTTGCATGCACATCTCAGATTGTTTTGTGTGTTTGAGGAGTAGGATATGGATAAAGAATTTGACTTGATTTATAACATATAGCTGCATTTAAGTAGTATTGTTAAATGTCAGTCTAAAAAGGAAAACGGTTATGGCCAAGGCAGTAACTGCCCTATATGCTTAACAAAAAGCACACTGCACAACAAACAAAAAACCCCTACAAAAATGCTAACATCCTATTTGCTATGTAATCGATGTGTGTTGTTCTTACACTTTAATGTAAAACAAGTAACTTCAAAGACTGTGAATACTAAATAGCTGGTTCCAACTTTATTCTTCTGATTTCACTGTTTCCAGCTATTTTTCCATTACTTTACTGTATTTTATATAGCACTTGCTGTAAAAGTTGGAAGTGTATTGTGCATTCCTTATTTTTTTGGTATTGACTGGCAGCTGACATTTGTTACTGCTTAGTCCTGTAACTGTCTTCATATATTAAACAAAATTCTTTATTTTACTTTTACAAAAATAAAAACACTTATTCATCTTTATTTGTAGAGTGTTTCCTTTGTCATCTAAAATCTACTTTATCACAGGATTATGCAACAGCCCATGAAGATTTTCAGCACTCACTGGAACTGAACAAGAATCAGCCTATAGCTATGCTTTATAAAGGCTTAACCTTTTTTCACAGAGGACTTTTGAAGGTAAAGTTATGTTAAATAACAGTTTGTGTAGAACAATATTTGAAGTTACTTTTATAAAATCGTAGAAATATCATAGGTGTTGATACACATTTTATCTCACATAAGGAAATTTTTTTTTTTTTAAACTCAGAGGAGTGCAAGCAAAATGAAAAAGTGCCATTGCTGACTGTAGTACTTAATGGTATGACATGTAAATACTGCTGGTCATGCTGGATCTTGGTAGATCAGTGTTTATGACATGTTTATGGAGTGCTTTGAAAGGTGTTTGTATTTGGCACCTCTGCTAATATCTGTATGGTTGTATTCAAAATGTCTTTCCATGGAATGGAGATGCTCTAGGTTTTGTGAAGGGGAAAGGGATGAAGAGGAAAATAGTTTCAGATTCTTTCTTGAATGAGCTAGAAGATAATCAAGGAAACTGCTGATAGAGAGCCCTGCATCTGTGCATGTGTATTTCAGTTATGTGTTGATTCTGAAATGGTTGTATCTAAATTGAGGGAAAACAGTTGTGCTCTCAGATTCTAAAATCAACAGGGAAGTAAACTCTTCCCATGTTCTTTTAATGTTTCACCATCTTCTGACTCAAAACTTCTTTACATTTCAGGTGTAGTAACACTGCACCTGTTTCTTGCCTGTAAAGTATTTAGAGACTGCTGCAGTTTTTTTGAGGGGAGAGTAATTAAACACATCGTCTGAAATGTTCAGTTTGAAAAGTGAGGATGCAGCTGTGTGATTCCTAAATTCCCACAGAATGGAAGCTTTTTTTTTTTTAACCTCTGCTAACAGCTTGGGTTTCATTAAGGGGGTTGCATGAAGAAATCCTGACAGAACCTGGAGACAACCCAGGGCTCCTGAGTTTTAGCCCAGTACATTTTATAGGCAATCACTGCACTTTTTTCTCTTTTTAGCAGACAGATTACTTTGCAGTTTTCTTAGTACCCAAACTGGTATTTTTTTTCAACACTCTCAAGTGTATGCTGTGAAAGCTTCTGGCTGTCATTGATGAACTACTGTCTGTATCTTATTGCAGTCAAATGAGTTAATTGCAAATAATAGTCTGATTGAATATCTGGGTTTTGATGTAGGCAGCATAGAGCACAGGAAGTGATTGTGGAAATAAAACTGACAAGGTTAAACAATGTTTCAGTTTGCAAAACAGACACATTTTCTTCGTTCTGGTGTGCAGATCAACACATTTCTGCACCACCACTTCTTCCAATTTCTTTCCTTAAAGAAGTGTCTTCCCTCTCTAATATTAAAATTCTGAAAGATTGTGACCGAGGTGCTTTTCATCCCCAGATATACCTTAGCTTCCAGTCATGTTCAGGCTGCCTCTCAGGGGAAGGATATACACATCATCTTGCTGAAAACTGAGTTTTTTAGGTGGCGGTGGCAGAGTGTTCATTTTTGAATGAAAAGAGATTGTTGCTTTTAGATCATTGTTTTTGGGAATGATCATCTTGGTTTTTAAAACTCACCTAGAGAACATTAGTGTATTAGTAATAATAGGTGATTATCTTACATTTTTGTTCATTAGATATTTTCATACATGTTGTAGTGCTCAGAATATAGTTGATAGTTTTTCTGAATAAGAATCTCTAAATTGACTGAAGATACTAATGATTCTTTCCTTACAGCATTTAATTTCTTGCACTAGACTTCAAGATAACTTTTCAGGCATTCCTTCATAATATAAAGTAGTTGATTATTCCAACCTTAATTCTAAGTCTCAGTACTGTATTTGCCAATTTATATAGCAAGTGTAGTTTAAAAAACTGAGATCTTAATCAAATCAAAACCAGTTCAAGGAGGAAGATTTGGATGTATGCATGTAATTTTTAGCTATTTTATTTTTATGACATTGGATTCCTCACAGCAGCAGTACATACTATTGTGTGAAGATGATCACTTACTATGTAATCCCTCAAGAGAGTGTTTGCTAACTGTGCAACTAACACAAAATGCAATAAAACAATGAAAGGCAGAGTATAGATTGGAAGGAGTCTTCTGGATTGCAAAAATTAAGAGGTGTATTATGAATGTAAAAAGAAGACTAAGGAGAGACTGCTTTGCATTAGGGATCAGACTGAGCTTTGAAAGCAAACTCTGAAGGGATTGAATCTCTGAATTCTATTAAAATGTTAAAAGAATCACTCATTCCCATAGCATATTAAACAAAGGAATTCTAGCTAAACCTGTCATAACTATAAGGAATGTTTCAATATTTCATTTGTTATATGACGAATATTACTCTATAGATTTTGTGATAATTCATGCCATGTTTGTTCCTTCCAAAGGTTTTGACAAATAAGTAAATCCATGGTTAATAACTACTGAGGGTGCTAAAATTAAACAAATGCAGTAAGTGACAAATTTTTTCTGTTGGTGTCTTTCTGTAGGAAGCCATTGAATCGTTTAAAGAAGCTCTGAAGCAGAAAGCAGACTTCATAGATGCATATAAAAGTCTGGGACAAGCCTACAGGTAATTGCATTCAGAAATAATTTTAAAGTCAGTTTTCAATCTGACTGTTCTTTAAGATGCACTCTTTGAGTTTTACACATTTGTTACAAAAATCTGCAGAGTTATCATATGTGTATTTGGTAGCTCCTATGGCCAATATAGCTCTATCAGGATATGTTCAAGATAAGTATTTTTTTAGGTTTGCTTTGTATTTTTAATTCAGTCTCCAGTAGCCCTTTGAGTCTCCCAGACTCAAAGGTTAGGTGAATGGCAGTTTTCAGTAAGATGTGTTTTAGGTTTACTGAATTATTTTTAAATGATGGAGATGTTTAGTATGAACTGTTGATTAATATACTCATTAGTTGCCATCTGAGATTATTGTGCTATTTAAATTTATGAAAAACTCATTGCATAGTGCACCTCATTTTCTAGAACTGCTAGATCCTATATCAATTAATCTCTCACCAAAGAGATTTACAATTCTGAGAATTTAGCTAATTTCCTGTTTAGGGTTCTTTTAATATAGACATGTAGTTTCTTACCTATTAATCAAATAATTTTAAAAGAAGCAATCTCTATTTAGTAAGATAATTAGTCACTTTTTTGGTGTTTTTTTAAATTTACATTAATTTATAGTTGAATAAAATGTATTACTTTAAAGTGGTCTGCAGATAATTACTAAGGAGAAAAGTACATATAGCTTATATGTAATAAGGCAAGAAAATAACATAGTCAGCAACCGAATATCATTGTAGTTCTTTTCCCAACCTACTGTGTCTTACCAGCTTTTTATTTCCTGTTTTACATTTTTATTTTTGGGAAGCACTGCTCTACAGCATAGATGCTGCTGCTGCAACATAAGTGGCTTTTGTGTGGCAAGGGTTAAGTTGTGTAGGGTTGGTGTGCAAGCATTACATGTTCGTGTGCTCTTTTTCTTCAAGGCTTTATGCTTCCCTCAGCATACAGAACATATGATATTACCTGAAGACAGTCACTTTTTTGTTTTTCTTATTTTTGCTTGTGGACTTGTGCCTTATTTACCACGGTATCTAAATTCTGAACTCAGTGTAGAATCACTAACTTCTTCATGAGTTTTTCTGTGACACTTGTTATTGTGGTATCTAAGTACTTTCAATTGGTAAACAATAGTCAGTAATTTAGCCTGGAAGATGGGTAGTTGCCTTCTTCCTTTTCCAATAAATGCTTTAACTTTTTTTGGTTTGTATTTGGATGTGGGACTGCCTCTCCAGTTAATCAGCCGTTCTACTCTGTGCCCAAAAAACCTTAAACTGAAGAAGTTTTATTCTGAAGGAGAGAAGAAAGCAAACCTTAATTTTGTCTCATTTTGCACTGCATTGTTGTTTTACAAAGCAAAAGTCACTTAACCAGGGTATTCCTAATCACCTTAAACTTGTTTTTATTCCATCTCACTGTCCCCTGCCTCCAAAAGTTCTCTGGCCCTCATGAAGTAATAAGGGAAGGAATGTAAAGAAATCGACCTTTTTTTTTTTTTAAGAACTTTAATGTACAAGACATAGTTACTGTTGACTCTTCTAAATGCTCAGCAGTTAGAGAAGGTCAGAAACTAAATCAAATATTGTTTGATAACTAAGGACACTGTGAGTAGTGACTGACTATAAGTCTGAATTACTCTCCCGTGAACACTCGGATCTTAAAACAGACAGGAATAACAGGGCACTGCTAAATTCAGCTGCCAAATTCTTTCTTTCTAAAATCCTGTATTTTAAATTCATGCTTGCTTTCTTCTGCATCAAACAAATTTTAAATACAGTGCTTAAAAATACCTTTTAAAGAATTCTTTTTATAGTGGAAGTAGACAATTCTTAGTTTGATTTGTCTTCTGTACAACATGAATTATAACATTTTACCTATTCTTTCTTCAAATCTAGAGACTTTGCTGTTTGTGCATTTATTGGAAGCCAAAGAGCTGTGGTTAATCACTATTCCGTCTAAAAATTATTTTTGTCAAATGTATTTAAAACTAGTAAATATTGTTTGTTTTTTTCTGGCATTGCTCTTGTTTAGATTAATTTCATTTCATCATTTGATGTGGAAAGAATTTCATGTTCTTAAAGAATCAGTGTACTGGATAAAAAACCTGAAGAAAAATTAAGTCGTGCTCTATATCTATTGTTTTCATGACAGTTTCTCCATGGCTATTTTTACCAAGAGCTGTCCTGCACATGCAGTAATTCCAGTCAATACATTTTTAGTTAGTTTCAGCTTTCAAACACCATGCTTTGTTCTTATTGAGCATTTAAGTAGTTAGTATAGTTTTAAAAATGTGTTTGTGTTTAGAAGTTAAAAGGACTTATCATAGTGTTTCCTGAGAATGCTTTCTGTGGAAGTTTTGTTTCTTTTAGTTTCTGAAGAATACCATAGGTGGGTGGTTTTTGTCTTATGTCCAGTGAGGGTTGTGAAGATTTGTGTTTTTGTGGGGTTGTATTTCAGAGTACACAGTTCTGTGAGTGAAAAAACTCAGTGCAGCTGTTCTTTACCACCAAAGAAGAGTTGCAGAATTACTGCTTTTGCTAAAGAAATTTTCCATTAGTAAAGTGTTCCTCTTCAATGATTACTCTTTGGACGTGTTAAAACAACCTTTAATAAGTACTTTCATTGCCACTGTTGCCTTCTGTATTCTTCACTATCCTCTTTATGGAACCACCTAGAGAACTTGGCAACTTCAATGCAGCTACGGAGAGCTTCCAGAAGGCTTTGCTGCTAAATCATAATCATGTTCAGACGTTACAGCTCAAAGGAATGATGCTTTATCATCATGGTAGCTTAGATGAAGCACTGAAGAATTTTAAGGTAAGCAGGCCCTAAGTAAATGCAGAATTAAAATGTTTTACAAGGACTAGTATTCAACAAGTGCAATAAAATGGACAAATGTCAAAATTTTTCATTCTGAGTATGTGTGTGCATTTGAACTAAAATTTTTTTTGTGAAGGCTGTCTTAAAAAACTGTAAGGTTTTATACATCTTTTAATTAAAAATGGAATTTTGCTAAAACTAAGATAGTTTCTCTAACTATTTTATGAATTTCTGAAACCAAGCTCTGGTTGAAGTGTTTTATCTGTTCTTGTTTTGGTTTGGTTTTTTTAAACTACTAATTGTGTTCTTGCTAATATTTTAACTTGGTTTAAAACCTAAAGTTTTTTTCATAATCCGATGAAAGAAGGAATGTAGTCTCTTTTGTAATTTTAAGCTTAAAATAAGCATACAAAGTTCCACTATGTATCTAATTTTTCTGAGGCATTTTCTTTGTTTTGAAAAATTCAGACTATGTTACAATTAATTTAGCTTGTAAAAGTGTTCATGTTTCCATAGGTAAACAAAATCTTGCCTCTCTTCATTGGAATTAAATAACTGCCTCCTTTTGGAGACAGAACAATAAAGGCGTATGTTAATCATATGTCCATATCCCTAAAACAAGGAATGAAATAAGATGTGGAAACAATTACATGCCTTTCTGAATGAGTGTGTGCATATCCCAAGGAGAACACTTAATGTGTGTTATCACATATTCACCTTCTATAACACAATCTGTGGTACTGGTGTAATTGAAAAGATATTTCAACCTTTAAGATGGAGATGCTCTTCTAAATACATGTAATTGCTAGAAGAATCAGAGCATTAATTTTTGAATGATAAATACGAATTTGCTATGTGTTTAACATATAGTAAATAGTGACTAACATAATGAAGCGTACTAACACATGAACTAGTGAAGATTATGGATGGAAGAAATGGTACTGTATATATGTTGAACTAGCCAAAAATTACTGTAATCCTAACATATACTGTATGTTATCCTAAAAATACTGTAATCCTAACAATCCTAACTATCCTAACAGTATTACTTCATACTAATACTGTTAGGAGTATGTTTTGTCTAATTTCATTTAACTACCATTGAAACTTCTATAGTGCTAATATCATTAGAGCAGACATGATCTGTTTTCATAACAATTAAAGTGCAATCACAAGCATATTTGCACTGGCAGTTTCTCTCTATTTTCCCTTTAATGAAACTGAAAATACTTCTTTTCTTACATTTGCTAATGGTTTAAGTACTCGTCATCAGTTGAAAGAAAATTGTGATGGAAGTGGATCTTAATAATCAGTTAACCTTTTCATGCAGGTCTTCTGACCAAACAGGTTAGTTTATTTGAAGATACTAATTTGTGCTCTTGATTTATGGGTGCTTTGCTTCTTTTATTTCCTAGAGATGTCTACAGCTAGAACCATACAATGAAGTATGCCAGTACATGAAAGGTCTCAGCCATGTTGCAATGGGACAGTTTTATGAAGGCATAAAAGCTCAGACTAAAGTTATGTTAAATGATCCACTACCAGGTCAGAAGGCCAGCCCAGAATATCTGAAAGTGAAGTACCTCCGAGGTAAGTTTTTCTTTTTTTAAATTTTCTTAAATCCATCAAGAACCTAAAAGTGCAAGCGTACTTGTAGTTATGGCTGTTTGAAAGAAAACATACGTTTTCATGAGCGCTATTGAGCATGTCTGTTTAAAAAAATGCACACTGATTTGTTCATACAGTTAAAAACTAGGGCCACAAATGAAATACACACTTCTGTATAATGGTGAAGAGTGTTGGGATACTTAGTTGAAGTAGACTTATTTCTGTCCTGGAAATTAGCTAATAGCAAAATCAAAGTATCAGAGAGTAATGACTTACTAAAGTCTTGTTGGATAACTGACAAACATAAAATCTGGGGTTTTTTTTAAATGTAATTACATAAGTGGGCTGATTGTACAAACAGTATTTAATTTTATTTCTTTTCTCTAGAGTATTCTAGGTACTTGCACGCGCATTTGGATACCCCTCTTACAGAGTATAATATTGATGTAGATCTTCCTGGAAATTTCAAGGACCATTGGGCCAAAAATCTTCCTTTCCTTATAGAAAACTATGAAGAACAGCCAGGGTTACAACCACATATAAAGTGAGTAATTTTTTTTTTAAAAAAAAACCTACTCCAGATGTTTTTTTCACCTTGACTTTTCAAAGTGCTATTTCAAAGCATTGGAACAGCATAAATGTTTAATACTGTATGAAAGTGGAATTCCACTGAGTGTGTAAATCCTTTTCAAAATCATGGGGATTGGAATTGGTTTAGCTTATAAAAGAGGAACAATGGAATTTAAGATTGTTTTCCTCACTTCTGTCTTGACATAATCAATAATATTCACATAATGTTGTTTCATAATCTGTGGCCTTACTGATGAACTACGTTTCTTTTTTTTTCTTGCAAATAATGTCAAGAAATTGATAAGTTTGAGCTGACAAATGTAGCATTACATAGCACCCTTATTACAGTTTCTTGTGTGTTAAGTTGGGGTTTTTTTGTTATAGGTGTAATTTCCTAGATACTTAATAGATTTTTAATGGCAGGTGGTTTTCACTGGGAAATAATATTTTCTGGAGTAACTTAGATAACCAGTATTTTAGGAGGAGGGTGATTTCAGTCAACAAAGCGGGGGATTTATTAGAATAGGCTAAAAATATGTAGCTAAAGGAAAGATGACAATTTCTTCTGCTGTAAACTAGTTTCTAGATGTATTTCCATGTATTCACTTTATGTGTGTAAAAAGTTGCTGAGTTGTAAATTTATGGCTTTTGTGTATATGGAATAGAATCCACCTTTTAGCACAAGAATCTTTTACAGAATTAAGGGAGAAGTTATGGAGTAAGGCTTCTGGTTTCTATACATATTCATTTCTTAGTGTTAAAAGTTCCTTAGGGTAAGTGTAACACTGAAGGATAATGTATTATCTGTGAACTTTATTTAGTATCACTTACTATGAGTAAGTCTGAATGTGAAATACTGGTTGTGACATATATGATCTGCCACTGAATTCAGTAAGACCAGGATTTTATGTGAGATAGTGTTACTGCCATGTACTGTGTATGTTCATTGAAGTGAGAGGAGGAATGAGTGTTCTTTATACTGCTCTTAAGTATTTCTCACACAAATGGTATTAGTTATCAGACAAACAAAACTGGTTTACAACTTTCAGGACTTTTGTTGACAAGTTATGTCTAATGCGTGTTTTTCTCCTCTGTAAGAGATGTGTTATTTCAGAATTTTGAAAGCTATAAGCCTGACGTGCAAGAACTCGTATGTGTAGCTGATCGTCTGGGTTCCATGATGCAGTATGAGACACCAGGATTTCTTCCAAATAAAAGAATACATAGAGGTATACTGAAAATGCTCTGTAGATTTGAATAGGGAAAACAAATTAAATGTGGTAAAAATTTAGTGCTGTACCTTTGCTATCTGCAAATTAGTTCTACACTCTGTTACTTTCAAATCAGATAAAAAGTTTAAACTGAAGATGATTATTATGTGAGCAGTTTCTTGACCTAACTGGGGACTGGAAATCATGATCCTCCAAATTTTATTTGCGTTAGCAATTTTTGTCCCATAAATATATTGCATTCCTCTTTCAGTTTTCCTACCTGTATGAAAACGAGTGTTTGGTGCTAATTGGTTCTCTGGTTTTGTTGTTGTTTGTCCCCCTATCTTCCTCCCCCACCCCCAGCCATGGGACTGGCCGCTCTAGAAGTAATGCAAGCTGTGCAGCGGACTTGGGCAAACTCAAAAGTTCGGATGAATGGGAAGACCCGACTGATGCAGTGGAGAGATATGTTTGATATTGCTGTAAAGTGGCGAAGGTAAGGGTAAAAAAAGAGAGGGAAGAAGCCTTGTGTTGGTTATGGTGATGATGCATGCTTCAGTTAACCAAGGGGCTGAAGTCACAGGAGAAAATGAACACTTGCTGCCACTCTGGAACTGGAGTGTGTTCTGATAGAAGGATGTTTTAGGTACAAGGAGTGCATTTCTGAAAATACTCTTATTTTTCTTTTTTAAAAGATGGAAAGAGTTGGGAATAGCATTTTCTGCTATTTCACAAGGCTGTGAAAGATCATAGGATACATTGCGGCTTAGGCTAACAAAAACTAACAATTTTAAATGCCAGCAACATAAAATGCTTATGAGTTGGGCTTTTTTATGAAAATCATACATTAATTTCAATAAAAGTTCTTTTTTGTGATCTCTGAATTCTAGCTTTTGCCTAATATTATACTGTATGTGAAGAAATCTCAACTAAGAATGTTACCTGGAGTGAAATGTGTGCCAGTATTAATGTCCTTCATCTTTGTAGGATAGCTGATCCTGACCAGCCTGTGCTTTGGTTGGACCAAATGCCTGCCCGAAGCCTTAGCAGAGGTTTCAATAATCATATTAACTTAATCAGGTATGAGAGTTTTACCAAAGAGCCTTCCCACACCCACTTAAGGGATTGTACCAAAACCTACCAGCTGTTCTTGAAACAGCATATTACAGTATTGAATGTACACATGCTTGTTGTTTTGCTTTAATATTCATTTTACATTTTCTAATGCACCATTTGGGGTTTGTGCACTTCAATTTTTCACTCATGAAGTTTCCTCTTTTCCCTCAATTTCAGTTGTACAACTGAGATATGGCAAGGTCTAACTAGGATCCAGAAGATGCATATTTTTACGTGCTGTTTTTAATTCCCACGTTACCTTAAATGTAAAAACTGGAGTAGGTTTCTCACAGTTGTAATATTTCCAAATGCTGCTTCTCAAAGATAGTGGCAACAGTAGTGAAACAATGCTATTCTATTAGCTTTAATACCGATTTACAATAGAGAGGAAAAACATTGTTCTTTTAGTTGTTTTCAATGCAGGACAAAATAAAGCAAAAATGACAAAATAAGTGACCTGTAAAAGGTAACAGTTGCACTTCCAAACAACGGTAAAATTTAAAAGATTCAACCACTGTTGTACGTTCCATCTTCTCCCATGCTGCAAGACTCAGTATTGTAGTCACAACAGTGCTACCTCCCATGAAGTGGTAGAAGTGTGAAAGACTCAATGTGGCAACATCACTGTCAATCACAGGAGCAGAGTGTGTTTTGTAAATAGATATGTAACCAGGTTTCATCTTGTTTTCCTTCCCCCCACCATGGGAAGTATTGAATCTTTCCACTCTGCTTTTAGATCTATTTCTTTCCTTTTTGAGTAGCTGTGTGGAAAAAGGAGGATAAGGGAAGAAAAGCCTTCTCAAGAGTTATTTCAAGCAGAGAAAAACAGTGATATTCTAATGTTCACATACAGAAGCTGATGAAAATCTGTCTGCAGTCTTCCTTCCACTCTACATAATGGACCCGAGCAGCCTCCCCTTTAGGGAGTGGTTACAATATAGCTCGAGTGCAGATCAGTCCTTGCATTGCGGGATGTGCTGCTTCCTGAATGGTCCTACGCTCAGGTTTCTGTCTTCTCTCAAGCCAAGTGTTATGTTTGGGCTCCAAACTGCTGCTTTTCTTTCTTCTCATTTGTACAATGCAACAGAAACCACAACAATCTGTACTTTGAGACAAGGATGTATTCCATCCTTCATCTATTTCTTACTGGTTTTAATTTAAATGGGAGAGTAAAAGCTTAATTTCTAGGTGATCTGTGCTGGCAGAAGGGCATTCCTATAGCAACACTTGACTGCCATACTGAAAATAATGTTGAGCATTTAGTCTGTCGCTGTACAGGATCTCTGTGTCAGCAACTCTGTTTTTCACTAGCCAAAGTACTTGTTTTCTACTCATTAGAGACTGCTAGCAAAACTCATGCTTTACTGTTCCAGCTGTTTTGGTGATTTCATAGAAATCTGAAATAAGCTTCATGAATGTTCAGAATGGTAGGCCCACAGTGAACCTCAGCCTTGACTTCTGGAGATCTCATCAGCATTTTGGTCATACTTTGTTGGTAGCTAGATAGTGGTTCTCTGAAAATTATTGATTTGCACTTTTGGGGAAGGAACAAATATCACTGCCTTAGGAGTTGATCATACTTTAGTACTGGATGGTGATTGCATCTGTTTGATTCTGGAAACCTGTACTTGTTTGATCATTCTGCATCCCAAATGATAGTTGCTTTCATTGGTCAGCTTTCTGTAGTGATTTGTTTCTGCTTTTGGATTCCCTCCCAATGATTTCATGTGAGGTGAGGGATAAAAGAAATGGATTAAGTGGTAATACCTTTTTAAAATTTATTTTTATCTTACTTTTGAAGCATGTTCTAGTATGATTTCTAAATGACAATTTATTTTTAATGGACTATACAGATCTTATAATCTCCTTGCATTACTCAACTGTAAAATGGCTGCTGATTGAAGATATTAATAGGCTACAGAGCTAACACCTTTTTGTTGATAATTGAGATCACTTTATGGTCTTTTGACTGTTTGTCAGGAAGACATATGTTGCTTTATATTTGGCTTATAACTTGAAAGTTATTCACATAATTGTATGACTAAGTCTGAATTCTTTCTATAGCATGTCTACCTGAAAGCCAGGTGTAGCAGTAGGTTATTTAGGCTGACAAGTGGCAGCTTTCATATTTGTTCAATATATACAAAGATATAAGCTGTTCAGTCAAATAAGAGGTGTAATAATAGCAGTTGGGTGTTCTTTTAGTACTTGTAACACATCTAGTCATGCTGAGCTTAAGCTGTCTCTAGGTTTTATTTGGTCTAAATTGTACACTAGTACATTTCTGTGTGCAAAAAATACTTGAATTAGATATCTTTTACCATAACCTTTTTCTTTAGTCAGAATTCTTTGCATTTAAAGTCTATTATTTTTCAGTGATTCCTGTGAAATGAGTTTTAGCGTGAAAGCACTAGCATTCAGTGACTGCTGAATTAAAGACTCTTTTCCAGGGTAGCAAAATGTTTGGAAAGTGTCAGAAAACAAAAACAATTTTTGTTTGTTTTGAGTCAATTTGGGGACCATTTGTTAAAGGTGTCTAAGAAACATCTTGCACTTCACAGTGTTTGATAGGCTTCCAGATCTTAACATCCTTGAGATGAAAATATATTGTCTGTCACTACTACTTCATGGGTCTGTAGACAAGTGCAACTTTGGCTTATCTCCTTTCTGCCTTAAATAATCAAAGCTACCCAGTTTCATTTAAAGTAGAGAAAATTACTATTAAAGTAACCTAAGCTTTCAAAAACAAAACAAGGATTTGGGATCAGCTAAACATTAATGATAAGCCCAATATTCTTATTAAAAAGTGAAGACACTGTGGAACCCTGCTACTTCTGAATTCTTGGTGATAGTGTTTATTAAACAAATAGAGTGGAGTGGGAATAAACACAAATCACTTCTGACCACTCACCAAAAGTCTTCTATTGGTACTACTGCTTCTAGATGGCCTTACAGAATGATAGGTCTGGTTTGGATGTATTTTCCAAGATGCCACTAAAGGAAAATCTTGTTCCTTATACTGACACGCTTCTGCCTGTTGTACAGATATTTTCTAAATACAGATGGAGAATGATGGGACGTACAACAAGGGCAAATTATGTATTTAGATTTGTCTTCATCCTTCTCCTTTCCCTACCTCCCTTTCCTATGTGCAGATATGTATATGTGTTCTAATTCTGTTCAGTTTTTAAAGACAGATTCTGCCATTACTTTGAGACTTAAGCCTACTAAAGTGTGAGATGTTAGGGACTTAAGCTCCAAAAATCACTTAGAGTGGGGAAAAAAAGCTAGGTGCACACCTTCCTGTGATTGACAGTGGTCTTGCTTCCTCAGAGAGCGATAACGTTTGCTTTATAAAATCTTGTTTTGTAGACTGGGAGAAGAGGAAGGACTCCTACAAATGCAATAATGGTATGTAATTTTTCCTCTCAGAGTGGTTATAATCCTAGCAGCTTTTTAGCAAGTTTTTAATTTTTTTTTTTTTCTTAGTAGTCCTAGGGGGAAAAAACAACACCTTTTTAATGTTTTTATTTAGCAGTTACTACTTGTAACTGTTAGAAGTCAAAGCGAAATTACTTCAGCATAGAGGGACACAGGTGAAAAAAGAAAAATGTATATGGACTGTCAAAGCAGATCAACATATATATTGGCAAATATGTAAACTGGAGAGTGTTGGTTCTCAAAGTAAATCAATGTGCAGATTGAGAATTCTCTCCTGGTTCTGCAGTATCTGTGAGTGTAAGAAAGATTATATCCTTGTACAAATTGGTAATTGTCATATAGATAAGACTTACTGGACATGGGCACACTGAAAATGGGGAATTATGCATGAAATGTAGTTTATCAGAGAACAGCACTACTAATGATACATGAGCTTTTCCCAGTTCACTATTGAATCTGTATTCAAAATGGAGAATGGGCAATTCACCACTTCAGACAAACCTCTAGTTCTTTCCTTTAATTTACAAAGCATCTGTGGATAAAATTCTGTCAACTATTAATGAGTAATATTTGTGTCTTAACCCTGAAATATTGGGTTGAAAAACAAGACTTTAAAAAAATCTTTTCTTTTGTTTTCTTTGTAGGGGACAGGTCATTAACATGCGGTACTTGGAATACTTTGAGAAAATTCTTCATTTTATCAAAGATAGGATCCTTGTTTATCATGGGTAAATTACTGATATGCTTTTTCCCTGGTTCACTCCCCTGCTAATGCTGGTTTCAAATTTACATAATATTAATTTCAGAAAGTCTGATCATTATTTTCTTAATTTTAGTAAGTTCTAGTTCTCTTAGTCTATACTTATTTTCTTACTATTGGAAATGCAAAATGCTATCCATTGCCATGTAAAGAAACTTAAGCTAATAGGAAAAAACACTGTGAATTGCAGTATACCTAGAAACTAATAATGGTGTTGCATTTGTACCCACGTTTTTGTCATGAGTGGTTCTCAATTCTTTCTAAAAATATGATTTGTTAAAGATGTTGGGTTTCTTCCTGGTGAAATAGAGTTTCTCTGAATATTGAGATTAATTTATTAAATAGTAGGAGTGAGGAAAAAAGAGAAAAGAAGATACAGAAGGTAATTTTAATAGAAACTGTGTTTGGCAAGTAGTTTTAAAGGAGCAGAGAACCTTTACTACTTGTTATGTAGATGGGTTGGTAGACTTTGTCCTGGAACAGAAAGTTCTAGAATCTTGAATGAAAGAATGTGAATAAAGATAATTTGAAAATTGATGTTGACATCTATTTCAAGCTTTGATCAATTTTTTTAATGACTAAAAATGTCTTCCCCACCTGTGGCTCATTTGTGGCAAGAGTGTTCTGATAATGTTGAAAATTAAAGAACTCTTGTAGTTTAAAAACTACCTAATTTTTCTTTGGCCTGGTAACTTTTATTAAATATTGAGTTCTGTTTTTCAGTCTATTATGCTACTTAAATATCAAAAAATGAAAGTGCAGAAAATCCTTATAACAGTTGAAAGCATTTCAGTTTTAGAAAATTTATGATAGTTGCTCAGGGATATGTAAGTTCTGTAGCAAGTGGGGAGTCTATCCTTTACTGGGAGAAGGTTTGTTAGAAGTAAGTCAGCAGCATTTGACCTTAAACCAGAGCAATTTATGCTGTGATTTTAAAAATAATTCTGTTCTTAAAATCTGGGTACAATAATTAATAAATATTAGAGCAGTAGTTCAGTAGGTTTCTTCATGATCCAGCTGTGCTTGCATCTGTAGTATTTACATACCTTTGTGGCTACACAGATGCATACATTTTGAGAAGACTATTTTTAATGTTAACTCTATTCTTTCATCTTTCCTCATCAACAATCCCCTGCCCACACACACTCATGCGAACACTGTTTAATGCTATAGAGTGGCCAACAGCAAATGATTAAGATTAACCTGAAGTTTTTGGTTGAGGTTTGAAGTGGAAAAAAAGTGAGCTGAGCTGATACAGGAGGAAGTTACTTTTTGAAGAATAGGAGAGCATATGGCCAAGTATGAAGGAATTTTCAGAAAAGAAATAACTAAATAACTTATTTTGCTGGCTAATTAGGTTAAAGATAGATAGATTTCTATGTTACATGAATGTTACATGTGTTCAACTGTTTCAATTCCATATTTAATTTTTTTTTCCAGTGCGAATAATCCAAAAGGACTATTAGAGGTTCGGGAAGCTTTGGAAAAGGTACATAAAGTAGAAGATCTTCTTCCCATAATGAAGGTAAATTCAAGAAAAATTTCAAAATATGATAAAAATAATAAAATGTATTACGGGAGATATCCAGTTCCTCAGAATAAACATTGTGTAGCTTAAAATTAATAACTCGAAACCCTAACTCAGGCTATTTTGAATTTGAACATGTAGGGTATGACCTTCCCTTTGATATATGGAGATTTGAAAGGCTTGGCCTAACTGTGAATTGGTAAAGAAATGATGGGAAAATAGAATGTTGAATGTAATTCTTTGAAGCCAGCCGTATCAACTGAGAGGGTAGATACACCATAATGGGCTCACAGTATGCAGGTACAGTATGAAGGAAAAAATTGAAGATGTGTGTCTGAAAGATTAGGAACACAGAAGCTCTTTTTCTTAGCTTCATTGATGTAGGTCAGTACGTGTGGAGCTAGCAGGGAGAAATGAGGGAATAGTTGCCCTTAGTGACTGATAGGTAATCTGAAACGAAATCTTGGTTTATGTTCTTGTGCTTTGGAAGACTGTCAGAAAAGGAGTGGGGAAACCTGCAGGTTTTCTTGCTGGAGGTGGTCTTTGTAGAAAGGCTTTGGATATATGACATGCAGAATGATTTATACTCTTATCTTGACTTAAGTAATAAGCCTTGAGCTGGTTTTAAGTAAAAGGTCTTCCCTTACTTCCCCAAATTAATCTAAATAGGATGAGAAGTATGTATTTGGGTTTGGGGGAACACTGTTACGAAGTATTTCTTCTTAAAGGATTAGATGGGATTTTACTTAAAATAGAATAAAATTTGGGAAGAAACAGTCATTCTGAATAGAGACAAACTCATTGCTTTCTTATCGGGTGTGTCCACATTGCAATTTCATATCTGAGAGCTGATGGATTGCCGTAGAACAGAGCTCTCTGAAGATATATTGCTGCTACTATTGATAGACTGTTGGGGTTTGGATTTGTTCATGGTGGTAGTGCTCACTCGTGCACTGCAGATATCTTTACAGAAGCTACATGGTTCAAGCACTGAATTTTTCTAATATAAGTGTCTTCAGAGAACATACCATAATTTTGGAGGTCCTTTTTATACTGCTGTCTTGAAAGATGAAGACAAGTGGATACTAACTGAAGCTAAACAAAAACGTGATGAAGTAGTAGATGTTGGGGTAGGTAGGCAATTAAGTGTTCCCTACTGACACACAAATGTGCAAATAGGGTCCTGTAAAGGACCTGATATGGCTACTGTTGAATTGTAGGCCAGAAAAGTGCTATTAGTGGAGTTAAAAATACAGGTTACTCCAAGAGAATTATGAAAATATATAAACATAGTGGACTACATGACTTACTTAAAAATAAATGTCTCACATGGCAGCAAATATTCTTCCTGTTTTTCATAACCTGTGCATTTTGCTCTGGTTTGAATCTCCTGTATCCCATTTGGAATTGTATCAAAGTGGAATGCTGTCTCACATTAGAGGCTTTTAGATTTGCTTCTTTAAAATAAATGTAAATTTTCTTTAAACAAAACATCCTGGATCACAAGTTCTATCTTAAAATAAATAATTGCCTGAGTAATTCATTCAACGGTGTTGCATAATAGTCATTAAAAGTGCCTGTATAAAACAAAGGTCTGCTGATATTAATGTAATTTTGTTATTTGGGTACTTGGGGAATGTTCTATGTCAAAAGCTGGGCTTTTGGCTTTATTTAAATACGGTTTTGCCTGGTTTATACAACCCTGGCTACAGTATTGGACTTGGATAATGTAGCTTTGTAAAATTTTTAAACTTTGATATTTTTCCTTCTGATGAGGATAAACGTTAATTGAAACTGCATCATAGTTAAGAAATTGTTGATGTGAGCTGTATTCTGGAATCCACACTTGGCCTACTGCGGCTACTTCTTAGTCTAAACATAAAACAGGCTCTCACATGCCTGCTTTTACATTTACATTGTTACACCAGAAGGTTACCATCAACATGCAACTTGTGGAGAACTCTGTACAACTCAGTCTTGTACAGTTGCTTTACATAAACAGTGTTGCTTTATATTTGCTATGTAGTTATGAAGTTGAATGTCAACTTGCCTCATTCAATATTTATAAATTCTATACAGTAGGAAATAAAGTATAAATGAAATAATGTAGTTGACAGTAACTCTTTGTCCTGTTCACTTAGTTTGTCCATTTTCATTTCTGCTCCATGTATTTGAGGCATTTCAAAACAATAGCTAGGCAATCTGTCCATTCTAATGTTACTATTTTTTTCTTTTGAAAGCAGTTTAACAGTAAAACAAGAGATGGGTTTACTGTGAACACAAAAGTCCCCAGCCTCAAGGATCAAGGAAAAGAATATGATGGATTCACAATTACAATTACAGGAGATAAGTATGTTTGCTATTTTCCAGGGTTCAGGTACATTAATGATGAAGTATTAGTATTTAATTTTCTCAAATGCCACTTCTACTTGCATAAAGTGGGTTTTGCTTTCACTGAAAAATTTGTTCATTTGAGGACTTCTGACTCCTGTTGTGTTCCCTAACAAAGAGGGAATATGGGTAACATTGATAGAGTAGGCTCAATTGAGATGATTCTCTAACATACAGCATAAAAGTGAAGAGAGAACTTGTTATTAATCTTAGACTATAAAATGCCTGAAAGGGAGAAATATTAAAAATCTCTGTCTTTACCCATATCTAAATATACTTCTTGTTGTGAGACCTTGTCTGTTACTGAGACTGAAAAGTCCTGAATGGAATGGAAGTTTCTGTAATCTAAGAATGGGACTCATCTATTTAGATTTCTGGCCTTTTTTTTAATGTATGTTTTTATGATGTTTGCTGACCTTCTGTCTGCAAATCACAATTTAGATGGTACCTTGAATATGTGAGGATACAATCATGAGGCTGTGGGCCACTCTTTAGGTGAGATAGTAAATTTCTCCCTTTATGGATACTGGCTCCTTGTCTTACTGAAGAATGAGCATTAATCTGAGGCTTAGAAGTTCTGTCCTACTAACTAAAAACTTTGGCTTATGGGATTTAAAATTCTGTGCACTGAAATTTTTCCCAAAACTTGTATGCTTCCAACGAGTGACATGGAAGCCAAACTTCTCTTCTACAATGTAGAATATATCTCTTAGTTTTTAATTTTACATTCTAACTCATATGCCTATATACAGTGAAATGGCATTAAATATATGGCCTCAGCCTTTGGGGAAAATATTTTGGTATTGGTAAAAAGGTCTTTGTTCTGCACAAACTTTGTTCTGTATCAGTCAGTCTGTTTTGATCCATAGTTTGTAACTATGCTTTTATACCAAAAGAATTCCATTTTGGTAATTTAAGAGTTAACAAAATACACTTCTATATGGAAATCTCAAGTTCACAAAGAGACTTTAAAATTTCATATTTCTTACGTTTTTTTACCTACGCTTTAAGTGAAATGCTAATGCTTGTCGGGTGTTCTTCAATGAAAGTACTTCATTAGACAGCAATCTATGCATTTGTTTGGACAAACTTGCAATGTGACAAAACATTTTTAATTCAGTGAATTTTATTTTATTTTTTTAACTAAAAGGGAGATAATGTACATAATCTGCTTAAGGAGAAATTATAGGAATTTAACTGTAGTACATCTATAACCCTGGATATTAGATTATGCATCAAATTCTGTTAAAAAAATTCTTACCTCCTTTTATGTTTCATCTGCTTGATAGAGTGGGGAACATACTATTTTCAGTAGAAACTCAGACAACAGAAGAGAGAACACAGCTGTATCATGCAGAAATAGATGCACTATATAAGGATCTGACAGCTAAAGGAAAAATTCTAATTCTGTCTGCAGAGCTGGGGGTAAGGCTGTTTTAATGGAAATTATGAATTCTATGATAAAATTCCATTATGTTTTTATACCTTCTGTTTAACAGTCATTGTTGTAATGATTTCTGATGAGATCTTAAGTATTAAAATCAACTGCTTGCTTAAACCCAGTATGACAAACACGAAGTTGACATAATTCTGTTACTTTAAAATTTGCTTGAAATTTGCTATGCTTTGCTGCAGAATCACAGAATCATCTAGGTTGGAAAAGACCTTGAAGATCATCCAGTCCAACCATTAACCTAACACTGACAGTTCCCAACTACACCACATCCCTCAGCACTAAGTCAACCCAACTCTTAAACACCTCCAGGGATGGGGACTCCACCACCTCCCTGGGCAGCCCATTCCAACACCTAACAACCCCTTCTGGAAAGAAATGCTTCCTAATATCCAGTCTAAACCTTCCCTGGTGCAACTTGAGGCCGTTCCCTCTTGTCCTATCGCTTGTTACTTGGTTAAAGAGACTCATCCCCAGCTCTCTGCAACCTCCTCTCAGGTAGCTGTAGAGGGCGTTGAGGTCTCCCCTCAGCCTCCTCTTCTCCAGACTAAACACCCCCAGTTCCCTCAGCCGCTCCCCGTACGACCTGTGCTCCAGACCCTGCACCAGCTTCGTTGCCCTTCTCTGGACACGCCCGAGTCATTCAATGTCCTTTTTGTAGTGAGAGGCCCAAAACTGAACACAGGAATCGAGGTGCAGCCTCACCAGTGCCGAGTCCAGGGGTAAGATCCCTTCCCTGTCCCTGCTGGCCACGCTATTGCTGACACAAGCCAGGATGCCATTGGCCTTCTTGGCCACCTGGGCACACTGTTCAGCCGGCAGTAACAGAGAGTCCAGAAAAAGGTCTCAATTATCACAGTGTGTTCGTTTTTTTTTCTTTTTTTATTTTATTTTTCTCATGGGTCTGTGTTCACTGTTTCATCATCCTTCTAAGCACTGCTTAGGTTTTGGCTTGTGTTGGTTACATATAAGATGAGAAGTAACACAAATTCATGAGAAACCCTAGAACTGTTTGGGTTGATTGATATTGCAGTGACAATTTGACTACATTTTGAGCTTGTGCTTTCTTTTTTTCATCCTTTAATGCAGTGTAGAAGAACTGTGTTTCACCAAAATTTTAAAAATGTAACAAAGTACTTTGCTTAAACATCTGTTAATCAGACTTCAACTTGTCAGCTTGACACTTTTCACATTTGAAATTGGTCTTAAAAAAAAAATAAATCACAGTACTGTGAGACTTTCCAGTATGTGTTCCTTTATATGGTATTACCTGGCTATTAATTATCTTTAATTCACTTTTTTCTCTCGATTAGGAAGTAGATGCTGTTTGCAACTTGATCCTGTCATTAGTTTATTACTTCTATAATTTAATGCCACTTTCAAGAGGATCTAGGTTAGTGATTTCTTTATAATGTGTGTTATCTTGGATGAACACTGTAAAATGTCCATGTGTTGCAGTATCTTAATATTTTTTTAATATTAAAAAAAGCTAAAAAAGCTCTGGGTTGAGCTCTGTGTCTTGCAGTCTCTCATTTTGTGCTACCATGACGATGGATAGTGACAGTACTGTTTTAAAAGCTAGTTTGTAATTGCTGATGGTAAATATTCATAGCTGCATGTATATTTAAAATTATGAGTATTCTGTATTCATAGACTTCAACTCACAGATTGAAGTGTCATTTTGAAATTGTAATGATTGGGTTCCTATTCCATACTGTGTTACACTACTTTAATTTCACTCAAGAAGCTTTACTAAAGCATGTATTTAAGATCTCAAAGTATATTTCATAACTTTTAAAAATAAAATACACTAAAATATTAGTCATTTATTGCAACTGTTAGGGTCACCAAATGAAACCCTACAATAAAGCCTCGTATGTCACAGATCTGTTCAACTGAAATTCTAGTTCAATTCAAACCTGGCTACATTTAAGACTATTTATGAATGTGTGTCCCACAAAGCACTAAAGACCTTTAAGCTTATTATTAAACGCAGTTCAGTAGAAAATGAAATTTTAAAAATCCTGAGTCTGAAGGCATCAGACTTTGCCTTTATTTTCAGAATAAAAAAATTAGCAGAAATTCTGTCTCGAGTTTCACAACTAAAGAAAAAATAATTTTAAAAAGAGGCAACTGAACAGCTTTACAGTGCCACTAGCTCTGTTGCAGTAGAGTTTATAAACTCTTCTGAGCTACATCTGAGCTTCTTGGGAACAGGAGCTTGCTTTGTTTTCAGCTCTGTGGAGTCTTAAGAACTCATAAGTCTGAAATGATAATTGCTGTAGAAACTGCTCTTCAGCAGTTAAACTTCATAGGATCTTAAGTTCATTCCAGTGGTGTTGAAAGGTAACAGTAACACTTTTCAAGGGTTTCATGCTTGTTTTTACTTATAAAGTAACTAGCACAGTAATTTTTACTAGCCTTCTATGAAACTATTGTATTCTATTTGTGTTGTAGTCTAAAATAGCATTTATGGAAAGACTTTTACAGTACTTTGTTGGTTTTGATTTTTTTTAGTGTGATAGCTTATTCAGTGATCATGGGAGCCCTAATGGCAAGTGGAAGAGAAGTATCAGGAAAAATTCCCAAAGGAAAGGCAAGTATCAAAATACACTGGTTCAGTCTTGATGGAGGGAGTAATACTTGAAAATGTGAGGAAGGAGCTGTAAGAATGAACAGAAGTTGCACACTTGTTTACTGGGATGGGTTAGCTTCATACTGTGGTGTCTTGCAGCCTGAGAGTTTTGAAAACGTCATTGCTGTTCTGACAGCAGGTGAGACCTAGGGATAGTACGTGCAATGGTTCTGATTAGTCAAATTTTAGCAGTCTCTGTTCCACAGTAATCACATGTTTGTAACTGAAGCATTTGTAGTGTGCCGAGCTGCTCTTTCCAACTTTATTTGAGAAGGGTTCCGAGAATACTTAGGCAGAATTAGTGACTCTTCTAGCATACAGCAGAAATTTGCTGTCCTGCTCTCAATGTATTCCAGAGCGTTTAGGATTTAGTAAGTAGAAATGGATTTGCAACTTCTCTTGATTTCTGCTTAATTTAAAATAAGTCCTAGTTTTTAAGTGACTACATTTGAATATTATACCACCTCACTCAATAAAGGGTTTCCCTTTCTTTATTCAACTATTGGTCTCCTAGCGGCGTTACCTCTTCAGCATGAAAGGAGTGAGAGCACCTCCGTCTCTTTAATGTATTATCAAAAGAATTAATGAAATTCCAGTGAAAATCCAAACTGTTGAAGAAAATACCCTGCATGGATAACTGAAGAAAGAGCAACTTTCCCTTTAGTTCTAGAAAGTCCTGAAAACAATTAAGTTTGTCCTTTCAGTACAATAATCTCCTAGTAGCTTTTAAGAGCAAAAACTGCTCTTGCTTAGTAGCAAGAAGGCTTCCTTTTCAGTATGCTGTTAAGCTGGTATCTTCTGTGGGAGTTCAAACTAAGGTAAAAGACTTATGTGGGTTTTCTTATGCATCTTCTTAGGATTTAATAAGGTAGTGCATTTTGCTGACTGATTTTTAGCAGGCAAGCAGAGTTTCTGGATTACTGAAAAGCGGGATTACTGATTTACAGGAAGCTTTGTGGACATTTTTGCATTTGAGTTTTTTTTTCCTGTAACAGAATGCCTGAATTGGAAACAAATAAATTATTTAGGAAAATATTCACCAGCTTGAAGAAATTGTTTTCCCCAGTTGAATGAAACTGGGATTATTCACCCCCCAATTCCTTAGAAGGGTATTTCTGGTTCCAAGCTTATGACAGTGTGCATTATCAGACTGCTCTGAAGACAAAGGTGCCCAACAGTTTAGAGTCCTGCTATTGCCTGGCAGGTCAGTCAGCAGCCATGGCTAGTGTAGCTTCCAGTATTGGTTGTAGTGGGGTGTGCAAACCCACAGAAAATTTTAGTGCCCGGCATGCCTGCTGACTTCCAGACTGGTGATCAGGGACAAAGTAGTCTGGGCACAGACTAGTTAGTAAGCTTACTTCTGTCTTATCAAGAATGTAGGGGGCATGCTCTCAGAATCTTTCCTTCAATTCAGCCAAAGTTCATTGAACTACAGATGTGTCAGCTTAAATGATTCAGTACTAGTGAACTAGTATTTTTGACTGAAGGTTGTTTTGCTGAAAACTTAATTTAACTGTAGATACAAAGTTGCACAGAGTTCTTGGCTATATGTAGTCAAACTTGACTGAAAAACACCTACATTTTGCAGAATGCAGTATGTAGAAATGAGAAATATCCCCATTTTATTTGGACGTTGTAATAAAAGGGCTGAAGACAGTCAATATTTTCTGGAACTGACTCATTAGTATGAACACCTTGTTGAAAGATAAAAAAAATAACTGAATTTTGTCTCAAAAGGAAGGATATGTTTTTAAAGTCAAATATATGTTAACAATATTTGAGGATTAACTTCCTGAAATTAGAGAACTTAAAACTTCTCTAACTTAGTATCTTTTTTATTTTATTTTCAGCTAGTTGATTTTGAAGCAATGACAGCACCAGGATCTGAAGCCTTTAGCAAAATAGCAAGAAGCTGGATGAATCTAAAAAGGTAAATCTTTTTGTTTGGATGAGGGGTGGGGAAATAAAATATGAAAGATTTTGTATGTCACATTCAAACCTATACTAAAAAAATGTTAATTAGAAATTATGAGTTTAATAAATGATTCTATGTTTTTTTAATTCTGTTTATGAAATGATAACATTTGAATTTACTAACAGGAGTTTATTTCTAGTCTAACAGAGTAGTTAGTAGTTTAGACATTCAGTCATGTGAGTGTTATCCTCTGAGAAAATTATTTTGGTTAATATTTTCTTCGTTTTGTCCAGTGGTGTCAAATTTGCCTTTTTTTTAATCATTAGTAAATCTGGTAATTGAGTGGATAAAACAAGGGAAAATTTTAACCTGTTGTTTTTTTCCATTCTTATGGATCTTTTCAAACCATATATCAAAAGTCATTTATTTATACTTGAGTGCTATTTTAATTGGGAGAATAAGTATTTTCAAAGTAGATGGAATTTTCGAATATACAGAATTATGTTACTTAGTACAACTGCATGACTCTTGTAAAATGCTTTAAAATTTTGATTTTCACATTAATTGTTTTTTGAGTATTGAACACATTAATTCCATGTCAATATGATGAATCTGGTGCATTTGATTTGTCCCTTAGTGGTTATTCCCCATACAAAATGTAAAAATCGGGCCAGAGACAAAACCAGTTTTAGTATCCTTCAAGTCAGGATCAAGACACTTAAAGGGTGGTGAGAGAACTGGCCAATGTCCTTTCAAGGCCATCTGTAATCTCTGAAAGGTTGTGCACATCAGTGGACATTCTTGCTGACTGCAGGAAAGGAAATCTTGCATTCATCTTCAAGAAGGCTGGAAGAATGACACAGGGAAACTATAGGCTGGTCAGCCTCACTTGGGTCCCTGGGAAAGTCATGAAATGAGTCCTCTAGGAAACCATTTCAGGGTATATGAAAGAGAGGGTGACTGGGGACAGTCAACGTAGGTTTAACAAATGTTGTGTGGGCCGGTATGATTGCTTTCTGTGATAAAATGACTAGATTTGGGGATGAGGAGAGAGCAATTGATGATATTTATTTTTACTTTCATCAAGGACTCCCACAATAGTCTCATACCAAGATAGCACATTGTGGTCTGGATGAATGGACATCTAGATCGGTAAAAAGGTGTTTGGATAATCAGATTTAGGGGTACTCAGCACTTTAGACCACACCTAGCATACTGCATCCAGTTTGGGGGCAGCTGTAGTAAAGACTATGATAAACTGGAGCAAATTCAGTAGAGAGCCACCAAGATGGCTGGGGGCTGGAGCACATGCCTTGGCAGGAGTGGATGGGGCTTGTTCAGCCTAGAGGAGAGAAGGCTTTGCCCTAACAGCAGCTAGCTTTGCAGTACCTGTGAGTACTGGGAAAATGGAGCCTGGCAGTGCTTGGTAGGAGGACAAAAGGCAATATGCACAACGAGGTTCAGACTGAGCATAATCTTTTCACCCTGAGGGTAGTCAAGCAGCAGAGCAGGCTGCCCAGAGAGGCTGTGCAGTTTCCATCCATGGAGATTTTCAAGACCTGACAGGATAAAGCCCTGACACCCTGGTCTGCCTTTGCAGTTGACCTGGATGTTAGATCACAGGCCTCCTGAGGTTTGGTCCAATCTGAGTTATTCTGAAAGCCTGAGGAACTCTGCAGCTGCTGTTAGTGCTGAATATCTCATACTGATTAGTGTTGTTTAACTTCATTATCGGTGGTTCTCAGCCTGGTCAAGTTTACTGGACTATAAAATCTCTTCCTAAATGAAGAAGGCTGTTAAGAAGTTTCAAGGACATCTTTGTCAGACTCAGGCTAAAAATCTACGTGTAAACTGTAGTCAAATTCAGCATTTATTAAGGAGTGACATTTTTAAACTACAGTGTAGCAATTTGCAGTTTTTATTAAAAGTAGTCTGCACAAATATTGTGACTTGGTTGTCTTGGAAATATAAAATATTTATGGTTCCCACAATTTTTTGCTGTAACTCTCTCAATTTATATACTCAACTTATTTCTTAATCCCCTGTTCATTTCTTTTTCTTTTTAATTATTTTTTTATTAAGACTTATCTTTACCAAAAAGGAACTTCTCTTCTGGGAGCAAAGTCATCTTAAGCCATTTCAACCTACCTGTGTGTTTCTGACCCTTTCAGTTGTACTGTTGAAGTTTGTGGGAGTCCATAGCAAACCAGAACAGGGAACTGATTTGTGTTAAAAAAAAATTGTGGTTTTGGCAAGTTTTTTTTTAACTGAGACCATTTTGTAGCATAGTCCCACTGATAGTATTGCTAGCTCAAATGAGAGATGTATAATGGGTAAGGAGTGAGCCAGAGTGGAGAAAATGCTGAAGTTGGCTTCGCTTGATGTTGAGAAAAATATCTGTAGGACCACAGTCCAAAGGACTTGAGGTAATAATATGAAGGTAATTAACCTGCGTGGCTAAATTTATCTGTGGTATAAGAATAATAATGGGTAAGTAAGGCTTGAAAACTTCTAGCAATAAAATTTTGCTTTAACTTCTGCCACTTCCAAAGGCTCTTTTATGTAGTCATTATTTTCATTCTCTGTAGTGAGTGAGGAGTGATGAGAAGCAAGAGCTGGTTGTGGGCAACAGATTCTTGACTTCAGGTCCCAAATTTGTTGGAGAAGGGGATGAAGTGAGATATAAACTGATGTGTTAACTTCCAGGTAAATCATAAGTCTCGTCAAAAGATAAATAATTCTTTTTTTTTCTCCTCTTTCAGTATTTCACCTTCTTACAAGAGCCTACCATCAGTATCAGAGACTTTTCCAACCCTGAGAACGATGATTGAAGTACTAAATACAGACTCATCTCATTGTTTAAAAAAAACGATAGTTGTTGTATAATTTATACAAATAAAAGGCCAAGAGGTTTTGCTTCATAAATTATTTTGAAGGCGAAACCATGGTCAAAATGGTTTGGTTTTGTTTTGTTTTGTTTTTTAATAGAGTAAACTTACTTGAGTAGTTACCACTAGAATAAAAAGAATCTGTCTGTGACTAACAAGATTAAAAAGGGAAAAAAATAGAACAGCTGATTTCTTGTATTGAGACATACTCTTAACAGGAAATACAGTTGTTCAGGGGCCAAACTGAAGAGCAATGAAACTTGATCACAGTTATGATCTGAAGATACTGCAGGTGAAAAATTATTTTTTAAAAAAAAGATAAAAGTAATCTGCATCGGAAATACCACTATACTACTTCCCATTTGGTGGTTTGGTTTTGGGGCTTTTTTTAAAAAGCTTATGTATTCTGCATGGAAAACTCCATGAGCTGTACATGTGTGAGTAATTGGTAAATACACAGGCATTTACTATAGTGCAATCCAGTAGAGGAACAGATGTCAGCTTAAAAGAACGGGTTTTGGGAAAACATCATTTGGAAACAAAAACAAACAAATGACATGTGGAGTTAGGCTCTTGGTGAGTAAATGTCAGAAACACAGTACAAACATTGGTCTCCAAGTACCCTTTGGTGGTGGTGGTGGTTGGCAAAAGATTTCAATGGATTGACAGTGTATTGGGAGAGCTAGGGCTCCTTGAGCTGTTTTTGTGGAAGAGCCCTGCAGCATTTTGGAATGGCAGGCTTCCTGTAGGGCAGAGCTAATTCAGTTCAAGCAACATGGACAGTACCATGAGCAAATTTCTGATTGAAATAGCGCAGTATTATTTCTGGTGAATCCTAACTGATGATACTCATCTTATTCTGAGCTCTCTGACTTTGGAGCTCTTTATCAAGTTACGTGATTTCAGAAACAGCAAGCAGTGGTAAGGCAAATGTCCAGTTTCCTCAGTGACTTTGTTCAACACCTTTTTTCCTGCCTTCAGCATTTTAGAAAATCTACATAATGCTCTGTTTTAGATATAGCTTTCAGCTTGTTTAATATTGATCATCTAAACTGTGATTCTGTTGCTGTCATCTTCTATACAAATACTCTATTCTTTTTTTTTTGCTCAGTTCCAATTTTCCAGAGGTTAGGGCTTTGGGCAATTGCAAATATCTGTCCTTATGCTAAAGAGTAAGTTATTTACCAAGGGGGAGGGGAAAACATCCCACATATACCCCAAACGTACCAATAGCAGTAGTGTACTTGCTTTTCTCTGGCTACAGCACAGGGCAATCTCAATCCCCACTTTAATGAAGAAATGCAGCAAAGCATCATGAATGTTGATAGAGGTGACCTATTGTAATAGTGGGACTGAAAACAGGGTGGATTTATTGAATTGGAGGGGGTTTTCTTGATTATTCCACACAAGTATTTATCGGATTCAAAGTGGATTCTCTGTGTGTGTTTAAGTTTGGGGTCAGGGGGAAGGTGCCAAAAGGTAAGTTATTACAGAAGCTGCTGTGAATACTGACATCCATTATAAGAAGAACCCTGTTGATTTAAAGTCACATTTCAGTGTTACCTTATACACTGGCAGAATAAGACAGGCATGGATAGCTAAAGACCTGAGTGTTTATGTGTTTGAAGGATTTTCATAGAAAATGAATCCCAGAAAGTGAACACATACTATGTGTACATTAGGAAGGAGTGCATCCCCACCCAGTAGGAGTAGCTCACTTCCCACATAACGTGCATTTCAGAGGTTTTACTTTTGTCTGCTTGTCTAGTTTATGAACTGGCTGCTCATTGCATTTGGAGTGTATGTTAGGAATGCATCTTCCAGTTCCTTTTAGAGGAAACAGCATGTATGCTGAAACCTCCCTGCACTGTGAACCAAAAAGTGGAGAAAATGAGACTTGCTTCCAAAGTGTGTGCCCAATTCATATGAAACCAGTGGTGCATGTATACCTGTGGGAACTTTCATTAACTCTTATGTTCTAAGATTTTATGTTGAAAATACAAGGGTAGGGAAAGAATGTGCTTTCCTTCCACTTAATGCCTTTTGCCACCTATTGCTGGAACAAATGTTGCTGTCTGTGTAGTAACTCTTCCTCCCCAAGAACAAGCGCTGTTACAGGATTCACTTCTTGCCATGCTAACTTCTGGTACTGCTACCAGGCTTGGAAGCACAGCGAAAGTAATGTTGTGTGAAGGCAGAAGGAATAGGAAGCAGATTTTTTTGTCAGATGTCTTTACTCCTGACTCTGGTATGTCTGAGAGTAGGTCTAAAATCTATTTCAAAATTTGCATGGACTGTACTGGAGCTACATGGTTACATGTAATTAAAAAATCGTGGCCCCAACTCCCAACCAAGGGAAGAATGATCTTATGTGCAATATCTTGAACTGCAGAAATCAACCTCTGTTTTGCAAACACCAGAAAGCAAATGGTGTGCCCAGGTCTGAGCACATTTTTCCTGAGGCCTATTTTTCTCTTCTGCTTGTTTGCAGGGAAATTATTAAGTTCAGGTACCTAATTTCTTATCAGGGGATGCATAACAGGTAAGTGCCCAAACTGCAAGGAAATCTAGAAAACTGGGGAAACACCTGTTTGGAATACAAGTTGTTAGCCATTAGTGAGCATTAATGCACTTTGTAATGTTGCTAAGCATTTGGAAGAATAGGGATAATTTTGCGTAAGTAAATTCATCAGGAGGCAAAAAAAAAAGCAGTAGAATTTCATATGCAGACCTAAGGTTCACTAACCAAACCATACTAAAGGTATATTTGACCTGTCTGGCTGATACTAATGAACGTGTATTTTAAACTTTCTTAGTTGGGATTTATGTAAAGAATGAAAGTACCAAGGACAAGAGAGGCTTGTGAGTGTGCATTGAAAGAACTGTGTTGGTGTCCAAATGCGACAAAGGTATTTTCCCACCATTGTTTTGCTTGAGTACCTTCCCCTACCCCACTAGAAACAAGCACTGTTTGCTTCTGTGGCGTCTTCTGTGTAAAGATCTAGAAGTTTCAGAAACCTCTGTTAGATTTCATTGTGGAGGAAAGGAATTGTTATTTTCTGCCTACTTAATGGAGAAACAGTAAAGTAGCCAGGAGGAGATGCTGGACTTTATGCCTTGATTGTATTCCAATAGTATGATCTTTCCTTAAAACCTGTAAGTTTTCTTATACCTTGTATTATTCACTGAGAACAGGGAAATCTATGTTGGTGCTGACCAGACAGTTCTTGGAACCATAAAATAAGAAGTTTCTTGTTTTAGGGGTTAGACCAGAGGGAGTGGAGAGGGAGTGGTGGGGAAAAAGATAATCTCCTGGACAAACAAACCATATACAGCTGTTCAGGTGTCCTTTTCCTCATTTCTCTTACTCCTGTGACTGACTTCATACCCATCCCTCTGCTGACAGACAAAAAGATGGTATTAATGGGAGATCAAGGGAGGGTAGGTGTAATGTGTTACACTTCTATGAGTGTGCGTGTATGTTTCAAAAGCGTGTTTCTCTGGGCGTCATACAGATGACTAATGAAGCAAACTCAAGTCAAATGCTCTCAAACAAGTTTAACAAACAAAACAGGATTATATAACTGGGCTGGTATGTGATGACTTGGAGAGCTGTAATTACCTCCTAGGAACCAGATATGTGGAGAAATCTAATTATAATTTTCCATCCTCTTCTGTGTCATCTTAGATGGCTGGTCTAGCGATATCATTTGAACTCTTAAATGGGAACATTAATGTGTTTCAGCCCCAGCCATTTATCTATTAAGAGTAATATTAAAGAAAACAGAATGAGGAAGAAAAATAGGCTAAGGAATGAAAGCCCATTAATCTGAACGTCAGTGTTTGTGCTACTTTTTATTATCTACAAAGTATTACAAATTCCCATGCAACTACATGGGACAAATGGCATAAATTTAGTCTTAGATGAATCTTCTGACATATTTCATCTCTCTTTGGTAAGCTTACTTTGGTTTTGTGGAAAGGAATATGCTTCCGCTGGCCCCCAGGAGCCTTTGGGCATCCTTTGGGAGTTTGGCAATGCGTTTGCTGAGGTACCGCATACAAAGTTAGGACCTGATACAGGAAAAGAGAGCATTTGTACAGTGAATGAGGAGCTATCTGAAAGGGAGAAACAAGGTGGTGGGCTGCCAGGCTAGCTAAAGTTAGTAGCGTAGTTTGCCAATGAGATTTGCAGGTTCTGGAAGATCTGGATGCATTAAGAAGATGAGGCACAGAATAACAAGTAGGGAGGACTCAGCATTTGAAAGTACATTATATTATTTTGTTGAATACAGTTTCATCCCAAGTATTTTGTAATTTCCAAATACTGAGTTCCAAGTTTGGCTAATACAAGTTGCAGCTAATAAAGTTTGCTACAACCAGGTAGCTGAGGAAAAGGCATATAAAAACCCTTGCCTATGCCAGGAAAGATAGTCAATTTTTTTCAGGTGTTACACTGCACCGATGGGCTGTGCTGTGCAATACTGGTGTATTGGGGGAGTTCTGGCGGACAACTCTGTCCACCTGTGGTCAATAAAGATGGCTTCAGACAGCACCGAGCATGGAGAAGGTCCTGGAGCGAAGGCTGATTTAACACAGGATCTTCCTGTAAGTACAGAAAAATAGCTGCAGAGAAAAGAGCTAAGGCTGAACAGAACCCTGCTCCTGACCACAAGCTGGTCGTAGTGCTGGTAACTGTTTCAGAAAGTTGGAACAGTTTGGCAATGAAATATCCTGTTAAGATGTTGGTGTTGTGCCGCAGTTTATTCTTCACCAACTACTTTCTACCTGCCACTCTTCCTTCTGCAGCACAGCTAAGCCTAAGAAACCTGGTTATTTCAGCCTACAGGAAATCTGCTTTATGGATGTAACTAGTGCCCACTCTATGGACTTGTTACCTCGCGCAGTAACATTTTTATTTTGCCAAAATAACACAGTGGCTTGGGACTGGACTGACTTGCTGTGAACCTGTTAACTGGGGCGAAATAGCCCATGCCCGGCGTGATGCCTCTTCTGCCAGGAGCCGCGGGACCTTCTGTCTCGTTAAGAAACGAGACTTCCCGAGGAGCTGGGAAAGGCAGGTTCCTGGCTCCGGTGCTGCTCTGCCAGCTGAGGCAAGTCCTTTCCCGGTGCTCCTGGCCCCGGCAGCGTGGGGTGCTCCTGCTCGCCTCCCGGGGGAAGGAGGCGAAGGGCTGCGGGAAACCAGTGCTGCGGGCCGGGGCACTGAGAGGCGCGGGGCTCGGGTGGCCGCGGGCGCTGCCTGGGGCTGGCTCCCACCCGCTCCGCCGCCGCCGGCCGCTCGGGCTGCCTCCCCGTCGGCGGCCGGGCAGAAGGAGAACGGCCGCCTGCCCCCGCCTCGGCGCGCCGCGGGGGAGGGCGGCCGGGCGTGCGGGAGGCGGGGTGTGCGGGGCGGCGGCCTTTATAGGGAGCGAGGGGAGGCGGCGTTTGCAGGAGGGGAGCGGAGCAGGGAAGGGAGAAGGAGGAGGAGGCGGGGGGCGGCGGCGGAGGAGGCGGTTCCCGTTCCCATTCCTGTTCCCATTCCCGTTCCCATTCCCGCCGTGCGAGCGCGGCCGGCTCGGTGCGCGCGGGGCTGGCGGCGGCGGGGGTGGCCATGGCCTCCATGGCGGCGGCGATCGCCGCCTCCCGCACGGCGGTGATGAACGGCAACCGGCCGCTGGACGAGCGGGAGCGCAAGCGGTTCAGCTACTTCTCCTCGCTGAGCCCTATGGCGCGCAAGATCATGGCGGAGAAGGAGCGGATCCGCGAGCGCTACGGGCCCGAGTGGGAGCGGCTGCCGCCCCGCCAGCAGGACGAGATCATCGACAAGTGCCTGGTGGAGCCGCACGTCCAGGCCCGCTACGCCGCGCACCGCGGCGCCGCCCGGCCCGCCGCGCCGCCCGCCTCCTACCCCAGCCTCCGCCTCAGCACCGGCCAGAAGGTGGTGCGCTTCGGCGACGAGGTAGGCGTGCGGGGCCGGGGCCGGGGCCGGGGCCGCCCCGCCTCAGCGCCCCGGGCGGCTGCCTGAGGGGGCTCCGCCCGGGCGGGGGTGGCGGGAGCCGCGGCCCGGCTGCGGAGAGGAGCGGGCGCTCCTAGGGGTTGGCCGCGGGCGGAGCGGACCCGGTGCCGAGATTGCTTTCTCCCCGCCCCGCCGCGAGTGTGAGGGGGGGCGGGATGTTACTCTGTAAGCGAGGGCGCTCGGTCAGACCCTAAAAGCAGGAAAGGCACCAGATCGGAGTTCGTCCGCGATCAGCAGAAGTAACCCTAAAGTGGATTTCGCAAAACGGAGACTTACCGAAGAGGCCGGTACCAGCTCCCCCTCGAAAGCGGGGCATGGCCGTGGCTAGCTCTGGAAGTAGTCCCTTGCTGAAAATGGGCTCTAGAGAATGTTTACGCTGAATTAAATCTCTTCCTTTTTGTTTCTAATTTTAGACACAGTTAAAAATACAACGCTGAAAACATTCTAGCCCTTGGTATTTTTGACACCTTAAAAAAATGCAGCCTGTTCCATGTCATGTGCCAGGAAAAACAAGGGTCTGGAAAGATAGATGGTGAAAAGGATGGATTTTGAAGCTTCTGAGAGTCATCTGTCTAATGGCGAAGAGTAGCAGCCCTTCCAGAAATCCATAGGTATAAGGGCACCTGGTCTGGAGCGGTGGGTCATGTTACCGAGTGTGATCCCTTGAAAAGGAAGGTCTGACAATGCTTGCAAAGACCTGTCGGAGCTCTTCAGATACCGTATCTCTCTTATTCTGCATATTAGATTTCCTTTGTCTCGTTTTCTTCTACATGTTGGTATGATTACAGAGCCGATGTCTTTCACTACATTCATATAATATTTTAAAGTGACCTATTGTTAGTTAACTTATGTGGCTTCTACGAGAAAAAAATAATCTGCTTCTGCATTTGTAATCAACAATCCAATTTAAAGAGAACGGTGCTGCTTTTAGCTGCCTCATCGCTATCCCTTGCAATGGGATTTGCAAGAGGCGTTTGAAACACATAGACAATCGGCATCATGGTTCCTGACCAGCTTTGTGCTGGAAGACTGCTGTCTGTGTTTCACCTGTGAGGAAGGTGTGCCGGTGTGCCGGCGCACACTTCTTATCTAGAGTTAGAGAACAGCAGTCAAGCTCAGTTTTGTTTAGCCCGTGGTACCAGAAACTCTGGGTAAATATTTGCTAGTATTAGACCATAACTCCTGGTGAAAAAGAGGTATAGAAGGTCACAAGACAGGAAATTTAGTTGTGCAGGCAGTCTTTGGAAGGAAACCTAAACCTGAAGTTAGTTGCAAAAGGATTTAGGTTAATGACCGTGGAAAGCTCTTCCAGTCTCAGACAGCTCTGCTGTGCTTTCTGCTTTGTATTATGTGGATCCGGAAGAAAAGCAAGCATGTTGTGGGTTATTGTGCTGCACTCTATGGAAATAATAATTTCCTGCTTGATAAAACAGCTAGGGAGTCCATCTGAAATTTTGCAAGTTGCTTTCTTTCTCCACTTTGTTCCTCCAGATTACAGCTATGCTACAAATAATGTTGGTGTTAGTGTCTGTGTAGCCATTAGCCAAAGAAAGCATAGTTCATCAAAATACTTAATGCACAGTGTGCAATTTTGGAAGCATCTGCCTCCACTGACTTCCTCCTTGACTTCCAAGCTGAAGTTAATATAAATCATATTTCTCAAGAAAAGAGATTCTACTCATTTTGGCATCCTCCATTTCCATTTTAGTTCTTCCAGCTGCACTATTGAGCCTTGGAGCCTTTCCTGGCTCATCTGATAGCTTCCTCTCCCCCCCGCTCCCTTGCTGGCATTCGACCTGATTTTTGGATATTTGCCCTGGCTCACTAATTGTTCCTCCTTGTCCTGCTGTTACAGAGCCGCTGTGGCCAGTCTTTTGCCATTTTGGTTCAACTTTCCAGGCTTGCAAATGCTTTGTCTACAGAGCTTTATTATCTTGCTCTTTTCTGCTCTGACAGCTTACTGAGCTGTACTACTGCTGTCTTTGTAAGATGTAACTGCTGAACATACGGTGGTCACCCAGCCCTCGCTCAGGGCAATTAGATGGGTCCTGGCTGCTGTCCCTGTCTCATGGTGTATGGTATCCTGAGGCAAAGAAACGGAGAGTAGCCTGCATACTTCAGGATCACTTGATGTTGCAGCACTTTGTGTGAGTGTTTTGGTCTGATGTTGTTCTTGCTGACACCTGCTCCAAAAGCTTCATGTTTCCAGCCACAGCTCATCTTCCCTGTTAACTGATGTTGAAATCTGTAGTGATCTACCTGTGCTTGATTAAGCGTGGAAAGTTGATCTCTTTCACCTCGTGTTCTTTGGAGGACTTGGGAGAAAGCAAAACGAGGATGAAGGCGGAAGATACTGATTTATCTAACCAGGACTCTCACCATTTCAGTCCCACTTTCATGCATGTGACCACATTGATAAGGTGGTCCAGAGGATATATCTAGTGGTCTTGTATCTCTGGGTAATCGGTTCCTTCTTTCTCGCCTCCACTGTTTCCCGTATATCTTTTCTAATGCCAAACTCATCTCCTGCACTTGTAGTCCAGGACTGTAAGTTCTCAAAGTATAAGCATCTCTTACATTTTCAAAACACCTTTCAGTATGTTGGTTGCGTGGGCAGGCTGTGACAGAAAGTCGATGTGCAGTAACAGGATCCAGTCATTTCGTAGTGCTAGAAGCACTGCAGCACCATGTGTGACTCTAAGCAAACGCCTTGAGTCAGCTGAGTGCCACTGCTCCTTCTCTTCCATTATCTTACCCTCATTGCAGCGTTGCCAGTCATGGAGTTAATAACTGAAGCCTTACATGCACTGTGAATGCAGTTCCTAAATAGGATCGGTGCCAGGACACCAGAGCTGCTTTTTTAATCTCCCATCTTGCTGTCAAAAATCTGAAGGTATTTTAAAAAGTCTCAAAAAGCTTGATGAGAGAAGTGGAAGTACAGGAATCGAGCTCTCTGATTCCTGAGTGCTTCTCTCTCAAGCACAGAGTGGGGTTGGGTGGCACCCAGGTCACTTGGCATCTACCTGTGTGCACCACACTGTCATGGTGAGGATGCATGCAGCTGCTAACGCTAGCCATTACGTATCCACCATCAGCCTCACGGTGTCAGGTTAAGACTTCCTAGTTGAAACGGGCCTGAGAATACACCAGCTCAATAACCTTGATGTGGTTGTGGGCCTTGGTATTTTCCAACATCTCCTCCTAGCGAAACCCAACATCTCTTGACTTGCCTCTCCATCTTGTTTTCTAGAGTCGCGTGGTCTAGGTCATGCATATATTTTTCATCTCTTCCAGGTTAATAGAGCCATTTAACAGCCCCATGAAGGAAGTTTTGTTCTGTTCACTGAAGATTGTCTTGCTATCATTGCACATGGGCCCAGCACCAGGAGACCATGTGTTGCTTCACCAACATTTTCTGTGTCTAGACAGCCTAGGTCTTCTAGCTGAGGGCTTTTGGAGGCTGCAACCTTCAAGCAGAGCTTCCTCTTTCCCAACAAGCCTCCAGTTGCTGGCATTTCTCCGTTTCTATCTAATGCTCGTAGTGATAGAAAATAAGGTTAACTGAGCAGAGGAAAATCTAAAAATAGAATCCAAGTTTGAATGTAAATGTAATATAAATGGGCTATTTTTGAAGTACTCCATAAATTATACACCATCATGAGGGGAATAGATGGAAAAACAGCAGTGTGTGAGAGACTTCCACCCTTTGACTGCTGTAGTGGTCAGCTTGTGTTAAGCATCTGACTTGACGTTAGTTGATGCTACTGGATCCCTCCCTGTTTGACTCAGTGAAAGACAGTTTAGATATTCAGTTTGCAACAAGTTCTTACTCTTCTCTTAATATTGTCCCTGTTTATCCACAAGTGTGCGCCATACCCATGGATTTAAGGTCTGATTTTTCTTTTTTTTTTTTTTTAAGGTATTTTTTAAAGAGGTATTGAGTGTTTGAGTGGTACTTAACAGCTCAAAAAATTGGACTTGAAATAACGAAACTTTTCATTGAAGAAGATGCTATGTGCTTTAGGATGTGGTAAATATTTTATGTGGCAGAAAGACAGGTAAGAGAGCTTGGTTAGCTTCATTCATCATCTTTTAATAGGGAAGCGTGACATTATCTACCTGAAGGCAGATACAGTATTCGTTTTGCTTAGCCTTAAGAACTTTGGCACCAAGTCAGAGGATCGACCCTTTTATCTCCTACTTAAAAATACTTTGAAGCAACAAACATACAATATAGCAATAACTTTTATGTTGGGACTGTTAACAGATTTGTGCTTTTTAAAAATAACAAAAAATGCAGGGCAGCTTTTGAGTTCAGTTAAACCCCAATAACCAGCAAGTCTTATTCCTGATAGCACTTCTAAGATGCATTTGTTGGTGGGTTTGTGAGTGCCTGGTTACTGTCAGCTGCCCTAAGCAGACCTCATGTCAGATATGCTGGCATGTTTCTACCAGTGTCTTCCATTCTGAAATTTAGATGCTGTTTTGCAACAAGCTGCCTACATATAGCAAACACAGTTTGTGATTCTTTTTTATATATTCTGCAGCTGGTTGTCAAAGTCAAGTGTATGGCCAGATTTTTGCCTCTTTTTAGCTATGAAATATGTTGCATGAGGCCCCGTTTCTTAAAAATAGCTTCTTTAATGTTGGTGAACAAAAGTTTTATTTGCCTTGTTTCTGGAAGAAGGCTTTGTTGTGTGCTGAAAACAACAGCTGAACAGATATGGATCTCTTCTAATCTGTGTTGACAATAAATAGCCTTGAAGCCTTTCTCTCTTGAATTTCCACTCATAACTTACTTTTGTGAATATTGAAATACTTGATGCTTTTGCTCCCATTTTCTTCAAGCATGTGAAAACTTGTTTATTCTGCAGAAAGCAAAGTTATTTCTCAGATTTTGTTGGTGATAATCATGAATTGGGTGCATCAGACAGGAAATTGTCGAACTGTTGTTCTCCAGCTTCTCAGTCGGTCCTCTGTGTGGGGGTACTAGAGGTGGAGGCCACAAACTTCCTTCCCTTTTCTGACAATGGACAGAGCCTGACCACTGTCTCCTTCATCCTAGCTTCAAGTACACTTCAAATAACCATAGACATCAGCTCCTTGAAGCTTTGTATCCTCAAACCGTGTCTTAGCCTATTTTATCCTTTTTCTAGATCCCATAGAAGATCTCTTGAATGTGGGCAAAGCTCCTCAGACTTACTGGCTCTGAGGTGTGCTGGGCTGTGCAGCCCTGAGACACAGTGAGACATCCTTTAAAGAAGACAAATCTATGGTCTTTTTCTTTCAGAGAACTGCTCCTGCCTAACAAGTGTCTACTACTTCTAGCTTTTGAAATAGTCTGTAAAGGTCTTAGATTTTGTCTCTGACAAGAGCTTTTTAATTAATAATTGGTACCAAAATACTGTTAATTCATTTCAGGAGCTTTTTGTCTGCCTAAACTGGAGGTTGAGATTGCAAGTTGAGGTGTCAACAAGTGCAGTGGCTTTTGAGAGGACATCAGATTCTGTGAAGTGGGAAGCTGACTTGCTCTGTCCTGTAGGGAATGACATATCCCAGCGCACGACAATCCCACACCCTGACTCTGCCTTCCTCTTGCAGCTTTTCTGTCCCTCTGCGGACAGCTGTTTGTCAGCAGGGCTCACTTGCAGCAGTGGTGTCGTCACTCAGTTGAGGATGTGCGGGGAGCATTGAGTGAAGAGGTGTCCCTCCCGGTGCTGTCTACACTTGTCTCAGATATAGGAAAATAAAGAACTGGCTGTCTCAGATCCAGGACGAAGATGGGCTTGGCTTGCTCCCACATTTAAAACTCATCCACAGCTGGTTTGCATGTCCTGTAAATGCCAAGAAACTTTAAACTCCTTAGGTAAAACAACTGACAGCTGTGCCTGCATGTCTGGAACTTTAAGGTTCTGTGACGACATGTGGGAGTGTTACACTGTTTGCTGGACTTAATTTCTGTCCTTTACTGCTGTGGTTGAAGTCAAGTACTTATTTGTACAGACCCCATGTGGAGAGAAGGGTTACGGTTCTCTTGTGTGTGTGACTCAGCCCAGTGGCGCGGCTCCCCTGTCTGTCTTCCCTCCTGGACTTTGGTTCCTGTCATGCGTGCTTCAGAAATGAAATGCCAGCTCCACTAGTTTCAGAGGCAAAGGATATGGTGCTAAAATGATTTTGAAATGATTTGACACTCACCTGCTGCGAGGCATCCCACCTAAGAGGTTCCCATGTGGTCAGCAGCATTCCACAGTGCAAATACTGATAGAAGAGATACTAAAAAGCAGACTTTTACTCCCTTTGTTTCCCTTAAATGTTAATAAATATGAGTATCCTTTTCCGGGAAAGAGAGAACCTGGTATTACGCTTGTGTTCTTGGCAAAAATTTCCTGTACCATATCTCCTTTTTGGCCAGAATTTGTGGTCCAGCAGAGCCCAGGCCTTTCCTTTGAGTTGGTCTGTATCAACCCAGTTCTTTTTAAGAGCATGGGATCACCCTCGTGTATACCACAAATACTTTGCTGCTAGAAACCCTGTGTTTCACAGATGAGTAATAGTTGGAGAATGGCACGTTTTCACATTTAGGAGATGGTTTCAGACACTTCTAATTGTGATTTCATAGCCCTTGGTCAGCAAAATCTGCCTAGGGTGAAATAAGAGGAGAATGCTATCAGATGTCTGAGAAGTGTATTTCTGTAAAGGCAGAGGTCAGAAATAAAGAAAAGGGAAGTCATGGTAAGATGTGAGGTTCCTGTGTTAGCTTAAAACATTGTCTAGTTCTGTTATTCTTTGAACAACAGGAGAGTGAAACAAGCACTCCAGGTCTTGTCCTGTCCTCTCCTTCCTTGTGCATGGTTACTCCTGGCCTTTCTCCTTCCATCTGCTCTTCCAACTCCTGTTCCTTCCCTGATGTACTGGAGTGGCCAAGCAGTGGTATACTCAGGGTGGAGGGTGCAGCTCATTCCCTCTACCAGTGTGAACATCGAGTATATAAATGAGCCTCACCCACGGCTAGGAATAGAAGTGTGATTGTTTAGTTGCAAGTCACGAACAAATGTGAACAATTTTTTTTTCCACCCCTTCTTTTTTCAATATGGGTCACATGTTTTTCATGAGGGTATGCCGTGTATGAAGAGATTATTTAAATTTCTCAAATTGGGATTATTTTCAGAAAAATAACTTCTTAAAAAAGCTATTTCAGATCAGGATTTTAATCTGGGCGTAAGGTGGTTCTTTCAACAGTGCAGAATACTTATTTCAGACTGATTGTCGCTGAAGTGGCATAATGATGTGTCTTGCCAGGGCTGGATCCAGCTGTGGCTTGGCCTGATGGATGCGCAGCTGTTTTGCTGTCACGTGACTGCCTGGTTGCGTACATGCTCTTTGGTCTGCGTAGGGGACAAAATGGGACTTTATTTCCCTAAGGCCCCCGCTCCTCTTGTTATTTCTGTCCCTGTATGTTGCTAGAGGCTACCAAAGAAAATGCCTAGTAGAAAACTGGAGACATAGTATGTTTTAAAGCTATTTGTAGAGCAACTATTTTAAGAGGTTTAGACCAGGTAAACCTCCATACATTTTGGAGGTTAAATTGGTATACAATTGATATTTGACCCTCAGAGAACTTGCTTTCAGCCAGTCTTTAAATGTAGTCAGTGCCATCTCCAAGTAGTGCTCTTGCTTTTTAGCAAGTTGTGTGGTAGTGGGTGTTATCCTTCCGGTAGTGCAGTGTAATGTTATCTGATGCTCCTGCACAGGTAAAGCTGCTCTTCTGATTTTTTGTCATTCTTTCATTTTATTTCAGGACATAACTTGGCAAGATGAACACTCGGCTCCATTCTCCTGGGAAACAAAGGTAAATATGTAGCAATTTTATTTTTAATATTTGTTTGTCATTTGACACTGTTCATTGTGCTTTTATATTATATTCATCTTGAGACATGATAGACTAATATCACCTTTATTCTATGAGAGCTGTGCAAAGTGACCGTCCTGTAAATGAAACAAGATGGGTGCTCTTCAGTTTACATCAACAGAAACACAAAATGTACTTCATGGACTAATGTTCTGGCTTCAAGTGCAGCTGTAAAACTGATTCATTACAAATTACTTGATTTTTTTTTTGGTAAAATTTTTAAATAACTTCCCATGTTGAGCAAGACCAGTGTCTCAGATGTTGTATAAACGTAAACCACATTTCACTTTTGAAGTCAGGAGTAGAGGAGCTAAGAAATGGGGTGAGAAAGGTCCAGTTATCTAGTAACTTCATTGGATTCTTTCTTAAAGCCTGTCTTATGCTTGATCTTTTTGTTGTGTACTAGAATGTAATGAAACTTGTTAACCTGGGGCTGTGCTAGAAGCACTGTGATATTTTCTCTCCAAAAGGCAGCTCCTTCAAAAAATAATGTATTTTTCTGTGGTGCGTCGGTTTGGTGTTTATTGTTGTTGGGTTTTTTTTCCCTTGCTTTACCTCTGGTATTTTGTTAAAGCATTATTTATGATGGGATTCTTATAAGGTTAACACAGAACGGGAGTTCATCTTTCTGAACCTGCAGTGTGAGGAAATACATTTGCACCATATTTATGGTGGGAAATCAAGTTTAATTCTTCTTGTTGAAGAAAGTCTCAAAGATATGAGAAACGCATCTCATTGCCCTTCTCAACTGGGTGTGGTGGGCATGTTAATTTAAACACATCTCAGACTTTGTGTTTTCTGGCTTTATCTGCCAGAGAAAGCTGCTTCTCCCTTGTTTCTTCCATTTCTTGCCCTTTAACTGTGTAGATAATTGCGTATGAGTTCACGAATATAATCTTAGCCTAACACGGAGTAATTATTTGGAAATGCCAGTGAATACTAAATTAATTCCATTGACCCTAGACTTGTTGTCAGCCTTCCCTGCTCAAGGTCACTGTCTGTAGCTAGCACCCCATCTGTGCTTTGCAGATGCTGATTAACTTATAACTTGATGTGACTCCTGGGTCCCTGAAGCCTACAGTGTTGCAGTTTAAGAGAAACCACTGCCAGTCTTCACTTGCCCTAAAACTCCCTTATAAAAGCTGTGGTGGTTCAGGAGCCAATGGAGGATTTCCTGCAGTGGAAGCCTGGTAGCTCAGGCAAACCCTCTTTCTTTCAGGACCCTTAGAAGAAGCATCTGCTGGCTTTTAGTATAATACTAAAGAGGCTTTTAGCATGTGTGTACTTGAGTGAAGCTGTCAAGAACAAAGTAGTGAGAAGAGTGTGGACCTCATTGACAATAAGGTGAAATAAATCCTGTGTTGGAGACAGCAGTGTTGTTTCCCCTTGTACTTTTTGGTGCAAACCCTAAAACTCAGTTTTGAGAATGTGGCAGCTGTAATTGTATTTATAAGCTCTGCCTTGATAGGATTTTTAAAGTTCTGAATACTTGAACTTCCTGGAGATAGTGCTTCATGTAATGTACTGACTAGTGATCCATGAGGAGAAGCATCTGCACTCAAATGGATTTTCTTTTTAATTGGTAGTTGTCTTTTCTTTTAAATGCTTGTATGTCTAGTGGAGTGTTTTGCAACCCAGCCTGTGGTTTATCTGTTCCTGATTAAGATTATTTTTACTATCCTCCTGGTGTCTCAAAATGAAGGACTGCAGTGGATGGGTGCTGTAGTTTCATGCTTTTCTGTAATGAATTGAGGAATTGAGGGTCGCAGAATGATACGGGAACACTCATGTGACTGCTGAAGAAAAGTGTCTCAGCTAATCAAACTGTGCTTCCCTCTTTCCCCTTATTCCCTCCTTACTGACCAGAGATAAAAGCTGTGCCTCAGCTGTACACTGAAAAGTTGCATGACCATTTTGTCTGGCTTTATGGGGTGTGGGTTGGTTGGTCTATGTGGATTCTTCCTTTTGATTTTTTCCCCAGTGCCTCATATTGTGTCAGTCTTTCAGCCAAATCCTTCAGCTGCTGAGTCTTCTATTTGTAAAGGTGGAGATCTTGCTTCATGCTTACTCTTTGATCTCCTCCCTAACCGGTACTTTAATAAGATAATATTGGAAGGCAATTTCTCCATGAGGTACCGGCTGAGGAAAAAAATACCCTTGCTCACTTGGTCCAGCGTGGGGAAACTGAAGAAACCTGAATGAGCTGTTTAATAAGGTTGACATATTGTAATGCACATTCAGTGTCTTGCGAACCAGATGTGTTCCCACTGTTATTTCAGGCTGTCAGGCTCTTTCCATTCCATGAGCTCTACCCCATGATGGGATTCTTTTCCCTGATCTCCCTTTAATGCAGTTTTTGGTTTGGTTTTTTGCATGTTATTGCTGTGATAATGAAATTCCTTCGTTCTTTTGCAGCTTTGCGTGAATGTGCTCTGGCCTACCTGAGGAAGGGAATGTAGTGTTCACTGTCTGCTTTTGCAGAGAAGGAGAAAGTAGAGATGTAAATCAGTAAAAATCAAGAGTTTTTTGGTAGTTTGTTTGTTTGTTTGTTTGTTTTTTAACATTGAGACTAAGAAAAACAAAGCGGCAAGATCAGTATTTGTAACTAACTTCAGGAAAACTGAAGGGTAGTGAGAAGAGTAGAGAAGAAGGGAGGACATATTTTCTGCAAGTCAGATCTTCTCTCAGCTGTTACAGTGATGCTAGTGGTGATTCCAGTTGATTAAATGTGGACAAATTTCTCTCATGGTAGCTAGTGCAATGGATTTCCTAATTCCATGGCTCTCAAACTTATTCAGAGAATAGTGTACTAAATTGCTGTCATTTTGGGAAGAACATTGTCGAAGGGCTTGATAACCTTACTTTTGTCAAGAGTAAACTTTGTTCTCATTTTAAACATCGTTCTCATTTTAAATGTGAGATATGGCTGAAGTCATTCCTGTCGCAGCAAACACTTGCATGAATATCTCCACCATTTTTAGCTCTTTATGTGTATTTAAAGTCTTACCTCTTCTTACATCTCTTCTTGTAGAAATACAGTGTAATTTACTGAGTTAGTTGTTAGACAGCATTTATAATACTAATATGATGCGTAGAAAACTAGAAAACTGTTTTCCCAGAAGGAAACTACTCGGTAAGTGTGTTCTCATGACACTACAAATATGCTGACATTTGAAAACTAGAGATTGAATTGGAGGTAGTGATTTGGTTCATGGGTGGAGCCCTCATGAACATAACACATCTGGAAATGTGGGTTACATTTTTAACTGGAGCTAAAGCCAGGTTTATGAATTTAGGGCACTCTATTTATGGCTTCAGGTTTAAGTGAGATCAAAGCTGACATTTTGGCTGAGTTTAGCCTTTGAGGTTTCTTGGTTTGTTTGAAGTAAAAATTCAGTGAAACTCAGCACGGACCCCAAGATATAAATGGAAAACAAGAATCATGCCTGGGTTTGGAAATAAAATTTCTCTGCAACTCTTCTTGAAGTCAGAACTTTCTGGTTTTGGTGTGGTTTTTTGTTATTTTTTTCAAAAATTAATTTAGTAGTGAGCAGAAAATATAATTCAGTCTGCCACTTCAGCTAAACACACTGAATGCACAGAGCAGAATGGGAATAAGTTGGAATCTATTTCTAATTCGTGCTGTTAACTAAAACAGGTTTTGTTCCAAATGCTTAAAATTGACACATGCACATCTAAAAAATTTCTTGGTCTTGATACAGATAGAATAGTTGCGAAGGTAGCTTTAGAGAGTCCTTTCTATACTTTTTTTCTTTTTAAGTCCTGGCTTTTTCCTCCTTCAGCTCTCCTACTTTTAAACAGGCCCTCAGATATTTGTTGAAATAGAAGCCTTCAAGGTGTGTTTAAAAACAAACAAACAAAAAAAGCAAAAAGAGACAGTCAAGCCTCAATCTCTTTCATAATCTGGTTGCTGCCTCCCTGTCTGAATTCCCTAATTATATTGCAACATAAGTGATCTAATCCCAGTGGTGATTTAGAAAGAAAAAAATCGTTTGACTTCTGAAAAATGTGGTTTACAAACTGTTTCCTTTATCTAAAACTAAAAGACAGGCTTCAATATCCTTCTTTGTACAAGTCCTAGTTGGTTTTCTGTTTGTTTCAGGAGGTTTTTTTAAGTAGGAAGAAAGTGGCAGAAAATAATTTTTTTTGGTCTCCTTCCTTAGCAGCCTGATATTAGAATTGTTTGCTACAAACTACACTTCAGTGTGATTGTTTTTGTCAAGCTGGCATAAATGGCAGTGCTTCCTTGGAAGGAAAGAAGAGTGATGCCCAAGGTTTTGAGTTTTCCCTTCCCTTTTTGAAACTACACTACAGATATTTAAAACACTGCTGTAAGAGTACTCTTGACTATTAGATCTTGAGCAAAAAACCCTCGGCTTGTGGTAATAGCAGCTGTGTTCAAGGTTTATTTTAATGTGCATGGCCAGATATGCTTGGCTAAGGATTCAACTATCTATATCAATCATTAGACAGTTGTTCTTGAGCATAAAATCTTGCACATATCATATACTGTCAGTATGACTCTGCTCAAGCTAACCAGTAACAGCGGCAGACTTGAATGCTGTTCATATCACCAAGGAGTAGATCATGAAATTTCCTCCAAAGCTCCACACTATGTATCTTTGGCATTGTCCTTCTGTACAGACTAAAATTACTTATATTGCTTTTGAGCGCTTTGCTCTGTTTTGCCCTCGCAATTGATCTCTGCTGATCTAAGGATTTCTTTCTGACTCTGAAAAGATCCTGAAAACAGCCACGGTGTGCACAGGAAAGAAAGTAAAAACTGCAACTGCTTTGGGTGCCGTATTTATTTTGGATTTGTCCATTCAGCAAAGCAAAGTCATCTTCTAAATCATTTTAAGCTTGGCTTTCTTAACTCTGCATATATCAGGCTGTTCTTAAAACAAGTTGCTTCTGACAGTGTTCTGCAGTTTTTGTCTCAACAATTTGGATTTTTCAGGGTGCCAAGCACAACAATTTGCTTTGGCTGCGTTTGCTTGACTGTTTAGTAAAATACTACACATTCCTGATGAGTGAATAAGATGCTTAAAAACCAAAAAGGTCCTGGGTTCTTTCTGGTCATCTTGTTTTTAATGTAGATTTATGAACTGAGACCTGATTTTTATACAGTATTATTAAATTACTACGTTCTTAGTGTGTGGTGCCTCTCTTTTAGAATACATTGTTTCCCATGAGTATATACAGCCAATATTACAATTTGATGGATTATCCCTGCCTTGAGACTGAAGTTAGGTCTAAATTTTTAAATTCAGTAAATAAAATTCCTAAATACCATAATATGGTCTTTTAAAGGAAAGATGGACACACAACTTCCCAAAACCTGCTATTTTTAATGTTACTTTATTTATTAGACAGAAAGATGATCCAAGACCTAGACATCCTTTATTTTAACCTTTACAGTGGTTTGGAACCAGAGGGATAAGACTGAAAACAACACAGAGGTTTTCTCTGCCTCAAAATACTGCTTTGTGCATACTCTCACATACACTCTCTCCTCCTCTCTCTCTTAATGTGAGAATGGCTTGTTCGTGCTGTATTTTTAAAACACTACTGCTGTTAATAGCTTTTATTTGGATTCTGATAACTTCTGGAAATTGCAGTTGGGACTGTACTAGGCTGTCTGTAAACTCTTGAGACTTTCTGGGCTGATCAGTTCCCAGAAACACAGTTTTGACAAATGGAAGGAAAAAGAAAGTATTTTTATTTTATTGCTTAGATGGGGAATTAAAGTACAAGAAACTGCAGCTTATTCAAAGTCATATAAAATCTGTGAAAGCAGCTGGAGACCAAAACAGTATCTCTAGAATCCCAAACCGCGCCTAAATGACAATTCACTTTTGACGATCAAATCTTACTGCAGAGTTCAGTGTTTGCTTCCCTAAGGTGGCAGCTGATAGAGTGCCACAAGCACAGTTCTGCTGCTAAATGCTCAAGCACACAACTGCAGCTCACAGCAGCTCTGCCTAAGCGCAAGGGAAGTGAACACACAGCGTGATCCCTTCCAGACTAGTTGCTACTATAAGTTTGACTGGAGCCAGGAGAGATGTGCATGCAACAAGATATTCTCTTGGCTGGCAAACCTAAAGGAAAAGGAAATGCTTTTTAAACTGTCTTTTAAATGTCGTTTCCCTCCCTCTCCTGCTGACACAATCAATTGCCAATTTGCAATCACATGTAAGAAACTGAGAGCAGGACACTAATTAAACTCACATTTCCTGCTGCTCTTTTGGGTATTTGGGAGGGGTGTTTATAGTACTTTATTGCCAATTTTGTGACTTGAAAGGTATTGCATATTAATCATTTGTTTCATCACCTGTATTTCTTAGGTGTTCAGATGTCTTTAGTAACCTTGAAAGTCAAACAGAAGTGTTAATTCTATTTTCGTTGAAATATGTAACTTGTCCACAGAAGTTCTTGGCTTCTCGAGCTAAATGCTAGAAGCCGAATTATACATCTGACTTCTCAGGGCTGTATTTACATCATGCTGAGATGCAGTGCTTTCAGAACCTGTTGGGGTAGTCTTCCCAAAGAAGTATTTTTATTCAGATTATTCTGGGTTGTGAACAGTTTGATCTCCAAGGCATTCCATGACACAAATATGCAATCTTAAATGTTGGGTGGTCCTGTCTTCTGAAATGGAAAGGTACACCCCATGGTCTCTGTTCTAAAATGACAAAGAGGGCATCCTCTCCAGAACAGGCATCCACGGGTGGATTGGAAAGGGTCCAGCTGCCTGAAGTTGTGCTGTAGTGCCATGCTCTTTGTTGCTTCCAACCCAGACTTCTGAGCTGGTGTTTGGATCCCATAGGAAAGAATGTAAAACATGACCACAGGCAGTGGCTTTTGCTTCACAGCTTGAGAACTTCCTGGGAGGCCTGGCTTTGCATGTCCATCTTGCTGCCACCGAAAGGCAAAGCCTTCATGTTGGTTTTCCTTTTTCTAATTTTTGTTCTAACAGACCCCTCCTTCTGCCCCATGAGTGTTTTTCCTGGATTCTGTTTCCAACAGTATTCTGGTGGATCTGGGGCTGTGATGGCCCCTCTGCGCTCTGGACATTGACCTTCCCTCTCTCTTGGGCCGAGGGGCTGAAGGAATCATTTTACTGAAACTGACTGCTGCTGTGGTGGCCTTTTAGCTACTGTCATCTCTAGTGTGAGCCCTGGGACAGTCTACTCAGAAAGAGGAAGACTGTTGGAGGATAGAAAGTAGCACTGTTTTAATTCCTACATGACAACGTTCTTAAGTCTTCCAAGATAGATTTTTTTTTTTTTTTTTTAGCCCTTGGATATTGGGAAAGTGGAAATCTATTTTATATTTTATTGTGGTTTTTTTAAGATGGGATTTTACAGTTCTGAAGTCTTAAAACATCTTAAAATTTAGGGTGGTAAATGTCTATTCAGTAGTATTGCCAAATGAGCTTAGGGAAATAAATCCCTTTATTTTAATATAGGGAATGGCAGTCACTGTAAATAACCCTCGACATCACTGCATCCATAGTTTGTTTATGCACAGTTTATCTAAGGAAAAGTGTCCTGCTCTTAAGTTTATGTTATGATGACTTTTTTTTTTTTTTTAAATAACGTTGAAACACTAAGGTTTTTCCTATTAGTTTTTTTCAGGCAGGGTGTGGTGTTGAGTTGTTTGGTAAGAGTATGTATCCTTGCACTCACCTTATTTTCGCTGAGCTATCATTACTTACAGCTTGTTTATGTTCTGCATCTTTTGATAACACTGTATGTTCTTAATGAGAACACAGAACTCGGTGCTTTCTTGCCTATAACCTTGGAAAAATATCTAATGTATCTAGATCTTTTGAAAGATCGGATGTTAGTCCATGAATCAAATTACATGTAGTCAGCTGCTGACTGTTTTAAAAAAAAAAAAAGTTTTATAAATAATCAGTTGCTGAGTTAATATTTGCACTTTGATGAGAAGTTTCTGAATATTAAATACTAGGCATGTGAAACCTGCTAGATCTATAATCCCTTTGAACTTTGCATGCACAGTAATGTAGGACTCAAAATCAAACACTTCTAGTAAAAATGATATGCAACTAGGACTTGTTTGAGATTCAGGCCCATAGATGCTATTGTGGTTTTATTTAGGAGGGTCCAGGTAATGAATTAGAATGGGGAAAACATCACAAATCTGCAATGAACTTCAATATCTGCTACCGCTTGTAGCAAAAGCTAGTATTTGAAATGTCCTCTGAATTTTTAAAAAATTAGTTGGGCCCATAATGACAACAGCGTATCTCCGACAGTAAATACAATTTATTTTTTTTTTCTTCCCCCTTGTTTGTTCCATTTTACAAATGAAATTCTAGACATCAAGTTGTTCCTTTCTGGCACTTGCTATGGTGCTGTGCTCCTAACTACAGTAACACTTGCATGTTTCTCTGAGTGAAATAAGACTTAACTTTCATTAGCTTAAAGAGTGTCCAGCTAGTTGACAATCAAGATTACTGAAGTGGTGGTAAGTAAAATGGTCATTTTGAAGTACTGTTCATTTTTGGGTGGCTTTTGCAAGATCTGGTTCATGCTATAACTGTGGTCAGTTGCTTCCTTGACCCAGTGTTACCTCTCAGAAATGAATACAGTTATCTGCACTGCAAGTAAAAGCATAACAAGCTTCTGCAATAAGTGAAGAACTGGTCCTACTGGAGTTGTTAGTTTCCTTCAGAGGGGCATTAGAATTGTAAAAACCACTTATCTACGCATACCTGTAATGTCTAATCCTTTATCTTGGAAGTAGATGGAGTTGTAACTTGTTGCCAGCTATTTCAAAGACTATAATGGAAGATTGCCTTTTAAACTACACTGTAAAGCTTTTTTGCTTTATATTTTCATGTAAAATATCTTTGGCTTTCAAAATGCATCCACAACTGTTCTAATGTTTTAGTGCCGCTATTCTAATGTTTTAGTGCTGTGCATGCTAGGCACTGCTATCTTGGATGGCACTGAGTAACTTAGATGCTTTCTCTGACTCCTCTGCAGCAGATCTAGGACTTTTACGTTTTCATGCAGTTGACTTTTAAAAATTAATATTTTTATGTAGGTACAAATATAGATATTTATGGAGAAAATAGGTTAGCTTTACTGTGGTGTCTACTGTCTGGGAGTTGCCTAGCCGTGGGCGTAGGTGTTATCTATGTGCATCAAGATCAGAAGTTCAAAACTGTGTCTTTGTGAAGGGCTTTGAAATACTGTTTTTCTTTAACCCTGAACAGAGCCAGATGGAGTTCAGCATTGCATCTCTGTCCATACAAGAACAAGGTGGTGCCCAGCTGCAAAATGAACAGAGGCAGCCTGTTAAAGGAGCACCTGGTGTCCAAGTCCCTAAATCTTCTCAGGCCAAGAAGACCCCTGGCTCCGATGGGTTGATAGCATCCAGAAAGGAAGAGGAGTCCTCCTTCTGGAAGATAAATGCAGAGCGCTCAAAGATTGAAGGAGACAAGTCTGAGTTCCAGTCCCTGACCCCCAGTCAGATCAAGTCTATGGAGAAAGGAGAGAAACCCCTTCCCTCTTTTTACAGACAGGAGTCTGCTCCAAAAGAGATGACAAAAGCTGAGAAGCCCAGCATAACCAAACCAGAAAAGCCTGTCACCCCCAGCCTACCTTCTGTATCTCTCGAATGGGAGAAACCTCGACCCACGCAACTCCCTACTAGTTCTCTAGATGACTTCTTTCTTCCTGACCCACCACAGGACCTGGCATCTTCTAGGACAAACAAGGAAGATACTGATGGTACTATACTTACAGATCCACAAATGCCTGGACAGGTAAGGACTGCTATATCCACTGTCCTTAGATTTTAAAACTGCATAGTACATTAAAATCTGACAAGGCTGCTCTGGAAGATTCGGGGCTCCATAAAGCATTAAGACATAGCTAAGCTTGCTGACTTTTCATCCAGCAAATTTAAAGAAGTCTATTTAACCAACATGTTAACTGCTATTGTTTGTTTCAGTCAATTATTTTTTAATGTAGTAAAATGCGTAGGATAAAGGCATCATTTAAATATAGTACCAGAAATGCTGACATGGCATCCGGTGGCTAACTGACATCAAGCTACTTAACAGTTTGGGGTAAAGAGCTTGCTATGTCAAATAAAAGAGTTGTTTGTTTGTTTTTTTCTTTTCTTGAAACAGCAAAACACAATGGAAAAAAGTTTTTTGACTTGGAAAGTAGATAAACTAGACTCTAGGATACTTTACTGCTACACCTTGCATAGCGGTGAATGGTGAACAAGTTTCTCAGCTGTTTTAAGTGGTAGCCCAACAGCCACTTCCCAGTGCTTTCTCTGGGGCAGCTGGACTGCTTTCAAGTGTGTTTTCTCTTAACGTCCAAAATGGAAATGGAATGAGCTTCCAGAATTAGCCTTCTCAATGTTTTGTTTAATAAAAAAACCCAAACAACCCAACAACAAATAATAACCTTAAGCAGCTCAATAGCCAGTTGAAGCTATTTAAAAGCAGATGCTGATCTGTGAGAAAAGAAAGGGAACAACAGGATATGACATGGTGAGGGAAAGAAAAGGAGGAGATCTGAAGCCTGAAAACTGAAGCAGAGGAGCGGTTCTTCAAACAGAGCTCTGCAGTTCTGTTTGGAATCTGTAGCACCACTCTGGCATAAGCCTGACATATTATTGTGCACCTTAAGCATGTCACATAGCTTTTTCTCTACCATATTTTCCAAACAGTGATTGTTTAAATTCCAGACAAGATGATGTAAGGTCAGAAAGATGCAGGATGAGGTCAAAACTTGCAAGAGAAGTAAGCGGCAGCACTTAGGAGAGAACAATACTTATGCCTCTTCAGTATTTGGAGCCCTATGTTACTTTGTTTCTGAAGCCAAGACATAATGCTTCCTCAGCTGTTTTGCCACAAATTGTGACCACTGCAGTCCTTTAATTTTAGTTAAATAATTTATCATGATAGTTTTCCTAAAAATTAATGGTTTTTTACAGTTTTAATTCCTTTGTGAATGATTTGTAGCTAACTGAAAGTCTGAAAAGCCTGACTTTTTTGTCTCTGTGAGGAAACAATCCTCCCATGTCAAAATGGAACAGAGTAGCAGAGAAGATAGTATGATAGAATTTTCTTTGTTTCCTCTTTTCTGGATTATCTTCCCTGTTCTGGGGAAGAGAACCATGCTCTACGAAGAGAATCCAGAGACTCAGCTGTGTCCCTTGTATAGTCTTCCTGAACACTAAAATCACCTTAAATGTCATGGCTAAAAGTGCAGCACTGCAGGTGTGAGCATGTTCTTGACAGCCTAGTAAATAACTTGTTAACAAAGTTTGAACTGCGTAGTTTTCTGGAAACAACTAGCTGTCACTGCAACAGGCAATCCATTGCTCAAGTGATGCTTACATTCTGCGTTTGTTTCATTCTCTGCATTTCCCACTTTAGTCTTAAAAATTCATCTGTAGTAGTTTTGCCATGGGGAAAAAATAACATTTTACCTGCAGACCACTACAAGAATTTTATTTTTATCTAGAATTGCCTTTTTGGTCATTGTATTTTTCTGTGTCTAGCATTTTCTGGTGTAGGATCTTAGGTATCCTAGAACAAGGTGAAGAGCTTGAAATACTGGCAGACAACACTGTGAACTTTCTTCTGTAGATAGGCACTCAAGTACTGAGTTTGTAATACCATAATTAACAACCACATCTTTTTTTTTTTTCCTTGCAGACTAGTACAAGCAATGTTATCTTGAAGACTGGCTTTGATTTTCTAGACAACTGGTAAAAGATACTTCAGAATAGATCAAACCAATTTTGGGGAAGGAGTGGAGTATCTTTCTCCTTGTATGTTAATTTACTAGCATTTGTGTCTTTTTCTAGAAGTAACTTTCAAACTCTTAAATGTTGCCTTTGTATAAACTTTTGTAATACCATATGCATTTTTGTTTTTTAAAGAGTGATAGAAGTGTGGTTTCATTTGAATATTTTTTTAATATCTGTTACAATTTTTAGTAGCTACTGTATTGAGAGGATGGGAGAAGTTACCATACACATGTTAAAGAAATACAAATGAGAGTCTCCATATCCTAGAAATGGAACCTACAGGACCAGCTTGCTGTTTTCTATCGAAACCTTGCTAGCATGGCTTGTCAGAAATAGCATTGCACATGCAATGGTTCCAAATAAGCAAGTAATTAATTCCATACTTCAGATGACTAGCAAAAACAGTATGAAAAATAAGCATACAGAAGAATTGCATTGATTTCTCAATTTCATTTAGTTCGAAAGTAACTTTTGTACTACTTATTTGAAAACATTTTTCTTTTGAAGAGGGCAAAGGCATTGCCACAATGATGGATCCAAAGAAGCACTGTGTTTGTACACTACAAATCTGCTAAAATAACTTAAGAGTGTTAGAAAAATGACCTGGGAAAATGACAGGTGTTTCTGGTCTTTGGATTAAAGTCTTTGGGTGTGTAGAGTGGATGGGACAACACCTAATGAATGGGAGAAACTGTCTTCAGGGAACACAAGCCTGATGATTTCACTGCCTCCTTACTAGGGCATAACTCTTGATAATCGTAGTGCTGAAAGTACAGCACTGGGAATTGCTGGAGTATAGATAGCCTTTGTGTCAGGAAACCACTGTGTTTATGGGAGGTCATAGCAGTATAAGGCTTCGTCATTTTTTAAGCAGCTTATCGTCTCAAGGACTCATCAACTTTGGTGCTTTTTCCTCCTTGTGGGTACATTCTCTTCAGTGTTAAGCATCTGAGTTACATTTTTTCCTGAGATGCAGAGAGGTGTCTCAAGGTGGCCCTCAGCAGACCTGCCTCCAGTTCTGCTTTCAAATGATCTTTGTTTGGTGTTTAAAATGTAGAGAACAAGACTAGCTGTTGTTTGAATCTGTCGTCTCTGAAATGCAGCATGATTTACACACTGACTCTCACTGTGTTTACCTCACCTTGAAGCCTTAATTCCCCCTACGCACAGCCAGTGACTGGTCTGCTCCAATGCCAAAGGTTTGACCTTCCCCTTTACCTCAGCAATAGTCCCACAGCATTTGTTTGGGGTAGAAGGCAAAACACGGGTCTCTAATGGGGCTAATGGGTCCCAGCCAAGGCTATAAGAAGGTCACCATCTCCCAGACCATAATTGTGCTAGGCTTCTCATGGATTAGCACTTGACATTTGGTTCAGTGCCAGGGGCAGTTAAATGTGCAGAATTGGATGCTGCAGGATTTTCTTCTGCTTGTTACAGGAAGGGTTTGAGATGTCCTGGAAGAATCCTTGCCTCTAATTGGTGTGCTGCTTGCTCTGAACAAGCAGAGGATGCTGATAGAGCATTAAAACTTACTCGTTGATCAAACAAATGCTGTAAGCTACCCCCTTTCCTCTCGCCCCCCCCCAAAACAAAATGAGAAGTAGAACCACCAAGCCCCAAACCTCCATTTTTTATAGTGTTTTCTTAAAAGGTTTCTTAGCTGAAGGGGAAGATTGCCACAGAGTATAACTGAGTGCGTAGCCTCATTTGTAGACTTCTGGAAGTTTCTTTACATGCTTCCTGAGATGTACAAACTCCGGTAATTCATGGATATTGTCTCTGCATTCAGCAGTTTAGGAAATACTTGTTTCTACCAGCCTGGACTTTACTGCTGGTTTGCTACAAGCTTCCAGCATTAATATAGCTTAGAACAACTTAAGCATGAATTCTTTAGGTGTATAATTAGTATTGACTTGCACCTTCTTTTCGAAGCTGACTTAACCCTGGGGTTTACAGTTACCAGTGAATCTAATTTTCTGTACATTCAGCTGCTGAAAAGTTAAAAATCCAACGTGAAGATGCGCATTCTAGTCTTACTTTGATATGGAGAGATTCAAAAGCAAAGCCTCCTACTGTTGAGGAGTGTTATTTTAAACCTCTGCTAAACACCTTAAAGCGTCTTAGGGAAGAACCTGGGCTGCCTGTCTCTTCCATCGGCTAACTCGACCCTAATACACATTGGGACCAGCTGGTAGAACATGCTGCAGAACTTTTTACTTATCCTGGTAGGTTTTTCCTGTGCTTTGACAAGAGTTGATGCTCCTTCTTTCTTTAATATGTTTTTATTAAACATTCTTACAAAAAAAAATTGTACCTGGTCACATTTTATATTAACAATGTTTTAATAAAGTCACTTTAAATAGAACATTCGAGACTTTTGTTCTGCTTTGTGTAGTGTCCTCTATACTCCGCTTTCCTCAGTGCCATTGGAGCTGTTTGGGGCATCTTGAATCTGCCCGAGAGGCAGCCAAGAATGATCTGGTCTAGAATTTCGAAACTTGATTTTTTCAGATAACACTGCAACTGTTTTTCAACCTTTAAGTGAGGCTGTTTGGGGAAGTATTTTTGCTTTATCATTTTTTCTGACAGCTGGGGATGGGATGAGATTGGGGACCTTTTCTAGAGATTAAAATCTATTTGTACTTCACTGTAATAGTCTTAAACCTAACACACTCCTACCCCAATATCTTCAGGTAATCCAAAGCAGTATCTGAATCAGTACTGCAGGAGCAATTTGAAAACTGTATGTCAGGTTTTATACTTGAGTTGAATTTCTACCAACAGCTAAAAAGGCATTGAAAAAGAACTTGGTTTGGAGAGACTCGACGGCCATTTAAGGGGTGGTATTCCAACGATATTTAGGACCTGGCCTACACATAGTTTGCTTCAGTCTTGTTTAAGCACTGTCTTAACTTTTGGAAGTCCTCACTAATAACGGCAAATCCACATCATCTGGGTGTTGTCTTGGCACATGGAGTCAGCAGGTCTCATGACTGAGTGAAGGCTTGTAAGGGCAGAGTAGAAAACATGCTGCAGCTGCCTGCCGAAGGATATCAATCAATTTATTTATTGGTGACTTCAGTCATAGCTGCTGAGGTTCTTCTTTGAGGTCACAGCTGTGGGTGCTGGAGCAGGCAGAGTCCTGTTCATTGCTCAGCAACAGCATCCTCCAAGGAAATCACAAGTCACATCCCTGAGATACAAACCTGACTTTGTCGGCATTATTCACAGACAGGCCCCCAGGCTTTGCTGTCTAAGTTTGCCTGTGACCCACTTGAATTAGTATGTTCTTGTTACTGTGAGGACAAAGCTGTAATTTTGGCTGTCCTACATTTATGAGTTAATGCCAGTGAAAACCTTTACAGGGCAGGTAAGCCCAGCACACCTGATTCTTCTCAACGGTACACTTTCTACATTTCTATTGAAAATGTCTGTTACTGTTTCATTTTTGCAAGTGGACTTTACACCTCAATGCAGAATATAACCGAGTAGTTCACAACAAGGATCTACATCTTCCGTCAGACCTCCCATCATCTGGGGAGCTTTGACAGCACCCTCTAGAGTCAATGAAGGTGAGGTGAGGGATGATCGCACGATTTGTTTGCATCCCTCATCCAGCAGTTCCCCATTGTTACTGGGCAGCACCCAAAGGATGCTGATCTGAGACGAAGTTTATTCCATCCTAATGGGGCAGAGAAGAAAGTCTCACCATTACTTCATCCCTCTCCTTCAACAGACCCTCTGTCCCCAAAGACCCTCTTCCCAGGGGCATTGCTCCTTCCTGTTCTCTTCCCTGCTGCTCAAGGTGAAGATGCCAAGGGACGGTCCATAGCTAACCCTGCTCCTCACCAGCAACCTGATTTTCTTGCCAGGGCAAGTTTATGTGTGCAGCACAGTAGAGGTGCCTTCTCTTAGGGCAGCTGCTGGGTGGACAACTGCCATTATTACCCTTGAGCCAGGCTCGGCTGAAGCCAGGCAGCCGTGTATCTACTCACCTTCAACCCAACACGTTACTTTTAAAGCTTACCTGGGGCAAAAGATTCCATTAGGCAGCCTCTAAGTCGCAGCATTTATTGCCTAGTTGCCTAATGGTTGTGAAACTTGGACCTCACACAGGACCAAGATACAGGCCTTAAATGCTTTTGGCAGGTCAGGGTTTTACAGGGATGCCAACAAGTCAGAAAACATGTAGCTGGTCTGAAAATAGCTTACTGCAGTTTTTCCTATAGTGCTTGTCTCCAAAACAAATGAGGGAATGAAAAAAAAAATGGTTGGGGAAGGGAAAGAGTCTTCTGTGGGTTTTGGATGGTTCAATGATTTCAGTGACCAACCAGAGGTTCACACAAGTGCCTGACCTCAGCCTTAGCTTCCCTTCTTACCAGAAGTGGCAAGAGTGCCAGTGACCCTGAAGTTCAGATGACCATTCATCTCTGGGGTTTTTTCTCTAAAGTTCAATAACAGAGTGAAGGCAGGCTTTGAAAATTTCCCACTTGCAGCTAGATACAAAGTATGTTACAAGGATTGTTTTTGTAGCTGTAAAATGCCAGCTTCTATGAAAAGATGCAGTGCCATGCAGCATCGCAATGGAGACGGGAGAAGAAAGAATGGTGGCAGAAGAAGGAACAAAGTTCAAATGGGAGGGGAAAATTCACGTGGGTCCTCTCCACCCTGACATTTCCTGGCTACGTGAGCTGAAGCACTGACTCCACTTAGCTTGGTGGCAAAATTTATTTTGACTTGTAGGAAGCATGGACTTTATTACAGCTGTTTGTTATTAAAGGGTTGATTGAACACCCCACTCTTCTTGCCACATTTTTCAGAACTTACATCTGCCAAGAGGAAAATTCTGGTGTGTGCTTATAAGCTTGTTTAAGAAACTCTGCTCTGGCCCATGCATTTTACCAAATGCTTTGGCTTCCACTCCTGTTTGGCTGCAGCTCAGTTCCTCCAGAGCAAATGCTTGGAGCCAGTAATTACAGCTTTTTTTCACTTCTCCATCCTGGAGAAACCAAGCTGCTGCCAGTGATTCAGGGCACCTAGGAGCTCCCACCAGGCTGGCAGCAGTGCAGGCAGCAACCAGCAGCTGCTGGAGGGACTGAGCTGCTGCCAGCTGCTGCCCAGGGCTGCACTGCTGCCTCCAAGCCCTTCAACAATCCTATGACCTGCAGTCTGAGACACACTGAGCTGGCTCCAGAAACTGAGTCTGGCCAAAGTCACAGCAAAAGTACCAATCGATGAGAGTTTCTTGGCCCACTGCTCTGCCAACACAGGGCTACTGCTTATTGCTTGTCCTCTGTTTTGTCCTCCCTGGCTCTTATCTCACTGAGAGAATGTTCTTGCTGTCACTGAAGTTCATGCAGTGCCTTACGAGCAAGAAGATGTAAGTTGCAAAACATTTTAGTAACAGAGCAAGGTGTCAGGTACTTGCTTTCACTGGGGCACACATGGCATATTAAATTTCAGGCATATCTTGGCTGCATTTCCTCCAGAAACCACTAAAAGGAGTTGAGGAAGGAGGAGAAAAATCCCAGATCAAACCATTTTGAGTGCCCAGTCTTTGGTCAAGTTGTACCATATCTCTATTACCAGCCTTGACCCAAGCTTTAGGTCAACCCATTAATTGTGGTATCAACTCAACTGACTGCATGGAAATCCCACAACAGCCTCAGGGAAGCTCCTCACCACTAAGATTTCACCAGTAATGTTGCAGGAGCACAGATGACTAAGAACAAGCTCAGCAAACAGCAGTGTACACTCCTGTATGGTCTTTCCACCAACAGGTTCAACACCAGTGCTGGCTGGGAACAAGCAAAGCTTCCTCATGACTTAGATTAATCAGCTTCTGCCCTGTAGCCCCATACATTCCCTCATCATCGACGTGTCCAGCACCTCTCTGACAGGAATGACATTTTCTCCCCCCATTCTCAGCATGGCAGGAACTTGCCCAAGCACCAAACCAGATCCCTTAGGCCTACAGTTAAGGTCCAGTGACTGAGACCTGTCCCTGCCCAGACAGTCATTAGTCTAGGTCATTTCTATCAGACAGCTGTCTGTTTCAGGTTATCTGGGCTCTCCATGGCTCTAGGAGGGCAGTTGGTGTTGAGGATGGAGCAGGAACCAGGAGCTGGCAAGGTGGGTACTAGCTCGCCAGCCTCCAACCCCAGCCTGCTCCAGCACTGGGCTTGCCCTTTTAAAGAAAGGTTTCCCCTCCCAGGCTGCCGGCTCGCTCCCCAGCAGCATGATTTGTTACTGCAGAAGCAGCTGAGCAGAAGGCCCCGTGCCAGGACAGGATGCTTTCCCGTCGAGGCATTTAGCTGTCAGCAGCATGTAAGCCAGGCACCAGAACCCCTCTGCAGCCCACCGGTGCAATCCTCAGTGCAGAAACACATTTCACCTCGACCTGTTATCTGCTCCCCAATTTTCTGCCTTCCTGCCAAAGCCCCCACTCCTGCAGCAAGCACCACAGTGGCCAGGTCACAGGAAGGCTTCCCCAGTTACAGCAAAGTCTCCTAAAACACTCCATTTAAAACTCCCTGTGCAAACTTCTCACGCATGCCTGGAAAATCAGGCACAGAAGTATTTGCAAAGCATGGCCATTATGAGACCGCTGCATTTTTGTGGGCATTCTTTGAATATGTTATTTTTGTCTCTCTCGACATCTTTTTTTTCCACCCTAAAGGGTGCAGAGCCCAGAGATGTGTAGAGCCAGCTCTTGCTCCCTTTGCAGGCATCAGCCCAGAGGTGATCACTGGGGACCACAAAGTCACCAGCCTCTCACTGCCCTTCACACCAAAGCCCAGCTCTTTTCTCACTCCAGCACTGTTCCCTGAAGTCAAATGACTTTTACCAGTGTAGAGCCAGAAGAGTAGATGGAAAAACTGGATTGTGATGGTAATGTCCTGGTAAGGGAAGTAACATGATGATAAGCAACAGAAGCAGAGGTGGCTTCTGAGTCTGGTCTCACAGGTTTTGCCCAGCAGTTGGTGACTGCGGTTACAGAGGACTTCAACTGTCATGAAAAAAATCCAAATCCTGACTCCTTTCAACTGCACAGATTCAGTTAAAATCCACAAAAGCAACAGCATTGCATCCTTCTTGGTTCATTTGCAATGAGTCCCGCAGGACAGTACTTTTGCTAGAAATGCCATTAGCATTTACTGTTAAGTTCACTGGGAGGCGCTTCTGGTTTTAATTATATAGCCCTTATAATGCTTTCTCTGGCACTCTCTTAGTATGGAAAAAATGAGCATAGGATGTAGACAGATAAAAAAGCTATTAATTCCAGGACTAACAATGCCAGATCAGTATAGTTACAAACAGATTTTTCTCCATAACCCAGCCCAAACAGCTGGCTTTCAGTGTTCAGATAGGAATGCACCAAATATGACAAAAATGTCTTTATCTGAGAAAGCTAATTTTAGACACCATTTTTGGCCAGGCAGTAGAAATACTTAGGGAAGAAATTATTAAACTTCCAATTAAAAATGTTTCTGTAGGACACATTGCACCCAGGGTTTCAGAAGCGGTCTCCCCGCTACATCCATCACGGGAGCCTCTGAAGCGACCGCATGCTGCCGCACACAGCCAGCAGTGCCCATCCATCTTGCCCCCTCCGCAGCTTCCCCCTGCCTCTGTAACACCGCCAGCCCGCAAGCCACGATGGGCTGGAGCTCTGGCTCTCCAGGGGCTCCTAGGACATGTAGCCCAGCCTGGCCAGCACCCAACGTTTGCCAGTGGCTCCCACGAGGCTGGGAGAGGTGACTGCCAGTGCCCGTGGTGTCTCAGGCTCCAGGACAGTGCCAAGCCCACCCCACCCCCTCACCCACCCTGGAGAGATGAGCATTGGGCACTGCGACCAGTGGGAGAGCAGAACAGGTTCCTGCCCCCCAAAAGGAGAAAATCCAACATTTCAGAGATTCTCACTGCCTCAAGAGGGGGCCAAGGTATTTCACTGTTTAAATTTATTAAAAAAGGCAGCAAAAGCAAGGTAGAATCCTCCTGGCACACAGGTGATGTGGCTCAGTTCCCTGCTCTGCTCATTCAGCTGAGCTGCCTGTACAGGGCTGAGCAGCAGCAAGCCAGCCCTGGTGAGGGGCGATGACTTTCTTGAGACAGGGGACAAATAGATCCGAGCTGCCAGATTGATTCGACGAGAGTGGGCAAGATGTGCAAGTGCATTCACCACACAGCATTGTAAACAGAGTAATTATAACACAGTTAAAGAGAGAGGAAAAGCACGTGGCCCATAAATAAGTTGTTACTGGAGAGGTGCACTGAAAGATTTTTAATTAATCCAGAACTCTGCTGTTTAAAAATTCATAGGCTTCAAGTTACTTCTGTCACATTTAAAATGGCTTTTGAGATCAACAGCCTCAGCGTTTGCAGCCAGCTACCTGAAAAATATGCTCCGTTCAAAAGCCTATACCTACAACTGATCCATTGCTGTGTATCACGTTTTCTTCTCATGCACACTCATTGCAGGGGACAGCAGGACTCAGAATCGGTGGTGGTTGTGGGGAAGGGGTGTTCACAGTCATGAAGGACGCCAAGTGTCAACAGGATGCAAACAAATATATATGTGTATTTTGAAATTCAAGAAATTTGGGGTTAGAAATGCTTGTTCTTGATAACAGCAATAGAAACACTGAAAATCTGCCAGTGTTTCCCCTTTTGGCAAAACTCTGAGGGTCGGGGCCAGCTCCATCTGTCACATTGTTTCCAGAGCAGATTGCAGCATAGCCCAGCTCTTTGCTGTCCCTTTTAGTGGTAGGGCTGGGCTTCCAGCTCCTCCTATACCAGTGCCCAAACCGTGACCTGGGATGGGAGCCACGGACAGACGAGCTGCAGTGATCGGGCATTGCTGTGAGATACCTCCCTCCACTCAATTCTTTGCAAACTTGGCGTGACCTCAGAACACTCCAGATGCCTTTACAGGTTGTCCTGAGGGGATGCTAGTCACGTGTGTGTAGAGCACTACAAGCCTAAGGACAGTAATGTTGACATCTGTTGTCATCTTTTGAGGACCAGCTAAATTAAGACCATGGGGGCCTGTGAATTAGTTTTTTACATATGAAATAGAAAATTAAAATAGAAGTAGAATGTGAAAACTTCCTGGCAGAAGCGTTGCTAACTACCATGGTAAAGACCATGTGTTCATGCCCCTCATGGCCTGTCTTAGCCTCATTGAGACTAGTGACGGCAGCATTTCCCTTCCTAAATTCCTCACAGCCCACGGTTCTTCACTGTGAAGAGCCAAAGAGAACACTCCTTTCTCAGTTGACTGTATGAGCTGTAGCCCAATGAATGAATTTGCAAATTTTGTTTTGGTCCAGCCTTGAAGATATTCCAAAGAGCTTTTCTGCACTGAAATCCTTTGGATATTCTCTTGATAACAGAAAGTACATTGAGACTCCTGTTGCCAGACCTCCAGTGAAAGCAGGAGACTCTGATCCTGGTATTGAATGGCAACACTCACCTCAGGCTGAATGCTGGTGTGCAGCTCAAAGCATCATTTTAACCTGAAAAGCTGCAAAAAGCATCAGCTGAAGTCACGTAGAAGCAGTCTCGTAGTGGGAAGTGCAAGAAATAAACCTTTGTAAGTCACTTGAGATGGTGGGAAAGATGTCTTTGTGGACGCTAGCTGAAGGCACAGGCTAGTGGTGGAGTAAATGCCCCCACATTTTGAAAGGCTTCATGCTGGGGCCTGCAGGGATGATGCTGCAGTATGAAATTGCAGCTGGCCAGTTTACCACCAGCAATATAAAAACATTCCCCACACTGATGTGTACTGCAGAGGTGGCATCCACCAGTATGCAATAAAAGCAAGTCTTTGCTGGAGCAAGTCATTCTCAGTACAGTTTATGGAGAAACTTACATCCAAAATACACTAACAAAGAGAAAAGGCCTTCTCAGTTGCGAAACATGCCTGAAAAGGAGCTTTCTATAGCCCATGGGTGTTTCAGAACACTCACACATAGTGGGAACAGAATCGACTGGGGACAGGACACATGCCAGCTGCGTGTACCGTGGTGGCCCTTTCTGAGGGAGGGCTTCCCAGCTCTCAGCAAGGGCAGTAACAGGAAGCCTCTCTCCCTAATATTTCTGAGTGCTGTGTTTCTGGCAGGCAGCTGCTGCCCCGAAATCCTGCGCTTGGAAAACAGAGGCTTATTGTGCCTCTGAGGGCAGGCAGACCCAGCATTTCACCCATGCTCATGCTGATGGCTGGCAGAAAGAGAGGCAGCACCTCTGAAATGCCTGACACAGTTTGTACATGGTGCCAGCCTTGGAGCTGCTTTTGGATGCACTTTTTACGCATGGATCTATAGCTTTTTATTTTATTTTAAACGTCCTTTGCAAACACAGCTAAATATCCTGCCCTGTGCCTGGAGATGGCATGAGATCTCTCCACTGATGTCTCACTGAAGGTCATCCTTGTGGCTGTCCAGGTGATCTGCAGGGTGGACGCCCTTGGGTCAGGGGGGCATTGCTGGGCTCTGGGAGTCACCCCACTGCTGAGCTTCTCACTGAGATGAGACAGCTGGCACGGCCAGCTGGAGCAGGGGAGGGCACTGTGCACCGCCAATGCCAAAACGTAGCTGGCACGTCTAATTTTTGCCTCAGGAGCACTGAAAGCCCTCTTGAGTTGCAGCATATCTTCATAAATCATCTAAATTGATGCTGCTTGGCCTAAAGCTGGCTTTCAGACAGGAAAGGCTAAGTGCTGAATTTTAGACATAATTTTGACTGAAGCTGAAGGAGTCTTCCTTCAGCATAGTTACCCAGGGCGTCTGAGGCTTGCAGGGCCTGGGAATTAAGAGAGACACCATGAAGAAGAAAAAATGCCTGGGATATTTTTGTTTTGCTGCCTTATGCAAATTTGACTGAGAATAAATCCATGTGTGCAAGATATATGCAGGATGAAAGCTAGAAGCATGGAAGTAAGCAGCAAATACCTGCAGGGTGCAGAGCATCCTTCAGGTCTATGGATGGATGCCAGGGACAGCTGCTTCCTTGTTTCAGAAAAACCAACCACATTGTAGAGGCTTCACCAAACTACACAGCAGAGGGACTGACTGGAAAAAAAAAGGCATTTTGCTGGGAGTTCTGTGTTTGCCATTGCCTGTTTGGTATTTAGAGTTTGACAGGGCCTTTGGCATAATGGGGTTTATTGATGGAGAGCACCCAAAATGACCAGTTCCACACTTGCTGCAGGCACTGACCACAGTGATCTCTTCCTTACAGCTACCACACCCAGGTTGTCCATGTAGGCACAAACACACTTTCCCTTCAGGGATCCATGAAACTCATGGGATATTTTTGTTGGCTGTTCAAGCTCACTGAATAGCTGGAGGAAGTGAATTTACCCCTTGGGACAAAGGTGGGTCTGTGACTACAGGCGATTGTCTGTGCAGAGCAGGCTTGGGACTTTGGTACCCTTTCCCAGTTAATTGCAAAACCGGTAAACCGTGCATGGCAAATCAAAAGTTGGCTGTCGGTACCTTTAGGGGACCAACTGCCTCACTACTTGGGATTGTTACTGAAGCCTTGTACACAAGCAGTCCTACATGTATACAAAATACATGCATATATAGAAAAAATAATTAAAGTATATACACCTAACTTACTTAATACGTACATTAATATGCATCTGAAGCAGTGGTTTTCCATGTCTCCCTCATTTGTGCATCTGAAAGATGCCCAAGAGCAGAGAGACTATAGGGAGAAAAGGAATACTGCTTGGTTAAAAAATGCAGCATTAGAAAACTAATATTAGGTCTTCAAAGGTCTTTAAACCACTACTTCCCACTCTTGTGGTAGTTCGGTGTTAATGTTTTTCAAGAGCTGATTGTTAGTGATCAGGGAAACTACTCAATTAACAACTCTGAGGACTTAATTGTCTGAATACTTTCAATCATTTATTAGGGAAGGAAATCCCTGCCTGTAAACAAAGACAGCATAGGGTTATTTCATGGTAGGAGCAGTCACAACACATCAAAGCATTCACAAGCCATGAGTTAGAGCCACTAAAATTATCAACAGGGTTTAGACTTCAAAAAATATTAAATTGGGATTGATCTTTATTTGTATTCTGGATTCTGAATGTTTAAGGCCTGCTCAAATGCCATTTTCTAGATAAGTCTCTGCATTAATAAAAGCTGAAACTTCCAGTATAAAAGGTGGCTATTCTCAGTTTCTCAGAGGCTTCTGGACAAGATGAAATTCTGTGACATTGACACCGTAAAGGCTGCCAGCAAGGAAGGTGCTTTTCTAATGCAGATTGGATTTCTGAGCAGCGGTGGAGTGATTTCCACCTCACGTGAGGCACAGAGCATGTTTTCAGCGAGCCCAAATCACAGGCTGTATCTTTCTGCCATATCCAGGGCAGAGGTACCTTGTCTGGGGCCTCCTGGTCTGGCTTAGGTCCCAGGTGTTACATGGCAATGGCACCTTGCTGGAAAAATTTGCTGTAATCTATGGAGGGAAATAAAGACAGGGCCATGTTTGCCTTATGCAGACATATTGTCCCTGTGCCTTGGGTGTCGTGGGTACACTCCTGCATCCACCCACAACAGAGGGGTCCAGCCACTGCCTACCCAGCCCCTCACACCATCTTCATCAGGATATTTGGAGTGCAACGTGGCTGCATCCTGGCAGCAAAGTCTCTCTGGGTGTGCAGCTCTTCAAATGGGTTTTGACACCTCAGGAGGTGTTTTTACTCCCAAATAGGCATCTGGTTTTAGGCAACACAGAAATTAGATGGCTGCCCTCTAGGACATGCCTAGAAGAGCATGAGGTCAGCTTGAACGCAAAATCGATACACAACTGGGAAAGTTTCTTTCTAACACTGTCCATGGGTGTTTGACTAATCAGGTGAAATGGTTTTAGTGGGGGTCTTTATAGGCTAAAATAACGAAGACGAATGTCCCATTCCCAGAAACTGCATACAGATGGCCTTTTCCCAGAAGGACTTGCCCCATCTGTCGCTCCTCAATGTCAGTGGGCTCTGTGTGACACTCAGCCCCCCTGAAAAACAGGTCTCTTCTCCTCAGGGCCTTCAGGGTGGGGATGAAGCCTACTTCTGGTTCCCAAGACTTAAACCCATGACCACTGTGGGTGTTGATGGCTCACACACTTTCATTGCACTGGCAGAAGAGAGCAGCACATTGCCTCCCTAGTGGGCCAGGCAAACTGGATCACCTCCCAGTGAAGCCAGACTTGCAAAGAAATGCTTATGGACCACAGTGCAAGCTGCTGAGGGAGCTGTTGCTCCCCAGCTCCTTGCCGGCTCCTGATGTCATGCTCAACCCAGCGCTCATTTAATTTTCCTCACACTGAGTACATGTCTTTCCCCCCAGGGGTTATGCAAACTGCACTGTGACTCTTTCCCAGCCTGCCAGCCAGCCATACACCTGTTTTCGATCAAGATTTTTCTACTGTAGTTCTTGCTGGCTCAGAAAAGTGCTTTGACAAGCTTGAAATTTCCTGCCTCGGGAAGGAATAACATCTCTCTAGAAGATGGCCATGAGTTCTGTTGGAGAGGTATTACCCATGAACTGCAGAGAAAGCTGGACTTATTAAAAGGATCAGAAACTGAAACAGACCTTGTGGTGTCCCAGAGCTCCTAGCTCAGGCTTAGGACACAACTTGGGTCACTACCATTCTGGCACCTTCATAAAGACACTTTTCAACCTCTGTTTCTGGTGCTCAAATGTTTGCCTACCCCAGTTCAGGAAAATATAGTATATATGCTGTCCTTGTGAGGAATAAATTCAGACAATCTTGAGCTGAGCTGGTGGGGCAGAAAGCTGATCTGAGGCTGGAGCTGATTGCAACTCATCCGTTCCCCTTTTCCCAGTGGCATGAAGAAACCTCCCTGAAACAGGAGAAATATTTATGCATGTTTTTACACTGGAGAAGAAATCTGTGAGGATAGCGGTTTCTGTACAATGACCACTCAAGTTTTGCCTCCACTCTCCTTGACCTGTGTCATGCTAAAACTTTCAATAAGCTATTTATCAAGTAAATATGTAAATCAGCCACCGTCATATCAACATATAGTGACAGTGACTGAGAGCTACCCTGTTAATTGCTGACCCCTTTTCTATTTCTGTCACTTGGCGTGTCCTCTAGGAAATGAATGGCATAAGTCATGACAAATCCATTCTCTGTGGCACCAGATAATCTGTTTTCAAGCTGGAGCAGATGCTGAGATGCCTGTCCTGGCAGCCTGCTGCTGGATGACCAAAGGGGTTGTGGTGCAATGTGACTGCATCCCTAAAGACTTGTGTTGGTGACCCTTTGTACAGTAAATGGTTTTGCTACACAGTATTGTGTCCTAAAGTGCCCTGCTGAGGTATGGCACATCTCACTCCTGCATGCTGCATGGAAAGGGTGCCTCTTTCTAAAGGTCCCACAGATTAATTCCTGGATGTCTGACAGCCATTATTTTGGGTATTAAACTGGTGCAGAAAGGCCAAGTGTCTTAACAACTAGAGGATACTGGAGAAAGTAAAATGGTATTTGAATTCTTCAAGGGTTTTGATCCCAGACCTCCTGTTTCTGCTCTAACCACTGGGATATGAGGCACTGTGGTATAGTGGTAGGGGTCTTCATAGCTCCCCATGCTGGAGGTACTCTGCTTTGCATGGAAACAAAGTGGTCCTTCGAGAGGCCAGGGATAGTGGAGGGAGTATATAAGTATTTGAAAATATGATTTGCTGGTCCTGCTGGTCAGACAAGGAGAACACTCACTGTAAAACACTTAACCATCGAGAGGAGCAGAAACTGCATTCCAGCAGCGGGTGCTCTGAGTGCTGGGCTGGAGAGTTGGACACGGCTTTGTTCTCTCACTGAAGCGGTGCTTACTGCTGCCCTGCACACACAGGGCCCTGGCCAGGGGGGCTGGAAGATCCAGGCCTGTACCCTCAGCCTCCTGCAGGCAGGCAGGGGCTGCCACGCCCTCGAGGAGAGAAGACAGCTCAGCTTGGACCCTCGCTGAGGTCCTGGGATGGACCTTGGCACAGTCCCACAAAATCGTGCATGCCTGAGCAAGGAGGGGAGAGGTAGACACAGGGTCCAAAGCAGGGAGTGCCCTCCCAAAGCAGCGCAGCCAGTTTCCCTCGGGACAGTTTGTTTTCACTGTATTTGTGTCCCTGGGACCCAGCTGCCTAGCAACTGGATAAAATTGTCACAAAATGCTGGCAGTGCCCTCCTTACCAGGGCAGGGGCTGGGCTGTGGTCCCTGGTGAGTCTGTCTGCCAAGCAAGGTGGCCATGCAGTGTTCATGGGGGGACCCCCATCCCAGTCTCTCCTGGTGGGCTATCCCAAAAGTGCAAGGGAATTTGGCCTTCACACATGGCAAACGCTGCACTGCAGGCAAGTCGTGGAGTCAGCTCCTCCTGCCTCGGATGCCTGCAGAGCAGGTGGCACCCCAGGGACAGATGAAACATGGACACTTTTGATCACGATGCCTTGTTGGATCTGAGTGAATAAATCCTTTTTCCTCTCTGAAAGACCAGGGAAAAAAGTACACTTGGAGTATTCTTGTGAAGTACCTGAAAATGAAAATATTCACCATTCTTGGGTTTGGAGGAAAAAACCTCTGTATTTGGAGGAAATGGGGATGAATACACTGTCTTACTTTGGTTCAAGGCATTTTAAAGAAAGACAAAGAAAAAATGGCAATGAAGAATTATGGCTATATATTTTTGGGGCCAGAAGAACAAGCATGTGACCGGTGCTTGCTGCCGTCCTTGCCCTGTTTGACTCCTCTGCCCCTGCAGATAATATCCAGAGGTATCCAGACTACCCAGGAGGCCAAACCCTGCTCAGCAGAGCTGACTTCCCTTGAAGGGCCATGCAAAGAGCAAGGGAAGAAAACTAATTAGAGGTTTTAGGAGAGCAGTTTATAACACACTTGCCCTTATAAGTGGCTGACATGCAAAAGGTAGTTGCTGGTAACTGCTGACAGCCTGTGTGTTTACCTCAATCAGCAAGTATTTGTAATTAATTTAAAAAATTTGACATTCCAGCCTTACTGGGGACATTATAAACTGCTCTCAGCACTCTGATGTGCTTCCAAAACATACACGGCCACGAGTCAAAAAGCACAAAGACTCAAATATTTCAGGGAAGAGGCGGGGGAGAAGTGGGGAGATGATGCAGTTGAAATGAAAATTATTTAGATAACTTGATATCTATTCACAAATATTTAATTTTAATGACTGGAAGCAACCACAATTGTTATAATTGGGGTGAACCACCACACCGCTTCTAGCATCTCTCCTACCGGACTCCACAGGACCAGAATATGGAGGCTTTGCCAGCAGCAGGATGGCTAGACTTTACTTGTTTTTCTTTCCTCCCCTGTCCACCCCTACAATGCCTCATGGCCTGTGCTAACACATGAGTTTGTGGGCCCTTAAAAAAACCTAGTAGGATTTAAAATAGGCCTGTGAAAAAATTATGATTTTCTGAGGCAAGTATTGCTGCTGGACTCAGCATTGCTGAGCCACTCCCTGAGAGCTTTTCAAAGAAGCACGGGATACTTCTGCCCACACTTGTGCCCAAAATGTTTATTGACAGTTTCTGTCTCTGCTTGCACAGAGAAATGGCAGAATGCAATTTCACTATATTTGGGTTTCTTTACATTTTTATGGCAAATTCTTCATGGTAGTTTTCACTAACTATATCCTTTCTGGCCTCAGCAACAGGTTGGACAGGAAACCTTCGTCAAGACAGGAAAACGCCATTGCCGAATCTACGATCAGGGTGGTTAGGGTGGGACAGACTCCAAATGAATCCCCTCTTAAAAGGCTTACACCTTGAGTTGGTGTTTTTTTCTTTATACTCAGAAACCTGCTGTGTCCCTGAGAGGGCACAGGAGAGACAACCAGCGCCAGGGCAGCAGACAGCCCCCGCTAACATCTGGCCTGAGGCTTTAGCAGCAGGTTTTAGAGAGAGATTTTTGGTTCTGGAAGGGACTGGGAGAGCATAATCAGATTGCAACTCTGTAGTTAAGTGATTTTTAGTTTTTTCCAGTAGTATAACTATGAAAAATGCCTCTCATGTTCCCCATTAATATTGCTATTAGCAGACAGGCAGGGCTCCCAGCACGAGCCAGTTCTTGCTAACAAGGTCTCTCTGTACCACATTAGGGAATGTACCACTCACATAGCTTTCAAAGCATCATAAGTGATTTGCCATAGATCCTGTAATGGTGCAGAGACAAAAATACCTATACTTCTTGTCAGAGGAAGGAGCAAGTTCTAGCTTTAAATTCGAGATCCTTGATTAAAAGAAAAGAGGACCAGCAAGCCCAAACCTCTGCTTCTGGGAACTGAGTTGCCCTCCTGCTCAAACACCAGGCGGGTGCAGAGCTGAGATGGACTATCACATTTGGATGGGGCTGTACAGACAAACGTCTCTCACTCACCCGCTCAGTCAGTATAAAATCAGGCCAAAGAAAAGTCTTACCAGGGATTATATAAGCCTTCATCTTCACATGCAGTTACTTCTGAGGTTACCTTTTTTAAGGTGGACCTTACCATAATGCAGAAAGAAAATGGTCTCGCGTGTAGGACAAGGGGGAGCAGTTGCTGTTCTTCACCTGGATTTTATCAAAGCTTTCAGCACAGGCACCCATAAAATCCTTATAGCTGAAGTGGTGACTGTGCTGCAACAGACTCTGGGTGATCATGGGCCAGCTGGGTCGTATGCACAGGTCTTCTTGTGCTGAACTCCCCTCACAGGCTGTGGCTGTGGGTGCTGTGTAAACCCCAAGGTATGAAGGGGACTTGGCTTTCTGCAGCTAGCTGGCTGGCCTGGACAGAGGTTTGATTTGTAGAGGACTCAGATATTAGCTCTCAAAGTCCTTGTAAAACAGTCAACAGGCAACTGCTCCAAGTGGGCAGAAGAAACCTCATGGTGGTTTTTTCTTAAATGCATGAACTTGCAGAGATTTTTACCTGTGCCCTATTGCTCTCACCTCAATATTTATCACTTTCTTATATCAATCCTCATTCCACCAAGGAATTCTCAGCTCTGTGCAGAACAACAGAAAACTATACTGGCAATGACATGCATTGAGACATCTCTTTTCTTCTGCATAGCTTGTGAATGATGCTATATTACAGCAAATTTGTATCCACATCTAAGCTTGCACAATGAACCAATTAAGGATCTGTGATTTTTTGTTTCAAGTACGTGGCCAAATGTTTATAGGACAGTCTAGATTTTAATCCAAATGTTCACGAATTTAGACAGCTGCCTCGAACGCTGCCAAAAGGGCATACAATCAGCACATCTGAAAATCAATACACCTCATGGGGCTGAGTATCTCAGTTAATCAAATACTGCAACCATTAGCTTTTGTTCTGCTTCCAGTTAGCTCCAGAGCATTTTCTGCATAGTTACAAGATTATAATTGTTAGGGAAAGAAAAAGTGCGTATTTTAAACATCATTATTCCTACGTTTTTTCATTGTTTGAACTTCACCTTTACTGCAGCTTGATTTTCCTTCCAGAACTCGTCTAAATCTAGAGAAAACAAAACCCTGGCTGTCACAGTGATCCTGGACAGTAGGGAATGCAAGGCTATTCTACGGCCATCTGTTTCACTGCAAGAAAGATTTTAGAAAATGAATCCAGACAGTTGATTCATTATAGAATAGACATAAGTTATGAAGATAATCATGGAAGCAAACCCTATGAAGACCTCTTAAGTCCCTGGCTGCAATTACTGTTATTTTTTAAGTCAGCACTGGCTACCCACCTCAGATAAATACTACTATGGAACTCACAGATGAAAAATAGCAATAGCTGCAGAGATCAGGACCTTATTCATCTAAAATTATTATAGTTGCTCTTCTGGAGCATGGTTGGTGTGGGACACATTCTCAGACTGCCGGGAGGAAAATGGCCCCACACAAGAATTCACTGTCTTGGGGGCCATGTGTTTTTCTGAGGATGAGAAAAGCTGTGTGCAACTCTGCAGAGTTTGACTTGTGGGACATGCTCTGGCCACATAGCAAAGTGTGCAGCAGAGGAACTTGGTTGGTAGCAGAGGAAGGACTAAGGGAAGGTGAGATGCAACAATTTTTCTCTAAATTAAATCTGCAATGAATGTCAAACCTTAACATAAGTATCCTTCAGAGGAAGTCTGGACCAGGGACTTCTGTCATAAATATTCAAGGACAAATTTTCACCCCTACATTCTCTAGTCTTCCTCTGTTTGCAGTCCATCAGAGGGCAATTCATGTGGCTATGACAGGGGACTTGTTATATAGCCACAAAGCATGCCTGGAAATAAATTCCAAACTAAACAGAGTTTTATGCAACCTTGTATTTTCAAAAGCACCTTACAGTAATCTGTAGCCAAGCATCAATAAAGACTTTTAATAACTAGTCTGTGCTGTGCTGAAACTAAATACAATCCTATTTCATAAACAGCTGTGGTCACTCAGGAACATCAGTTTCAGTCTGCTTGAGAGGGATGTGTGTCCCACTCAAATGCCTCTCAGTAACAAATCTACTATTGGGCTTTACCAAAAATAAAACCAAAATGTGATGTGACTGTTGAACTCATCAACAGGGCTGGAGACCAGAAAGGGTGGGCAGCACACATGTCCCTCTGCAGGGAATCTCCTGGTAAAGTTTGCATGCGGAGGCGACCTCAGCTATTGAGGCAGAGGTCTTGGCAGCAATGTCGCAAGAAACTCCCGGCATCCAAGTCAGATTTCTTCAGATGTTCATTGCCAGGTTGATAAACTAATATCGGAAGAAAGATCAACTTTACAGTAAATTATTTCAGGCACTTCTCCCTCCCCCTCCCTTTCCCCAAATGAAAGAGAGGGGTTCAAAATCAGTGCCTTCCTCTGAATTGACCCCACACAAGGAAGAGGACATTTGCTTACTAGGCTTTAATGTACTGTCACTAAGGAGAGATCTCAGCCAGCATTTACTTCTGTGTTTGAAGGGAAGGAGACAGAGCTCTCTAAGCACTAGATGCCAATAACAGCAGTGATTTTATTTCCATCCTAGCAGTCCACATGGGCTCCCACATTTGTTGTTCCAGGCAATTCATTGTGCCTTTCTCCAGGAAGCTTTGGGTTAGTGTAAAATGAGAGACAATCCATATATGCAACAGGGACACAAAGAGAGCACAAGGAAATAAGAAGCCTGTGCTGAGCAGTGTGAGAAGGGGGTGATGGACATGCACAGGAGAGGCTGATCTGAATTCCTGGTGGATTCAGGGAGAGTGATAGACCCCCCCATCCCCATCTGCTGCTTCCCCTTTCCCCCATTGAGAGCTGGCACCCGAGGAAGGAAAAAGCAAAGAATCTAGAAAGGGGGATGGGAATCTGTCAATATGCCACAGGGCAAGGAAAGAAGGAAATAGCATGAAGGAGATATAATCAGTGCATGTGCTGTAAAATCCTAGCCCTGCTGAAACCTATGGCAGGTACTCCCTGCACGCTCACGGACATAGATGTCACCTGAAGTGTCATGCAGAAATACTCCAGTTCTTACAGGAGGACAAAGCTCTAGAGAAGCCCCATCATTTTGTCAGTGTTTATGAAGCTGTGCTCATACCTCGCCTATATTCAGGTTAATGAACTCCTTGTTTTTCACACTCAGTGCTTGGAATACTCCTGAAACGAAAAACAGGACACCAGTGCTATAAATACACCTCATTCATATTCATACATGAGTTCCCCATCCCACAACGACGTGTGGCCGTGCCAAGGAAAGGGAGGGTCTGGCGCAAAGGCAGATCGCTTAGGAATGTTTGGTGGTGGTAGCTGCTCTGACGAAATGAAGTCCTTGCAAGAGGAAATGTCTTGTTGACTTAAGGCCTTTGTGCAAGTCTCATTTCAGGACAGGGCTGGAAGAGAGTGTCCTGGATGTACTGAACAGTCAAATTTGGATGATACCCCAAAATGAAGCCAAGAAATTTGCATTTCTTTATATATCTTATTTAACTTTTCTCTCTCAGAAATTTAATACTTCTATTGTGACAGATCAAACCAGAAAGTAAAGAGAAGAATAAAACCAAAAAAAATTCAAGAAAGTTGATTTTGCTTCTCATAGAATGAGTTGCATTTGATTTGAATTTGGAGTCACACTAATGCACCTCAGCATTTATCCACCATTTTACCTATCTCTACTGCTGCTGCTCTGGAATGAGAGTGACCCTGCGCACAAATAAACTGAGACCTAGAGTGCCTTGATGTATGGGAAAACATACCTTCAGCCGAAAGTGGACAAGTTATGTAAAAGGTACAGGAGATACCTGACCGAGCGCATGCCAGTTATCTCTTTGCATGAGGCAGAAGCAATATTTGAACCTTGAACTTCTGTGATCCCAAATTATGCTCATGGGTGAGCCACAAGAAAGGCTATAACGTGGACTTTGCCAGCATTCTTCACATGCCTTCTACGTTGCTGCAGAGTTTATGAAGCAGGCTCTATTCACATGGGGAGATTTTCCATTAGCAGCAGAACATTTTTCACTTTGCAGGAGAAAAGCCATCCGAAAAGCAAATGCTAAACACAGCTCCTTTCTGTTAGTCATGTACACGCTTGATCTCAGATATTGTGTAATATGCTCAATGACAGCCAAAAGTGGAACTTTTTTTTTTCCAAAGGGGAAGAAATTCCAGAGGAAGAAGATACTCACGACTTGCGTTCTCTAAGCGAATTAAGCAGTTCAGAAAATCATCAAATTCAATCTGGAACTGTTCGTCAGAGTATCGGAGGACAATCAGTTGCAGCAGGTAGTTGTTGAGTTGGTATCCTTCCCAAAGACACACACATACAAAGGAAAAGCGAGTAATTATGTAGTCTAGGCAGGAATCTACAGATCTCTACTAACTGATCTTGAAAACCAGTTAATGGGAGGGTACTCTGTGGCACACATCCATCCAGAAAGTGATCTGACCACAAAGGTCTTTAAGTTTGCAACGAATAACAAACTTTTAAAAAGAAATTTTGCAGTCATGGCAGTTTCTAGTCCATGCACTTTTTGATGTATGAGGGATCATTCTGTCTCCTTGAAATTTGGAGGGATTTCTGCAAAATTAGGTTCTTTAATAAAAATAATTTGTGATGAAATACAAATGCACTGACTGCTCTTCATAACAAACGGCTTACTCGCTGTTCATCCAACCCTTGAGTGGAGATGGACTCTGAAGTGGTTTGTTTCAGAGTCTAACCCAGCACATCTGCAGCCCTGATGAGTTTAACAGAGCTCAATAAAAATTTAAAGACTGCTCTGACTGACTGCCCTGCAGGGTTGGGGATACCTGGGGCAAAATCAGCCCACTCAGTTTCCTCCCTAGGTGCCCAGGTCCCTCTGGGGTTTAGACCTTCTCTCTCTTCAGGGGCACCCAGACTGTGTAATTGGTTGAAGCCCTCTTCACCCACAGCTGATCCGCCTGACAGGTTTCCCAGATAAAATGCAGTGCTTGTCTTACCTGCAGCTTTAAGAGCACTGCGAAGCTCATAGGAGGACATGGAGCCTGATTTATCAAAGTCAAATTGAAGAAAGATATTCTGTTGTGAAAGGAGCACATGGAAAATTCAGTATTTATATATGAAAGGGAGCACAGATATGGCACAGAAAGGCAAAGTGTTTATCTCTAACTGTGTAGTATAAGCATTTAAGAAAGCTGACAAGACTTTGGTCTAGATCCAGTCTTATTTTGTAACTGAGGAGCAAATCGAGGTCCCAGTTCTCTTTGTCATATGAATAGGCTGCTGTGAAACTTAAACAAGTAGTGCTAAATCCAAGCATTCAAATATAACGAGTTGCTCATCATAAAAAAATCCATGATTTTTTAAAGGTTGGGGTTTTTTTTTTCTGTAAAGGACATGTTGTTCTTTGTCTTTTAACTCTAAACTGGTGCATTCTCTTAATCTCTTTTTATGTGTGTTTTTCTTTATAATTCTGAAGGCTAGAGACAAATTGTTTAACATGCAGTTAAGATTAGTCATTTGCTTCTAGGTAGAAGAGATCTAAACAGCCACATTCATGGTACAAGCAAAAGAACTGGTACAAACAGTTTGAATTTTGACCTAAATATTAAATAATTATTACGCTGGAGTTAAATTCCATCCTTTTAATGAGATGACTCTCCCTTGGTATATGAGTTATTTAGAGCTGTCATCACATTCAGCTTAAAATTTTCCAGCAAATATATGTGCAAATCTTCCTACAGGATACAAGGGTTTCTCAAGTCCCCTTGTTAAAAAACAATGTGTCCTTTGTTAAAGGAGATGTGGCATTAGTACCCAGAAAAAGTGTTTGCCATTTGTGATGGGCTAGACAAGAGCAGAGAACTGCATATTTTGAATGCTTGGGTGAAGGATGAATTCAGAAGAAACTAATAATGACCATGAGGAAACAATTATGATGTCTTTATTTGAATATTCAGTCTGTGGCCTGAGTCTGTAAGCCTTCTTATTCTTACTGCCATATACAGCGGTGGGGAAATGTGTTTAAAATTAGCATCAACACTTTCTCAGACTTCAGTACAGTTGACTCCTAAGAGATCAATAATGGAAATGCAGTGACTTAGGAAATGATTGTTTCCCACTAGTCATGAATCATCACTTTCTTCTTCTGTACAACAGCAGTAATGGAAACTCCTTAAGTTTCATTTTGATTGGCTTGCTTATTCATGCCCATTGCATTCTTTATCCCAAACATAGTTGATTTGCTTACAAAAATCTCTGTTATTTCCAGAAAACCATTATGGTTTAGCATCATGGAAAGCTAAGCATGTCTTTGACTATCCAAAAAAAGCCCCCATGCTTTTAAAACATTTGTTTTGAGTTAAAATTCGTGGCTTGTAAACACTCCTGTCTCCATTTTTGTCTGTGCATACATAATAAACTATGCAGGAAATGGCTAATGAAATAACAAATACAGTGAATAATATCACCTACTATCCACTTCTTCATTTTCTCCCAGAACACTTTGAACTCACTAAATTCCAGTTTCCCATTGCCACTGGTCTGGTAATCTGAATTAAGGAAAAGGATTTGTTACACAAAAGTCCAAATTCCATCTCAATTTATCAGCACTGTTCCTTTAAGCAGAAAATATTAGGTTGCCTGGAAAGCCTGTGGTGCTGCTGAAACCAATATTGGGATTTCTCATGAGGTGCAGCTTGAGCAGTTACAGTCATGGCTGTGGCTGTGATACTTGGGGAACATTATGTGATATAAAAACACAGCTGAGCAATGCAGGCTTCACAGGAGAAAGAAAGACAGATTGTTCTAAGTCAAGAACAGCTTTGGATGTAAATGGGATATAAATAATTCAGAGAATTAAATTAACTGATTAAAACAAATTGCTACTGTACTCGAAGGAGTTAGTCAACCAATGTGCTATTCAGTATTTTTATCTAAAAACCATGCTCTATTCCAATGCCTCAATCAAAAATTAATGGCATTTGTGGGGTGAGGCTGGCAAAATCCAGTCCTTATGGTTTGAAAAAAATGTCTGTATAGCAGTTCTGAGAGGCAGCGATTAGATCTGCCTGGCCTTTCCTCTGCCTGAAGTGCAATGGTCTTAATACTTATTTTACTGAGTTACTGATGTCAGCCAAGCAGTGATCACTTGAAGGATGGGGCACTTGCTCTGAAATGCTAAATAAGGAATGGGCCTATTCCCCTTCCCCTGTCCATCTTACTTGACAGGACAAAGCCCCTGCTCAGACGGACACTAGCTTAGCAAGCATCCACACAGTCAAAACATGTCAAATGGGATCTACACAATGCCTGCTGTTATTTAAGCACCTACACTGGTGACATTATTGAGGGGACCCACAGATCCCAAGGACGTTCGTTATCACTCCTGTAAAAAGTCTTTTTACTCAGTCAGGTTGTTCTTCTGCGGGTCATGTAGAACTTTGCCTCCACTCCATGCACTGCATGGTGACTGTAGCCATGGAATTTGGTAGCATATGACACAGAGGGGACTCACTCTGCCAGCACTGACTTGGGTTTGCATTTGTGTCATTTTGCTTCTCCATTGTGCTCCAAATACAACCATCCACTCTGGACATGGTATCTGCATTCCTTGTCCTTCCAAAGCAGAGGAAGAGATGTCTCCTCATTTATTCAAAACTATGCAGAGATTTGCTTGGAAGCATTGCAAATCATGGAAACTATTTAGTTATATCCTAAATAGTAAACCTAGGACTGCTGCCATGCTCCTGGGTCAAGTGCAGATCTTGGCTCTGTCCCAATACCATGTAAGGATGAGATGTGAACGTGGACTGGCTCTCTGCGGAAGCTTGGTTTCTGATGGAGGAAATTTAGGACTGGTCCCGTTTCTCGTCGCATATGCATGGTAACTGATGTGCACTGAATTTTAACATTATGGATGTAGCTTTAACAGAATAAAGTTTTTGTCAGTTATGGATTTGTTAGAAATATTTGAGAGGATGTTACCTCTGTCATAGACTGAAACAAAAGATAAGAACTTCTCAGCTGAACAAGCAAGACATAAATGAAATGTTAGATACTTGCCTTGTTAGCACTGTTTTGTCTCACCTGTAGCAAAACTGCCTATCGGGAATGCATACTGCAAAAATCATCTCTACCTGAGGAGAAGCCTGGCTAAGCAAACTCAATAGGCACCAGAACCTTGCAGAGGACGAATCTGGTGGGGGAGTACCAGGGCTGTGATTCATCTCACCTAATGTCTGAGCAGTCATTTAGCATCCTGCGTGGTTAGGCAAAGCCAGAACAAGCATAATTACCCCATCCTTTTCACTATCTACAAAGGAAGTCTAGAAAGCTAGCTTAGATGTAGACACCTACACCACAAATGCCTAAATTTGGACAGACAACTCTCGCCCACATGTCTGCTTCCTGGAGTCCCAGGATCTGGCTGAAAAAACAGCTTTTCCAGCTTTTAGTCTGGTTGTCAAAAAAGCCATGCAACTCTGCTGATCCTTAATTTCTGACCCATAACTTGCATGCACAACTCTGTTCGGTGAATTTAACCCTCCAGACAACAGACTCTTCTTGAGTTATCTCTTCTAGGCTTTTTTCAAATAAACCATAGCTTGAAAAATGTACTGTTCTATACAGAAGTAATTTGAGATTTACTTTTAAAAGTGCTCAGCATTGAAGCATCGGCCTCTAAGTCTGAAGAAGAAAATGGTCTGTCTTGAAGTTTCTAACCCTAAATTTCTGAAATAAGAATCAAGGATAGAACTTTCACAATTTTTTTTCCTTTGGGTAGTGTTCTGCCATGACATTACTACATCCATCTCTGATTTTCCATGACAGGTAATGCTATGGACAGTTACATTCAGTTTTCATTTAGCCTCACAAGCCTATATTCAGAAGGATACATCCATAAGAGAAATGATATTTCGGCATGAAATGAGACTTAAATTCTTGAATTTGATGTTCTTTGCTGAAAAAAGACAACAATAAGAAAGAAGTCATTGGGCAAATCTGCCTTTTATAAACTGAAAGTAGAAAATAGGATTTCATAAGCAGAGATAGCTGGCTTTTAGTCCTCACTGTGGGAGGACCTGTGCACTGGAAGATGAAGACAGACCTCACTACAGAGAAGTTACAGTCCAGACAGAAGAGGTATTTCCTGAAGATATGACAGGAAATACGGTTCTTTTTTCATAAATCAGGAGATGAGGTTCAAAGAGTTACAGGTTTCCCATTGTGCAAAGGGCCTGTAGCAGGGTCATGAACTACATCCAGGACTTAAAAGTCCCAGGCCAATGCCTGTGTCTCTACAGCAGAGCAGTAGTTCAGTGGAGACCTGGCTTCACTGAGCTGACATGGATCATGCTGAAGACAGGGCAAGCTCCTGGTTAGATCATGGACCAGATGTTTTCTTGGCTCTGCTGTGGCTGACCGGAGTCATTACACAGCCTTTATTTTTCTATCTGTAAGTTAATTTAATGGCAGCTTCTATAAAGTTCTTCACAGCCCTTAGAGGTTATCAGCACTTACTTTTTTTTAATATATCATTCAGAACATATTGAAGTTCTTCTGCAGCTATCTCCATGTCCTAAAGTAAAAAAAAAAAAAAAAAAGTGCAGCATTTTTTACTTGAATGTTTCTGATGTTTCTGTAATCAGACATATCAAAAACCTCAGAAAACACAAACATCACCCATCTGTACTTTATTGAACTCAGGAAAAGAGAATCATACAAACCCCAGGAAAGGCTAAAAGGTAAAGGGTTGGCAAAATACAGGAGTACTGCTGTGCATAAGGCTGTCTGAAGGAGATCTCAAGTGTGAACAGTTGTTTAAAAGAAAAATCAACTGCAGCTGGACCCTGAACCAGGTAGGCTCCCTCAGAGCTTGAATTCTAGCTTTGGTCCTCCTGCTTGCTCTCCAGAGACTCACCCTTCTTCGTCTAGACATAAGGCATGGTGACATCTGGTGCCCAAACAACACACTACAACTAAGCATACTCCCAAAATAACGTCATTTTCGTTTCACCTGGTCCTGGGTGGGAGCAGAAGTATCTTCCCTCTTTCTACATATTGCTATGGCCCACAAGGGTTTTGCACTCACCTTTCCTGCAATCTGCTCAAACAGTGCCCGGAATTGCTTTTCTTCTTCAGTTTCTTGTGGGCTTGGGGTTGGGTTTAGAGGCTGCAACATCAACCACACAAGTCATTATAAGAATTGTAAAACATGACATTTCTCCTGCATATAGTCCCTCTGTGCGTTGGGGGACCACAGTATATCTTAAAATAAGGGTACACATGCTCCTGAACATTGTTAGACCCGAGGCCTCCCAACCATACAGCTGACTGAGGGGAGTCTCACCCCCTCATTTCCTTTACCTGGGTGATTGCATAGTGTGCCATTGCCTTGGCTACATCAAAACTAAGAGGACCCATCCTGGAAAACACCTCTCATCCCACCTCTGCACCACCCAGCTTCCTCGGTCCTTGCACAGCCACAACGCTACTGAGCTCTTTCCAGTGGCATCACCCAGGGACCTGTTGCTCTTCTTGAGAGCACCAGCCAGATGTAGGCTGCACTCCGCACGTTACCCAGCGCCTTCCTGAGTCTGGAAACACTTTCAGCTGGCTGTCAGCTGAGTGCTTCAGTGCAGTTGCAGGGGTGTTGGATCCAGGTTTCAATCTACACTGATGAGCAGAGATATGCAATAGTGTAGATCATGTGAACAGAGAGGAGTTCTTGGGCCAAAAAAACAGGGAAAAAGAAGGCAACAGCACAGGAGGCAAAGAATCAGGCTTTTCCTCTACCCACATAAGATACAACTATGGGTGCTATTTAGTACTATCATCAGAGTGGCCCTGGTGACACTGTTTGGCCACTTACACTTTTTTGACCATACGTATGTTCTTCACTTCCTTCTGTTCAAGTTTGGATGCAGTCCCTTAATGATACTGGGACAGGTGAACAGATTTAATTTACTACTGAGCATGGTCCTGAGATCCCAGAAATGGAGACACACATGTTAGCTGCTCCCTGGAAGGGAGTTTTACTGAAGAGGGACACATGAGATGTTGGCTTAGCTTGTTTCCATGGAAAGGCACACCACAATTAACAGTTTATTTGCACGGATACACTTAAACATGAGCTGACTCAAACTCAGCTGCAATTAGTGCTCAGCAGGCAGACCAGGCCATTCAGAAACAAAAAGAACTGAATCATTTCAGTAGGCACATGCATGCATCAAGCATTCCCTCCCAAGCCCCGCAGATACTGATAAGTAAAATATATTTGTATGTAAAATGAACATAGGTCTCTGGATATTCTCTTGCCTCCTATTTTTTCATAATAAATAAAATTTTTAAAGATGTGAATGGCCATGTGCCTCCCCAGTGCTAACAGGTGTGCTTTCAGTGCACCCATGGCGGCTGATACCTGCCTTTGGTGCTGACTGAGGCCAACTGCCTCAAAGCGGATAAGGAAGCATAATGATTATGATTTTGATTGTTACATATTCAGCAGAACTGAATGTTTCAGTCACATACACAAAGCTGGCAATGTGTAACATTCCTGTGAAACGAACATGTTTTAGCCAAAGACAGTAAAAGCAGTGTGTGCTGGCTTCTGCTAAGCTATTCTCTTGCTATTTTAATTCTGTAGACTTACCTCAGGGAGATCAATGGCAACGTTTTCATCTAGATCCCTGGAGGAAACAAAACCTTATTTGGTATCTGAAGATATTCAACAGCTGCTTGGGGTGGAAGCTCACTTGCTACATTTTCCAGAAGTGAATGATAAAACTGCATTTTTTACTGAACAGATTAAGTTTAGATAAAATTAATCAGACAATCAGATTTTTACACTGTGTTTAAATTTTGGTATGAGCCCTTCAAAGAGACTTTAAGCAGGACTCAGGGAGGGCACAGCTGTGCATGCTGTCTGCTAAAAAAATTCATCTCATTCTTTATTCATTGTGCACACACTTTTTCCTCAATACCCTTTTTTAATATAAAATTGTCATTTGGACAAACTCTGGGAGGAAACACTGCTGCATGCACAGATTCCTGAACAGTATCAGGCAGCTAGCAACTCTTCCTTGTCAGGACTCCAACTGATTCACCATGGTAAGCTCTATTTCCCCACCTCCTAAACTCCTCTCCAAAAAAATAGTCAGGTTTAGCAAAATGGGCAAAAGTGAAAAAAAAAAAACAAAACATCAGGAGCTTTCCATGCCAGAGCTTTGCTGTAGGCCTGGGTGCCTGGCAGCCAGACTCTCCGGCAGCCCCCAGCCCCCACATAGGCAAGCACTGGAGGGCCCGGAGCTCACTGTTGACTTACTCAGTGATGGCCTTCTTCTCAGAGAAAATCCTCAGGCAAAAATCTGCCTCCTGGTGCGGCTCAAAAGTGGTTGGAACAAGAATGTAGTCACCCGGCGGCAGCTTGAATCGGTCAGATACTTCCCTTAAATTAATGTAGGTTTTGCTCCTGGCCTTGGAGGGATGGTACCTGAAGAAGTCTTTGCCCAAGTGTCCATCTCTGCCAGGGTTCTAGGGGTGAAACAAAGGCAGCACCGCACTGGCTGGAGTGTGCTGGGGGGCCACCCTTGCCCCTTTCCCAATCATAGAGCTGAAGTCTGCCTGGCACAAACCTCTCCCCTGGCTGTGACCCTGACTCTCATCCCTTCACCCATGCGGTCACAGGAACCTAACTCCCATCTTATGTCAAGGACCCATTACCATTGGTTCTTTTCCACACAGAAGGCAGTCTAAGAGGACTGTGAGACATTGTCTTGAACATTCCCTGCCATTAAATATCACCATCCCAGGCAGGGTGTCACAGAGCAGTGACAATAGATTTGCCTGTCTCAGTCTCACTTGGGGACAGGCACCCCTGTGTGTGATGTGCCCCAGGAGACTCCTAAGAAGCAACACTCCCTCTCTGGGAGTCAGGCAGGAAATGACAGAATCACGGGGCCAAGGACTCTATCCTGGGAACCCACAGCCCCACAGAGACTCCCAAGTCCTCCCCTGAGAGGACTCCATCCCAACCGTGTCAAAATTCTCTGTGGGGCTTCATGTAACAGAGTATTTTAAGAGCAAGGGCGCTAAAAATACATGATGACTGGCAGGGGTACAAACCCACAGAAAGATGCTAATATTGATAGTGTGGCTACTGCACTGTAAAAGCAATAGAGTACCTCATAAATAGAGTAGCCGATGGTTAGCATTTCAGCGCCAAGCTTCTTGAGTTTACGGCGATCCTTTTGCATCAGTGCTGCTATGAATGTGCAGTTGTCTTGCCCATCATCTTTCTCTGTCAAACGTAGTTTGATTTGTGGATTTGTCCAGAAAGTCTCTGCCAATATAAAGAACACCAGAGAGTTTCTTGCCTCAGAATAAGAATACCACCACTACTACTTCTTAAAAAAAAAAAAAAAAAAAAAAAAAAAAGGAGACAAAAAGGACAATTAAGCTGAGGTTTTGCTCAAATTTGGTTTTTTCATTAGCTGTCATGCTTATTTCCACTAAGCTCTGCAGAAAATAAGCCAAATCCCAAAGTCCTTCATGGAACTAGGTGTAGAAAAGATTTTAGGCCTTATATTTTATTATGTTTTAAATAAAGTTGTCAGATGGGATTTTGTTAAAAATACATAGCTACAATGATCCTACAGTGCTGGTGCCAGTCTGGAGTAACATAGTTCAGATCCATGATGCTACTTCAGAGCCACATAAACATGCTGGCTGAGCTGGAATTTTGTCTCATTTTACACTTACTGCTGCAGTTTCAGTGACTTATTTGGAGCTAGTCCTGCTTATGCAGATGTAAATGAGAGGCAAATCAGATCCAACGGACTTGAGAGCAAAGAAAGCAGCCCTTTTACTGCAAAGTCTCGAGTGGGACCATATGAACATTTGTCCCTTTGGCTGGTTCCTGCTAGCTGAGACTCAGCTGGACTGGCCTGAACCCACAATTCTGGCTATAGGGTAACAGGAGAGGTGGTTGAGGGTGAGTAAAGACTTCAGTGCCTGCTTCTCATTTTCAGCGCAGTATCTATTTACCTAGAAAATTTCTACATCCTCCTGCAGTGGATCCCCGGACCCAGCTCCCCTGATGGATGGTCACCTCCCACCTGTGGGCAGTGCTGTCTTCCAGGGCATCTGGAGTCAGGTTGCAGATCTCAACTTTATCAAAATGCACTCTGAAGTCTTCATATTTCATCCTAAGTGAAAGACATGGGAAGGAGTAGGCAGTCATTCACTTCACTGAAGGATGCCCAGCAGAAGTACTTGCTCCCTAGAGTCCCAGGGCCAGATCACCAGCTCATCTGGCTCTGAATAGTTTCAATAACCATGGTGATATGCTGATGTACACCAGGGGAGAAGTTAGCTCTCACTCACTGTGGTGCAAAACACAAGCAACCTTATTGTCTGCGTCTGATTCTTACATCTCTTACATTTTATACTATAACTCTGTTGACTTTAGTTATAGTTGTGTACAAGACAAAAAGAAGTGACACTGACACAAAACCTATGGTGGAAAGAGCTATTTCACCAACACCATCTTGGCCTTAATGGCTGTATCTGTATTGCTGAAGAGCCAACCAAAGGATGGCAGGCATCTGTGCAGGAGCTAAGTCTACCTACAAATCACTGTGTTCAATGCTAGCTGCATGTTAGCACTACAAGGAACACATGGCGACAGATTAAACAAGCCATGATATGGTTAGCCTGTCCACACTGCAGTTAAAGTCACATTTGGTTCTCTGCTAAGATGCCTAGGCTCTAATTGCTCACCTTCCCCTCCTTTATGGGTGCCTGGGACCTTGTCCTAGCAAAAACATACACCAAACATGAGACACAAGTGTGTTTGGACTTGAGTAGTGGCTCTACCCTGCCCTTCAAGGTAGTATAGACACTGCTGCCTGCTACTGTCTCGTAGATTGCACTACATATATTTTATACCCAAGGTGGGCACATATATATGGCCACGGGAAGGAGCAAGCAAATGCCACAGTATGGATGTTTCTGAGTTGCTAGGCTGGGCTGGCTGCAACTAGCCTTCTTAGCATGCAGATAAGCAGATAAGCCACGTGATTTTATCTAGCAAGTTAAAAGACAAAAATATACCAACAGTCTTGCTGGCCAAGGAGCCTGGTGTTCAGGACTGAGCAAACATCCAAGAGAAGGGACAGCCAGAGCCAGGAACTGAAGGGCATGGTGTGCAGCCCTGGGCAAAGGGAACAGAGCAGGGAAGCAGTCTAAGAGACAGCAGCTTGCATGGCAGGCACTGCAAGGACAGGAGGCCTACATGCTCTAAGACTGAGGGCAGCCTTGGTGGGCTGAACTTCCCTCTGTAGAAGGGGAGAGGTATTAGGCCTTTCTGAGGGCAATTTAGTGTCCAGATGTGTCCTCTGCTCTGAATCACTATCTATAAGATCTCTTCTCTCTCCATGAATTAGAGAAATAATGTACAGAAATTTGGATTCCATCCTTAACACGAACTTCTATAACTACCCTTTTCCTCCAGTGGCTGATGCCTAACAACAAAATGGAGTAGCAGCAGGAGAGCAAAAGCTCTCCAAGACTGCATGTTTATCTGTGGTAGTGGCAGATAGGACCCAGCTAGCCCTCAGTGTAGCTCACCAAACACAGCTAGCTCCATTTTTCTGCTGCATAAGAAATAGATGTCTGTGGTGGTATTAATTTACACTTGCCATGGGCCATTTTACAACTTGTTTTTAGCATGGGAAGAAACAGCAGGGTTTGCTTCCCTGAGCTCTGTCCCCTTTCTTGTCAATTATTCCCACGTATTGCTATCCCTAGGCACTACTAATTCTCACTTTGATGCTCAGTACACTAGAGCAGGGGCAGCATAGCAAAATCTGTCACAAAGTAACTTGGTTTCCTGGCCACAGTATGCAATTTTGGGCTCTTTGGAAATGTGCTGCAAAGCAGATGAAGTGGTTGCACTTTATAGATTAGATTTGGCTCCTAAACATTTGTTCTAGAACAAGGGGAGGGGAAGGGAAGGGAAGGGAAGGGAAGGGAAGGGAAGGGAAGGGAAGGGAAGGGAAGGGAAGGGAAGGGAAGGGAAGACTCTGACCCTCTGATTTTAAGAGGGAAGGATCTAGGGTGAGTGAGAAGCTGATTTTTTAGGATACCTTCTTCATGTCTAGTTAAAGCATCTGGACAAGACCAATCTGAATTGCTAATATGTACCCAAAATATCTTTAGGATAGTTAATGAGATCAGCAGACCTTCAGCTGTTACCATGAAGATTTTTTTCAGCCCTCACAAAGCCAAAGAACAGAAGGGACAAAAGGTCTTATCAGATTTCATTTCCCACCTTGGCTGCCTTATCCCATGTTGTCCTCTACAGCTGTGTTGCCTTTTTGCATTGACTGAAGACACTCTGATGATATGACACTTACCTTGCTTTACATGTTCCATAGTTTTTAATTTAATTTCCCTCACTGCACTACCCTTCCTCCTAGCCTTGTTGTTCCACCTAGGATGAAATCTAACACAATACATAAGAGTAAAAAGGTATATTTCTTCTCTTTCATTTAACAGAAATGAGCCTGTGTAGGAGAAATGGCCATTGCTTTGTGTGCAGTCAGCACATGGAATAAGATGAGTTTAAAACCTGCAGCACAGTTACAGAAATTGTTCATGAGTACATAGTAAGTTTCCTGGGCTCCCTTTCAGCTTCCAGACACATTAAGAAATGACGTACAAATAAGCTTGCTGGCTGTGAAACTTATTATTAAGTCTACTTCAGTAGAAGTTGTGGTCAACGAGGAGAAGAGCCCCATTGCACCTTATGCTATTTGCTAAGCCCAAAGATAACACATGTCATGGAGAACATGTTTTGAGCTTTTGAGAACCTAATTACTTTGCTACTCACTATTTCTAGCAGTAGGCTTCAAAGCAACTCATAAAGATTACCTACCCCAGCTTTCCAGGGAGGCAAGCCAAATCACCACCAGGAGAGGTGAACAGACCAGCTGAAGGTCCTCAGCTACAGAAGCAGGAATATAGCTCATTCACCATTTATTCAACTAAACTGCATCATCAAGAACCACAGTGGGAGCAAACTGAAAGTTGGAGAGAAGCAACTGTGTTCACCTCTTTCCTCATCTGATCATTTTAATGTCTTTAGGGGTACATCACGTTATTGCTTATGCAAAGTTGGTATGTGAAGCTTGATGGGAAACCATCCAGGTGTGGCTTAGCAGGAGCAAACACTCCTTAGAGGAATACACAGAAGTCAAAAGACATTAAGAAAAATAATTCTGATAGACTGGGTGGAGGGTTTAGCTTGTATCAAACTTGCCTGACTGGTTTTGGAAGCATTTCTTACCTTCTACATAAGATTTTTGTCCACTTCGGCATAATTTCGGTCCCAATGGCTTTTGTTTCTACTCTGAATGGCTGAGATGCTGGAGGAGAAAGGCCAACATTTGTCTAGGTATGCTCAACCTCATTAATTTTTATTGGCCTTCGGAGGACTTACTTAACTATCAGCTTAGCTCTGTTGGACAGATGACTTCTCATGAATTTCATTGCTCATTTGATTCCTACTTGCACATTTTTACCTCCATTACACAGTCAGGCTTTAAGTCATGCCCTGTATTGAGATTTCCTGGAGTTACTTGGGCTCCAGGTAAAGTCTTTCCCTCCTTTTCATTTACCCTATAAGCTCCAGCTGTAGCCACGTCAAAAGCAGACAAAAAAACCCCACAAAAGCTTTTGGAAAAAACGGAAATGCCCTACAGCATTTGCAATGTCAACAGCAAAATAACTCAAACTATCCTATGTAAAAATACTTAAGTAATGGGTAAGCTAGTGGACCTACTTCCCTCCAGAGCTAGATAAGTTTGGGATAAATCATTTAATGTGACTTAATGTGTTGCATTGATCATCTCACTTTTCAGGCCTAAAGTTGAACTTTGGTTTAACTTGCAGGAAAAATCTGGAATTGCCCCATTGCATACGTCTCTAGATTTACCTCTGTGTAAAAAAGATCAGCATCTGGCCCTATAAAATGTGACCAGACACACTGTCAGTAGTGCACAGCATGGTTGATATAAGGGGGGATCATGTGTAAGTCAGCCATCTGCTCTGTCTGAGATCGTGAATTTGGCATGAAGAATATTTCACACTTCTAAAGCAATTTCCACCATGTATTTTTTCCATTTCATTTCAACTTTTCTTAAAATTTTCCATCATTTCACACATATCTTGATGTTCTTTTACGTTCTGTAACAAGTAGGACTCTCAGGACTCCCTCCTCTTCCAGTGTATGCCTAGCATCAACCTTGAAGGCATTTCATATGTGATGCAGTACAATACAATGCTCCCTTCCGTAGAGCCTGCTTTTGTTCACAGGAGGAATTTAAAGAGTGTTACATTCATGGGAGGTGCACAGTATTTGAAATATGCTAATGCCATTAACTAAGATGACTTTAAAATACTTTTTGTTATTAAAATAGACATGGGCACACAAAAACCACACAAGAAATCCAAGTGAGCATTCTACCTGCCCTCTCCTAGACAGAATTTGAGTATTTCCTCACACAGAGACTTCTTCCTTATTGCTCATTTTAGTTGCTTGGGCCTTCATTTCTGACTAGAGCTGCACACTTTAAAAACCTGTGGCTTACCAGAACTCTCCATCATCCAGTGCTGCCTGAGATAGGCGTCTCTGCTCTGATGGGCTGACTGAACGCCACTCCAGAGAGCTGCAAGAAAACAAAACCAAGTTTTACTATGGGTATGTGGCAATTAATTTTCCCTGACTCAGAACGTCTGGCTGGACACAGCAGCAGGCTATTCTTCTAACAAATGTTTTATTTGAGTGGCTCACACAAACACAGATGCATTTAAGAGGCTTCCTGTATCCTTCTGTCATTCACGGTCACAGATACCCAACTAGTGTAGCTGGATGCAGGACCAGGCCAAAGATCCCAAAACTGCTCCAGTTGGTTCTGCATGAGTTATTGCCTGCACTCGGAGTTGGGACTGCAGTCAGGTGTTGAAGTTGGGTATAATAGCTCTCTGTTGGTAAACTTCAAGATTTTGGTAAGTCCTCCTTAAATCTGTTTTCCATCTGTAGCACCATCTCCTCTTTTATGTTTGTCAGTAATTTAGGGCCAGACATTTCCTCAAAATTGAGTCAATGAGAACTGAATAGGCTCCTTCCCCTGTACAGAGAGTTTTGCTGGAGTAACTGGGGTTCCAGGTAAAGTCTTTGCCTCTTCATTCACCCCTAAAACTCCAGCTGTAGCAGATCAAAACCAAACAAACACCTGCTAAAGCTCTTTGGAAAACTGAAAATGCCCTACTACATTTCTAATCTGACATAATAAACAGGGAGTAGCAGGCACCTTATGTTGAGGTTTTCAATTCCAGCAGCCACTGAAAAATGTTAATACAGATTCCCGTATTGACCTGCGAGCCGTTCTACATCTTGAGTTCCAGAAAACCTTCCAAATACAGAATCAGAGCTCTGCTTTGCAGAGACAGCCTTTTCAATAAACAGCACAAATTACCAGATGCCTGTAATGAACTTAACCTCTCCATTTTTTTTGAGACTTAATCGCTCGTGCCAATTATCCACATTCTTCTTTTTCAACATAGCAAAGGACCAGAGCTGTTGTGGAAATATACCATTTATTTCTGCATCATGCTAAGGACAGGAACATTCAAAGTAGTCCTACAGATGACTACATGTCTCAGCAATTTTAAAGGGCCCAGCACCTTATGGCTCCCCTCCTCTACATCTATGTGAATAAAAAAAACTTAGAAAGTGAAACAAAAATGAAGCCATGCATATGTGCAAAAATATACTGAAAAGCATATGTTTGGGGGGAAATGTAGTGTTGGTTCTTACAGGTTTTTTTTTTCTTTTGTATTATTTGCACTTTGTTTACCTTTGATAGTAAAAACATATTGGTTTTCAGACCAATCTTCTTGTGGCTTTGGGTCCTTCCACAACTTTGGTGGGTACCACATGGTGAGGGTCTCATTTAATGGTCATATATAATCTGTAAGGTTCTTGTCTATTCCTGACATGTTTAGAAACCCAGAACAGTAAATGCAACTAAAGACTCATAAGCTACTTAGAAGGGGTAATACAGTATCAGTTTCCAGCTTATCTGCAGTATGACAAAGTGTGGATGTTGTGTTACAAGTACTACAACAGGCATGCAAAAAAAAAAAAAAAAAAATCACTCCAAATCTCTAATTTTTCTAATTGGGAGTGTCTTAAAATTAACTTATCCCATTTATATTAATGCATGATTTTTACTAATGCTAGATTTTGAGGGCTAAACAACCTTGACAGTGTCCCCATAATTGAGTAACTGAAAATAGTGAGGGTGACATGTTAGTACAGCAGTAATACCGTTATGCATGTGCCAACTCTTGATTTAATTTTCTGTGGAATAGCTGTGGAGCAGCTCCTGGAATATGGCCTTTACAAGGCCAGTAAGTATGGGGCAGCTCACATACTTGTCACTCCAAGGGCCATTCCACTCGACTTGTCCCCAGGGGTTCCTTATCCTTATGAGCCGCACTTGCCGGCCCCGATAGCTCACCTGGGGAAGAAAGAAACAGAGGAAATACCAAGTGTCAGTAGCTAGGGAGTAGGACTTCTCTAGTGTGCAGAGGCTGGGAAAGGTGGTGTAACAGCTTGGTAAAATGTGAAGACTGCTACAGGAGAAGCAAGAGGGAAAGATTCATGGAAATTTGGATAACTCTCCCAACATCACTCCCTCTGTCACCTGAGGTTGGGGGACACTCCCTTATCTTTTCCCCAGGTCTTTCCTTGTCCCGCACTGCTGAACATACCTCATCAATGCCAGTCACAGAGTAAGCATGGCCTTTTATAAGGCCAAAGGGGGTTTTGGCTTCTGACTCGGCAGCACTGACGATCTGAAATATGGAAAAAAATGTGAAACTCTCTCTTCAGAGTGAGCTCATAAGTGGTGCCACCTGGTCCCCTCCAAGCATCAGATGGGAGGTCAGTGGCTAAGAGTCATTGTACAACATTGCCCTCTGAGGAAAGGAAAGGGTTGGGGTTTTTTTTAGCATTGTTCACTCGGAGGGAAAATAAAGTGGTTCCAGGCTGAAATACCTTCTCTTTGCCCCTGAGATTTTGTATCAATATTATCTACATTTCCAGGATCTCAATCTTAACTCCCATTCACATGTAGTTTGTGTCAGTTGAGGGATGGGAAAAGGTGTTCTCAGGCTGAGATCAGGTTTTGATATGGTCTCGTTTATTGTAAAAAGACATTGACAGAGCAATGATGGCGGTGGAGGGTCCCATCAACCAACTTGAGTATCACACTATAGTTCGATGAATATTTAATCGGTCTTTGCAAACAGCAAAGCTTCATAAGGAAAGGGAAACTCAAATCAGAAAACACTGAACCCCAAAGTTGAGGGCACAGTCTTGATGGAAAGAGAGAGGTTGTGAAAGAGCGTTGCTTTCAGTCAGGCAGGCAATGGGTTTGAGACAACAGGTCTCCCTCAGTTCTGCCAAATGTTCAACGATGAGGATCTTGAGCAGAGGGCAGACAAAAGCCTCTTTCCTTCTCCCTCAGCATGTGCACTTCCTTTGCTTTTGCTACACGTGCCCTAAAGGGCAATTAAACATTTTGTGCTTGGGATTTTTCATTTGCTCTGAAACCTTCTTCAGCTGCTCATTCTGGTGGAGAGACCTGGCACACTTTTGTTCCTAAACTGCCTTTCCCACTGAGTACAGTCAGCAAGGAACAGCAACAGTGCTTTCACTCTTGCTGTTGAGCAGCTCAGACATTTTTCACCAGAAAGCCAAGGACACGTGGATGGCTCTTTTTATCCTGGGCCAGACAGACTGGCAGAGCAGTGTAAGTAACCTATGCAGGTGCTACCCACCAGCAACCTTTTCTCCAGGAAAGCTGGAGGTTTTAGTATCTGGAGGGATAAACCTGACATACCCTAAGCCCCAGCCCCTGTTTACAAACAAACACAACGATCCTGAAAATTGTCCTAAGTCCTCACAGGTGTTATTACAGAATTCAGGGCTGAAAAAAACCTGATTTTGTAGTCTCTGGAATCAGTAAGTCCTCAAAAAGCTATGGCCACTTTAATGCTAAGTAACCAGATAAGTCAGGAAGTGAAGTTCACACTCACCGAATGCTCATACTCTTGTCATTATTGCTTTAAATACAGTAGCCATCACCTGCTGAAAAGTGATTAATCATTTTCTTTTAAACAGCTGTACTAAGGACTGCATTAATATTATATATCTATCAGTTCAAAGCTATTATTTGCGGAGTTAAGTGCATATCCATCTACTTGTCATGAATTTAACCAGTCTTTAAAATGTATGGTATTTAAATGCAAAACCACAAAACTAAACAGAAAATCAGACCCCATTTCTTACTTACATTGATAGAGCAGCACACCAATGAGCATCTTTTTAGCGCTTTCTCCAGGATTTCATAGAAATTTTCAGGAGCCTTTTTAACCTCATATATTTCTCCTACACCCCCAGTGAAGTCCTCCATGGCTTCTATTGTACTCCCTCCTTTCAGAGCCTCGTAGCTGCCATTCAGCCTGGAAAACACATGCTGAATGTGAGACATGCTTTCAGAACTTTGAAGACACCTGTGTTTTAGAGCTTTCTTGCATGGGTGTGAAATTGCAGCAATGGCACTGAAGTCAAAACAAGTACCCAAAAATGTACACAGGATATATGTGAGGAGTACTGGGATCATTCTGCTTTCCTTGTTAGTTGCATTTTTAATTCATTCATTTCTCCATATCCTTAAAGCCTGGGCTTTTCTTTTTTAGTGCCAGTTGTTAGGTTGGCAAGGACTGAATATCACTGCATGTCAGTGGCTTGCTACCTGCCAAATAATTTAAAAATACAGAGTTAGCCAGAATCATCAATTGAGGTCTCAGCAGAGACACAAATGGCAGGATTCAGGCTTTGATCCAACTCTATTGCTATCAGCTAGTGCTGTATCTAATGATATGCTGGAAGCTGGACCAGCTCACAAGAGATAGACATAATGTCTTCAGATCAGGGCAGCAGCAAATGCAACCCCCCACACCAAAAAGAACTGCATAGAAGCTGTTCATCTGAGTTCTGAATAATGCATGTACAAATTGTGAATAATGTATATAAAGATAGCAAATTATGTTTGTGCAGTGTGACTTACTTGGCATAGGCTTTCTCTAGTAAGGCACTCCAAAATTCGTTGTGTTCAGCTGAGTGCAGGAAAACCAACCGGCCTTTGAAGGTGGGTAACTGGTCATCAATCACAACATCCAGCCACTCGTTGTGCTGCCAAAACTATTTAGAAAGCGTGGGGCATGAATTTGCTGACAGCATATAATTTCCTGAGCATAGGACTCTGGTGTCCCAGTACTTTTAATTATAAGTTAGTGACAATCATAGGCTTGATTAGAAGTCATATGTAAATCATCCGTTCCCACTATACCATGCAGGCTGCTCTGAAGGAAGGGTAATCTATCTTAAGAAAAGACTAGAAGTGTAGAGCTCTATTGTAGCTTCTTGTCTGGGTAAAGTTACTCATGTAGATACACAAGTGGTCACCACACGACTCAAGACACATTTAAGACACACACATATTACAGACCCCAGTCCAACTCCTTTATGGCCTTGTAGCGGAGTTTGTAAACGTATATGTAAATGTAAAATGATTTCTAGAGCCATATGTCTCCTCACAGAGCAGAAACGTCTATGCATGTGCCTGCAAGAGGCTGATGTAGTCCTCTAGGTTCTTTCTCAAAACACTAACAGTGTAAGCTCAGCAATCCCTGATTTTCCCTGTCTCCTCTTCAATAACCAGCAACCCCACTGCAGAATAGACCATGACTTGTAATGACAGAAATGTGCTTATGCTGTGCCAGATGCTCATCTTACCTGGAAATGAAATATTCCAGCATAATCTGGCCCAAAATTTTGATCCAATGGCACCACTCTTGCTAGTGTTTTTTCATTCAGTGTGAGAGAAGCTATGGCTGCTAATAGCCAGCAGTCACCTGTAAATTGAGAAGGGAGAAAAACCCTCATTTTCTTTCCTTCAAAAGGAGAAGAAGGTGGTGTAGGGGCCAGAGGAGATGTTAACAGCAGTTAGCTGCCACCCCTCCTGAAGCTCAAGAGAGAGCCCGTGTGTCCCTAGGAAGCATATCCCTGCCTGGCCAGGGCAGACTGTGCTGCAGTTTGGAGGTGCGGGTAAACAAAAGGCTGCCTTGGGCTCACAGTACCCTCATGTGGAGATCCTTCCCTGATCTTGAATCCCACTGCACCAGGATGGTCCCTGGCATAGATGGGAGGGTACTACCAAAGAGATGGCTGCAGGCAAGGTGAGCATGGGCTGTACCACCAGCTTCACTGATCGCACCAGTTTGGGAGGGACAACATCCCTTCATGTGCAAGGATATTCCTGCTGCTCCTTATGGGGTGTAGGCACAAACACATCTACCCACTCACTCACCAAGATCCCCTTGGCAAATGTCAGTTCTTGTAGCTCCTCCAAGGATAAACTTGGGGTCTTTGACAATGTCCTGTGAGAAAGACACAGAAATTACTTAGAATGTGCCAGGAAAATATCATAACCACTCTGAGCCCAGACGTGCGGCACGGCATGTGCCATATGAGCTACATAATCCTGCAGCAGAGTAGCCACCTCAAAAAACTAGGTGGGGAATCCTTGCTAATTAATTACAGTGTAGAGCAATTAAAGAATCAACTATCCTCGTTTTTTTGTAATTAGTTGGCTGCTAAGGAAAGCCTAGCATTCTTTATTCATCTGCAGGCAATTGTTAAAATATCATAGCACAATCTGGTCCAGAATCTCAACATTAGGCTACAACCCTGGTTAATGGCATTGGTTTGTTTGTTTGTTTTCCCTCAAAGGCTGGAAAAACTAGAATTGGCAATTTACCTTTAAATGCACTATTAAGCTTTTTATCTACCTTCACAATACCTGGAACATACAGGGTCTGACAGCCATGAGACCATTTCCACCTCAGATAAGCAAAAACAAATGTAGGCTCCAGCCTTGTTTGTTTTACAGAGTTACTTTTTAGGAGGAACTAACACTACCCACCCTTGTGTGCTCAGGGGTCAGAGGGACTGGTGCTCATGGTGGCATTAAAGCAGTTCTCAAGCATTCCCTTGACTGTTTTAGTACAATTACTAGCCCCACAGCTGGATAGAAGAATTACAGTAGTAAATCAATAAATACGGCAGGAATTCCCCTCTCTTCTCCCCTTTCCCATGAACCGTAAATTGAATCTAATTGATTGAACTGAATAGAAAAGAGAGGAGAACGATATCTAACACATTACTAGAGGAACATGCCTGTGGTGAATCAGTCTGCCTTGCTATGTTATTGCAGACCCTATGGCATGAAGCAGGCCCTTTTGCCTGAGTGGCAGAAGCTTGCAAAAATAAAAACTCAATCAAATTAAAGAGTGGAAGAAATAGAAGAACATACTCAGTCATTTAACCCCTGTATTTGCCTAGAAGGAAACTGAACTGCTTTTGGTTCGTATCACTGCACTTTTGTGAGGCTCTCAGGGTGGGATATTGATAGTTCTGTTCAGTTTCCTGCGCTTATTGCTGAAGCATCTGCTGCTGGCCACTGCTGAAGCCAGGATGCTCTCCCCAGTGAAAAAGCACCTCCCTTGTGTAGGTCTCCCTGCAGAGGAAATACTCAGGAGGAAACTGGTTTGCTATTTTTTGTTTGCGTGTGCTGGGGAGGAGGCGGTGGCCAGGTTGTTCCTCAGAAACTGGTGTCCCCAGTGCACAAAGCAAAGGGAAATCAAACAGCAGCTCCTCCTTACCTGGCCCGCCTGCTTGTTAAATACACTCAGTCTTGTTGGGCCTGGATGTGAGCAATAAAAAACACGGCTCGTTGACTTTAGACATAAATATAACAACGGCTGATAAAGTAGCTGATCTTTAATAACATGCCTCATTTTATCATAATTGCTCTTGGGGAACATAATTCTCATGGCAAGAACTGTACTTAGCTGTTACCAAGAAACTCCATGTGTTAGCAAGGGATAAGATAAAAAAACCTTTCCACTGACATGGATCTGAACATTAGATTAATGGCTTATTGTTTATTGCACAGCTCTACAACTGTCACATGGAAAAATATTTTCAATCTCCTAAAGCAATCAAAAATAATAATAAAAAAAAATGAATTAAAAGGAATTGAAAGGATTTTGACTGGACCTGTGCCACATTCTCTGCTACACAAAAGAAAACCACACTCTACAGTTTTTGAGTGGATGTTGCAAAAATAATATTAAGTTTAAAGGGATTTTCAGACTGGATGATATAATAAAGTGTGTCAGGCCTTTCAGCATGTTAAAGGACAAAACCCAGAGGTGGATCTTGCATTTGCCCAGAGCACACAGTAATTGAAGGATTTGCCTGCACAAGGATATTACCTAAAAGTAGGGACATGCACTCCTCAGAGAGATGAAACAAAGTAACCTGTGGCTCTCCTGATGCTAAATCAAACCTGTGTTTTTTTAGAGTCAAAGGAAAACAAACTGCATCCCCTACACCTGTCTCACATTGGCAGAAGGGATACATAGACACCTAAGAAATGCTGAGGGTGAAGCTGTTTAAGTGACCTTATTTCTGTGATTACGTTTCTCTGCCTGGTTCCAGCATACAGCACCTGGCATACCAGTTGTCAGTGGCTGTTTACATTAGGAGAGTTTCCTTCTTACTTCCTCTTGTAAACCATAGACTCATTTGGCATTGGTAAAACACATGGTGTTGGTTTTTTTTTTCCATTCTACAACTTGTATGTCTAACTTTCCCAGACACTGCACTGTTAAATGTATCCTAGCATTTGATTTAGCTATAAACTAAGAAGGGAAGGGAAGGGAAGGGAAGGGAAGGGAAGGGAAGGGAAGGGAAGGGAAGGGAAGGGAAGGGAAGGGAAGGGAAGGGAAGGGAAGGGAAGGGAAGGGAAGGGAAGGGAAGGGAAGGGAAGGGAGAAGGGGAGATACAATGAGAAAAGGGTCTTCAGTTTTTCAGATTATTCTAAAATTTTGATGAGGTACAGTTTCAAAGGTTTAATTTGTAAAGAAAAGGGATTGCTAAACAAAATTGTTAAATATTTTTCTGACTCTTAGAGCACTTCAGATGTGTGTAGAAAGCAAGATATTAAACTCCTGCAGATCCATGTAGCTCACTGCTTGTGGTGGGAGATTAGGGCTAGCTGAGGGTCTTGTTCACGCTGCAAACAAACATGTATACATGCAGGTATATGCATGTCAAAATAATGACAAAGCCTTCTCCACTCTCATTACTAAATGTTAAATTCTACCAGAGTGTAAATCTGAATACTAACATTATCTGGCCCTGCAATTACCTGCATGTATTGTGCTACACTTCATCCAAGCTACTGTAAAATACTGGTAGGAGAGGCAGTAAAAAACAGTCACTGTGAAAAGCAGTTTGAACACAGATGCCGTACACAGAGGCCATGCTCCTGTGCTCACCCTCCCCAGCATCACAGCTTTGCCAGCAACTTATCGGGCACATGCTCCAGGCCTACATCCCACTTGCAAAGTGAAAAGTGTTAACCTGAAATGATGTTACAGTGCCTCTATTTTGCTGCTGTTCCTGAGCTTTATTCCTTGCTGTGCAGCTCATAAAAGTTCACCTTTTTGCATGGTGGGAATTGGAGTGTAAAAGCAGATCCTCTTTCAGGTAATTTACTCATCCTGGAAATGTTTCTAGTTCAGTATACAAAGATCCTGAAGAAGACTGTGACAACTACAGACTGACCACTCTCTGCTATCCATGGGTACCACACACAAGGACACAAAAGCTCTAAGCTGCTCCTGGTCACATTCTACAGCAAAGTTTAACTATTGTGAAGCCCCAAATGGAAAAAAAGACAAACTAGAACCTCAAGGCTGGCTAAAGGAAAACCGTTCTTTCTGATTCAGTGTTGCAGGCACTTGCATTTTTGATGCCCCACAGTACTCCATAGTCACCACACCAAAAGCATCTCAGCCTCACAGTCCCATCCTGTGCTGGGGGGCAGCCCCACAACCCACTTGGCTTTTAGGGCACAGGTAGGTAAGGCAGAGAGCAGTGCCTGGGGGGGCTGCACTTACCATATGTAGGAATCTCCTATTTTTTCATGGCTGAAACTTGTCAAGAAGTAATAGCTTTAATTCTGCTTTGTAGTGGCACTATGTTACCTCTCTGATGCTGAGGCATTTGAATGCCTCTCACTGTGGATTAAGTTAAGACAAAATTTAAACCCTTCTTTAAGCTTGTTTTGTTCTTTTTCTCCCTTGGTATCAGTATTGCCATTGAATGTTTTCTAAGGAAGAAGCTTTCAGACTGTGAAGAAAAAGAGAATAAATGCCAGTCATTAGCAAAAAAATTAAATGTAGCCACAAATTTTCTGTGGCTATTAGTTACAGAGTTAAGTGGGAAGAAGGAACCTGGAGTGATGCTGGGTTTGTGATCTGAAAGCATGTCACTAGTGAAGCTTCAGGCTCTCTTTGTGTTATTAATGATTGTTATGCAAGACGCATTAAGAGATACTCATCAAGCCCTTGGCTACTGCTGAATAGCTCAGTAATCATGGCATGTATTCGTAATCTCTCAGTGTTTCATGATGGCAGTGAGCAAGTAAGTATAAGAGTCTCATACTCTAGAAGTTAAAAGGATTAAATATTTTATGTTTAACTTTAATTATGAATTTCCTACAATAACAACACTTGATTTTTATGTAGTTAGAACATCATCATAACATGTTTTACCCTTAATTCCTTGCATGTCCTCTTATTTTCATCCTAACATTGATTTTGTTTGGTAATAATGTAAGAGAGAAGGCTGATTACAAGTTGTTTATGCATGTACATAAATATACATGCATAAAGGGAGGCTATACAATGAGCTACATTTGAAAAATGGGATGAAGCCTTCCAACCCTCTCATCCCACAGATTGAGCTCTTTGTGGGTGACAACCTGACCCCACGCCACTGCCCCTGAGGTGGGAAGCGTTTCCACCATGCACATCATCTCCACATCTCCCTGAAAACACCATGCATTTGGTGCGATCCCAAAGCACAGCAATATCTGTCTTTTGGCAAGATGAAAGGAGAGAACACAACCACATACTCACCCCGGGCCTCTTCCAGATGAAGGGAATAGGTGGCTTTTCACTGAAGAAGAGAGAAGAGTTGCAGGCGGGGAAGTCAGGGTCCTCGAAGAGGACCCCCCTGCGCAGACACTCCTGCCTCAGCTCCTCGTAGGCCTTCCCCGAGCTGTGGGTGGGAAGCGCAGCCCCGGGCAGCGCAGGTGGCCTCGGCTTCGAGTCCCGGTACAGGTAGGGCATGACTCCCTCCCACCTGCCAGAGAGAGATCCCAGGGAGCTGAAGCTTAGCAGGCAGTGAGGGCAGAAGCAGAGGGGGAGCAGGAGGAAAAAGAACAGGGAGCAAAAATACCTCTAGCGCCTTGTGGAGGAGAAAGGGGAGGAAAGGAGTGTGCTGTGGGGGAGCCAGCAACGTCCTCCAGCCCTCCTCTGTCACACCTCCTTGAACCACAGTGTGAGACCAACCTCCTGGCTGCTTTGAACAGCAATGGAGAAAAACACCCTGAAAGCAAACAGGGAAGGAAAGCGGCTGGCCCCAGCCACGCCGGGAGCGGGAGCGGCCAGGTGGTGCCCTGTTCTCCCCCGGGGCAGAGCTGCTGTGCCCGTCTGCCCATGGGGAAGGGTGTGTGTGCACGGGGCCTGGCTCCGCTCCCCGGCGGGCACAGGCTGGGCGAGATGTTACCACCCAGCCTGGGGATGGCTTGGAGGTACGCAGCACCCAGACAGGGCCCTTGAATCATGCCAGTGCTTGGCAGTGAGCCCCAGAAGAGAAACCAGAGCCACACCGTGGGGTGTAGCCGCTGTGGGGGTTCACCCTGTTTCTCACAGGTGGGAGAGCAGCATGGCGCTACCTGTGGCAGGGCCATCTTGGCAGGCAGGTGTTGCCCTGTTGGATGACATGAGGAGGGACAGCGGGGCCAAGAAGTGGCCACGGCCAGGGCCACTTCGCTGGCAGGGGTCTGGCCATGGGGCATGGGCATGATGTGCACAGGAGGGGTGGTGGCAGCTAGTCAGGAGGGCTCAGAGCAGGACGTGTACTGAGCAGCAGGGAAGGTGTTACCGCGAGGAGGGATTTTAACGAGCTGTGCATTGAAGGAGTTCTGTGTGCATCGTAACACTGATTTTAAAACTAAACGCATACATACTCGCTGCTGATTTCCAGGTTTCATGACCTTGTTCGTCTCTTGCTGTGCTGCTTCTGCTACCCAGCTTTTACCTGCAGAATTGTGTCTCACATTGAACAGTAAAACACTGTGCTGGAGAGGACGCCAGTCAATACGCCATGGATGCTCTGAAGGAATTAACAGCAAGGCTCAGAGCCAGGTGTGCATGGATATTCCTCTCTACTTGGAAAGGGAAGAGATGCCACACTCGTTGAACAAATTACAGTTCCTGTAATACAAAACACAGCCCTGAGTACAAACAGCACTCAGCCTCCCTTTGCTTTAATTGGCCCTTTGGTGGACCAGTCGAGCTTGCTGCCAAGAGATGATTTATGGAGAGCAATTAGGTGAAACAGAATTAGTTCCTTTCTGTTCTGCTATTTTTCACAACAGTGCTGTGAGGAAAGCTTTCTTTTTCAGAGCATATATTCCCATATTTGTTCCCCATAATTGCATCCATTGTTGATGTCTGCAGGCTCCCTGCTGAGACCTAGTTCCCATTGTCCAAATGTATGGATTCTATCCAAACATGTGAGAAGAGGCAGGCCTGGTGCTCCAAATGTGGCCATCATTTGACTGAACTTTATGTCTGCAGACTAGAGTCCAAGCTACTCACCTCAGCTTTTTCTACAGTCAGTGTGAAGACTGGCACCTCCAGAAAGGGACTCACTATGTAGTCATCCACAAGATCCCACTGGAGATGACTGTCTTTCATTTGCCTGTAGACGGACCTTCATGGACTATCTTAGCGTAGATGCATTGCTATTAAATGCATACATTCAATTGAGAAGGATCCCAGCCAAGGGACTAAGGCAGGTGAAAGGCATTTATGTGCCAACACAAGCTCAGGGATGCAATGTATCCAACATCCCACATTCAGCCAGTGGCAAACCCAGGAACTTACCTTTATCCACAACACCTCTCATACACCAAACTAACGTGCTGACTGGGGAAGGAGATGACCACCGTCCTAGACATGCAGCCTCCACACCTGCTACAGCCCAAGGAGAGTAACCATATATATAGCTTTGGGGAATTTCTGCTTTCAGAGTTGTGGTGCCCCAGCCAAAAGCAGCACAAGAGTTAAGTTGCATACAAAAACGCGTGGCCTGAGCTCTACAGGTGCTTGTCCTTCTGCAGGGGAATTCATGCAGTTTCTCTCCTATGGGAATGCTCTGGTGTGTAATAAGGGATGTTTCCACGCTGCAGTCTTTCTCCCAGAGGGCAGGGACAACCGTTCCCTCTCCTCACCCTACTGCTTCATGTCATGACACTACAGAGAAACTTCAGGTCTCTGATATCTCAGCCTTGGTGTCAAGGCACTGAAAATGCGCAGGAGATTGGGGCCTGGGGAGAGCAGGTGAAAAAAAGAGGAATGAGTAGAAAATGCTAATAAAATGTCTCAGTTCTCATTAAAATGAAGCACTTCGCCAGTTACATATTAAGAGTCATGGGCTCATCCCTGAGGCTCTCTGTTCTGGAAGGGCAGAAACATACGTATCACTTCGGTATTTACCTCACTCAAGTGTTTTACAAGGAAAGAGACTTCAAGCACCTTTGCTCTTTTACCATGAAATGCCCTTTTGAAAGTGGTGAGAAGTGCATTTCTCCTCTAAGACCACTCCTGTTACTGCTGCCACTTGGTGCTCTCTAGAGGTACAGGAGACTGTTATAAGTGGGAGGAAAGTGAAACACAGGTCCTGTGATACTCCATTATGGGCAGACACTAGCAAGATGTTGCTACTAGCTCAGGAGAGTGGCGGGCAGAATTTGAACCACTGACCTGAAACAGCTTTGCTCCTTAGATGTGCTGGCCCACTGAGTAAAAGCAAAGTACATTTTAACACTCCCTGGAACAGTAGGTGAACAAAGATGATAAGAGGCTATGACACCAGGCTGTGTACATTTTCATTTGACATGCTGTTGCAACAGATATATTGTGACATCAAGCAATACAGCCCTGAGTAATAAAATCCTTCCTCCATGATTACACTGTCTTGTGGACAGTAGGTTTCCAGCCCACTGGCCCTCTCCCAACAGGTCTGTCCTTGGTCTGGGAGGTGAGTGCCTGCCAGCGTGTGAAGGTGCTGCCAGCTGAGAGATTGAATTAATTCCCAACAGGCCACCTCTGGACACCATTAGGCCCCTGCGCTCTGCAGAGATCTCTCTACCAGCCACATCAGCAGGCAAGATTTCGAGGTGACAGCACAGCAGCACAAGTGATGCACAGGCTGGCAACATATGTTAAAGCTGAACACCGTTTTCTTCCAGGCACTATCATTAAATGCCTGTTCCTGAAACACCAGGAGTTTTATCTGTTACCTTCAGCCGTGGCTCCAAAGCACACAGAGAGTGTGAACACCAGTGCGATTCCAGCTGCCCGCAGGCATCGCCCTCTTGCCTAGCCACACTGCTCATTCCATGACATCCGCAGAGGGGCCTGGGTGGGTGTTGCACTGAAGAAGCGGTAGCTCTGGTGGAGGGCAAGCATCCCTTGCCAAGAGCAGAGCCGCAGGCCCACTTACTGCTGGTAGGAACAGGAGCACAGTAATTTCTGTCTGCTCTCAGGTCAAACTTCCTTGGATCTTTTTGTTTTCATCAAGAAGGCAGATAGTCTGATTTTGTTTTCTGTGGTTTTAACTGCTTTTTATCTAAGACAGACGATTATTCTCTCCCTTTCCAGCTGTAATTCATGGAGCAGAAGGTGACATAAAAGGAACCCAAAAGGTCTGATGTAGGAAATGATGATTTCCACTGCTCCTTGGCCTCCTTGTTTAGGATCATTCTACAGCTCTGACTTTCAGCCCCCACTGTTCAGCATCTGGCATGTGCTTTTCTGAGACACACTTATGTAATTCCTTCCCCATTACCATCAGGTGGACACTGGTCATTCAGGATTTAAAGTTGGTTATTCAAACAACAGACTGATTAAGTCTTTCATAACCCTGTTGTCATTAAACATCATGCTCTGTCATTAGTTACTGTTGGAGGGTTTATCCCTAGCCTGTGACCTGACTGATCCCACGTTCTCCAGTGCTTGTTGCCTGCTGGCTAAACCCCTTCAGTGTCATCTGACCTTCTCTAAAAGACTGTCTTAGGCTAGATTATTTAATTTTGTGCCCTTTCTCCAGGGGTTTGAGAGACAAGAACAGTTTTGTCTTGGTGCCTTTATAGCTTTCCTTATATTTGTAAAGAATTAAGGGTAGAGGTTGTTACGTGGACTGCAGTACCACATGTGAAGCTCAGGAGATCTCTATTCTTCCTTCCTTCTCTGAATTTGTATGAAGTTATATAAAACATCTTTGTTCTGTCTCTGAGATTAGTCTCATTTCATACTGCTTGGCGTTCTCTGAACCTTGCATTGATTTGAATCCAAATGCCACAGTCACGGTCACATGAAACCATGTTGTTTCTTACACTTTCCATTACTTTGGCTCACTGCAGAGCATGGACTTCTGCCCGGTGGCTTGCAGCCTGGCAGGCCTTGCATATGCTCCTGCACACATCTTTGCTAACTGGGGACACGTTATATTACTCTAACAACAGCTGAGACCAGATGAAATTGAGCTCAGCTTGGGGCTGTTTTTTTAAGGACTTTTCCTTCAGCTTCCAGCAATAACAGTTCACTACAGAGGAGCTGGGGCATCATTCTCTCCCTTATTTCCAGCAGCAGAAGTGAGGCAGAGGGAGGGGAGGTGAGAAAAGTCATGCAGGGCTTTAGGGGTTGTGAAGAGACTACAAGCCGGTCCTGAGGACTGAACAGCCCTACAAAATGTCATGGACAGCCTAGTGAAAAATGCTGGAGAGAAATGAGAAAAGGGTATTGGAAATCAAAAAGAGGGGTTTTACGAAGTGCCCTTTGAAAATCCCTGAGCTGATTAAAGTTAAAAAGTACCTTGGAGGAATTTCAGAATATCAAACTCTCATTCAAAGGAGGATCCTAAAATTAAGTGAATGTTCGTTATCATTTTACATAGTGGCGAGAGGCCAGAGGCCACAGCCTGGCTGCTTTCACTGCGCTGTGTAATAACAAAAGGTCCCTTTCCCAAAGAGGCATCAATCACAAATGTGGTTTTAGGACTAATCCGTGCTGTCACCACCTGCAGCTTTGCCCTCACTGCCCACTGCCATGCCTGGCTATGAAATGCTGACATGGGCCAGACATCCTGCAGGCCCGAGGGCTGGTGGGTGCTGAGCTGTTGCCCTGAGGCGGGTGACCCCATGGGGCTGCTCCCCCACCACAGCCCACCTTGCCTACGTGACCCCGATGCTTACAGGACCCCAGGGCCAGCAGACAGCTCTGCTCCGCCTGTCCCCCTTCTGTCCCCCATCCCTGACAGGCTACCCCCACTTTTCCGCACCCAGAAAGAAATACGAAACGCGTCTTCTTGTGTGCTTTGGTAAGTAGTGACAGCATTATCTGTACTGCCAGCTAAAATACCATGGTTAGGCAGCCATCTAAATGCTTTACCCAGACAAACAGGCATGAATTTCTGAGCTGTTGTTCCAGGCTTTTGTCAGAGCTAAGCACACACCGCTGCATTAATTCATTACTTTGGAGGAGGGGCTGTTTTACAAACAAAAGAAGGCTTTTAAGATTATCTTTATTCTTTTTCTTTAGACTGTGAAACACCAAGAGGCAGTGTGGGAGAGAAGCCAGGTTGCAGCATGTTTTCAACACCCTGAGTCAGAGGCAATTCCTACAGGAGCTCAGCTTTTCCTGGGACAACAACTGTAAGAGCACCCAGTGATCTTTTTTTTTTCTGGGGGAGCTTATGGTTTTCAGAGGCTTTCATCAGGGTGTGTTTCAGCATCCTGACCAGGAGGCAAACAATTCTTTTCTAGCTAGGAATATCCTGGGCTGAATTTACTCTTGCTCAGCTGTATCCCTTGAGCAGTAAGCTAAAATGTTATTTCATGTTTTTACAGTTAACATTGAAAAGGTGGAAAAATAAAGCAAAGTAAACATAAAATGAACTCAAAACTGAAGCAAAAACATTTAAACCTTTGCTTAAAAATAATCCAGTAAAAACAAAAGAGCAGGAAATTCTGACCTGCAAGAAGACTGATTTTTGCCACTTACTGAAACCCCAGAAACTTCCATTACGAGCTCTTTCATTATTTCCTGTAAAAAACCACCACTGGGTATAAATGTAAGTTTTCCCTCCTCTTTCTTTCAGAATTATGGGTTTAACAAAGTGCAGTAAGGAAATAACATTTCCAAACGCCCCCGGCGCTGCCGCGGTGCCGGCGGGCGATGCGGCGCCGCTCCGCACGGAGGCAGCTTCGGCTAACGGGAGAGGGAACAGCCTCCATCCCCGCCGTTCCGCAACCGGCTGGCTTAGGGCCCGTCTTCACCCCGCTCACCTTCTGTTGCTAACTTTGAACTCGCGAGTGATTCCACATCGGCGCTGGCGTGGGAAGCTGGTTCCCGCTGTTGCGTGGCATGGCTGGAGCTGGTCCTGAAGGAGGGGATGGGGCTGCGCAGGAGCCCCGAGGAGAGAGATCCAGCGAGGCTCTACCAACCCGGGCAGCCTTAATGTAACGCTGCCTGGCTCAGTCCCTCTCTCTGCTTTCTATCTTTCCATCTTTCTGCCGGGATCTGAGAGTGGGAGGGCCAAACGTGGCCAACAATTTTGCTATCATCAAGTTGTGCACCCCTCAAATTAAAGTGAATCTGAAAGCCACGCTCTTCTTTCAGGTCGCAAATGAATCCGTTCTTTTTCGTACTATAGATTATATCTGAAGCAGTGAAAATTACTGCTGCTGGCCCAAGAGAGCTGCAGTTTTGCCCCTGTAGCTGGTGGGCTGTGTGGGAGCTGCCTTTTAGTGGCTACAAATCCAGAAAATGGAAGAGCCCTGTAACCCCCACAGTGGAGAAGCCAGTCTGTTTCTCACTAATGCTGAACTGCATTAGCTGTATATGATAAAAAACACTCCCTGAGTGAGGCAGGAGACCACCACACATAGTCTTCACAGGGGAACACTGAATAGCAGCCAAAATAGTCGAGTCCTTCTGCTTGCAATTATTTGCCTGCCCAGGGCAAGAAGCTGCAGGCAGAAGAGTAGGAGAAGGGGTCAGAGGTGGCTTGAGGGAAGCTGGAGAGAAGAGAAAGGGGAACCTGTGTGCTCAGGGAATAAGGGGTATCCCAGCTCCCAAAGCTCTCTATCTATGGCTGTGCTTTGAATTTCCAGCCTAGGAGACAACAACTATCGCACATGGTGCACTGGGGACAATGTAGCTCGGAACCAAAAAGTGCAATGAGAGTTTCAACATCCCAGTGGTGTCAGGAAGGATTAGCCTCCCAAGGTCTCACTTAGAAGATCCCCAGAGAATAAATCTTCACTGAGCTTTATGCAGCAACCTTGCAATACTGAGGGGAGCAGGATGTTTTGTGGTGGAGCCGTTGGGAGCTGAAGATTGTAGCATCTCCCACACAGTGCTCACCTGGCCGCTTCCCTCACTCATCTTGGGGAAGAGCTTGATGACTTCACTGGCTGACCCAACTAGGAAATGTTGGGACAGTGCAAAATCCCTCCCTGACACACAGGCATCCATCAGGAGAGAGTATCATGAAAAGCGTATCAATTCTGATAACAAAGCTGGCCCCAGCTTTTTGAGGCAGGCATCTCACTGAGCAGGCACTGCCATCCCTTCACCTCTGCCTTGCAAGACTCATCCAAGGGATGAAGATACAGCGTGATCAAACAGGTAACACACTGGGCTGGGAGTCAAGAAACCTGGCTGCTTGTTCTTGAGGTGTTGCCAACCTGCTGCGTGACTGAAGGTGAATCACGTCACCTCTTCATGTCCACTTTCTCTCTTAGAACAGGCTTACTCTGTCTTGGCAGCTTTGGTCCAGGATTGTCTCTTGCTCCTCACAGGCACAGCACCTGCCACAGGGAAGCACCCAAAATCATTTACAGATCACCCACATAGCTGTTAGACTGCAAAGTATTTTGAGATCCTCAGGGTAGGAGGTTCCCTTTGCCCACACATAGAGTGGGCACACAGTCATGTTTCTGTGTGCGTGTGCAGGCTGTGCATAGACTGTTCTTAAAATGCTAGTAAAAACTGCATCTTCTACTGCAAGAGGAAAAAAATAGGGTTACAGAAACTTAAAGTAATCTCTACACGCAGGGCCTGCAAACAGAAGCCATAACAAACCAGATGTAATTATAAGCTGGAACAACATATGCTGGTGTCAATATAAGCTCATTTGGGTATTAAATTGTTAGAAGAGCTCCACAGATAGGGGATCATCAGTGCACAGACCTCCCTCAAGGACACTGTCCCTTGAGAAGTAGAAAGAGATGCAGAGATGGTGATGCTCCCTCCTCCCTCACAGAGGGTTTGCAGCACCACCAGGGCAGTGACTGCCAGGGCAGGTGGCACAGCCAGGGCACCTCTCCTGTGAGGAGGGAGCAACATGCCACACATGCCTTGTTCAGGGAGGCCCCAGCTCCCTGAGTCAGCTCTCTGGCCACCCACTCATCATGTGCATTTTGGCATCATCCAGGCCAGCACACTGTGTCCCTCCGCCCCAGAACAGGGGTGGCACACGTGGTCCTTGTAGTTTATAGCAGCTGCGTTACCGATTTTTCCACTGCTCCTTGCCGTGAGAACCCGCAGTAGAAGCAGGATAATCTCTCTCTTTCATCATCTGTACTTTGAATGCTATTATTGAAAAGCATTTTTGCAATCCTCTTTACACAAAATATTGGGCAAGCTGAGTACATCCCCCATGCTGACCAGCTGCTTTCATAGAAAAGTGGTTTCAGCCAACAAGGGGCAGAGGTCAGATGTACAGAGAAAACATGGGTAAAATCACATGCAAACCCATTCCTTGTCAAAGTTTTATTAAAACGGTAAAAAACCACATTACTTTCCAGAGTTCCCACCAGCGAGAGCAAAAACAAACGAGTCCTATGGCAGCTTGCCACAGTTCTCACAGAATGGGGGGAAAATTGGTTTACTAATGTTTAGAAGCCTCCCTGACCCGTTGCCAGAGATGTACCCCTTCTTCCCTACTTATTTATTCAGGAAAAAAGTTACCGTGTCTCTGTGTGCAGCTGAAGTGAAAACAGAGCCCAAAGGTCTGGCACGAGACAGAGACACATTTCAGACCCCAGTGCAGTAACTCTGTCACCAGTTAGTACATGCACCCTGATTAAGAGAGAAAAAAACTGAGAAGTGGCGAACAAATATTAAGATCCTACCCACAGTTTTTGAAAATTGTTCATATTTTCCAGAGCTTCTGTTGAAGAGATAGCAGCAGGTTCCTAAACACGCTGTGCATGGCAGCACAGCCCAGCAACACCGAGACCGAGAGTTGGGTTTGCTGGGTGTGATCTTTCACTGGTATAGCTCTGCTGAAAGACTGTTTCCAGTCTGTGCTGAAAAATGAGCCCGCATAAACTAGCCTCAGCTCAGACATCTCTATTTCCTTTGCAGGTTGAAGACAAGCCCTTAGAGAGGAGCACGAGAGCTGTTTTATGGATCAAGCTAAAATTCATGACAGCCGGCTGTCTGGAGATTTCCCACATTAGCAGTCATACCTGGGCCATCATGTTCTACAGCTTTCGATAGCCATGCCCTCTGTGATTTCATTTAATCTCTTCTTGTACCAGCGAAGACTTTCAGTCTCTGCAGCATCCTATGGCAGTGTGCCCTGCAGTTTATATATGCAAAAGGACCCTTCCTTTCATTTACATTTGCTGCCTGATAATTTTACTGAGAACCTGCTGATTTTGGCATCCTTACAAAACAGTAATTCAGGACTATCTGTTCACCTTCATCATTTTATATTTATACTCCCCATACCAGTGGTTTCTCTTCTAAAATGAAGTATTGTGGTCTCTGTAGGCACTTGGCTGCTCTACAGAGTTTTTTTCCTGGATGTGCCACAGATGGTGGTCCTTCTACTGTCATGACTGCCTGCCACACCTGGAGCAACCACTGCACCAGTTGATGAAGTGATATTCCCTGTCTTTCTTTTGTCAGATCCTCTCGTTTGCTCTCTCCTTTGGGTGCCTTGTCCAGATCCCATGTTGTCTTCCCTTATCAAAGCAGAAGAGAGAGGGAACATTATGAATGTTGATGGATATAGATGTTTACAATTACCGACGTCAATCCACATGTTGTATAAACAATTTGTGTCCTACTTCTCATTCAAAATACTTTTAGTCATAAAAAAGGAAACCCTCAAATTTAGTAATAAATTATATATGGCCATGTACATGCTATTATGTCTGAGTTAGCCATACATCAAGTCATAATCCGTGTTAGGTCAGACGTGCCAACTCAGCCTACAAAGAGCCCATGTGAAGGTCTGTGGTCTGAGGCTGTGAGCAGGGTAATTTATTATCCCTCATCCGTGACTCTCACCATAACCTCATGGGAGACAAGAACATCATCATAGGAGTATGCCTTGCCCCTTTGAGTTCATATCTCAGAGCAAAATTTGGGAAAGCTGAAACAAACTGAAGAAAACAGAATAAAATATTTACTACTGTCTCTACACAAAGTGCTGAATTTAATACAGCTTTTCCCAGAATGTTCTGGATCAATGAAAACACTTTTCAACAGAGTGGAGACGTGATGTTCTTCAACGGAAGAAGAGCCACCTGGCCAATCAGTCGAAATTCTAGCTCGGTCAAAATTGTTTTCCCATTCAAGTATGAATTACACACTGCTGGCTGTAGAGTTAGTGTTCCTCTTCCAGGGTTAAAATATCTGAAGCCTATTTGACAGTATTTACATGAAGAAGTGCTAGCAGCACCATCACTGAGAAATTTTCATGGGGCAGGGGAGTGTTTCCCCATTAGCACTTCAGAAGAGCGAGGCTGACCAGGAGATCTGATCCTTTTGAGCGTGGCTGTAAAGGAAAGGAACCCGTAACTGCAGCACCAGTGTTTTTCCACCCCTCTTTGCTCCCTCTCAGCAGCTACCATGAATAACAAGCAGGAAAAACAGAGGCAGGTTTTGAAGAGAAATGAGGGCACTGGGGGGGAGGAGGGAGGGAGGGCCCTGCTTATGCAAGAGCATGTATAAAAGGGGGAGCTGAGTGCCCCTCCAAAATCGGGAAGAGTGGGGCAAAAGGAGAGTGTGAACCTCTTCGCTGAAGAGCAAGTTTGAGAGGTCTGTGTTTCTTTGTACCTTTACCGCGGCTTTTGCAGGGAGAGATTCATTAGGAAATGTGCGTGGACCCTGGGCTTGCTTTGCACAGGGGATGCCTGTAGGAACAGCACTGCTTTCACCTGCCTCAGTTCCTAGTTGCCAGAAAGTTTTTTGCCCAAGTTTGGCCCAGTGCAGGTTTTCTGGCACAGGTCTCTTCAAGGAGCCAAATCCTTGGACACTGGAGCCGAAGGGCAGCCTTGAGACTCTCTTCTTTCTGAGAGCTGAAGCTCTATCTTTAAGCACATGCTTGTTCCTAAAACCATGGCACCCCACCCCAAAAAAAGCAGCCTAACAACAGGGTCCACATATAGTAATTGGAGTAATGCTCGTGCACTCCTGCTTAAAAATGGCTCAGAAGTAAAATGAAAGACTAACTAATTAAGTCCTACTAGGATAATACATGTTCCAGGTGTAGCAGTCTATGTTCTTCATAGTCTGAAGGCTTTAGTAGAAACTGCGAGAAGATAAAAGGCGAAGATAAGAGGTGCACTAGTGCGTGATGGATTTGAATAGGGGAATACTAATTGAGTGAGCATAAGTGACCAGCAAATTAGGGGGGAGTTGTGTCTGAGCTTTGTAGTAGGGCATGAATGTAAGGTGAAATCAAAGGTTCGCCCTCATTACTGAGGCCAGCCAAATTCCCAGTGGTCTGAAGCAGGAAGGGAGCAGCATAGTGAAAGCGGGTCATTGAACATTTTCTGGTGAAACTTTTTTCTGGAGAAAGCTGGGGATTTTAATTCGATGACTTTATTGATGGGGGGAAGAGTGGGATGGGAAGAAAGATTCCTGTGCTTCTCAAAGACATTCACAATTTTTTGTCAACAGAAAACAATAAAACTGAGTGCATAACACCAAAGGAGCCCCAAAGGTCAACTTGCCTGAAAACCCTGAGAACTTTCAACTAAACTTTCTTTATGTGACAGAGCCACCAGAGTGCCACATTGAGGTTATCCTCTGCAGCCAGGGATGCCTGACTTGGGGCTGGTACCTATAGCAAAAGGAGACCACCAGCTGCAGCATGACTTGGTCATGGCCCGCAGGGGAGTTGGAAGCAGGAGGTGATACCCAAACAACAGTGCCCTCTGTGCTACAGCTCAGAGACATAATGATTTAAGGGAAAAAAAATACAGTGGCTGGGGGTTATGTGATTTCCCCTTCCAGTGTTTATTGTCCACAGCAAACATGTAAGTCTGGCAGCTGTAGTGTAAGTTATCAGCATCACTTGTAGTTTATTAGGCAAAGTCAATAATTCCTGTTAATAAGGATATTTTCCAGAGTTTTAGAGAACACAAGGTGCCCTTCACTGAAACAGCCTTTGTTTCTGCATCTGCGATAGTGAGCATATCAGGCTGGCTTTGCTTTTTCCCTGTGTCCAAGCCTTACCCAGGAGGATATAGCAGACCAGCTACAGCTCACAGGCACAGCATGGCCTGGCCACTCGTGCACACCGCTGGTGCCCAGTGCCTCACGCAGACCCGCATGGGTGGTGGTGCAGGAGATGCGGATTTGGGCTGTGCTGTCACAGGTCCCACCCACAACTCCACTAGCCTCTAAAGGACCTTCTTTTTCCCCCAACCTGCCTGCAGGAAGGACTCTGGAGCAGAGGGGAAAGAAGGGGGATTGCAACCTGAAACCTAGCTCATTCTCTTAGCGTTTAGCTGAACAAAATGCCTTTTTAACGGAGGAACTACTTCTCCCGTTGCCTGGATCTGTGGTTGGGCTGTATGAATTTTATAGCAGTCTGGAAACGGTACAAATGACAGGGACTGTTCTGTTGCCAGATGCTTCCTCAACTGAGATGCTCAAGCAGCAAGAGGACAAAACACCTTGAATATTTCAAGCTGTTCGTTTAAGCTTTGTGTGCATAATAGCATGTCATGCGGGGCCTGTGCTCAGAACTACTTTCAGACCTCATTAGAGCTAAGGTAATCAGATTGTTTAAATGAAAAGTAGAGCTGCAGAAACAGAAATTTGCCATCCCTTTGGCATTAGGCACCTGGCATACAGCACTCAGGCTGGCAGGACTTGGCTGTCTCCGTCTCCAACTTCAGTTCCACCAGCTCTGACTACCCAGGTGCACTGAAAACATCTCTCTTGGCTCTCTCCTTGAACCCAACATGTAACTGGGCACCATGGCACAAACTACACCTCTAAAATCGGGGCATGGATATTAAATCAGCCCTACTTCCATTACAGCCATGGGATTTTTGATTACTAACTATATAACAGGGGCACTGGATGAGACCCAGTCTAACCCAACTGTATCATCCCTGGTTTGATTGACTGTTTATTTGCCTAAAGAGGAAGAAGGGGCACACAAAAACTGGAGGGCTATTTCAAAAGCAGCAGAAAGATCTCCAAATCCCACCCCTTTTGCCAAACAGGACTTGGGAAGCTGAGACTGGGAGGGATGAAGTCTCTGTGATCTGTCTCTGGCAATCTAATCCATCTAGCTTTCATCCTCTCCTTTTCAACACATTTTGTTTTGAAGACAAAAAAGAACAAACTTTTGATCTTCTGGATAGATCAAGAGGGAAAGAAAGGGTAAAAATTGAGAGCTTAATCATTTTACTTTGCAGTAGTGTACATATCCCACTCACTGATGGATACCCAGACTGCACAGTGGAGATTAAAGGCAATTTATCCAGGAATAAAAAAATCTGGTCCAACTGTACAACAAACACAGGTACAAAGAAATCTGCGTTCCTTTCAGTCTGGCACAAAACAAGCTGAGCTATTTTCAGGTCCTTTAATCAGTTCCATGCACAGTAAAACGCCCATGTCTGTCTTAGTAAATGTGCAACTACAGGCTACACAAATGTGCTGGATCTGGTTAAAGGTTGTGTATCCATCCCTGGAACTTTCTATGCAGCTGGTGTTATGCCGTGTTCAGGTTTCATTGGGTCCTGTCTGGCCTGAGCTAACTTTTTCTGGCCCCCCAGCCTGTGATGTAAAATAGCTTTGTGCAATGCCACTGCAGACATGAGAAAGGGCCCTCCCATGGAAAGGGCATAAATCCACCTGCAATCACGCCACCCCGCTCCACGGGGAAGAGGTGTCGCGAGGAGCCTGCCCAAGGGGGTACGGTGTTGAAGGGGCGGCACGCACCCGGACGGAGGCGAGTAAGCACACTTACTGGATTTGCTTTGAATGCCAGATATTCGACTCAGGTTTTCATGATTTCTGAAAGGCTCAGGGCTGACTTATTTAGGGAAATAAAACATGATGGCTTTCCAAAGATGGGGCTTACTGTAAGTGCTGGCAGTGAGAACTGCTCCTCTTGCTTCTGCTCATGAGAAAAAGCTGACATGGGGGCTCTGGCATCTCTAGAGAAGTAACCACCGGACACCAACAGAGCCTAATGGTACAGCCTGATTGGGTGGCACAGAGTCATCCTCCCTGCTGCTACAGGAAAGATTAAGAAATGCTTCAAAAGAATTATATGATGGAGAGAACAGAGTGGGAAGGGCAGTGTGGCTTTTTGGTTTGTTTTCCTGAGTTGTCCCAATCTGTAAAGTGCAGCAAGAAGTCTAGAAATGCACTAGCACCTTGGCTGGGCTAACTGAAGATGAAGTTGGGAAGGCACTTCCCAAGATAATTTTTTCGCCCATCATAAGCAATGAAGATCTGTGATGCATGTCACTTGCTGCCAGTGGGGCTGGGGAGGTGAAGACAGGGCAGGGAGCAGAGGGGACAGCAGCACCGACTGCCACTGCCCACACCCTAATTTAGAGATTTAGAGGACAGGGTGGGAGTTAATGGGCAAGTGCACAAGGCTGGAGCTCTACAGCGGGTCCTCCCCTGAGTGCCTCTGGGTAGCAAACAGTTTCAGGCCTGACCCATAGACACCCACTAGGAAGACGCTCAGACATCCTGAGGGATCACAACAACAGAAACTCCATTTGCAAACCAAGATGTTAGGCAGGAGCCTACAGCCTGGGAATGTAGATATGCACATTAGCAGGCATATGTACTTAGCAAGGTATGTCTAATTACCAAACATCTGTGCATCTCAGGATTGGTATTTGCAAGAGAGTGGTGATACAGCAAACTGGAGTATTATTAGGCATGAAACAATTGAGGAACCCTCAGTGAAATGAATATAGTTATACATTGTAAATCAGGACGGTGCCAGGTCTTGAATGGCTGGATTTAAACCCAGACACTTTCAGCCTGTGTAAATTAAAGTGTTGGTGAGACAGGCATTGCACCGTGTCCTCTCAAAAGGCTCAAACTGCCGAATTTACAATACCTGTCAGGCTGGCATGACTCAAAAATTCTTGGAAAAAGAAGGCAGAGAGCAGTACTTGGTTACTGGCAAGGCTGTTAGCATTTTGCCCATCCAATGAGCTCTGCAGAGCTTGGAAAGGGCAAAAGAGGGTGAACAGAGCTACAATAAACAAAAAATTACTAGTATAATAAAAATACAGCTCTGAATAACAGTGTTTTGGCCAATAATGTGTTATAGGTGCATAATTTCCAACACATTTGGATTTCAAATACACAAATCCAAAGTCATATACTAGAATTCCAGGAAAGGTACAGCAGAGCTATTAGTTATCAAAAAATCAGATATAGCAAAAGTTAGAAAAATAAAAATGCAAAATTTGTCAGTGTGTTTGCACATATGTGAGTATGTGTGCCCATGACTTTCTCATTCCCAGTATGCACCAGATCCTTTGTGCCAAAACACCAGTGATGTCCACATCCAGTAAAATTCTCTACTTGTCAAAAAAAATCAAGAGTGGCGGGTGGTCTTTTACCACAGGAGAAGACTGCCTGTACAGTAGAGTAAAACTCAGCTTACCCCTTCTAACTCTGTGTTCAGACAAAGAAGGTGCTATGAAAGTGATTTCAGTGTTAGCACATTTGTATAAGGAAGCCTGGAGTGTGTTTGCCTAGAAGATAGAATGAACTGGGCTATGAAAATAAAAAACTCTCTGCTAGCGCCAAGTATTATGCTGACTAGACATACAAAGCATGATCATTCAGTGGTCAGACCTTAAGAGACCTGATTTCTAAGCCCACCTCCCACGTAACAGCAGGCAAATCACTTAGCCTGGGCATATGTCAGCAAGATTTAGTGCAGCAGTTTGCAGAGATAGCTCTGACCAGGTCTCAGGAGTAATATAGTTGCATTATTAGAATATTTTGCCAGAACTAGCACACTCTAGTTTGCAAGCCTGACTAGTCAGCATGCACAATCATATTGCTTCCCATGCTAAGTCGTTAAGGTACTGCAGTGGGTAATGGAGTAAAATCTGTGTTTAGCATTTCCCCACCTGCCACCATTGAAACCAGTGGTCATCTCACCCTGGGCTCTTCAGGGGGCAGAGTCAGACCAGCCAACATTAAATACTGAAATTACTGCCTTTGTAACACCAACTCAGCACTAGCACCTCACACTGCGAGTAAGAGAAACCGTGTTTACAACAGCTTGATCAGTCTTCTTTCTTCTCCACTTTTTCTTTCAATAGACACCGTGGCAGCAATTTTTCAACATGAACCTGGTAGCAGATCTTCTCTGTTTGTTGGCGTGCCTCACTGCAGTGACTTGTGACCGGGTCTATGTCCACCCTTTCAATTTATTTTCTTTCAATAAGAGTACCTGTGAGGAGCTGGAAAGCCTGGTCCAGGAGGGAAAGGAAACTTTTGTCCCAGTCTCCATCGAGTCCAAAACCACAGCTGCCTATGAAGATGACCTGAATGACAAGGACAAGCTGGAAGCCCCTATCTTGAGTGTCCCGGGGAGGCAGAAACTGAGCTACTTGAAGCACTTTGTGTACATCCTGGGTGCACGGTTTTACAGCGTGCTGCGGGAAGCACGGCAGGGCCAAAACGTGCTCCTGTCCCCAACCAGTCTTTACGGCTCCTTGGTGTCTTTCTACCTGGGTGCCTCAAACCAGACGGCAGCTGATTTGCAGCGTTTGCTGGGGTTTGTTCCCCCTTCTGGAGAGCCTGACTGCACCTCCAGGGTGGACGGACACAAAGTCCTTTCCAGCCTGAGGATGATTGAAAGCCTCATCAAGAGCATGGACGAGGAACTGCTGTTTTCCAAGATGCTCTGCCTGTTTTCTGCTCCTGGTGTACCTTTATCCCAACTATTTGTGCAGGATTTGCTCCCCTCCACTGATGCTCTCTATGTCCGAGCTGTTGACTTTACAAACCCAAGCGAGGCAGCAAAGCAAATAAACGCCTTCATGGAGGCCAAAAGCAAGGGCCAAACCAAGTGCTTACTGACAGACATTGATCCATCTGCCGAGCTGCTGTTTGCGGTGGATGTCCGCTTGACAGGTACACTGTTTTGGGGGCAGACTGGGTGGAGGACGGACAGTGGCCCTGCTCCCAGGAAGGAAGCAAGGTCATGCCTGGCCAGTGGTGAGAGGGAAGGGCTCAGATAAAAGGCTGGACTGCTGCTCCAGGTACAGTGCCCTGCTCCCCACCACTGTGCTGGGGGTCCTGCCTTCACTCTGCCATGAATCAGCAAGGGCAAGCAGGAGGAGGTGGAGGGAATCCTTTCCTTGTCCAGGAAGCTAAGGATTAGGAAAGGTGTGGGAACATGAATGAGAGAGAATTGTGCAGCATTTCTGACTGCTAAGGAACTAAAAGGTATGTGGGACCTCTAGCAAAAATGATCAGGAAGTAGGTTTAAAGCGAGTCAAAGAAATACTGTTCCCCAGAACCTGTATTTCCACAAGGGAGCTGGTGGTAACAGGCTGGAGGTACAGATTCAAGAAAGGCTAAAAAATATAATGGACATGACTCCTCTAGAGGCTATTAAACACAGAAGCCTAGAGGCAACTTCTGGCTCAGGAAGCAACCAAACAAACTACTGGTTATGGAAGCAGGGAGCGTATACAAAACCAGAAGAATTAAGGCAACCCCTTGATTACCTAGGGGTCTTCCATGCTGCTGTCCCATAAATCCCCCTGTACCACAACTGACCCTCCTTTTCTGAGTGTAGCTGCTTTTCAATGTCCTTGTGACTGAACGCAATACCAGAGATCACAGGACAGCTTGCCTACCAGTGACTGTGTTTCAGAAAACTTGCAGTTAGCCTTAACATCCTAAGTGGGCCTCTACTGCTTAAGGTGGAGCTGTGGTGTCCATGAAATGCTTTTGTGCCTTCATCTTCTCACCTGTAAACTGGATATCAGGTTTTCTTTGCCTTTCATGGGTGCTGTCATTACCCAATCCCAACTCCTCAGGGAGCTGTGAGCATCAGCTTTCTCTTCAGTGTAAGGTGTAGCATAGAGATGATACTGCAAAAATAATTCTCGTGTTACAGACTTAGGCATAGACATAAGAGCAGTTTTCCTTTAGCAGAACATTTTTTTTTTCTTCTGTACGGAAAATTTGTATTTTTGTTAGCTTAGGAACACATACTCAAGGGTCTGAGTCACTGGATCAGTCTACTACCTCCTCTCAGAAAAGTGCACTTGAGATGTTGTAGTCCCCACATGTGAGATGAAGAAAATTGGTTCAAGAACAAATGAATTAGATAAACAACTCTCTTCTAATAAACACAGGAGATGACTTCAGCATTTGCTTTGCCATGCTGTCATGTTCTGTGTCGGTTCCTATAGCTGCAGAAAGGAAAAAGTACATTTTTTGGTCTGAAACACATTATATATGCTCCTGAGATGCTATCAACAGCCATAGGATTAATAAAGCTACAGAAATCCAAACAGAACAACAGCTAAATGTTCCAATGGTCTCAACTGCTATTTGCTTGCACATATTTGTTTTCACATTTGTAGACTTGCTGCTGAGCAGGGGCTGCCCTCCAATGCAGAACATCAGGTCCAAATTTTACTGATTTTTTTTTTTAAAGTTGCAAAATAATTACAAACTAGTGAATGAAAATAGCACCATGGGACTGCACCCTTACCTTCTCAGATTTAAACTCTCTTCTGAACAGACAACCCTCAACAACTTCAGTTTTAACTAGAAATTTGGTAGGATGCTTTTTGCTTTTTTTTTTTTTTTTTTTTAAGTAAAAAGTCATAGCTTTCCACAGAAAGTCATCCATACATTAAGCTTGACAGGCTGGCATAAAGCCTGTATTACAGAACATGAAGATCATCACCTGAAGCAGAGAGGTCCAATGTTGCTTTCCTATACTCCCAAGTCAGTACGGCATATATATATATATATATGTATATATATATATATGTATATATATACATATATATATATATATATACTTCCTATACTCTTTTACCCTTCCAGGCTACATCTTTGCTCTGTGATTGACAACCTTTTTCACTTCAGTTATCTTCCCTATATTGTAGACACAGGTTTCTTCCCTGCTCTGGCGTGTCTGCTGAAAGGTTACCCAATTCCACAGCTTCTGTGTCCTGATATGAAAGATCTCACTGTAAGAAAACATTTCTTCCAGCATGTCAGCTATTACCTTCTGTAAAGGGATGTTGATTTTCTTCAGTTTTCCTTTTACATTCCAGGTGTCTGAGGCAAGAAGCAGGGTTGCTTAGTAAATCAGTGTCTCATGTACTCTAAAAAACTGCTGTAAGAAACAGTCATATTAAGACAACTAATAGCTTTTACAGCACTTTTCAGGGGAGTACACACCTAGTTACACACTTGAGAGCACAGATGTCCAGACCCTCAACCAGCAGAAGGCCACAGGGAGCCACTTCAAATACAGGGGTGCTGATTTGTCATGGCTCATGACTAGCATCGTATTAATGGACTCAGTCGCAAAGTCAGTAGCAGATCATTGAAATGTTGCAATCTGAATGTTTTTCCCCCCACCACCCCTTTTATTTAACTGTTACAGTCTTGACTTTTGCCATCCTGTGAGAATAAATTCTGCAGGTTATACAGACCCTGTGAAAGTGGCTCCTTTCTTTCTGCTTGCATCCGTTATTCTTATAAAATAAGGAAAAGGTGAACAACTCCACTTCCTTATTCTTTGTTTTGCTTACACCTGTCACATGTCCTGCTTGGTGCTTCTTTTTGGTGAAGTTATAGTAGGTGAAGGTGCCTAAATGCTCTTTTTATGCAAGCTCATTTAAGAGGCAAGTGTTCCTATGCAAAATCACTTACTACAAATTAAATACGTTAGGGTCCAGCATTTATCTGGATTTATTGGAGAACGGACTAGTTAACAGTACAGCTAGACCAGCTCCTATTTTACACCAATATTAATTTAATGCAAGATGTTCCTTTCTTTACCACAACTTATACATCTGTTTTCCTAATTCCACCAAAGAGCAATTTCAAGATTTCTGATCTTTGCCCTTCTTGCTGATGGCAGTAGTTTTTTTAATGCCAACAGGATTATCTGCCTAATGGGGCAGCAGCACTGATCTATGGCAGTGAGCAGATAACATGTTGAAAGGCAAAGCTGCACAGAAGCAGCAGGAGGTGAGAGCAAGGCTTCCCATACTTGTGAACTGGGTAAGAAATTTATATTAAGGTTTAGCAAGCATTCAAGTATGTCCTTTTTAACCTCCTTGGCTCAATCAACACTTTGGCTTTATGCTTATTACCTTCCTCATTGCTTTGCTTCATAAGATCGCCAAGGGTGAGACCTCAGCCAGAGCTTGTGCTGCCTTCCCTCTCCTGAGCTCACCTGAGAGCGCTCCTGCAGTAAGGGCTGGCCCTGACGGATGAGCTCCCAAACCTGCAATCACCGCCACTTGAAGGATGGAGAGGAAATCCAAGCAGACCCTGTGCATAGGCCTACGAGGCAGCTGGGAGCCATGCGGCAGTCATGAGAAAGCAGGCAGCCAAGCAAGCAGAAAAACCGTGCCCAAGAAACCGCAAAGTCAGTAGAAATGCAGCAGCTTTGGCTGCAGTCCTGACAGTCACAGTCCCTGTGCTGTGAGCCTGCACCAGCTGCTGCCTGATGCTACGAGAAGGCGTATTAAAGGCAGGATAAATATGTTTATAGTAGCTAAACATGATTTAATACACACAGCCCTTGTCTAATGCACAGTCTGTTGTTTCTAAACAAACATATATACCAGCTAAGGGGCAGAGGGGAGGAGTGTAGAAGAGAAGAATCAATTTCATCTTTCTCAATCTGTTTTTCAGTGAATATCGAGCAAGCCTCCCGGCTCAAAGAACCTCAGGAGTTCTGGGTGGATTCAAACATGAAGGTCTTGGTCCCTATGTTGTCAGTCACAGGGACATTCAAATACAAAACTGATGCCAGTGGGACTTTTTCCGTGGTGGAAGTCCCCATCAGCAAGACCACGCTGCTGGTGCTGCTGCAGCCCATCAATGGCAGTGACCTGGCGCAGGTGGAGTCCGAGCTGCCGTTGCAGTCCTCAGCCTGGCTTCAGCAGCTGTCCCCAAGGTAGGGCTTGGGCACACGCGCCCTCCCCCAGGGGTGAAGGGGACAGGGTGCTCCTGGCAGGCCTGCCTGCTCAATGGGCAGGTCAGATCCTGCCAGGTAGGCTTTAACGCTGAGCACAAAGAGAAACACCTGCAAACCCAGGGGCAGGGGTCACTCTGAGGGAGCTCGACTTTGGTGGGATCAACGTTTTATCTGGGGGTATTTCAAGGAAACGAGCAAGTGCCTTTCCATAGCCGACAACACAGGGTCCGTGAGGTGGGATAGTCTGGGGTTTAATAGCATACCCAGAGCAGATTTAGGGTGACTTCCTAGTTGACAACAGTAACATGATGCCCATTGGCCCCTGGTAGTTGTCTGTCCCCACATACTAAGCACTTCTTGCAGCTGTTTTCACATGCCCATTCCCCAGGACTGCCCAAACACCACACAGAGCGGAGAGCATGTACTCACTTCTCTCTCTCTCTCTTTTCTGCAGAGAAATTAGATTAAGAATGCCGGAGTTAACAATAGAAGGCAGCTCTGATCTACAGGAGCTTCTTGCAGATATGAAACTGCCTGCACTGCTGGGGAAGGGGGCAGATCTCAGTAAAATAAGCAACATCAGTCTAACAGTTGGAAAGGTACAGTACCCATCACCGGCACTTAAAAAATATGCCTCCTGTTCAGTTTCAGCCTCTTTAACTGTGTAAATTTACATAGAACAAACCAGTCAGAGCCATGCGGGACACAGGCTCAGTAGGGCACTTTCAAGATGACTGAATGATGTGAATATTCCTTAGATTAACTTATCAGCAGCAACAGGTTTGCCTTAAAATATTAAAATTTCATCACTGCAGCAAACACAACATGCAACACTGATCGAAGTTTGAGATCTGAGTGTGTTAGGTGCTGTACATCCAAATTAGACTGCATTCGTTACCACCTCCAGCTCACACACATCCAGGCACCAGAGCTGGAGTGTGTAGCAGAGGCTGCAGCTGCTGGGCTGTTGAGGATAATCCTCCATCCCTTAGGGACTACTCCCAGAAATTGCAAACACAGGGGTGCATGCAGCACATGACCTCACCTGAAGACAGGTTCCAATGTTCAAGTCCCAAGGGGAAGAAAGGAGAGCTTGAAGGAGAGGGCTGTCATTCATAAAAAGAAGGCAAATTATACTCCAGAAGTAGAATTCAAGTCCTTTACTTTTATTTAATTTTATTTTTAGAAGGTGTCCTACCTTGGAAGTTCTGTCATGGGCTGCAAGGGTACCAGGATTTCACACAGCTCAAGTAGTAGAGCTTTAGCATGTTACAGAACAAGTACTCCAACATCTATCTTAAACATCCATAGAGTCTATCCTGTGTTGCTTACGGCTGATCTAAGTTATTAATTACTTCATGTGTTTTATCATTTACTCAAACTCTCATTTGTCTCTTCACTATCATGCTCCAATGACTGCAGAGTTACTCATCCATTTTGCCTTACAGGTAATAAATAAAGCCTTTCTCAAACTGACTGGTGATGGAACAGATCAGCCAGAAGACGCCACAGCACAGAAGGAAAATGTGGTGTTCCTGGATGTAACGCTGAACAAGCCCTTCCTTTTAGCTGTTTTAGAAGAGAAGTCCAGGGCAATGCTTTTCCTTGGCAGAGTAACAAACCCTCTGCATGGGGTTTAAATACAAGCACGAGGGATGGGGAGGGAGGGGAATGATGCACATTTCCCATCACCTTTTTCTTATTCATCAGCTATTTTTATGATTTTTTGAGTGCTCTACTTAGCTTGAGATGAAGCAGGTAGTGTTTGAAATACAGCTTTTTGAAAGCTAAAACATCGCAACTTTTCATTCTTGTTCATCTGTTTCATGTGAGGTGACTCAAACTCTTCCTCCAGCTTCTTTACTTATTCCCACTTTGTCTTCCTCCTGCACTCAGCTCCCTTTTTCAGTGCAGTGGGAACAAAGTAGTAGCCAGCAGGGCACTGACTTACAAAACGATTTTTTTAAGCACAAGCAGCATTTCCTATAGAAAGGTATAGAAAATGACCTCTTTATTCTTTAAGAGGTCGCTTTTTTTTCCAGTTTGGTCAGTTTTGCAAGAGACCCCCTTTTACGTTACAGTGAAAGTTTTACAGTTGTCCACAGAGCTTCATCAGCACCATTTTCCTTTAAAATGCTGCCAACAGTATGAGCAGGCTTTGCTTGGCCCACTGAGACAAGAATTTTTGCCTTGGAAGCAAAAAAACCTTTGGAGGAAGTTTCTTCTTTCTGCAGCCCAGATGGATACATTCATCTCTTAACTCTATGGAAAATCTAAAAATAGGGTTTGGTAGCATTAACGAACTGTGATAGATAAATTCTCATAGCCTGACAGAATTATCTCAGTTTTTTCTTAGGAAAAAAATAACGCCTACTGTTCCAATACAGTTCCATTCATTGGATTACTTTCTAACTTGAGAAGCATTTACTACAGCTCTATAGTGAAAAAGAACATTACTGGTTAGAGCCCAGATCAGTAAACTATAACATAGCCAAACCATATGTTTTTTAAAAAAGGAGTAGTGGCAATAACCTATACTAGTATAAATGGTGGATGTGCTGCTACACATGAATAAAAAAGTTTCAGTGGTCCAATCCAACTCTTAACAGAGTCATAAAGGTTTGAAACATTAAACTGGACAAGAGACTATTAGACAATTCTTTAATTAGGAAGTGAGGAATTGGGAGTGAAATCTTGGTACGAGGGAAAGCCTCTCCATGGAACAAGGATTTCCACCTCTCATCTCTAGATTTGTCTTTTGCATTGATGGCATTTAGAAAATAACTGTGAACTTCTTCAGTATATGATGCCAGATATATCCTACAGAGAATGATAGCCCATCGTCATCCATAGTGTCCAAATGGCTAATCCAAACCCACTAACGCCAGTGGTTTGCTATCGGTAATGTAGATACATGACAGATCCTTCCAGCTTAATGGAAAAGACTAATAAGTAACAGAACTGACTCTCGAAAATACTTGGATTTTGAGTGCTATGATATAGCATCCATAAATGTATGTATTCCAGATGCAAATAAAAACACTTCCAAGTTGCTTTACCACAGTTCACTTGGGTTTATGTCCATAACTACAGCCCTTGTTCTGGCTTCTGAAGTTTGCTCCTAGTCAGACTTGTGTTTTTTAAGACAGTAAATAGCAAATTGTCGTGCAATACAGCCAGCGCTACAGACTTGGGGAGGAGTGGCTGGAGAGCTGCCAGTCAGAGAGGGACCTGGGGGTGCTGATTGACAGCCGGCTGAACAGGAGCCAGCAGTGTGCCCAGGGGGCCAAGAAGGCCAATGGCATCCTGGCTTCTGTCAGCAATAGCGTGGCCAGCAGGGACAGGGAAGGGATCTTACCCCTGGACTCGGCACTGGGGAGGCCGCACCTCGATTCCTGTGTTCAGTTTTGGGCCCCTCACTACAAAAAGGACATTGAATGACTCGAGAGTGTCCAGAGAAGGGCAACGAAGCTGGTGCAGGGTCTGGAGCACAGGTCGTACGAGGAGCGGCTGAGGGAACTGGGGGTGTTTAGTCTGGAGAAGAGGAGGCTGAGGGGAGACCTCATCGCCCTCTACAGCTCCCTGAAAGGAGGGTGCAGAGAGCTGGGGATGAGTCTCTTTAACCAAGTAACAAGGACAGGAGGGAATGGCCTCAAGTTGTGCCAGGGAAGGTTTAGACTGGGTATTAGGAAGCATTTCTTTCCAGAAGGGGTTGTTCGGCGTTGGAATGGGTTGCCCGGGGAGGTGGTGGAGTCCCCAATCCCTGGAGGTGTTTAAGAGTTGGGTTGACATAGAGCTGAGGAATCTGGTGTAGTTGGGAACTGTCAGTGTTAGGTTAATGGTTGGACTGGATGATCTTCAACGTCCTTTTCAACCTAGATGATTCTGTGAAAAGAAACTTTGTGGTGGAAAGCACCTCTGCCCTGACACCCTGGAGAAGAAATCAAAGGAAGAAAGTGCACAGACGGGTAGCTAAAAGTATACTGGTCAGAGCAAGGACTGAGAAGAGAAAGTTTCTGGAGCAAGTGCTACAGTACCAAAAATATAAGCTATCTGTACAAGTACCTGTTCTCCTAGATACTCAAATGATAAAAACCAACCAAACTAATCCCACCCAAAAAAATCCCGACTAAATCTCTCCACTTCCCCAACAATATATACTCTTCTGAGCCTTGTTTCTGACATCAATTTTCCATCTAAACTTTTAATGACATTTTATACTCTTCACTCACCTCCAGTGCCACCACTTTCCTCTGCCAGGTACACAATTATGCACATCCCAAGCATCAGTCACACACTGAGCTCTCAGCTGCAGTGTACAGTTCAAGAGCTTAAGTGAGCTGCACCTAAAATCATGCTCTAACAGATGGAAGATTCGAAGAAAGAAAACAAAGACGGGCTTTTAAAGTTTCATCAAAACAACATAGTTTATCCCTGAGCACAGCTGCCAATTATGCTGATAAGCTTAAAAAAATAAAAAAAATCTAGGCAGTTTACTTCCTCATCCCTTCCATTCAAGCATGAAAATATAAAATACAATTGCTGATGAAAAAGGAGAGTAAATACTCCTCAGTATTGAGTGGTCCAGCCAAATATACATATAGCCAGTTATCTTTAGGTGATGAGGTTAAGAGCCTGGTCCACTTCTAGTATAACCCATGAACTTGAGAATCCAATTACCATTTTAGACAAAAACATGTCACCACTCTTTCCCTCCTCAATGCTATTATACAAAACCACTTGCAGGTAAATTCCTTTCAGACTCAGAAAGGCATAGCAAGTTTTCTAGAAGTCCTAGAATGGAAGAAGGCACAAAAATGTGCATTACTGTCATGAAGGGAAGTATACTTTAAAAAAAAAAAAATAAAATCTGGGGAATAGAAGAAAGAGGATTAGTAGCAGAAGACATCTCTATCAGAACACACTTACTTAGAAGGTAGATCCTCTCCTCCTGACTGATCCCAGTATTTGAAAATGCTAAAATTCATTTTACCAAAGACAAAGCCAATTCACACCTCTTCTTTCTTTCAATGGGGATATCACACAAATTTTTAACTAATGTCGTATTTCACTGAAAGAAAATTAAAAGCTATTCAAGTGAACAAAATCAAAGATGGGGAACTGACATAAAACCAGTGATTTAGACATTTACCACAATCATGGGATCATTCAATAATTTTGATTTGCTATACAATGTTATTTCCTGCCCTGAAGTTAGAGCTGGTCTTCAGTGGAAAAGAACAGAATTCAGCCTGTATATTCAGCAAGCTGATGATGACAACAATTAGGAAGTGTTCTTATTGCAGGAAGATGTGGGAAACCATGTGCAACAAAAAGGCCAAGTAACCTTTTCATGCCTTTTTGGTTTGGTACACAGATTGCAATCTTTTCCCTGGTTTTGGAGGCTACAAACAAAGCTGTTCTATCTTCAATCACTCGTACGCACAGATCTTAGAACCAGCTACTTTTCTGTGAGCTGTTACAGAAATTTAAATTTATACACACCTTCCAAAATAAGAAGTTGCACAACCCATTTACAGTACTGCAATTTCAGTCTCAGTCTACAACCTACACATTCAATGGTAGCAAGCGGTAGCAAGATGTGTCTACTCCTAACTCATAATAAAAGCAAATGAAGAGGTGCAGGGAGACCAAACTTTCCAGGTTCATTAATTAGAAGCCTGGAAAAACGTAATAGATAACAAACTTCTTGTTCAAAAGCAGTAAGAGTTAACGTTTATTCAGAAGCCTCTACCTAAGCCCTTGGTTGGCTGAGTATCTCCACGTCACCAAATGAGACAAACAGATGGGACATCTGTAAGTTGGTTCACTTTGCTGTTTCTTTCTTCAGCACTAAGTTTGGATGCTCTTCTATTGTATATGTTGGCACGAACAGAGAGGTGCTAAGCAAATTAGAAGAGCCAAATCCTGCTCTCTATTACTCAGACTGAATGAAAGAACCAACATAATTTTAAGCATTAGTACTTTCCCCACTGCCCCCATTCATAAAATTAATTTTAGAAAAGTCAGAACAATCACCTATCCTAATCTCTTCAAAAGCACAGTGATCACATAGTTGTGCCTTCTCAACTAATGTGCAGTCGTTCTCCAAAAGTGAGGAATAAAAGCCTTAATGCGATTGATTATATAATGACTATATAATGAAAGATTTGTTCACTACAACTTCAACACTACCTAACAGCCATGTGCTAAGAACTCCCTGTCTCTAAGTATTTGGAAGACCTGCATCATCTTTGGCTCTCACATTAAGACCCAAACTGTCTAAATACTTTAGGAGGAAATGGGTATTCTTAATTAATAAACATGAACTAGAATCCCAGTGTTAAACTGTCACAGGGTAAAAAAAAAAGTGCCCAACTCAAAACTTTCCTTCACTCAGACGGGGTATTCTGCCATTTGAAAGCCTCAAATTCACCTCCTACTGTCTCCACACTGCATTACCTGTCCTTCCCATACAAAAGAGAAGTGTCAATAGGCAAAATCATTCTAGGTTCAAGAAAGCTCTTTGTTAATCCTTCTACCATTTAAAACCCAAGTAACACTTTCAAATTTGCTGCTATATAAAAATGAACCTTGTACTGAAGTAATTAAGTTTGAGGTTACAAGACTTCTGCATGTATTCTAGCAAAATATTTCCCTGAATTCTAATAGAAAGTATAATACAAATCAGAAATATGTCAACTCTGAATGAATTCTAGCTTAGTGAATTTAGTTTAGTAGGGAAACAGGTATGCTGAATGTAACAGCCAGTAAGTTACTGGTATTAGAGATTCTTTTTGAAATTTAAAGTACTTTAAGAGCTTTTTTAATGCAGTACTTCTCACCAACAAGGTCCATAAAAAACCCAAATCAGTAAAATGAAAACATTCAAAACCCAAACAAGGAGATAACCATATCCCATGATGAGGGAAAGCAGTAACAAGAAATAGCAGATTCCTATTCCTGTGAGCACATTCTTTATTCCAGAATAGCTGGAATAAAGTCCCTTTGAAAGCTTTTGACAGCCATCAATGAATACATTTGATTCAAAAACATATGGGACATAAAAAGTTAGGAAGACAATTTATTACATATTATTTTCATCATATAAGTTCATTCTTCTACAATTTTAAGATGTACAACAAAAATAAAAAACATTTTCTTCCACTTTTATTCTATAGTAGAAAGTTTAGAACTTTTGATTGCTTTCCATATAATGGAAAACTATGGTAAATTCTCAGTCTTTTGGTGAAACAAGCCTATCTTGACAGAAAATGAACTGATTTGTTGCTCTAGATACATTAGGAAGCACTTCACTGCTACTTATTTGGCAAAATAAAGAAGAGTTAAATTCTCTCTCTTTCTGTTAGGGACATTGTTTATCTTCAATCACATGCTTTCAAAAATATCTAGGATTGTTCCACTGTAGCCTGATCCTTGGCAGCTAGAACCAGCTCTGTAAGGGCTGAAAAGCTTTTTATGTTGCTTGTTTCCAGTCCCATCTTTCGTATCTAAAAAGACACAGAAGAAACATTAATTTTCTTTAAAACATCAAAAGCTCACTAATTATTCTACTTAAAACATTTAGCAAAGCATATGTTTTGTTCTGCACAGACATGTGGCAAAAACCCACAACTGCATATAGTGCGCACTATAAAAAAAATTGTATCCAACTTTGCTCAGCTAAGTCTTTCCAGTTAATGTAGTGTCTTGCACGAAAATATTTAACCATCTTCTAGGCAACCTGTAAGTAAAGCCAGTTGAAAGTTTTCCAATGAAACCGTCAGAAAGAGAAACTTGGCTGTAAGTTTGTTTTTAATGCATTGATTTCAACTGAAATTTTTTCAAACCCCAAATGAGGTTTCTGGGCAAAACTTTAAAGATAAACATGAACACATCCAAGAACAGCCAAGAGCATGATGATGAAAGCATTTCATTAGGCTGCAAGAGCCTATGGTTCTACCCTTGAACTTCCTGGGGGATGAAAACAACTCCACAAATAGAGAGGTTGCTATGAGTCATTTCTTACCCAGGATATCTATTGCTCTGACAATTAGAAAAATACAGCCATGAGAAAACTAAGAGTGCACTGAAAAAGAAAAATCTGGATCAAAATGAATAATGGAATGATTCTGAAAAGGTCTTTGCTGATGGAACTCTTTGTCACATTCACATGTGCCAAAACAGCTCCTGAATGATTATACAACATTATCTGATGTTAGTGCACATAATAGAAATAAAAGAACAAAAGCCCAACCCCAGCCAAAACCTGCCAAATAATAGTTCTTGTTAGTAAGATTTCCATACTTTCACCCAAATCATCTTCCTTTGTGATAAGCCTCAGATAGGAGAAAAGCATCTGGTCATACACAGACAGACTTTATCTACCTGTTAGAATGCATCAACAGCATCTGCTCATAAACAAGACTGATGACAACTGCTTGGCAACTAATGATATGGACTTACACTTAGAAGTTGGCTTATATATAATTTTCAGAAATTAAAGAGTACAAACAACAGGCTTATACAATTTGGTGTAGCTGCTGCACACATTTCCTGGATTTTTTTTTTTTTTTTTTTTAATTTAATGTTTCATATTTGGCACTGAAAGGAACTTATAGTTACGCAGCATAAGAAATAAAGCTAACATCTTCAAAGGTCTTGAGAACAGACCCTTGACTATGTAGTAAATCAAGGCTGGAAATATCCAGGGAGAAGACAAACAAAAGCAGGGCCATAAAGATGTTTCCAGCAGAGCTAAGGAAGGTCCCTGCCCTCTGATCTGTCCACACAGTGTTTCTTTTTGTACTTCTAAGCACTACTTGAATTTTGAGTAGTAAGAAATACAGCTTTGTATTTGTATAAGAAAGGACAGGAAAACATGCATTGCTCAAGTGGGATCTACAATCACCATGTTTTCATGTCACCTCCATTCTACAGATGTGAAAAAACAAAGGAAAACCCCCCAAACCAAAACCATACCAACAAAGCTTTTTTATGTCAAGCTTCCCTTTCCTCCATCTCACTCCCTGCTAAAACTAGTAATAATAGTAAACAGACTTGTTTCTCATAACTTACTTGTTCTCCAAAATACTCAACATCTAGGGCCAGCTGCAGGCGGATTTTGTTATCGTCACTCATGCCTCCATTTGTACCAACAGGGTTCGAAGTTGCAGTTCTTCTGGCTTGCTTCAATCTTTTCAGGCTCTCTTCCATTTTCTTAACAGAACTTAGCACATCAGATACAGTTTCATAATACCTAAATTAAGGAAGATTAATGAGAAAGAAAAAAATTACACTTTTACAGAAGAGCCTACTTTATACACACCAGTACATCACTGGCCCTGAGAAAAAGGCTGACCAATTCTGGGAGGAATGGTTTTCCTTGCAAGGAAGCTACTTATGTTTCCATCATTATCAACTTATCAGTATTTTCGTCATTATTTCTAGAGTCAATCTGAAGATTACTAGTCAGTGTTGAAGCCCCCTTCACATCACAACATTTTTGCCCCGATAAAGATATTTGAACGCAATAGAGACCAAGGAATGTAATTGCTCAGTTTTAAAGATAGACTCTTTTTAGAACTACTCTGTCTAGATCAGCCTCTGTTTACAACGAAGAAAGCGCTAAGTAAAATTCCTTTTACAAAAAGGACAAGAGTAACAGCCTGACAGACCAAAAAATACATCATTTTAGACAAGTTACAGAAGTGTACGTGTATAGGAGAACATGCAAGTGCACACCAGTCAGAAAAAATGCCTATTTCTAAAATTAAGAAACTGATCTAAACAGGACTCTCAGAAAGCTGGCAGGAAAACTCAAAACAACACTAATGTCCAGTTAGAAATAGCATAGGTGGAATAAAACACCACTTCCCACATACTGGGATCCACATTACAGAATGCGTAGAATCAAACAAGGTAAAGAAACCAACTAATCAACAGAAGTTCAAAAAACCTTATGGACTGAAATCCCCTGCCTAAATGGGAAGGGCATAATATCACATACATTAATTAACAGATGCCCAGGATACTGAGTTGTTAAGAATAGCTAAGAGGAGAAAATAGAGCAACAACGGGAAATTAGAGGAGCCGTAAGAGAAGTGAACAGATCAAGCTATGTTCTATAATTTGCTAAAATCTGTAACTCTCAAAGACGCTCTCTATGACAGTGAATAAACTACTACCATAAGAATTAAGAAAGTTGAAAGTATCTTCCTGATGCTTAGTTTTAAATAGGGAAGCAACAGAAAGTAGGCAAACTTTTTAAAGGGATAATTGGATAAGAATGGGTAAAGACAAATTGTTTGCCAGTGCCATGGGGACTGTTTCAAGATACCATTCTACAAAAAGTAAAAGTATCCCAATAAAAGTCAGCTGTGGTCTCTTTTCATATCCTAGTCCCATTCCACTCTCTTGTGAAGGCTTACTCCTGCTGTACTTTTTAGTTCTTCTGCCATTTAAGGAAGTTTAGTCCTCAGTGATTTTTATACAGTTTATACTCTTCTCTGTTTTTCTCATTTGAATGTAAGAAGATATTGTCATGGCAGAAAATTAATTACTTGGATCATTCTCAGTGAAAAAACTACAATGTTCTTCCATTCAAGAAATTCAGTTTCTTTGTCTCTTCTCTTGTTCAGTGAGGATAAGACATTTTGAAACAAATTGATAAAAACAGTAACAACAAATCACAAAACCAGAATTCAACAGAAAATTTTAAGGAATTAACAAATGAACCTTAAGTCTTACCCACACTTAACCACTACCACCGCTTTTAACCGAGCACTTAAGTCGGTTTTGGTAATGCTGACATGGAAAGTGAGAAACTGCTTTTTGGGGAAAAAAAAAGCTCTGGCCTGATCCAAGGAATTACAGAACAGCTCCTTACTTTGCGTGCTGTCACCAGATTTACTGAAACTTTAAAAGCAAGGCTTACTAGACACAGACAGGTAGAGAGACAGACAGACAAGAATTCACTCTAAGATATTTTAGGTCCAAGATATTTTAGGTGTGACTTGACATTCCATAAATCTTTGGAGTTCTTCAGCAGTGTTACTTAAACATAACTGCTGTGGGTTAAGAGTAAGCTTCTTTTTATGGACTAGTAACTGGTTAAATGAAGAAACACCAAGCCTTGAAAAATCAATTTTTGTGCTAAATGAAAGTGACCAGTGGAATCTAGACCAATCTATGCTTAGCCCTGTCCAAAACATTTAAGAATAGTTTTAAGGATAGTTGGTGAATATTTGAGTGTCAAAATTATCTTATAATATTAAATCTATTCTGAATAACCAAAAATGTGAGTGCAAAGCATTGCAGACTCATTGGGCATTAATAAGTACCTAAGAGGTGCCAGAAGTGGAGCAGGAAGGGATAAGGAGGTGAAGGGCAGCCAAGAATTCATGTGCTAACTACAGTTTAAAGCCTCAGTATTATGTGGCTAATTCTCAGAAAACATCAATCCAATACCCCACAGCAGTCAACAGACAAGACAATATGCTAAGCAAAACCATGTAAGGACAGACAGAAATCACAGCATCACACTTTAACCTGTATGGACTCTTCTGATCATACCACCTATGACCAGAAAGGACAAAGAAAACCAGCAAACAATAACTATCAAGATGGGAAGAGGAAAGAAACATCAAAATAGGCTAAGCAGACTCTTTAGTCTGAAGCAAGATTACAGAGATATGAAATATTATAGCTGGCACAAGGAATAAATTGTTCACAGCAAGAAATAGGAGGTATCCAGTGAAATTATCTGGCAGAACTTCCAAACAAAAGCAAGTATTGCATTCTCATGTTACACATTTTAACCGGTTGAACTCATAGAATGCAACATCCCACAGCAGTATGAATTTAAAATACACCTGGACAAAGAGATGGAAACAAACAGCATTACGGATCTTAATGCAGATGGATATTCAAGCTCAAGAAGTTCTCAAGATGTTAACTAGGAAACAGAAGATCTATTAAAGACAGTATTGCTTTATGACTGCCTTATTACACTGAACAGTTAGCTCTTCAGCAGTTAAAAAAATCCAAAGCTTTTTTTTTTAAACCACTAAAAGGTTGGATAATCATTACATACATTAAAAAAGACAAAGGAAAATAGAACTCAAGTTTCTTGAAAATTTGACCATTGCTCACTGAATATAACATGAGGTTAAGGTCAATTCTGACACAAAATGCAAGTTTTTAGTTGTGTCTTGCATTACTAGAGCTATAGAATTTTTCAAATCCCCTATCCACAATGTCACGGTTTGCACAGACCTAAGCATAAGCCAAGTCTCTGGATTCCCTGCCCTGCTTTTCATCTGCTGAATACACAACACCAGAGTAAGTTGAAAAGATATACCCTGCCAAAAGAGGGGTATATTCTTTTTGTTACAGTTATTTTAATTCATTGCATTTGGTTTTCTTCCTATGCTCATTCAATGGACACTGGAGTTTTTAATTAATGCAAAGAATGTTCGATATGGTTCTCTTACTTTTGCGTGCTTTCAGAGAGGGCACCTTCCAACCATTGATGAATCATGGGCTGCTTCAATGTATCTTTATATTCATTCTGCAGTCGATAGAAGGGCCTAAGAGCACTGTCAACATAAGGTGAAGCTTTAGTTGGCACCTCCTGGTAGATGACCGGGAAACAAGGTGGGGAAAAAGAAACAGTAATTTACTTACTGAAAGTATCGACACAAAATTCTAGCACATACATAAAATGCTAAGCCTGCACCTAAGCGAAGAGATACATACTCCATTCATGACAAACTGATGAAGAAGTCATCATAGATAGGAAAAACACCATCACAAAATCATTCAGTAGTATTGTACAATGTGATACAATATAGAACAAGGTTCAAAACAACCAAGGCTTTTTCAGAGATGTGTGTGCCAGCCAGCCACTTGTAATACTAGGACTTGATCCTGAATGCACTTTCTGCTCATGCTGATTTCAGAGAAAGCTGATCAGACTCAGTGTCCACAACTGACTATTATATCTACTAATACCTATTTCATACTATACTTCACTAAACTGAAGACACTGTTCCTTCTGTTCTTACACCATCCTGCTCCCCCAATATATTTTCCAGAAGAATGCTTCTGGGATAACTAATATCCCCTCACTATCTTCTCAGCTAGTTTTGGTTGCAGAATGCTTCATCTCTCAAGGAATGATCCACACATAGCTTGGGTGAACCTCATGCATTGCAAAGTAACAGAATGTATCCAGGGTACACCGAATCTGTCACCTGAAATACCTCATTAACCTCTTAGAGTTCCAAATCTTAGAACCTGGCCAAGCAAAAGAGCCTTTGCTCATCCAATTCCTGCAAAGACTATCCTCATGCCAAATTCTGAATTCTGCTGAAAAAAATCAGTGTATTAGAACACAGTAAAAACAAAGTTGCCAGAACTTAACATGACTGTAATAACTTGTCTCTCTCCTGTCCAGGCTTTGCACCACATAAAGCCAGTTAGGCTGCCAGCCAAGAGAGCAATGCAGTCACACTCATGGAGGAGTACAGAGCTCAAGCTAGCAACTCGACTGACCTGAGGTGGCCACATCCTATATCTTTGTTTTGGCACAGTTAGCCCACCATCTGCTTAAACATCACATGAACAACACTGATGATGGCAATCCACCATATCACTATGCAGAGTTTGCTTTCAGGTAACTGAGCTAAGCAGTGTAGGGTTGTGGGGTTTTTTCACCTTCCTTGGACTTACATACTTTGTTCTACTCTTGCCTTAACTTTCAGTAAAAACATTCTCTGTTAAAGACAGAACAATCTAGTCACTACATAGATGAATTTATCAGCCTTGAGGTTGTTTCTTCTTTTTAAATACAATTTCTGATTAAGTACGTCCTTAAAACTAAGATAGTGAGAAACCCTAGTAATAAACTGAGGTAATAAACTACTCCCTTAGGAACAATTTCTCTTCCAGCTTACCCTTAATGTTTAGCACCCAAAGAAAATTTAATATCCTTGAAAGAAGTAGACTTAACAGCTCTAATTGCTTCCATTTAGCCACTGAAAAAGCACAGCATTGCTGGTGGCAGGACATTATAGCTAGGAAAGTGCTTTTGATTTTGGTGAGCCAAGGCAACCCTCCCCCTCCCCCTTGACCAAAACCACCCCACAAACAAGTAAGAAGAGAGAGCAAGGAGAGAGGGGTGAATTGGAAAGAACTGTGGCCTTGACCATCTCAGACTGCCTTCTATGTTCAAATTGGCAAGGACCTAGTAGTCTGTGGTCCCTATTACTCAGATTTTTCTCTATCGCCTGAATGATACCAAGCTAACTACCAACATGACTGTGCAGACAGGCTGGCCAAGGCAAATCACAGTAGTAGAACAAGCCAAGGTCAGACAGTTGGTTTTGGTACTGTATTTCACCATCACTTTTTATTAGTTTCTCAAAAAATTACTCATTTTAGCCATTCTCATCTTGTTCCTACTGTGCAAGATACTTCTTAGATCAAATCCAAGCAGCTAGCTCACTGGGAAGACGTTTCTTGCAATGGCAGGCACAAGTATAGGCTTCCCAAAAGAAGCCTGCCATTCAGCAACACTACATCTTGTGGTATATGCTGTGTCATGAAGGAAAGACATTTATTCTCATTAAACCTTTTCTTTTGCACATCAACAGTTTTACTCCTTGCCCTTCCTTCTATCTCAGGTCTGTGCTCTCATCATTGTTACCCTAGCTAAAATTTTGAAAATACCATTTTTTTTCCCCCTTTGCAATGAGGTAAACAGTAAATCACTAAATTATCTCAAAGTATACAATAGTGTTCTTGACTATCAAGCAGATATGGACAGGCCTGAAGAACTCACAAATGTACTGACCAGTTAACATTCTTAGCACAGGCCTTTCTGAGATATATTTTTTCATCTGCAACCAGCACTGACCTTATTGGTTCTCCTATATAATCTTGGAACTTCCAGTGCACTCTTCAGGTAAGTGAAGGAGGACTCACTGAGATCCTGGATAATCCTATTATTCAAGGTAGGCACACAGGCTGATAAAGAAGTCTTCGAGTCTTCCAAGGCTCCTATTGAAGTAAAAATGCTAAAGTTTAAACTGAGCTACCCTGCCCAATCACAACATAAATTTACATGAATTCCTCCATCATCCCAATCCCACTCACTATCCTAGATGGCTGCTGGTGTTGAATACAGGATGCTTACTAAATAAATACACACCAGCCATTTATGAAACATCACTGGTAACATCAACCATTCCTCAGGCAGAAAAACAGATGGAGGGAAGAAAAGAAAAAAAAGGGGTAAAGTAACATTCTCCTGGTTCACAGTTTTTTCAGTATTACCAGTATAGCAAGGGACTTGACTCAAAAGGCTCCAACCTACCAAAGAAACCATGGTTGTGAAGTTCTTTTTCACAGTACCTAAATTCCCTGTGGAGTGACTGGAACATGCTCAACTCAAAGTTGGGATTGACAACAGACCATCTACGGAGTGGGGGATGTGCACAGGCTCCCACCTCTCTTACGGACTTGGGCATCTACCAATAATCCTGATTTAGAGATTTAAGTGGAATTCACAGCGCTGAACTTCTGGCTATACTTGAAGACAGGGAGTAGTTCATTCACCCAGCCACATGCCTGGCTTTAATTACTAAATTAAAATCAGACTCCATGTTTCACAAAGAATGATCAGATTAAAAAAAAAAAACACAAACCAGAAAGGAGAAGCTAAAATAAATACATTAACTTCAGAGGACAGAAGCAATTAACTATGAAACTGGTAACTCTCCTCCTTACATGATTCATCAGGCCAGAGGAAGAAAAATATTTTTAGAAAAATATTTTAGTTTCAACTGGAAAATGGAAAGCCTCTCCTTCCTCCTCATTTCCTTTACAAGTAGGATTTTAAAGATATGATACGAATCTTCCAGTCTAAGGCCCCCCACTTGCTGAAGAAGTATCCTAATAACTGGAAAAATGACAAGTTACTTCAAAACAAAACCAAAGCCACCCCCAAAACCACAAACCTCCCCCCAGCTCCAATACACTTCAGACTCACTCAATTCTAAATCAAATATTTTCCAGACACAACATGTCTGTTCAAGACAGCTTCTATTTAACGATTATTTAAACCTAAAGCAAGCTTCATTAAGTAATAAAACCACTGTATTTTCAAATTGCTCATTACAAATAACAAAACTGCATGTAAAAGCTGATTTTATTTGTTTGGCAGAGGGGATTTGCGAGAAAGGGGAAAGAGACTGAATTCAGCCTCTCAGCTTTACCTGCAATACAAGATACATTCCTGAAGCCAATCATTTCAAGTTTCGGTTTAATCATTTCTAAGATGTCAGGAATCTGAACAAAAAGACCCAGAAGAGATACAGTCATAATATTATGTTATAATGTTATAAATATATTTTAATTACTTTTCCTATATTCTGTAAGTTTCCAGTGCATCAAAAGACACCTTCAATCTTTTCTGTATTTTTACTGCATTTATGTGAAACCAGTACTAGAAGAATACACTATTCACAGGGATTAAGACCCATGCACTAAATCTGCTACCTTACTATTGTCCTCAGAGGAAATAATTTAAAGTTAACAAAATATTATCAACACAGATGCAACTTACAACTTCACAAATTACAGAAATTTCAGCCTTATTGATCAATAATACAGAGAAGTCACCCCTACTGGAAGAAAATTGATACCATACATCTCTTTTCAAAATTGTGGATCACTAGTAAAATATAATCATGATGATAAAACATTTTTCAACCTCAAACACTAAACCCATTAAACATTTAAAGGAGAATGTAATATTAAAGCTGAATATTGCACCACACTCCAAGCTGCAACAGATTTTACTAGCAAAGGTAAGACTCTAGCACAGTGACACTTTGCACCAAAAATGAGCAGAAACATATTATTTTAGGGATTAAGTCCAGCTGCTACTGATAAAAAGTTTAAATACCTTAAGTGTTTTTTCTGTAATCTGTCATTCCAAATAAGCACAGAGTAGATCGTTTATTTCAGGTGATATTTTCTATATCAGACTACACCAGATTTAGCATTTAGAACAAAAAATAAATAGCTTTATGGTACATTATTTTAAACAATTTAGAAAGATGCCAAACAATACTGGCACATAGATCAACGAAGACTCTGTAAGTAAAATCACAAGCACAAACCTGATCCTGGAGTTTGTCCAGATCTGCAGCAACATATACCAGCTGAGTACTAGATACAGAAGGCAATGGCTGACCTTCTGGAGAAGACCCTTTCCCTTGGTCCTCAGTAGGGTTGAGGCTTACAGAAGATTCCTTTCTACCAACTGGCACAGATTTTTTGCTTTCCTTTGTATTCTCACTGGAAACGGGCCTTACAGAAACCTGAAACATCAAATTAAGATGTAAACCCTAGCAACAGTGAAGGTAGTTAAAGTTGCACAAACAGAAACAGTATATAAAGGATTTGTAAATTCTCAGCAATAGAATGTCACACTTACAAGGGATATTAGCATTCCTAAATTCTGTCAAAAAAAGATATTTTTAAAACAGTTCTTGGTGCACTATGGAGTTGGATCATTTGGAGCAAATTTGTCACTATTAGTAGAGGGCAGTCCAGTCACACAGCGATTTTCACCTGTGTGGTGTTCAAATGAACTATTGCACTGGAAGAATGTGCAAGACCAAAAATTTGATCATTATCTGCTTCGCAGAAACACAGTTTGTTTTCATATGCTGAAATACAAAAATCATAACCACTGCTGTCAAACAACCCCTTCCTCCCACTTCCTCAAGCCCTCTGCTGTCAGGCACATGCTTCACTCAACTACTCTGTTTTAACTCTGGTACTTAGCAGTACTTTTCATAAACCAATCTAACTGAGAGAACTGAGTCACTGAGTCTTAAGAAAAGGAAAAAGGGTGACCCTACTGCTACCTCCAACTACCTAAAGGGCACGTATAGAGAAGATGGAATCAGACTTTTCCATGAGGTGACATTATGAGAGGCAATGGACATGGACTGTAGCAAGGGAAATTCTGATCAAATATGTGGAAAAAGTGGTCAGTCATTGGATCAGGCGTCCCAGAGAGGTGTGAAAAAGGCATCTTTGGATATACTCCAAATTCAACCTGAGAAGACTCTGCATAACCTTATCTAAGCTGGCCCTATTTTGAGCAGAACTGGGACCAGAAGGCCTTCAGTAGTCTCTTTCAATACCAATTATTTTATCATGCTGTCTTTCTAGGACACAAGAAACAGGGAAACTTGTCTGGTTGGGAGTGGGAAGTAGAAAAGCAAAGCACAACTTCTCCTGCTCAGAAGCAAGGAATCATTGATATTGAGTCAGTTGCCCATTGAACTTACAGTTTTACAGTCTCAGCACTGAGCAACTGATCTGGATTAATTTAGCCCGCCCACCCCCCCCTCTTATTTTTTTTTGCAGGGTTTCACAACAAGTAAACACTCACACAGAACAAACCCAAAAGTTGTGACTACTTTCAGTGGCAGAGGCAGCCTTAAACATACACGGAAATGCAGCTTTGGTAACCATCAGACAGAGGCAGCAGCACTGATTATTTGTGGTTAATAATGTATTTTGCCTGTATTTATAAAACAACTCATGAACTGGTTGAAAGTGTTCTGGTTAAAGAATGCTAAATTTAAAAAAAAAAAATAAAAAAAATCGCTTATAGAGAGGTCACACACTTTGTTTCAGAAAGTCTCTTATTGATGGACACACCCAATCACCAAACCATAAGCATGCTGTTCTCTTACCTCACCAATGAATACAGAGAAGCGTGCCAAAATTTGCAGACTAAGTTTCCACAATCTGTGTGCTAATAATGGTAAAAACATTTGATCTGACCAGCACTTCAGAAGACTCATCCAGACCATGTGAGTAGCCAAAAGACAGTATGAGCTGCCAGCTAGAAACAATCAGAAAACAAAGGTCAAGTTACTAAGCACATTTTTAAAAGATGTAAGATCAGTGTAGTTGCATTACCTGAAATTTTTTTTAAAAGTAAAAAAAAATTCTTCCAAAGAGACACAATCACAAAGATAGCAAAGAGGATTTATTAAGCACTATCTGAAATAAACTACTGAAATGTAAGCTTCTCATTGCTTTAGACTTCAAATTCCACTAAGTCTTGCTGCAGCTATGCAAGCAAAAACAACAAATGAGAATTTGCCTGCAACAAAGGCAGGAACAGTTTGGTCAAATAATCCACTTCAGGAGATAACATTTCCAGGATAATTTTTGCCAGTCTTATGAAGTAGTTATATTAGACATGTTTGTCAGCCATAATAGTAATGCTCCCTTAACGCTAAACTACTTCTCCTGTCACAGTTATGTCTGAGATATGTGCTAGAAGTATTTATTTAAAACACAGTAGCAATATCCAGTTTTAAACCAAACACCTTTAAAGCAGTCCACGCACTAACATTTTACAGCATACAATTAGAGGACTAAGGAATGTATCTATAAGCTCCAGGCAAACACCTTGAAGTATTAGGATTTATGCATTCCATGTCCATTAGTTTTTTTTTTCTCCTTGCTCTCTTCCAAGAGCGTGTGTGTGTATATATATGTGTGTGTGTGTATATATATATAAATACACACACACACACACACACACACACACACACATTTAAGTGGCTCTTAGAAGCCTTCTTCATAAGTATTTACTCTGTTAACTGAATTAATTTTTTCTGATTGTAGTATACTTCTAATGAATATACCTGGTTTTCCCTTCCACTCTGTTTTTTCCTGTGCATACCTCCTCATCTGCTCATAAATCAATGTATATTTTTGGAGAGACAGCAACACTAAAAACCACAGGATGCCTAAATGCTGCCAACAGATAGCCATTTTTGCCTCTACATGGCCCTACAACATTTAAGAAAAATATGCCCCAATAACACAGCATAGCCTTTTGGTTGTCATTCAGAGGATGCCAAATGCCAATTTAGCTCCTTCTTGCACTGAATATTTTCCACAAATATGTTAATAGCTGCTGCCAAAAGGGGCGTTTTCAGTAAGTAAAGTGATCACTGAACAGTACTCTCATATTGCCTTCTCTATAAAAATGTATTATACTGTTTAATCAGTTCATCAGAAAACAGAAAGTGCATGTGGACCCAGAGGACGCATGTTATTAAATGCTCACTAGACAGACAGTAACCACTGCTACTTATACCACTGATTCCTTCACAATAGAGAAATTATTTTTTGCAGTAAAAGTTTACCTGGTGCTTCCTCTAGCGTATCTGAAAGTGCTTCTTCTAAGGCCCCTGCTATTTCTCTGAATCTGAGAGACAGAAAAGTTTTGAATATTACAATTCAACAATTGCTTAAATGGATGCCTAAGCATTTTTTCCAATGTTTATTTCAATATTATTTCCATGTGCTATCAATGCACATACACAGATTTTAAACATGGAGTTATTTTTGTCCAACAAATTGGGATATAAACCAGACCAACATTGAAACACCTGAGAGAAAACCTTCGACATTTTACAGGCAAATACAAAGCTTATATTTTGGGAAATTATTTAAGTCATGGCTGCAAACATTATCAGAATGATAGCTCATAGAGCGTCAAGTCCTCAGCTTTTTTGAGGAGTGCGGCTTTTAGTTACTGCTTTTAAACTAAAAGGGAACACATTGTCTCATACTTGGTTTAGCTGACCTTCAGATATGTCATGTGACCCTGGAGACTTCACCTTTCTACATGTTCGTTAATGAACAGTGGCATAAGGTTCTGCAAACAATTCCGTACCTGATAAAAATCAATAGTTCCTCACAGGATACCTTGAACCCTGGTTTTAAAAATTGACCCTTTGCAAAAGTAAAAAAAAAAAAATCCCACCTCTCCAATTTTTCAGGTATAACAGCAACGTTAATATTAAAACCTTTGATACTTTTCTGTATTAAAAACATATTTGATAAACAACAGAGCATTTCCCTCATCTAAAAAGTGTCAAGCAAGAGTTGCAGAAAATTCTTCTTTCACCAGGTTTTCCCTCTAAATACTGAGACAAAGCTGTCATTTTAAGTTCCCCGGTAGAAAGCTCTACTGCCATTGGTTTCCCCTTTCTTGCTTTTATGTGCATCATAGTAACTCTGTAAGCCCTTCTATGAAACTTACTAATTATGAACCTGTAGGGCTCCTCTAAAAGCCTCTCAACTGCCATTTCCAGATCAGAACAGGGCCCTACCTAGCTTTTGTTGTTCAAATTCCTAATGGACTAGACGTTGTTTAGCAGCTAAACAAATCTTAGAAATAGTTGTTAAATCACTTCAGAACTTCCTTCCTGCCTATGCACCACTTCCACCAACAGAGCAGTGCCTTTAAGTCTTATGGTGAAAAGGATTAAAGAATGGAATTAGATTTTTACCAGTGACAGAATTTTTGCTGAATGTTTCTTACATAGGAAAAAAATTTCCCCAATGTGGGGTTCACTACAGTTCCACAATCAGTTGTACTGGCATAACTGAAAGAATGGTAAGGGAAAGAATTATAGGGGCTGTTTGTGCCAGCACCGCTACAGAAGAAATGCCTGTACATCCATCTGTTCTCAAAGGATCGTTTGTAAAGGCTTTAGTGAGGGCTGATTGTTCTGGGTAATTTCTGTGATTAAAAAAAGGAAAAAAACCAACAATCTTAACTATAAATGGCATAGTGTGAGAAAATACTTCAGTAAAAATCCTGTATGACTTAAGGATATTAACATACATCAAAGAAAACGCTTCCCTGACATATATAATGAACATGTTGCGTTATTTTCACAGTTGTGCACTAGAGAATTCATGAGCACTTCTGAAAGCTATCAGATTCTTCCAATATATAGGAATAAAATGGTGAAAGATGAACCAGCTGCTGTTATCCAAACATTTACTGAAACAGTGCACTATTTAGATTTACAGTAATCTTAAAGGAAAATTATTTTTTAAAGTTTTTTTATCAGTCAGAGCTCAAAATACCTAACGGGAAAGAACATTTTTGAACAGAAATAATATGTTGAAGCTCCATTTCAATTTTATGAGCAAGAGTATCAAAGTTTCATCGAGTGGTCACTTACTAGAAAAGCTGCACTTTCAAACAAAAGGGGCAGACTCACAGACCTATTAATGATATACATCTGTTGAAAAGTTCATAAAGGCTACAGTTCCATGGACACTTTTAGTCTGTGCACTCAGCACTGCGACTGTAGTGAGTACTCCTGCCCTCTCCCTTGGGCCAGTGCAAATATTTGTACAGTTAAGTGGTTTGGAGAAATTGATTGGAGTTGAACATCAGCCTTTTTCTGCCCAGGGTAACAGATCTTCATATCAATTCACTATACAGCTGCAGGAACAGATGTGCAAGCAAAAAACCAAACCAGGATGTCAGAGGCTGGGGTTTTTGTTTCACAAAACACAATGAACAAACAAAACACTAAGACCCTGCTCCCAGCCCCATGCTCCTGTCACTTATCTTTACATTAGCTCTAGCACTCAAAAGATTCCTGGATGGAATTTTTCAGCAGCAATGTAGATTTATCTGGTATCAAAGAAACTGTATATATGTGGCTATGGTTGTACTGTTATTGCCAGTTACAGAACCACACAATAAGAAGAGGCCACTGAAGTGATCCAGGTTAAAAATAAACATCATACTTCATCAACAGTTCCCTTTCTTGCTTGGAGGCTTACGTGTAGACTACACTTCCTAAAAGTATGGTTTTACATTCTACTTTGTTTATTAGAATTACTAGGATTAAAACAGGTCTTTCTTGGGTGTCTCTACTTTCTTCTACCTGCAAGATCTGTAAAAGGTAATACTACAGGTACACCAGATCTGCTGGAAAAGTAAGCTAAAACTTATTACTTAGCTCCTCAGGAAAAGGGAATAGTAGGGCAATCTTTGGGAAGGCAACACTACAAGACCGAGCACTATACAGAGTGCATCCTGTGAGATAAAAAGGATGTCAGAAACCTGGCTACATCTGGAAAAGCTACAAGTTGTCAAGTCATTTAATTCTGTATTTCTAAAAATAAAGGCTTCTTCCCTCACATTAAGTATTCCTCTGGATTTGTACTATTAGCATCCTTCAACATACAGTTCAGTTCAAGGGACACTGGAGAATTTGAAACACGATTTCAAGACTCATCTAGATCTGTTCCTGAAAGCCTTACGAGTAGCATATCAAATTCAGTGCAACAACACCACAGTACACATTGAAGAGTAGCTGGCTGTGATTTTGCTACATCAGAAAGATCTATAAAACAGTTACTTGACTTAGCAATTAAATTCTTAGTTTGGCTTCTACTATGATTTGTTGAAAAGTGAAACTTTGAACAATGAGGAGGTCTGACCCTAAGCCAGATCATCTTGCTGTGACTGAACTCTACTTCTGAAGGAGTGAACAAAAAAATGCATACTAACCTTATTTGAAAATATACAGGCAAGTTCCATTTGTTGTTAAAGCTGTGGTAAGAGGGATGACATCTTAACCGTTTCACGCTGGCCTGGGAGCCACACTGTCTTTCAAATTTCCGTACAAAATCCATACTAGTAGTGTACTTCTGCAGAAAAAAAAAGAGCATTTTGATCACGCACAGGGTCCCAGCAAACAAGGAAGCCCACCACCCATTCAGCTGAACTCTTGTATCACACTACAGTTAAGCTCAAGGTTCACAATGGGCTGAATCACCTAATCAGACAAGGCTAAAATCCTGGATTGCAATGAAATCAAAACCAAATAACTAGTTAAGTGTTATTCTACCATTGGAAAACCTGTTTCAGGACACTTCTAAAAAGCTATACGATTGTCCAAGTACCCTGAACAAGCAAAAGTGATCTGAGAGATGAATCAGTGTTTCTAACCTAAGTCACTGGGGTGGAACAACAGTGCTGCACAGTACTAACAGAGTCAGCTGCAGGTATACAAACAGAAGTAATCAGGAACAAAGCCTAGGAGTACCTATAACCAAACACACACAAGAATGAAAGCATGACTTTTTTCTGTTATACAGGACCTGTATCATAGGAATTTCTAGAACTACTTCCCTAAAAATTTTTTGCAAATACCAATTATTTGCAGAACTTTAAACAATTTCAGATAAAGTAACTTTATCCAGTGTATACTTCTAATAAGATGTTTACAAATAGTATTAAGTGAGTTGCAAGCAAAGAGAAATTACATTAATCCTCAAACGCACTGTGGAGTTACGCTCAACAGTAACTTATTATCGCCCTGAAAATAATGAAGTAATAAATTAAATCATACACAAAGCAGAAAACCAAACACTCGAGCAAAAACGAGAAGCAAAATAGTGCATAAAAATGTTATTTCACACAAAACAGACCTTGCTAACAAAACACAAAGGTTATATAAATCAATTTAAAAATCAAAAGACAGCTAAAGTTAAAATCTACCTCTGTGCAATAAAAACCAGTTTGGCTTATGTGCAAGTTTATTCCACTAAAAACAAAAAAAAAAAAAAAGAAAACTGCCATAAAACCCATCATACATGTTCATTAAGCCATTGCTGAATTAATGAAATAAGCCTGACTGAATCTCTCAGTGCTTCTGACTTCATTTTAGGAAGAGCAGCAGCAGGGCTGTGGCAGCAAGGCATTTACCACAATCCAGAGCACTACATGAGTGATGTGATTTTGCCTCCTATGAAGCAGTAAAACATTCTCAGAAGACCCTGAGTTGCTGCTTACAGGTTCTGCTCTCAGAAACTCATGCAACCACAGGACACGCACTGACATGGGCATGCTTGTGTTGTGTATCTCAATAAATTTGTAACTTTCTGTTAAAGGTATAACAACAGCACATTTTTTCTTGTGACACTGCAGTTTCAGTATGTCAAGACAGTATTCTGGAAATTGTACACAAAAGCTTTTAGGTAACTACTTTTTTCTCAGTATGGCTGTATTTGTAACACAATGGAACCATAAAAGGTATGAGATTTAAATCCAGAGTGAATGACAGATTAGTGCTCTTTCAGGCCCTTTCTTACACGCTAAACCCAGCACTGTAAAGAGGCAAACAAGCCATTAATGCTCTGCTACCTTAAGAATCTTTAGTCAGAAATATAAACCAAACACTCCAAAAAGACGTATCACTTTCAAAATAGAAGACAATCCAACAGACATTTATCTAGTTATTGATAACATTATACCCAAGAGAGGGAATGAACTGCAAGATTGATATCCATTTCAGCTTCTAGGATTGGATTACTGACTGCACAAAGTTATCCAAGAGAAGCTAAAGCAGGAAACAAAACAGCAATTTTCAAACAGAGGAATCTACATTAAAATAATCTCAAGCGAATGTTTAAGGATAAAAGTAGTATTCTTTTCAAATACAGGTAAATCTACAAATCTGACTCAGAAATAAGGGCACTGCAACATGAAACAATTAAAAAACCTCCTCCACCTCTGCATGAGTAAATAGAACATATACAGACACTGCCAGTCTGATTTTTACAAGATTTGAAAAATATTTTTTTTTCCATTCCCCTCCTATACATCTAAAAACCTTCTAACAAATAATACTGCATATTCAAACTTTTCAGCATTAAACCTATACATGTATATGCAAACAAACCTGGAGAAAAAGACTTCTGCATTTCTATCAACCTAGAAAACAGAGAAGATCACTGCCTAAAATCTACTGCATTACTTGGATTATCAGCAGTGCAGAAGCAATTTTAAAAGGTTTTCCTCCCTCCTCTTAATTCAGAACTATTAGACTTAGATAGACATAACAGCATTTTTACACTTGGTATTTCAGGTGCCAAGGCATCAACTTCTTATTGATTTTCAGATAAAATATTTTAATGATTTAGACTCTGAGTCACTTGAGTAGTCAAAAGCAGGCTGGAAATTACTTTAGACTTACTACATGATTTACCTGAAAGACATGGAGGGGGTGTTGGGTTTTTATAGTGGTTTTGTTTCAAAATAAACACAATGTCAGTGTTGGTCAGCTTAATATAAGACAACAGCCTTTTAAAAATAAGTAATTTAAACCAGCAAACCCAGCTCTTCTGAAGATAAAATACATTCTGGTGTAAACCAAGAATGATAACAAATGACAAAAGCCCAGCACAGCTCACAATTTGCAGAGGATTATGTAAAAGCTTGAATAGTGACTGAAACTTTATGGGAAACTAAATATTCTCACCAAGGTGGGGTGAGAATAGTGACCCTACAGGGTCATCTGCATGGCACTACCACAACTTTATTTAACATCTATTTTATTTGCTTCTGATTCAGAGCCAACCCTGCAAACATTCACTGTCATGCCTGTCTGCCTTCAATTATTCAATGTATCTGTATGAAAGTGATCTTAAATTCCAAGAAAAATGTATATTTAGTAAAAACAATTTTACATGAACACAGGAAGAATCGTTTGCCTTATAAACCTCCACCAGCAATCTAACATTTCCCTAAATCATCTGTCCTAATCTGCCTACTATGCCTTCCTTTGGACAATTTATCACTGCCTGCCATCTCTCCATCTTGAAAATAAAAGGTTTCACACTAATCGTAAGTCAAGCTCCAAGAAAAATAAAAAATTCCAAATATTTCAGCAATCATGATTAAATACAGACAGACAGGACATGAAAAAAAGCAGAAAGCTCATATTTTCTCCTTGTGACATACTAATAAAGTACCATCAGAACCAATCTTCATACTAGACCAAGAAATCTGCTTCAACATTAGTAAAAGATGATCTTCTAGAGGCAGAGCAGCACTGCCAAGGATGAAAATACAAGGGTGACAAGTACCTTAAATTCATTTTATAATGTAAGCTTACTTCATAATTGGTTGCAACACTAGGGAAAAGACTTCTTTTATGTTCTAAACCTTATCACACTGCCTCCAAGTATTTTTTTTTCTTTTAATTGACTCGTATTTCTAATCACAACATAATCTGCAGCACTGAAAGAGAGCAAAAGCTCTTCACAAGCAAGTGAAGAATTTTTTTAACCTTCCCATAGTGCAAAACAAATTCACATGACTAAATGGCTTCCGATAATTTCTATATGAACTTTCCTAAGAAACCTGAGGGAAGAATTCATTTCTGTGAAATCAAGTGATTTGAGATAACCTCCTCTTCCCAGCCATGCCACAACATGGATTTACAGAAAAGCAGCAGGAAAAAAAATGTTAGAGAACATGACTCATTCAATTCTTGTGTATGTCAAAGGAATCACAAACGGAAAAAAATTAAAACGAATTACCTCATGAAACACATCTGGGTTTCCAGGGTTAAACAGTGATGGCAATTTTTCTTCTAAACCGCGTACTATTTCTGGCCACACTGAATTCACTAAGAAATCATATCCAGGAACAGTATCTGCTTTTTCACTGAAATAAAATTGCAATTATTCCATGGTTATATTTTACCACCAGGCTTCTAGTTGGAACTGGGGATGACTAAAAAAACCTGTACTGCATTAGACAAAATGTAATTAAATTTTTTTACACAGGTATGCTGATTCTCTTAAACTAGTCTTCCTCTGAGGTTTCTTATCTGATCCCACAGTCTCATCAAATGCAAGGTATTTTTTATAACTCTCAAAGCGTTTCAAAATTTTAGCAGTTACATATTTTGCAAGTGTGTTCTGGAAAATGAGTACATTTCAGATGAGAACTTCTATTCTTACTTGCATAATTCAAGTTTTAACAGCTCCAAACTTCAAAGAGGTACCAAATAGGAACAATTTGACTAATGCAATGAAAAGAACTTTTTCATAATTGTTCCAAGTTGTATTTGTACATGATATTGTGCTTCGAAGCAAAAGATTAAAAGGTACCTTGATTATGAAAATTTATAAATTCAGAGAAGAGATACAAGCATTTAATTTCAGTTCAGTACACCACACTGCAAAGTAGAAACATTCCATTATTAAGAAGAAAGATTAAAACTTGCTGAGGAATTAAAAGAATTTAAATGTTAGTAAAACTTAGGAGTCATAAAAAGCTCAGCAATGGATGACTAATTAGAAAAGTCATTCTGCAGTCCCTAAGGGCTACATCCGTAGTTCTGCTAATTACAGTGGACTAGTATATTAACCAGCCTGCAAAGAGATGAATAAATGGGATACAATTCAGTAGACCTGAATTATTTAAACTTCAAAACAGGCAATTTAATTGCATAAGGAATTAAGCACTTTTGGAGAAGACACTGGAAGCACAAATCAATTAAACCTGTAGTTCCAGTACATGCAATAACTCAGTCAAACCTCTGGGGATCATCCCCACTTCTCTGATGTGCACTAACAACCCAGTAACATTTGAACTTACATGTTTTAATAGCTTTATTATGCCCTTCTCCTTGGATGAAGAATAAAATTGTATTTCATGGATTTAAAAAAAACCAAGTATCTGACACATTGTATTATGAACAGTAGTCAATTCTACTAGCGAAATACAGGATTCTCTTTCCCTCCTCTGAAGGTCTTGGCTGCAGCACTGAGAGTCTGTTCACTGATCTATTTTGAAAAACACAGACATGAGAGAGAACTCAAACTTGACTATAAATCTTCAGGAAGGGCCAGATAAGTCATTTGCACATGGAAACTACTTACGCAAAGCGTTTCAAAAATACTTGCTGTAACTTTAATACAACTGAAAGAAGCCCCAAGATATTTACCTGGAAATAGCTCCCCCCGTTACTTCACGCAAGAGACGGCAGTGATGAGGAACAAACTCCAGCAGTCTATTGTACATAGCCTGAAGGCCATTAGGATGAGATTGAACATACTGTTCCACGATCACCTGCCAGAAAGAGTTCAACATTAAATGTCAGAAAAGTGAATATAAAATACAGTAATGCAAGACTCACAGTCTGCTCACTTAAAACTCCTAACACTATAACCCCAAATACTGGGATAATCAGTTTATTACTTTTTTATATTAGAGTTTTCAAGCATAACTTGCCAGCTTTTATTATTACTTCCTTTAATGCAGCACTCTAACTGGCAAGACTGGCCCCAAAAATGCGAATGAGCTCCTTCCTTTTAAATGTTAGCCATGGTGTCTGGCTCTCCACTGCCTGCACACATTACTGTCACCTGAGGCAGTCCATGAAGTTAAACAGGTGACTGGCAAAAGCTAATCAAACCTCAGAATAAAGTAAAAAATTTCTTCTAAATGTAGAGGTTGTTGGTCCAGTCCCAAATGCAGGTAAGACAACAGCTAAGAATCTTCTGTGACAATGCTAAGTCTTTAACCTAACTAGTAAAGCAGTTTGTCATGACAGTCCCTCATAATCAGTGAAGAGGGATAATCTCTGGCATAAAGACAGACAGTAGTCAGAAAATAGAGGATAAGAACAATAGCTTATATTTCTTGATATTCTTCCACCTGTCTGAACACTTTTGCCTCTTGCTACATAAACAAGTGGAACAGTGCAGAAGTGGAGAAAGAGGAGATACTGAAAAAACTGAGAGGGGAACACCACCTGTGCCCCACTGCAGCAGTTGCTATTGCTACAGCATTAGCAAGCACCCGAAGGAAGTTTGCCCTTAAGAGGAGACATCACCACCTTTCAACTCCCCCTCCCATACAAAAGCCAGGACCTGGCTTTGCTTTGTAAATCTGTATGAATACAAAGTAAAGTTTTCCTTCCCAACAGCAGAAAAGAAACATCTTACTGACAATGACATACAGCTCAGGCGTTATCAGCCATCCTATTCTTTCACAAGGAAGGGAAAGGTAACAATTCCATCTCTTGGCTGCTGAAGCCATTACTGAGTGAAAGAAAGGTAATTTCTTTTCCCTATCTTGATTTAGCAGAACAACTACTTCAGATACAGATTAACTCTTCACCTGCCTTGGTTTGGAACACAGTGCCAAATGGCCACTAAATTTAAAAAGGAAGCAAATACCTTAAGGTCACTTCTTCATTTATGTTCAGAAAGGCACATCAGTGTAAGAAAAAGCAACTGCATTATTGCCTACAGAAACACATTCAATATTTTTAGAAACAATGTTCACATTGCTTTTATGGGTTTTAATAATAATGTTAATGCTATACTATAAGAAGTCTCATTTCTCTGTAAAATATCAGTAGAGAATGAACTGTTTTAAATATCATGAAAGCAGAAAAAGTACCTCACATCATAACATGCTTCTCATGGTTTACTGAGCACAGAGAAGATTATTAAATATTATAATATAAATAGATCTTCCCCCAGCAAAGGGAAAGAGACATCAATAACATAACTTGGGACTCAAAGCCACTGAAACATGCTATGAATTAGGGGCAATGATGAGGGGAAGATCTATTCTGCCTTCTCTGAACATACGCAAATTCAAGCAAGTGTGTATTTGCAGTCACCAAGGCAGTTGTTCTACTTTACAGTTTTTCCCTCTCACAGGAGCAGGAAAATTAATCCTGCTGAAAGATTCGTAATGCTAGTTTTAGAACACCTTTATAACCCTGGTGCTGGCCCAGTTTAACAACTTCTTTAAGGACAGTGAATTTAATGTATTTATGAAATACTCTGACAACCTAGTAAAAGCCAGGGAAACTTCCTGCAACAGGGCAGTCAGTTAGCACTAGTAACTACATTGCACAAGGGCAGTGATTCAGATCTCAGTAGGGAACAAATAACCTCTGAAATTATATGGAATTGTTACCTGACCTGAACATAATTCCCAACACACTGATGAAAACACTCAAAAGAAGTCTTGGTATTATAGCAACATCACTTCAACACACTCAAAAACTTAGAAAACCTGTATTATGAATTATTATCAATAAAAAATTAATTTTTAGATTTTTACTTGAAGCTTGAAAGCAGAGTTACCAGAGTATAATTGTAGGCCCTTAAATATGTTTTCAGTGCAGGTATGCTGACATACAAGAAAAACTGAACACACCTGTGACTTGGTGACTCTTGTCCTATTGTGGCAGGTTACTGTCTTAGGGGGTTTTTTGGAGGAATTACACTATCATCAGCCACAACAAAAAGAAAAGAAGTAGTGTAGACTAGTCACCAACTGTTCAGGCCAGTAAAAACGGTAAGAACAACCAGTGCAACATGAAGGTGAGGATCAAGTTTCGAAGTCAGGAGAATCAGAAGTCCCTGAATTTCAGAAAATTCAATCAGTACTTTGTGATTTGTGCAACTTGGTATTGTAAACTGATGGCCTACTAAAATCAGTTTCTCATGAGCTGAAAAACTGGCCATCTGACACGTTTTTCCCACCAGAAAACAGCAAATGCTTTGCTAACAAACCCTTGTTCCGGCTCTTGCTGATGTCCTGGTACAGCTGGGAACTGCAGAAACAGCTTCTCCATACAACGACAAGAAAAGAACATTGCACTAAGAACTATTTTTCTGCCTTTGCCTGGTACTAAGCCAGCCATAGGGAAATGCAAACCCCAGATCTGATCCAATTCCCACAGATGCACCCTGATCCAGAATAAATTGGATTTTACTTGTCATGTTCTTCGTTTAAGGTTTGTTTTTTGGATTCCTTGCCTCAAGAAAAATGTAGGTAAGAGAAAGAATCCCAACTGGATATAACCTGAAATTGGTGACAGGCAGATAAAGAATTCCTCCACCCTTTTTCCTTAAATAGCAAGAACAAACAAACTGACACTGTGCTGGGACTCAGTTCTCCCGCTCTCTGCACAAAGGCATTTGGAAGCTGCTAACAAAAGCCAGAGGTTAACAGGAAAAATAAGCATGTTCACAAATCAATTCATTTTCTTGGGACTCTTGATTTTATCTTACCTCATCTATGTAAGGTTTTACAAGCACTTGACCAACTAATGCCTCTGCATCTCGTGTTTTGTCAATTGTTGCATAAGTGCGAAGACAATGACGTATTATGTCAACATCTGAAGTCTGAAGGCCTTCCAAGAGCAGCCCTTCCAGGGACTGCTGCAACATAGCTGTTATTCCAGCTATACGCTGTGAAGAGAAACAAAATATAGCAATAAAAACCCATCATTGCTGAAGTAAATTCTTCCAGAAATACCTAGCTCAGCTTTCCATTTTCCTTTGAAAGGTGCACAAGTTTCGACAACTGTCAGCATTAAATGAACATTAACACAACCTTAATGGATTACAGATGCTATTTAACACAGTATTTATTATAATAAGGTTAAAAGGCATTTATTTTCCTCTATATGTTGTAAGTTACATGGTAACTTATTTAAGGTCTCCTTTATTCTGAAGAAATAGGTCAATAATTGTTCCTTGTTCACCTGAACCACTATGTGTGATAATACACAAAAGCTTTGCAGTAAGTCACCAGGGGTAACAATCGTGGCATTTATCCCTCACTGTCAAAAACCAAAATGACAGTGTGTTCTCAGCAACACTTGTCAAATTACTGCAAACCAAAGACACTGAGTGACACTGACAAAAAAATATGACATGTCATTAGACTCCCGGCTTCTGCCAAACAGCTGCTTCAGTCAACATATATCTTCCCTTTTGCTAACATTTTTTCCTGATCTCTCCTCCTACATCTCTTCCACTAGATCCAACTCATTGCCATACTACATGCACATATACACCTGGCCCAAGATGGTCCCTTAAAACTCTGTATTTGAAGCAAGTTCAGAAACACATTAATGTAGTCACAGTTGAACTACCAATTTAACCGGTCAAATTTCTTCTCTGCTCTTCTGCATGCTGTACTGTGTCTGTCCATCCTAAAATGATTCCACAGAATCTATTCTGAACATCCAAAGTCAGTACCCCAACTGCTGACAAGTCAATCCTACAATCTGATGACCCTTAGCAACAACAGGTACAGGACAGAAGTCCTGGCAAGCATCATTAAGGAAGCCACACAACAAAGTAACAAAGGTTCTCCCATCATGACTACTTACTCTGTTGCTCACGCTTACTCCTGTTATTATCCATGTTTGATAACTCAGTTGCCAAAACAGTCTTGTAAACTGTCCATGAATCAACATGGTACCATGGAAGTCTTGAGCTGAAACTCATGTATATTTTGACAATAGGCATACACATAGTGAAAAACTGGGACTATGAACTATCTCAGTAGCTCAAAAGCCATCAAGGACGACAGCTCCATGCTCATCAGCTTAAAGCAACAGCCCACCTCCTTATTCATAATCACAGAATCATCTAGGTTGGAAAAGACCTGGAAGACCACCTAGTCCAACCATTAACCTAACACTGACAGTTCCCAACTACACCAGATCCCTCAGCGCTATGTCAACACGACTCTTAAACACCTCCAGGGATGGGGACTCCACCACCTCCCTGGGCAGCCCATTCCAACGCCGAACAACCCCTTCTGGAAAGAAATGCTTCCTAATATCCACTCTAAACCTTCCCTGGTGCAACTTGAGGCCATTCCCTCTTGTCCTATCACTTGTCACCTGGTTCAAGAGACTCATCCCCAGCTCTCTGCAACCTCCTTTCCTTTAGTTGTAGAAGGTGATGAGGTCTCCCCTCAGCCTCCTCTTCTCCAGACTAAACACCCCCAGTTCCCTCAGCCGCTCCCCGTACGACCTGTGCTCCAGACCCTGCACCAGCTTCGTTGCCCTTCTCTGGACACGCTCGAGTCATTCAATGTCCTTTTTGTAGTGAGGGGCCCAAAACTGAACACAGGAATCGAGGTGCGGCCTCCCCAGTGCCAAGTCCAGGGGTCAGATCCCTTCCCTGTCCCTGCTGGCCACGCTATTGCTGACACAAGCCAGGATACCATAATATCTACCTTTAAGCACCAGTCTTTGTTTGTTCGCTCTCTCCAATGAATGAATAGAAGAAAAAAACCCACCAAAACATCAATTCATCTTTTACAGTAGATAGTTCTTACAAACAGGATATTCGGGAGATGAGTATACCAGACTGAATAGCCAGTGAGGCAACAAATTTCACCAGAAGACAAACTTGTGTATGTTCAAACCAGTCACTCTGTAGGCACAATTCATTTATATTTTGGTCTGTATGCTAAGCTAAGAAAACCAACATAAAGCTCTAGAACTAGGCCTCAATATCAGCAAGCAGATAAAATGCAAGATACATTAGGCTGACAAAAATGCCTGTGTATTTCCTACTCTTAGTCTAAGTAGTTTATCCCAAAGAAGTTAGCAAACAAAGCATAAACCCTCAGAAGCAGCAATACTTCTAGACAACTGATAAAAACTATCTCTTGAAACCTGTTTTCCCCCAACCTGGGTTCAGCTGGGACAGAGTTAATTTTCACAAGAACCTAGGAGGGGGCACAGCCAGAATAGTGGACCTAAGTGAGCCAAGGGGATATTTGATGCCATATGGCATCATGCTCAGTATGGAACTGGGGGAGCTGGCCAAGAAGGGATCATGGCTTGGGAAGGGCTGAATGTCGGGTTCTGGGTGGTGAGCAACTGCACTGTGCATCACTCATTTTATATATTCTGTTATTAGTATTATTGTTATTACTGTTCCTTCTCTCCCTGTGTTGTCCTATTAAACTGTCCTTATCTCAACCCATGACATTTTACCTTCTTCCGTTTTTCCTCCCCAACCTACTGGGGGCAGGGGGAGGAGCGTGTGAGCGGCCACGTGGTGGTTTGTTGCTGGCTGGGCTTACACCATGATACCCCCATAAATTAATTCAATAAAACTCTGTCAAAACAGGCATCTGTCTTCCAATTATATTGGTTTTGCTTGATCCTGTAAGTGATAAACTGGGTATCATGCAATACTTACTGGTCTCACTTTGTCCAAAAGGGGCATTCCTTTGCTTTGTACTGCATGAAACTGTAGTTGATTAAATTCTGTGGCAATTCGCTCTAAAACCTGTCCAGTTAAAAGTGGGCTAGAAAAGAGATGATACAAAATGAGAACACACAGTCAGATCCTTTCAAATCAACTCACTTTCATCTGCAGCAGATAGCTAATGCTCTCTCCTAGTTTCTATGGTTTAATCTAAATACTTGGAATTCTGATAGGTACTACTGCAATTACTGCAATCATGCAATAATAATCTGGAACAGGCTACATGATTAGAGTTGTTTTGGAGCTACTAGGATATGAAGTGGGTGAAGCAGAAGCTGAGAGGAACATAAGATCTTGCCTCAGCAGTATGAAGCACTGTTTTCTATATGGCAGCAGTTCATTGTCACATGAAAAGCCAGTCTTACAGAGCTCAGAAACTGCAGTAAGTGCTCTTCACCATTCAGATTTGTTGCTTGTTTCCCCTTTCTGTCATGTGGTAAAACTAATGACAGCTATATCTAAAGAAACAATCCTACCCTTCTCAGGTCTACAATCACAATAATTAGCCAAATTTTCAGCCACTCAAGTATAATCTTGCTTCCAAACAGAAATCTGCAAAGTGTCTCACCCTGACTAAAAACATCTTCATATGCATTGTCCCTCTAAGTAGCAAACTATTCTTCTGTCTACCTCCCCCAACTCACTACCATGTGATCCAGCATGCTAAACTGAAGAGACAGTCTCATGTTCAAACAGGTTAAGTTGTGTTTGCATCCCAGCCAACTATTTCAAGCTCATGGCTGGTACCTCACGTCCAAAACTGGCTGAAAGACATGTTCCATCCCTCAGCAAACGCAAAGGGAGAGGACATTTTCCATGAATTTGTTAAAAAAACAAAACTTGGGGAGTCAGAGAGGAATTTGTCACAAACCTTCCTTGTACCAGAAGCATGACATGCGTGACTTGCCTGCTTTTGACTAGTCTTGCAGCAGTCCTTTCAGTTATATATAAGCAGGGAAAACAAGAAAGGCTATTTCTCATTTTACTTCCAAATGATATTGGACTAAACTATACTGTAGAGAGTATTATAGACATGACAGGATTAGTGACTTTCAAGAAAAAAAAAAAAAAAAAGACTGCATGCAAACTTCAAAAAGCATGTTTACTGCGAGCACTACAAGTAATTCAAAACTCTGGAGGCTGAGTTACATATTCTGTGAATAACCAATTTGCAGAAGACTAAAACTGAGAAAATACTAAAATAAGTCACTTATTCCATCAGTTACATTTCTGAAGATATATTCTAATGCTTGTAAATTCATCTGCAACAATACCATGAAATTAATTTAGTCCCATCAATTACAAATAAAATTGAACATTACAGATTTTTTACCTGTTTCCTTCTAATGAGGACAATTCTTTAGTGCCTTGGGAATGTAAAATCTTCTCAATTTTCTCAACAGACTGAATAACATGAATAAGTCTCAGGACACACATCTGTAATTAAAGAAAGATTTTTTCATGCCTGACCCCAATCCCAATTTATATTACCTAATGACCCTGAAGATACTTTGGATTATTTTTTTAGTTTTTTGTTTGGGTTTTTTTTTGCTGGTGGAAGTTTTCTCCCTCCATCTTAATACTTGAGTCATGTCTCAGTTGCAGTATTGCTCACATAAGTCCATAAAACCCCACAAACAATGTTTGTCACGGATGTAGGACAGCTGTTCTTATCCCTGCTTTTCTTCCAAGTTAAGTACAAAAACAAATGTTAGTGTGTGTCCCCTCATATAAAAATTTAACTGTTATATTTCAATCACATTCATAATAAGCAAGTTTATATATTATTACAAACAGAAACAAGAGTAACTATAATTTTAAAAATCCAACAAAATCAAACATATATGTTTTTGGCAAGTAAAGTAAAATAAAGATTTATGATCAACTAGACACTGTGAAAAATGAAGTCTGTTGAACAAAATGTCAGTAATTATTTTTACAAGTATAAAATCCTGCAGTGTGCATCTATACAGCCTAGAACTTTTAAAATTTCATTTTCTCTGGGTTAATGTCAAAACCAATGTCATCCTAAGGAGGATCTTTTCAAGGTGATAATTCATTTGTTGGTACCTTTTTTCTTCTAATATCTGCTTGTTTAGTCATCCGGTCATCTACCGCCTGAATTCCTTCACTGACACATGATTTAAGACTCTGTGAGAGAGAAAGTCAGTATGTAATGTTGGCTTCACACTTAAGGTTTAAAAAATCCTTAACTCAAAAATCTAAACTAAAAATAGAAGACAGATTAATAAGAATACAGGACTACTAAAAGCTACAGTACAACTGCCCTCTAAGTGAAAAAAAGCCAGAAATAAGACCAAACAATTGAAAGTACGACCTGCTCCTTAAGTACTGCCACCACAAGTATCATTATTTTGACCAGAAGTGCTCTTTTAGTACCTTACAGAGAATAAACCACCTCCCACTCAGAAACAGGCAATAAAACCAATATAATGTCTGGAGACTGAAGTTATAAATCAGATTTAAGTAGCAGTTTTCACATAATAAGTATTTATCCATGCTAACTGAACCTATTTTCTGGTTTAGACATCAAGGCTGTGATATTTTGAAGGCACATTTATGCAGCAAACATCCCTCTGAACTGGCTACCGAGATGATCAAAAATTGTCCTTTGCTAAATACCAAGTCACTGTGGAAGAGCCAGGACAAGACCCACCTTCAAGAGGGTGATCTTTTATGCTTAGACCACAGGACTGAGAAGAAAAGTCCTTAATGGGACTGCATTGCATATAAGTTATTTAGTATCATCTTTAACTTACTCAAATATCGAAACAGTTTCAATATTTCACCATAAACTTGTCTTGCAAGAGTCTATTCATTTATAATGTTTAAGGAATCCTTTAGCTCTTGGTTGAAAGGCACTACAGAAAATGTAAATTCACTACTACTACAGCTGCTTGAAAACAAAATGCCTCTCCTCCTACCATTCTGTCATTTTTCAAAGAGAAGTTTATGATAATAATTATTAATATGAGTAAAAGACATTCTGTACATAATATAAAAGTGAGCTGAAGTTTACCAAGCTATGTATAACAATTGTCGAGAGCATACCATAACTTCTTCCCTTAACTGTCCCAAGGGTACTGAAAGCTGATTAAGAGCCTTGTCCATGCCAACCTAAAGAAATTACCATAAAAACATTTATGACTCTTTAGGTAAATTCATATCTGAATTACTGACAACGTCTATCATTTTACAGATATTAAAAGAGAACCGAGAAAAGATACTTCCCTTCATAGTCTCCAGTTTTAAACACAATGCATAAATATGTTACCTCAAATACAGGCATAAAGGTATCAGACTGCTTGTCACACAAAGCCAAAGATTAAAGAAAATTTCAATCTATGGACATTTTTCTTCCCATAAAAATGTTAAAACTCAGTCTTTGAACCTGGATAAAATGGAGTGAAAGAGCAGGAGACACAGTGGACAAGATATTTTAATATGAAAACTATTACAATTTTCAGTCAAGTAGGTTGGGGTTTTTTTTACAATATATTGACTATTGTATAGTAAATTTAAAAAGTCCTAAAAGAATCCTTCACAATGACATTATTTGTATCATTGTTATTCATTTTAATGATTTATTTCCTTCAATTTTAAGCTACTGGCAGTTTGAAAAAAGTTTGCCTTAAGTCTAACTTCCTAACGAATTAGTTTTTCTAGACAAAAAGCATACATCAAAAGCATTTATTACAGGCCAACAGCAATTCTATACAGTAACTAAACTCTACTGAAACGGTCTCAGTTTCTCTCACTGCAAGGGGTCACAGTTTGATGTCTTAAATCTTAACAATTCCAAAATACAAGCCATACACTTCTCATATGAAAAATAAAAACCTCACTAAACCACATCAAGTCTGAATTACACAGTACAACTTAGTAACACTTACTAGATTTGTTGAGAGATTAACAAAATCTGCATAGTCCTTATTTATGAGTTCTACCATAGCAGTTTTAAGGAGTTTGTAATAGAGCTCCAGATCCTCTCTGAGCTCTTCCAACTGCACACGTTTCCTGCAGTCTGATACAAAGTGATCAACATCAAAATCTGGCTGGAAACGAAACAGGAAAGAAAGACGGATATAAGTAAAAAGTTCAAACCAGGAAGACACCCTTCCCCACGCCCAAAATGAGGTATTCCATATGTCAGTGAGCTGAGCAAACTAAGGCTGCTTAACAGAGTAGTTTCTAATGTTCCAAAGTCTTGGTCTTCAATCTCAAAAGCACAGTGTCTTGAGTCAGAGTACCTAAAAGACTAGCTCTCTAAAATACAGGGATTTATATTCCCTGTATCAGTTTAAAAAAACCAACCAAACAGAAGTCGAAATACAGTATTAAGAACTACTTTAAGCTCTCCAAGCAATGAGGCCTGAATGCTGGTTATCAGTCTATCGGCAACTTGGCTTCAAAGCACGCCGAGCAGGATTTGGAGGGGGAACGCCTCGGACCTGCCCGAGGTGAGCTGCAGCACTTGGCCCCAGCCGGGTCAGGGCCACTCGGATCACCCGGTTGCAAACCTGTCGGTTTCTCTCTCCTGGGGCGGGCCCCCCGCCGCCCAGACTCCATGTCAGTCCGCCAGACCCGGACGCAACCCCTGCTTGGGTACAAGCGCAGGGTGCAAGCCGCCCGGCTTTACAACCGACCCAGATCCCCCTTTCAGTGACACACTCAGCGCTTCGCCGGGGACCTCAGCCCAGAGAAAAACCCGCGGCGGCGCTGACGACCCCGACCAAGGCTCCGGGCCCCTCTCACCCCCCGGGGGAACCCGCCACCCCTCTCCTCAGGAGGCCCCCCCGGGGCACCCCCAGGCCCACAGCGCCCTTCCGCAGCCCGCCTGCCTCGGCGGCCTCCACCCACCTTCATGAACTCGTCCTTGTCAAAACAGAGGTTCTCGGGGCCCCGCGGCAGATTCATCTTCTTCGCCTCCATGAGCGGTGCCGGCCCGGCAGGCCCAAGGCAGCGGCAGCCTCCGCCGCTGCCACAGCAACGCCTCCTCCGCCAGCTCGGCACCGGCGGGGCAGGCCGGGGCGTGCGCCCAGAGAGGCGCAGTCGCCGCCCGCCTCCGCGGCAGCGCCCCCTGGAGGGCTCCGGGAGGCCCTACAGGCAGCACCGGGCGGGGCGGGGTGACAGGGTCCTCAAAATGGCGGGCTGAGGCGGCATGTGAGAGCTGAGATGTGGGGCACGGGCCTTTAAAGCTGGCCTACCCACCCTCTTCACAGGATGCCCTCGGGTTCCTGCCACTCTGTGAGGTTAGAGGAGCTGGGCTGCTGAAATGGGTGCCTGGTGCCCTATGGTGAGCCCCCAGCATGTAAAATTGCAGGGTTCAGCTATCAGGGCCCATGGCACAAGTCATGGAGACCCAGGGCTGCAGAGGTGGGAAGGTGCCGCAGGGGACAGCATGGTTCAGACCCCCGGCCCTGAGCAGGGTGATCCAGAGCTAGCAGCTCAGGGCCAAATCCCTTTTGGGCTGTGGGTATCGCCAGGGGTGGAGGTCTCACAGCCTCTCTAGGCTATCACCAAGGGTCTGACTGCTCTTAAGAGCCAAAAAAAGCTTTTCTTTATGTTTAAATTTATTGCAGTTTGTGCCTGCATGGTCCTGAGTAACGGGATCAAGTCCTGTAACTTATCTCCTCCCGCCTCTTGCTTTTTCAGCAAGACTCCTCTATTAGGGTCTTGTTTCCTTCAAAGTTTTTTGTTCAAGGTCAAAGACAAATTTAGCTCTAAAAAGCCTCCCTGCTGTCACTTGCATTTCTGTTAGCTGCCTCAGGATGGAAGACAACAAACGATCTCATTCCTTGCACATACATTTTATGGATTTAATTTTGTCTTGGTGAGCTCAAATGAGGAGTGAGTGAGCCCAGCGCCTTACCAGACAGTTGTATGGGAGCATCTGCTGTAGCTCTGCTGGTTGCTCCGTGGGCAATGGCAGAGAAGTCTCCCTGGGCCTGACGGACATGGGTGCAGTGCCGCTGCAGCGGAGTGCTGGGCTGGAGACTCCCAGACCTCCTGGGCAGCCAGCATTTCAGCAGAGCCAATGCATACACCCTTGCCTAATTCCGTTAGCGCTGCCGCAGCGCTGGCCTGGCCTGTAACCAGCAATGATTTGTGCCAGTGATTCACAGCTGGTGCTGAGTTTGTTAGGACTTCCCTGAGTTATTGTAAGTATGAAGAGCTGAGCAGTTCAATGCTGAACGTACTGGGCACATGCACCTGCTGACTGGCTCCTTGTGTGCTAATTGCCCCTGCTTGCTTTCACACTGTCCCTTTGGAAAGCTCTTCAAGACTGATATATTTTATGGTATAAAAACCATACCAACCCTCTCAGAGATCTCAAATGTTGGCAGACAGGGTTTATAGCTGTTATATGTTTTCAGCTAGAGAGTAGAAAAGATACACCCACCGCATAAATCCACACCGGCATTCTTTTGAGACAGCTATGACTATATGTATCAGATCAAAAAGGATTTATGATATTGTGATATTTAAATGTCTACACTCTGGTCCAGGAACTTAGCCACATTACTGCTCAACTATCTTTAGTTTAATGAGCTGGATCCTTGAAAATAGTATTCTAACCATTTATTAATGTTAAGTCCTTAATAAAGGAGTTACACCTACTTTTTGAAGGTCTTACCTATTAAGACAAATCTTGCTCTAAAAAGACCTACTGTTGCCATTTATGTTTTTGTTTACAAAGCTCTAGTTGCAAAGTTCCTCGAGGAAATAAAAATTCTACCTAAATTTGTTTATTGACAAGCTCTTTATGCTGTTCGTATTTATTGATGTCATAAATTAAATATGAAATTTGTGGAATTTAATAATTTGCCAATGGAAACTGTAATATAACAATTTCAGTAAGTTAATATTAAAACCAGACTCATGAGTTATTTCCACATGCTGTTCCTGAACAGCCATCTTCAACTGGGGCAGTGGTGCACGAAGTAAAGTTTCTCCAAGACAGAAGAGACTGCAAAGCAGTGAGGAAATTAGCCATTCAAAAGAGTTATATGAAGCTCTCTTTACATCCATTAGTTTTGTCCTAGGATTACTTAGCTGATTTCTACTACAAGTCCCTTCATCCCTTTCCTTTCCTGACTCTCATCACTGTCATTTCAAGATTTCCAGGCTTAGAAAACAGAGTTTTAAACTCTTTTTTTCCATCATCCTTTCCCAACCACAAAGACATGACACAGTAATTTCTTGTGAAAACTGTAATCACTATTTTATCTGCAACTTTTGGATAACATGTCATTAATGGACCATTAGATGAATGAAGAGAGAGCATCTGAAAGTCTCTCTCAATATTATTGTTGTTATCTGAATAGGGATGATGTAGGTGCCAGACAGTAGAAGAACTACTTGTAGCTCTTGTGTGGGTGCTGAATTTTAAAAATTCCAGCATCCCTTCTTATTCTCAAATAAAGAACATTTCAAAGGATGCATAATGATATGACAAATGATGTTTCGTATAATTATATAATCATTTTCCTGAAGGCTGCCAGTGACTAATCCACTATCTTGGAAATACTTCCATTCCGGTATATATCAGTTAAATTGCGAAGGAAACCAGCTAGGTTTACCTCCCACCACATTCTTAAGATTTCTTTCTGGTTTTAGTATTTTAAAAAGCTGAAGGCATTGCATACAATTTATGATAAAGGAGAAAAGCATGACAGTGTGCAGCAGGCAGGGACAGAGATACTACAATTAGTCTGTGGTAGACACTCCAGGTACCAAGAACCTTCAGGAAATGCAGATAGTATTAGACAAACTAATATGCCAGTGCTGATTAATTATTTTTAATATCTTACCTTCCTAAAATGGTATCACCATCAATGTATCACTTGGCTGTCCGACAAAATTATGGAAGAAAATCTCTGTGTTAGCTGCTTTTAGTAGATGTTAAAAACAATGAACACCAATTAATGGAAATTCAAGGCAGAAAAGGGTATTTTCCTAATACTGAGATCTTACTGAATGCCTTTATTTTGTTTCCTTTTGGGAATGGAATTGCTTACATGAATAAAGGTAAGACAGTTTATGTCCCTGGTTGCAGTCCCAAACACAGAAGAAGTCAGTGAGTGAATGCTGCTGATTTCTGTGATAACTGTCAGTCACCGCACCATATGCCTAACTCCAAAGGTGTAAAAAATCCTACAGCAGCTAGTGAGGTTGCAGTCATGCTTAAAAAAGCCTTGGTCCTAAATGAGCAAAGTAAAGAAGTTTGCAAATTCCTCGAGTGGTGGATATTGGAAGCCAACTATAAAATGCAGTAATGCCATTGTTTTGTGATTATATTGAGATATTATTTTATATGTATGATATAAACAAACCTACATCTTGACATAGGAAGATATTTTTTTACAGTACCATCATTCACTGGAACAACCTCCTCAGGGATGTGGTGGAATCATCATTGCTGGAGGTTTTAAACATGCGAAGGGAAAGGGTACTAGATAATCTCATCTAGGCTGCCTTTCCCATGAAAAGTTCGACCAGGTGATCTTTGGAGGTCTGGTCTGTTCTATGATTCTACGTGCTTTAAGATCTATTGTGAATGTATGTAAAATGTAGAACTGCAGTATGAAAATGGACAAATTAAAGCATGTTTTGAACATATATCATGTTAAAATATTGTGGGATTGTCCCCTTTCCCTGATGTGTTAAGTACAGGCTAGTACTTTACATCAAAGATATGTTCAGTATAGAGAGATGAGGAAGGAGGAAGACAGGAGGGGACCAGGGAAGGAGGAAGCTTCATCTCTCTCATGCTTGAGTTGCCATGCCCAAACAAGTCATAGCATAAAGGAGCCACCTAACTTATGACATCCTGCCTCAGTGACCCAAATAATAACTAAAAAACCTTGTGGGTTTCTACCTTCTCCTCCTCCTGACATGCTCATGGTGACAGCGAGGAAAGCTCTCAAAATGGGACTTAATTATTTTGAGTTCATCTCAAAATTTCTTCTGTGTTGTTGACTTGTTAGCTGGCTAATTGGAGTTCAGTGATATCCCAGGCAGCACAAAAGTAGCAAAACTGAAACTGAGATAACTGCCTGTATCTGATTCATCAGACTCTTACCCAAAATTCAGCGACTATCAACTTATTTCCATCAGGAGGGGAAACAGATGGTAGAATTGTTTATTTCTTTGGTAATGTGCTTATTATGACAAAGTACAAAAGCTTACCTTTTTTAAGACAAGAGGATTCAAACAACAGCACAATGTATTGGTTTATGGATTGAAACGTCCTTTAGCCAGTGGTCTGCCCAAAAGTGCCTGTTAAGCTTTTCAACAGGATTACATTATTCACAAGGAGGGCCATGAAAATGGTCATAAGACTGGAACACGTCTCTCATGAAGAAAGGCTGAGGGAGTTGGGGTTTTTCAGCCTGGAGAAGAGAAAGCTCTGGGATACCTTATTTCAGCCTTTCAATATATATATATATTGTAATGTATATTTTATATATATATATATATTGTAAGGAAGATTGAGAGAGACCTCTTACCAAGGTCTGTAGTGACAAACAAGGAACAATGGTTTTAAACTGAAAAAGGGTTGATTTAGATTGGAACAAAATTTTTACGATGAGGGTGGTGAGATACAGGAGCAAGTTGCCCAGAGAAGTTGTGGATGCTCCACCATTGGAAATATTCATGGTCATGTTGGACAGGACTTTGAGCAACCTGATCTAGAGAAAGATGTCCCTGCCCATGGCAGGGGGATTGGAACTAGATGATCTTTAAAGGACCCTTCTGACCCAAATAATTCTTTAGTTCTGTGGTTCTATGATGCTATGACTGTTCAGAAGATCATTGGTGTTGCTTTTTTTCATTCTGTATTGTTTCTTCAGCTTGTCTCACTCTAGGGCACATACCTCCCTGGAAGATTACCTAGTGAAACCCTTATGTGTTTATACTTCTCAGTGGTTTCACATGTTTGTTTTCCATTGTGATCTGTATCTGTGTTTTGCTTGGAGATGGCATGGTTTCAGCCTCTTGGTTTCTTAGGAGAGCTCTATAGTTTCTTACAGTCATCCCAAAGAAAAGGTAACAGTTGTATGTTGCAAGTTCACTGAGGTTTAATCAAATCCATTATAAGAATGCTGTGAAAGAGCCAGGAAACACAAATTTTTCACCTTTCTCCTTTTTAACTAATAGCTATCAGAGAAAGAGATGTCAGTTTAGGTGTCCCTTCACAGTAGGGGTTATTAATTTTTAGCATTTGCATTGGTAGCCACTGGATGTCACTAATGGTTCACAGAAACATAGAAATCTGTGCACTTTTTCCAAACGGTAAAAAAATGACTTAAAGAGCACAAGGTTTGGAGGAGGATTTCTATGTGAAATTGGAGCAAATTTCATCAGTGTGCACTAAGCAGAGATCTGGTTGGGAATGCCAAGTTGTGTTGAACTTCATGGCTTTTTAGGTAGCAAACAGATCATCTGTTGTAAGACTCTGGGGAACAGAGCTTGCAAAGTTTCTTGCACAGCTCAGTTAGAGGCATGAGCATAACCAAGCTGGAAGAGAAACTCCGCATGGGAAAATGTGAGTTGCGGCATATGTATAATGGATATTGCACGTAAGTGTACACTCACACAGTCCACCTAGTAACACCACGAGAGAGGAAATAATGAAAAAGGCTCAGATGTGACATTCTTGTATAAACCAGTTAAGAGGAAGAATACACATCTGAGGATTTTAATAAAAGTACTTGAAGATGGCAAAGTATCTTCAGGCCAACACCACCATTGATGTGCCACTACTGTTGTGCCTTTTGCACTGCAAGTCTCAAGAAGGCAGCGTACCAGATGACTTAATGCTGCCATGATTTTTGCATTAAATTAGCAACCACTAGATTACCTGATACAGATGTGTGTAGGACTTCCAGATTTCTGTTCAAGAAATCCTAGAGAGAGATTCCTATTTATGCAGCACATATGCCAGATATCAGACATACCCCAGCTGCTTTGGATTTGCTCTGAATGTACAGATCAACTGTGCAGCTGCCAAGCAAGGGACGGCTGTCTACTGCAGTGCAGGCAGCTGTTTTGTTCAGGTCCACTGGCCTCAGACACATTCCCGTTGCCTGGAATGCCATGAATTTCCTGACATACCCAGTCAGTCTGCTTGTGCACCACCAGCCATCTGCCATGGGCTGCCTGATTTCTAGAAATGCCAGAAAAATAGCCAGACTCTGCTCTTTCTTCTAGGACATAAACTGCAGGAAGGAAAAGAGGTCATGCCAGTCAAAAAATGAATCTATAAGCAAGCATACAGAGAGTGGAAGTAAAGGTACACTATAAATACAGTATAACCATTGCCGTCTGTGGACTGGCCCACATGTTAAGGCAAGTTGCCCTTATAGATGAACACATATTTGATCAAATTATCATTTTCTTCTTTTGTTATCTCTGTTTTGAATGCTGTTAATTTTTGCTTTGTCCACTGTCAGTTCCTTCCATTTGCATTTTGAAGTTTCATCCTTGTTTCTAAGTTGTAGTCATGCTAATGTTTGTGTGTTCATTAAAGCCCAGACACAACTGAAGTGATAGTGGCAGTGGTATATGCAAGGTGTACATTTTATGGTATGGGATACACAAAAACCCCAGGCAGACTATAATGAGGTTCAGTGTACTAATCACCTGGGTATAACTCTTACGACTTCAGATGGATTATACTGATAGAACAAAAATTTAGTTTATTAATATGTACAAAAAGACATGCTGAGCCATGAGGCAACATCGGTCAATGGGAGTCATCTCATCATAAGAGAGACATCTGTGGTTTTAAGGGACTGATCATTCATAGACAGCAAACCTATCCTCTTTTATCAGTGCTTGGGCCAAGGACAGATGCTTACAAGATGTGCTATCAGTTCCTACATGGGACCACATCCATCTCAACCTTGGAGAGCTGAAACTTTAATCTCAGCTTTGACATTAAGTTCCTTTTTGATCGGCAGCAATGTGCTTAGCCTTTACTTGACTCCATACCCGTACATTTTTAAAAATGACTCTGCACAGCTAGAAACTTAGAGTGATATTTTTTAAAAAATCCTAAACTCTGTTTAAGTTAAGCTTACCCAAAGGTTAGAAAAAACCTGTCTTTTATGAGAAAAGCTGTATTTGATTGGGATTCATTTTGCCCCTTCCTACCAGGATGCTGTCAGGCTGCATCATTTTCTTCTGAGAAGAATTCTTAATCCTCATGCAGATGGGAAGTAACAATAAACACCATCTGCTGCAAATTAGGTTACTCTCTTAGCAACGAGTGAGATCAGGCTCCATCTCAGCCTCCCATTTTCCGTGCTGAAGTACACACTGACACTTCAATCTGTAGCAGAGCAAGTGATCAGAAACAAAGTAGAAATGAGAAATGAAAAATCTTTCTTAGTCCCTTCCTGGTGGGATCCTTCCTATCTCTGCCAAACCCACAATTTTATTCCTGTACTCCGAAGAGGCCAAGCTCTGCTCCTCACCCCCTCTTCCTCCGGCTCCCAGCACCTCCTGGGGGAGTGGGAGCAGCATCATGAAATGCTGGCAACCTCTCATGGCTGATAGGTGCTGGGAGCCAGCCCAATAAGTAAACAGGATCAGCAGGGGAGTACTATGTACCAGTTGAGAGGTGATTTAAAGCTGTCTGCTGCTGGCAGAGCTCACAAGGAAGAGAGCCAGCAAGGCACTCCTTTGCTATCTGGCCTCCCCTGTCAGGCCCTGACCCACATCTGCCCTGTGGGTGCCGTTTGCCTCCCCAGCCAGCTGTCAGCCTTCTCCTCCCTGGCTTTACCCCAGGACTGCTCAACGATTAGGATCATAGAATCAGAGACTGGTTTGGGTTGGAAGTGACCTTAAATATCATCTAGTTCCAACCCCTCTGCCATGGGCCGGGACACCTTCCACTAGACCAGGTTGCTCAAAGCCCCGTCCAGCCTGGCCTGAACACTGCCAGGGAGGGGGCAGCCACAGCTTCTCTGGGCAACATGTTCCAGTGCCTCACTTTACCCTCACAGAAAAAAGAGTTTCTTCCTTATATGTAATCTGAATTTACCCTCTTTCCATTTAAAACTGTTACCCCTCATCCTATCGCTACACTCCCTGATGAAGAGTCCCTCCCCACCTTTTCTATAGCCCCCTTTAAGTACTGGAAGGCTGCTATAAGGTCTCCCTGGAGCCTTCTCCAGGCTAAACAACCCCAACTCTCTCAGCCTGTCTTTACAAGGGATGTGCTCGATTCCCCTGGTTATCTTCATGGCCTCTTCTGGACCCCCTCAAGCAGCTCCATGTCGTTCATAGGCTCTGGAGGCTCCAGAGCTGGACACAGCACTGCAGGTGGGGCTCAAGAGAGCAGAGTAGAGGGGCAGACTCATCTCCCTTGACCTGCTGGCCACCCTTCTCTTGATGTAGCCCAGGATACAGTTGGCTTTCTGGGCTGCGAGTGCACATTGCTGGCTTATAGTCAGTTTTCCATGCACTACTGCTCCCAAAACATTCTCTGCAGGACTGCTCTCAATCCACTCTTTTCCCAGCCTGTATTTGTGCATAGGATCACCTCAACCCATGTGCAGGACCTTGCACTTGGCCTTGTTGAACTTCATGAGGTTTGCACAGGCCCACCTCTCAAGCCTGTCCAGGTCCCTCTGGATGGATCCCTTTGCTCCAGCCTGTCAACCTGGCCACACAGCTTGGCGTCATTGGCAAACTTGCTGAGGGTGCATTCCATCCCACTATCCGTGTCACCAGCAAAGATGTTAAATAGCACTGGTCCCAATAATGACCCCTGATGAATGCCACTTGTCACCGCTCTCCACTTGGACATCAAGCCATTGACTGTAACTTTTTGAGCATGACCATCCAGCCAGTTCCTTATCCATGGAGTGGTCCATTTGTCAAATCCATGTCTCTCCAATTTAGAGACAAGGATGTTGCATGGAACAGTGTCAAATGCTTTGCACAAGTCCAGGTAGATGAGTCAACTGCTCTTCCTGTATCCACCAATGCTGTAATCCCTTCATAGAAAGCCTAAATTTGTCAGGCACAATTTTATAGAATCACAGAATCATCAAGGTTGGAAAAGACCTTGTGGATCATCCGGTCCAACCATTAACCTAACACTGACAGTTCCCAACTACACCAGATCCCTCAACTATATGTTGACCCAACCCTTAAACACCTCCAGGGACGGGGACTCCACCACCTCCCTGGGCAGCACGTTCCAACACCTAATAACCTCTTCTGGAAAGAAATGCTTCCTAATATCCAGTCTAAACCTTCCCTGGTGCAATTTGAGGCCATTACCTCTTGTCCTGTCACTTGTCACCTGGTTCAAGAGACTCATCCCCAGCTCTCTGCACCCTCCTTTCAGGGAGCTGTAGAGGGCGATGAGGTCTCCCCTCAGCCTCCTCTTCTCCAGACTAAACACCCCCAGTTCCCTCAGCCGCTCCTCGTACGACCTGTGCTCCAGACCCTGCACCAGCTCCGTTGCCCTTCTCTGGACACGCTCGAGTCATTCAATGTCCTTTTTGTAGTGAGGGGCCCAAAACTGAACACAGGAATTGAGGTGTGGCCTCACCAGTGCCGAGTCCAGGGGTCAGATCCCTTCCCTGTCCCTGCTGGCCACGCTATTGCTGACACAAGCCAGGATGCCATTGGCCTTCTTGGCCCCCTGGGCACACTGCTGGCTCCTGTTCAGCCGGCTGTCAATCAGCACCCCCAGGTCCCTCTCTGACTGGCAGCTCTCCAGCCACTCCTCCCCAAGCCTGTAGCGCTGCTGGGGGTTGTTGTGGCCCAAGGGCAGCCCCCGGCATTTGGCCTTATTGAAACTCCTCCAGTTGGCCTCAGCCCATGGCTCCAGCCTGTCCAGGTCTCTCTGCAGAGCCTCCCTACCCTCGAGCAGATCAACACTCCCACCCAACTTGGTGTCGTCTGCAAACTGACTGAGGGTGCACTCGATCCCCTCGTCTAGATCATCAATAAAGATGTTAAACAGGAGTGGCCCCAAAACTGAGTCCTGGGGGACACCACTCGTGACCGGCCGCCAACCAGATTTAACTCTGTTCACCACAACTCTTTGGGCCCAGCCATCCAGCCAGTTTTTTACCCATCAAAGCATGCAATCATCCAAGACATGAGCAGCCAGTTTTGCCAGGAGAATTCTGTGGGAAACAGTGTCAAAGGCCTTACTGAAGTAAAGGTAGACAACATCCACAGCCTTTCCCTCATCCAATAAGCAGGTCGCCCTGTCGTAGAAGGAGATCAGGTTTGTCAAGCAGAACCTGCCTTTTATAAACCCATGCTGACTGGGCCTGATCATCTGGTTGTCCTGCACATGTTGTATTCATGGTACTCAGGACGTTCTGCTCCATCAGTTTTCCTGGGCGCTGAAGGGCTTTGCCCTTAGTGAAGTTATGTTGGCTGTCACCAATCACCTCCTTATTTTACACGTGCCCTAGCATAGTTTCCAGGAGGATCCACTCCATGACCTTGCCGGGCACAGAGGTGAGACTGACTGGCCTATAGTTCCCCAGGTCTTCTTTTTTCCACTTTTGAAAAATGGGGGTTATGTTTCCCCTTTTCCAGTCAGTGGGAACTTCACTGGACTGCCACAAATTCTCAAATATGATGCATAGTGGCTTGGCCACTTCATCTGCTGGTTCCCTCAGGACCCGTGGATGCATCTTATCAGGTCCGATGGACTTGAACACCTTCAGGTTCTTTACATGGTCTTGATCCTGATCCTCTCCTACAGTGGATGGTTCTTCATTCTCCCAGTCCCTGCCTTTGTCTTCTGTGCCTTGAGCAGTGTGGCTGGAGCCCTTGCCAGTGAAGACTGAGGCAAAAAAATTGTTGAGTACCTCAGACTTCTCCATATCCTGGGTAAACAAGTCTCCCATTTCCTTATAGAGAGGACTCACATTTTCCCTAGTTTTCCTTTTATCACCGGCATACCTGTAGAAGCTTTTCTTGTTGCCCTTGATGTCCCTGGCCAGATTTAATTCTGTTAGGGCTCTGGCCTTCCTAACCTGATCCTTTGGATGCTTGGACAATTTCTCTGTATTCTTCCCAGGCTACCTGTTCTTGCTTCCACCCTCTGTAGGCTTCCTTTTTGTGTTACGGCATGTCAAGTTGTTTAGAACAGCAGTGTCTGAGCAGACACTTGTCATTAACTTAACACGGCATCTTTCCATGCAAAGCTCTCCTGTGCTGTAACAAGGTGGTTTTAAAAGAGAATGGTCTGGTTTTTCCATTATTTTATATGGTGCCTGATCAGCACTTTCTGTTGCTAATGCCCACAAGGTCTTGTCCTGGTTCAGGCAGCTATTAATTCAAGTGCTGTGCAGATCACAGATTCATATGCACAGATGTTAGAAATTCACAGTCTTCAGAAGTCATTTAAACATATTTCTGATGCAGCTATATAAGGAGATGTTATCTTTGCCCTGAAATCACCAAAAATACACTTTCAGATAAAGGACTTTAATTTGACTCACTGCCAGGAGAAAGATCTCTCTACTCTTTATTCAAATATTTGTGAAAAAATGTGCACGTTGACAGTTTCAAGAACTCCTCATAGAAATACTTCATGTGTCATTCCTTTTTTGTACTTGTCACGCTACAGTTTCCAGTTAACATGCCAGTAGGTGAGCGTTGGCATGATTAGTCACTGAGAACCAACCTTTTTAATCTGCTCAGGGTATTTTACTGGCTTTGTATTGGATTTGTTAAATTAACACATGTGATGCTCTGTAAGATGTGAGAGTCAGCTAATTGCAGTGAGCCATATAGAGTATTCAATACTTCTAGGATATGCTGCATGCTACTGAGTGTGTACACATGTGCTAATCAGCTGATGCTTCCAAGAAGTGTAGGATTTATAGACACATGCGCTAAACCATCCACACGTTCATGTGTTGGTCCTGCAGGTCAAGCACTGTACATCTGATCTATTGATGCTCTGAGGAAATATCGCAGCTTTCCAGACATACAATAGCTTGGTTGGAGTTAGTGAGAAATTATGCCAGCTGCCCAGAAATCTTACATAGGTGAAAGTACAAGATCCTCTCATTCTGCTCAGGCAGAATTTTTAAATGGAAATAGACCGTAGCTGAGACATATGGTAACCCAAACTACACATAAAATGCAGGCTGTGAGTCACTATCGTTGTCTAATGCTGTACAGTTAGAGCTAGGAAAAAAACAAGGCTATAATTTGCAATATTCATTCTGTCCTTAGGCCAGATTTTTCAGATTATCACTTACGCTACCAATTAATTTACACATGGCAATAAATGATCAGACATGAGCTCATATTTTCTGTTGATTCCACCATTTTCTGCTTGTCCTTTACTGTCTAAACTTAATGAATGGCTCTTGTCAGGACACTTGTGCAGCCAAGTGCCTTTGTTAAAAAGAGTTCCCCCTGACCTCAGCTACAGTATAGAAAGATACTGTAATTGTGGATGAAATTTTCAATCAACTAGTTTTATGGTGCTTTTGGTTTAGATAGTTTATAACACTTTGAAGGGACCTCATATTTGAAAGTCATGCTTGAAGCTTCTTAAGAATGAATCACATTAAACATCTGAAAAGCAAGGCAGGCAAAATCATGAGTCTCTTATTTAAAAAGTAAAACATATCTGTGCTTTACCAGTGATATAATTATGTGCATTATCTTAAGAAAGCTCTTTTTATTAAAAAGAATTTTTAGCATGCACCCTCCTGAGATATAAGCAAAGAAATTAGCAATAGATATTACCTGTTTGGTCATTAAGTCCATCCCTTCACAGCAGGATAATTGCTGTGCAATAAAGAACACAAATAGCTCAAATAAGCTTAAATTTCTCATGGAGAAGGCTGAAGGCAAGATACAACTTCTTTATATAGATTAAAAGGACTTGCCTTGATGAAGTGGTCAGTGTTCATTATAAAAAGAAAGAATCGTTGTGCCAAGAAGACAATGACACAATTTCTGAAAAGCAAAAACTGTGGTTTCATCTTTTCTGCTGTCTTTGAGTATATGGATCCTGTGAGATATGACGTGCTATTGGAGACTGATTAGAAACAGGCGTGCTAAATACCATTTGCTGTGAAGAACTTCTCCCATTTCTCCCTTACTGACCAGAGTTATTTGCCATTCTTCACTTTCTGAGCAAATGTGTTGTCCTATTCTGTAAATCTTGCATGAGTGCCATTGGGTATGTGGTGTACTCTGCCAGCATTCCCCACAGCCATGTTAAATATAAAGGTGAAGGGCAGGGTGCAGGGTTTCACACACATTACCCATGGCGCTCTCTGCTAAACCAATGGAGCCAGCTACCGCTGAGTCACCCCACTGTGGGAGAACCACCAGTGTGGGGGAGCCATTTGTGTCAGCTGCTCATAGTGCTCCCACACAGGCTGCTTGCTGGTAATTTTTATTGTAAGTCTCACAATACATCACTTGTTTCCTTGAGTTCCTATTTCACTTTTCTTCACCATAGCCAAATGGACAACAACTGTTTTTCAGTCTTGGACGAAACCTTGGGAGCATGTAGCGGGGAACCAGGTATACACATTTGATGGACAACTGGAGAAGTTAGGAGCACTTCTCAGCCTGAGATCAGAGCTTCACACCTCCCAGATATGGGGGACAGCCCAGAGCTGGGCTGACAGGTGTTTTTGAGAGTGGTCTCTGGTTTGATCTCTTTAAAAGGTTGTGGCACTGAGGAAGCCCTGGAGCATACTGAGCACTACTTTACATTTTAGCATATTTGCCTCTCAGCTAAGGAGATCAAGAGAGCAAAAACAGAGGAGGAAAGATAATGAAGGAGCCAGAGTGGCCTGAACTTACCCAGTAAACCTATATACACGTGCTGCTAAGGTGCCCAGGAATGTTGTATGAAGCATTTAAAGTAAAGAAACCACAGGAAATGAACCTGGAAGAGTTACAGGACATCTGGGAATGCTGAAAAAGTTGATTGAACTCAAGGGAAGGGATAGCTCCTGTCTGAATCACAGGAGAGGCTCATGAGGAAAACAATAAGGTTGTAATAATCTTAAGCCTTTCTGAAGCCCACCTCCTAAATTGCTTTCAAAATTCTTGGCAGTGCTGAGTCACCTTGTGCTCTGCGATGACTATTTCACTTGCTGTTCACAGCTTGGTTACACTTGACCAGGTACCTCTAGATCTGTCTCCATTGCCTGATTGGTTTTGTTTCCATTTGAAGTTTCATAAGCTACATTTTGCATCACTATAGTAAGTAATTCCCAACTGGGTATGCTGCCATCCACAACAACAACATTGTTTGAAAAAGAGAGAAAAGATCCTGGGAGAATTTTCAAGGTTGAGGTGCATTTTGAGTAGATATAAATAGACTAAAGCAATCATCACACCTTCTCTTTTCTAACAGTCCCACAGATCACAGGCTCTAAGTGTCACACTCAGCAAGGACAGGAGAATACAGAAGAAAGAAAGGAGTACTGCTGGCAATGTAAAAAATACAAAGTTCAAATTTATTTCTGGCTCACAGGCCCTAAACCATGACTATTTTGTGCAAGTTGTGAGTTCAACCGTGAAAGCACTTTGGGTCACCTTGCTACCAATATAACTCACTGCTGTTTTCTCTCATTGTCTTGTAAAGTATGGCAGGTGAGATTTCAGTTTTGCTGTACTGTTCCAGCTCTCTGCCATCCTGCAACATCCCTTTCCTAAAATGTTTTCTTCAGTCCCCTCTGTAAAAGAAAAATGTTTCAGATTCATCTTTTGGGCGTTTTTTTAAGATTATAGTTGCCACAGAAAATCAGACTGACAGCTCAGCTGGACCCACATTCTGTATTTGATGGTGTCTAAAAAAACCAAGGGTATTTACTGAATCCCTGAAAGATACTCTACTGAAATCTCTCCCTAGCTAATACTTAAAAGGACTCAGATGCCTCAAAGCAAATTAACAACCTGAGATGTCAAAAATATCTCTTCTTATCCCAAACAGTGATTGCAGTGTCCCCATTAATGAAACAAAAGACCCAAGATTTAGGTTTACAGTTAGATTCGGCTTCAGGCATAAATACTCCAATGACTGCCTTGTAACCATGTGCTTATAATGACCTTGCCATGTACCACCCTGCCCAATCCTGCATCGCATCAAACCACACCTCTGCAGCAACAGCTGATGTGGAGGCTTTAATTCAAGATATTTAATTGAAGGCCTCTTTAAAGACAGTTTGATGTGCACTGTGGCACAAGAAAGTAGTGATGCTGGAGCAACAGATGTGTTCTTGTGGGAGGTGGTGGGTTTGCAGCTCCCAGATCTCTTCTACAGCACCCTGTGCAAAGGCTGAGTTAGTGTTAGGTCCAGCACTGCCCTGTAAAAGCACTGGTGAGGCTTGGGAAGCAGGGTACTGTATGGGGTGAGGCACTGGACATGGGAACATGGGAGAGGTGGAAAGGAAGAAGACGGCCATGGGATGGGCTCACACTACATCGGGGAAGGTAGAAGTGCTTAATTTAGAATTTAGATCCCTGAAGCCGAGTTTGGCATGTGGCCCAGTCTTTTTTTCAAGCCAGTCATTACAGCACACATTCACTCCTCACCAGAGAAGGAGGAGAATTTTCTTCACAACATCTGAGCTGACAGGACCAGCTGGAAGCAGACAGAGTGGAAAAGGGAAGGGGGATTTTGAACTAGTCTTTAACTGGCCTGGTTGATGGCAATAATTTAATTTGTTCCTTCAGCTCAGAGGCTCTGCAGAGAGCAGTGTCTCATCAGCATCCCAATTTGTGTTTATGACCCTAGGGCAGAAATCTGTGCTGTATTTTTTGCATTGACCTCTCAGATTTGATTTTTTGTAAAACTATTTTTTAAAAAAATATTTCTTTTTAAGAGAGGGCACAGGAAATTCCATGTTCTCTAACAACATTTGCTGTTTGTTATCCTCCATCTCATTCAGATTAGGGCTTGCAGCTTCTGTGCACTGGGGAAGTCTGCATAATAGTTTCAGTTCACTTGTTAACAGTAATTATTTTTTCCAGCCTCTCTTTTGATGTAAGTTGAATAGCTTGGCCTCTAAGAGATGTAATTAG